>NC_139691.1:22968425-23568425 GCF_964106915.1 Podarcis gaigeae | reverse complement strand
CACAGGCTCATAGTGGCAGAGCCAAAGGTAAAAGAGGGCAAAGCAACAGACACAACCCTTAGTTTTGTACAGTAGGCTACATTCCCACCATGCAGATGACAGAGCTTTCTACAGACGTACACATCTTTCCATCGTCTTATCTAGGCAAGCAAGATATGCTGGATCCTTTTATTGGTTCCAGTGTAAAAAAGAAGAAGCAGCCAGTGCCTGATAATCCAAGTTCCTTCCTGACATTTGATGGCTTTACAGCAGGTATCAGCAGGCTTGCAGCAGAGTAATTGCTAGATTCCAATGATTCACTAGCCTAGTGCAAAACACACACACAGAGAGAGAGAGAGAAAACAACTCTTGTAATTACAGTCATATCTTGGATTAAAGTAGCTTCAGGATGAATATTTTTGGGTTGTGCGCCACGGCGACGTGGAAGTAACGAAGCGTGTTACTTCCAGGTTTCGCCACATGTGCAGACACTCAAAATGACGTCACGCGCATGCGCGGAAGCAGCAAAACGCGACACGCGCAGATGCACAGTCACATGTTATGTTTACTTCAGGATGCGAACGGGGCTCCAGAACGGATACCGTTTGTATCCAGAGGTACCACTGTAAAAAGTTCTGAACCCAACAATTTGTCCTTGCACAGTCCGTATAATTCGTAGGTGGAGGCTAAGTTTGTTGCAGCTGTTATTGAGGGTAAAAGAATCCTTGCTCATCTACTGAAAATCACCCAGGGATCAATCTTCTGTCCACCTGTCATTTACACATTCTACCTCCCTACATCTAGAATAGTTAATTTGTTACCTGAAATTGTCTCCTGCAAATGTTGATGTCTGATATTTTCAGGAGGCTGAACTGTTTGCTAAATTTATTATCTCACAGCAATATTTCATTTTGACAGTTAATATCTGACAGTATTTGATAGCTGACATGCAATGGTAGATGTGTCTGATAATATTTGATGTTAGCATGCAGTGGTGTTTCATTTTCACTGCATATCTGTTCTATAGATGGAGTTGGCATATAATGGTACTTACTATTTGGCAGCTATTTATGAGATTTCATTTTTAAGGCTTGCCAAAGCATGAAGTGTGGATATGTCTTAAAGCTCTCAAATGTCAAGATTTGAAGTAAAAATGTCAAAATTTGAAGTAAAAACTTCACATTCAATTTTGAAAAAAAGGAATACCTTATCACTTTCAAGTATGTACTATTATCCATTGGTACATGTGAATCCCTGTGGGAAGTTTGAAACAACTAAATTTCTGCATACAGCATACTAAATTTCTGTCCATGTTACTTGTATTCCCTGAAAATAAAAAGGATTTTTCCCATTCTGCAAGCAAGATTTTCTACCTCTGTTTTATGTTCCATATTCCATTGCATTTCATAGGAGGACCCTGTTGTCAAATGATGCCCCATTAATTAGAGAGGTAGGATAATTTATTCTCCCATCTGTTTTATACCCTCTAGGGGGAGGACATCTTGGATCGCAGCTCTGAGCTGATCTATACAGGAGAGATGTCCTGGATTTATCAGCCGTATGGACGAAGCCAGCAGCGTGTCTTCTTCCTCTTCGATCATCAGATGGTTCTCTGCAAAAAGGTAGTGAAATTTGGGGTGTATGAAGAATTTTATCTTTGTGAATTCCTGTGAGGACTTACCTGATCTGTGCCACATAGACTACTGTGCCCATTGGAACAGAGATATTCACCCACATTTGCACTTTTGAATTTTGTGATATGGTAGTTCTCAGCTCAAAAACACTTACAAAGTGCGTTTTAAAATGTGTATTTTTAGGATAAAATACATTTAGAAAAGTGTACCTTGAGCAAAATATATTTGGAAATCAGTATTTTGTGGAAAATACATTGAAAAATTGGCATGAAATAGAATTTTTAAGGAACAATGTGCAGTTTAATGCGGAAAAAAGGGAATACAGACTTTTGCATGAACATATATAAAAGGATCAGATGTTGTTTGACCAATCCAAGTGAAATCTATAGCTGCCCTCTGGAGTCAGCAAGGGTTTAGTCTACTTCCCCCTCAGAAAAGGAGGAGAGTCTTTGAATGTTATGACACCCCTGGTGAACCATAACTCACTGCTTATTGCAGTTGGCTTCCTTTAATTTCTTATTCATCCTTTTCAGTCTGAAAATGGTTCAGATATGTTGTTAGTCCAAACTCTGGGTAGAGGCCGTCAACCCGAAAGAATAAAATATGGTATGATTTGGTCAAACACTAGGTGTTTTGGGTGGGGGGATTCAGGGTGTACAGCAGAGCTTTCCAGACTTTTCAAGTTGGCAACACACTTTTTGGACATGCATCATTTTGTGTTGTGACACAGTAATTCAGTTTTGCATTATTTTGTGACACAGTAATTCCGTTTTACTAGCAAACCAGAGGTTAAACTAACTCTCCAGGAGGAGCTCTGGGAGCGTTCGTGTTACACTGCAGTCGACACACTAATGTGTCGCGACACACAGTTTGGAAAGGTCTGGAAATTCCAGGTTTAGCCCTAGTGCCCTGCAAACAACTGAATAAAGGATTCTGTGGGAAGGGAGGAAGCTAGGGTCAAATAACCAAGTTGTCGTGTAGGGTCTCTGTATAACCTCTTCCTGTTAGTTTCTCCCTATATCTGTGTTCTTTTGTAAAGGTCCTAATGCCTTCTTTTGTAAATTCATTGGAAATCTATTGATGAAAAGAGCAGAAGGCTGCATTTTCAACTTCTGTGTTCCAGCATAATTTGATTAAATCGGGGGGGGGGGGGGGGGAGATGGCAGCACGGAAAGTAGAAGTGTAATGTCACTGTCAGCAGAGCACATCAGGATACAATGAATGCATCCTCCCTGCCACCAGGGAATTGGCACAATGAGGGAAAGCTGTGACTCCTTCTGACGGATTGACTTTGAATCTCAGGGCTTCATGGCTCTGTCTTTCATGTTGATGCTTATTAATTTTAATAAGGTCTCTTCTGTCAAGGTGTCGGAAGTTCAATATCGAAGCCCTGTGGGTTGAGATGGGTAATTCTCTTTGCAAGACAAAAGGGGGTCCTTCCACATTATTCAATTAACTTTGATGTGATAGAATTGGGTTTCACTCTTCCTCTAATTCAGCTCCTGAGCGCAAGAGAGCATACATTCAGATGACTCACTCACCCTATTGTGTTTGCTGTCGCTGTGGGATAAACACAGCGCCTGAGTAATATTATCATGCTATTGTAATACTGGTTTGCATAGTTTTATAACCATGACATTTCTGAGCACGGTGAAAAGTACTGGTATTAATCTTCAAAGCCTTAAATGCCTTTTAGTTGGGATACCTGAAGGATGGCCTCCACCTCCATATACCTGCTCAGACCTTGAGATCTTTATCAGAGGCTGTTCTACAGGTTTTCCCACCTAGTTTTTAGTGAAATGACCTTCTCAGTGGTGATGCCACAGTGTTAGAATATCCTCCTCAACAATAATTGGTGTCGTCGTCACAGTCTTCTAGAAGAAATTATCTCTAAATTATTTTATTTTCTTAAGTGTTTTACTGGTTTTGCACTGACAGGCTGACAAAGGTTTTTTTTTTTTTTTTGTAACAGCTGTTTTTAGCTTTGATTGCATTTGCGTTAGCATTTTGTTGATTTTTAAATTTGTGAGTCATTCAAAGGAAGTGGTTAATTGGACCATGTAAAAATAACTAAATTCCCTTCTCCAGAATTCCTCCTTGAATTTTAGAACTCTGAATTTGCCTCTGCCAACTAAGACTTGAGGAAGAAGTTCAAACACACAGCTGTTTGTATTCCACAGTCCTGCAATTGCAGCTCCCTCAAAAGCTCAGCTTGATTTTAAAAGCAAAGTTTCTGCTCTCAGTTAGAATTATTTATGCAGTTGGCTGAATTTTTTTTGGGGGGGGGTTTCAAAGTTTGGGTTACCTTAATGCAGAGGTTCCATTGCAGCTGTTAATACAATCAACTCAACAGTTATCACCAATCTGCTACTGTAAAAAATTAAAGGTGTTCTTATTTAACGTAGATTTAAGCTCCAATTATCACTGACTTAATTTTTGCATCTCATTCACATTTTATCTATTCATTATAAATAAATATCCCACATTTCCTCCAAGGAGCTCAAAATGGAATTTCCCTTTGAAAATTAATAAAGAGGGTTTGTATTATTTTTACTGCAAATTATCATTAACTCTTAAATAACTGCATCATTCATAATCATAGCATGTGTCTTTCTAAAGAAATGTATGGGTTATGTGTCTTTGATCTCTAGATCAAAGTTGATCTACAATTCAGTTAGCTTTTTGCTCCTAGAGCGTGAAATGTGCATATAAGTCAGACTTATCTAGTTATTACAGTATGTGTCTGAACTCACATGCATGTCCAGCAGTCATGTGCATCCATACACACACTAAATAAAGGTTTGGGATCATTTGCTTGAGTTACAATGTGTGTCCTTTTATGAATGTTCTTGACATCCAATACTTTTTGTTTTGGGCTGGTGATCCTAACAATCTCTTTAACTACCAGATGGACAACCAGTAATTTTTAAAGGTGAACAAATAGCTTTACATTAAGATCCTTGAGAGACAAATTAACAAAGAGAGCTTGGTTTATTATATAAAATGAAAATGACAGACTACATAAATGCTGTAAAAATACAGTTTAAGCAGGCAGCAAATCCTACCTTGATCTAAAGAGTGAAAGAATCCCTACGTCTTCTCAAAACCTACAGAAGTGAGCATGACAATTTTACCAGCAGGACTCATACTAATAATATGTTAAGCAATGGAGGGAGGAGTATACCTGTCCTATCATATTAGAGTTATGTCCCTTTTCTTTCTTTTTTATTGAGTTTTGTTGGACAAATAGCCCTCTCATAACCTCCTTGCTGGCATCCTATACTATCTGTAATGAAACCTCCTTATTCAAATTTTGACACTATTTTTTAGGGGGAAAACTTAGTCTTATACATGGAAAAATACGCTACTTGGTCAAGAGAGCTGTGGACTCAAAAAGATTGGAAACCTCTGCCACAGTGAAACAGACCAGCACCCTGGAGAGCTCCTTCAAACAGCATAAACATTCTAATCTAGGCAAAAAAAAAAAAAAAAGGGAAGATGTAAAACTGGTCTGTCAAAAGCCAATTGCAGAAGTGTAGACTTACTAACTAACTAACAAAGACTTTATTCAAGAAGCTGTGAATGAATGCAGAATTGGTGAATTATTTGGACTTACCTTATTCTGCAAGATAAGACCAGATACTGTACCTTTAATGCAATTTCAATTCAAGCCTTCTGCACTTACTTACTTTGTTTTTTAAAATAATGTTTCATTGATTTATTAACAAAAAAGTGCAAACATAACCAAAAAAAAAACAAAACAAAAACAAAATGTAAACCACAAGGCAATCAAGGATATTCCCAGGGGAACTGAAGGAGGTAGTTTTGCGCCCGCTCTTAAAGAAAACATCATCAGATCCCTTAGATCTATCCAATTACCGCCCGGTTTCGAATCTTCCATTCCTGGGTAAGGTGATTGAGAGAGTGGTTGCTGAACAGCTTGGCAGGTTTCTGGATGAAACATAGGCTCTGGATCCATTCCAGTCCGGCTTCCGCACTGGTCATGGGACCGAGACGGCTCTGGTCGCTCTAACAGATGATCTCCGCAGGCAGCTGGATCGAGGCGGGTCGGGGCTGCTGATTCTTCTAGACCTGTCAGCAGCCTTCGACATGGTCGATCACGAACTCCTGGACCACCGCCATGCCGACGTGGGGATCCAGGGCACAGTCCTTCAATGGCTGCGCTTGTTTCTGTCTGTTCGGGGACAGAGTGTGGCGCTTGGGGGGGAATTGTCATCGCGCCACTCCTTGGTGTGTGGAGTGCCTCAGGGTGCGATACTCTCCCCGATGCTTTTTAACATCTTTATGTGCCCCCTCGCCCCGCTTGTCCGGAGTTTTGGGTTGGGTTGCCATCAGTATGCTGATGACACCCAACTCTATCTGTTGATGGATGGCCATCCTGACTCGGCCCCAGACACACTGACCAGATGTCTGGAAGCTGTGGCTGGATGGTTACGTGGGAGCTGGTTGAAGTTAAATCCTTCGAAGACAGAGGTCCTCTGGCTGGGACGGGACGATATGGGATTGAGGGGGCAACTCCCATCTCTTGCGGGGGTGCAATTAGTGCCAGCACCATCCGTTAAGAGTTTGGGTGTAATCTTTGATACCTCCCTCTCTATGGAGGCGCAGATTACAGCTATAACAAAGGCAGCATTTTTTCATCTCCGCCAAGCTAAGCAGTTGGCTCCTTATCTCTCTTGCCCTGACCTAGCCACTGTGATCCACACAACGGTCACCTCCAGACTGGATTATTGTAGCTCACTCTACGTGGGGCTGCCCTTGAGACTGACCCAGAAACTCCAGCGGGTGCAGAATGCCGCGGAGAGACTCCTTATGGGGTCTTTGCTGCGAGATCACATTCATCCGGTACTATACCAGCTGCACTGGCTCCCGGTGGAGTACAGGATCAGGTTTAAGGTGCTGGTTTTAACCTTTAAAGCCCTATACGGCCTAGGACCCTCGTACCTACGGGACCGCCTCTCCTGGCATGTCCCACAGAGGAACTTACGGTCTGCAAATAAAAACATCTTGAAGGTCCCAGGCCTCAGAGAGGTTAGGCTGGCCTCAACTGGAGCCAGGGCTTTCTCGGCTGTGGCTCCAATCTGGTGGAACACTCTGTCACAAGAGACTAGGGCCCTGCGGGACCTGACATCTTTCCGCAGGGCCTGCAAGACAGAGCTGTTCCACCAGGCCTTTGATCAGGGCGCAGCCTGACTCCCTTCTCTGGCAATCTGCACAGAACTTTGCTTAATGGTTGCCATCAATTTGATTTTAATTAATTTTTAGAATGAAATGTTTTTAGAATGTTGGATTATTTGATTGTTGTTAGCCTCCCTGAGCCCGGCTTCGGCTGGGGAGGGGGGATATAAATAAAAAATTTTATTATTATTATTATTATTATTATTATTATTATTATTATTATTATCTGTAACTACACACACTTTTCTGATATTTGCATTTGGGTGTCCTATTAGCATCTCAAACTAAGTACAGTGGTACCTTGGGTTACAGACATTTCAGGTTACAGATGCTTCAGTTTACAGACTCCACTAACCCAGAAATAGTACCTTGGGTTAAGAACTTGGCTTCAGGATGAGAACAGAAATTGTGCAGCGGCAGCGGGAGGCCCCATTAGCTAAAGTGGTGCTTCAGGTTAAGAACAGTTTCAGGTTAAGAACTGACCTCCAGAATGAATTAAGTTCTTAACCTGAAGTACCACTGTATATTCATACATGGATTGCTCACCTTTCCCCTCAAGTTTTTCTGTCCTTCATTTGTATCCCTACCGAACAATCACCTTACTAGGAATGCAGGAGAAATGTGTTCATGCACATTTGCACCTAATGGATTCTTTCTGAACCAATACATGAATTAAAAAAACAGCTTTCCTTTGAAATTTGCACTCCTCCAAATTTTGTGATGCACTTTTCCAACTGAAAAATGCACCCCCCCAAAGTGTATATTAAGGAAAAGTGCACACAAGTATGTATTTTAGTGGAATTAATGTACACAATTGAACTGAGAAATGTGTGTATTAAAAGAAATGAGGTTGGAAATGCATCCACAGAGAAATCATAAACTGATGTAGAAATGAGGGTAAACTGAACTTAAGACTGGATTTCCACCAGCCCCATCTAGCATAGTCATTCCTTAGGGATGTTGCAAGTTATATCCCAAAACATCAGGAGGGCGCTAGGCTGGGGAAGTTGATTACTACAGTCCCATTACCCTTTTCTCTTAAGCTCTGACTAGTACTCAGTCAGTCCTCCTTGCACCACCAGCTTCAAGTGCCTACTCCTTGTTTTTCCCCTTTAAAAACCATGCAACTGGGAACCAAAGTTTCACCCCAGGAATTCTGCTTTTTAAGCAACCATTTTCCTGTGCTCACCCAAAACTACAAACAAGATAATTCTGTGGGTGAGCTGACCAGGTTGTACTGGCTATCTGCTGAGTCACCTAATACTCATGTAGGTCAGCTGACTCAGCTGATTCCCCTAATGCTCCTATGAAAAAGCTATTCAGATAGCTAGAGCATGGGATTTGTTTGTTTTTAACCACCACCTCTGTGCCAGCAGTCCTAAATGAGTGTCTGTGTCTAAATAAATTATCATTTGCCGATTACCCTTGGCCCAAAACCTCTCCTGGACTTTTCACCATTAAATTTTGTTGATGTTTGGTCTGCTACTTGTTCCTGCTGCTAAGATTAGTATTTCAGTGTGACATTTATCTTTTCAAAAGGTGCTTTTCAAAAGCCTTGACACAAAATTTCCAAGAAATTTCAACTGCTTGCTGCTTGAATGGTCATGAGATCAACATTGCACAGCCTGAGATATGTTTATGGTTCTCTTGTAAAAGACAGCATTGCTTCAGTTCTGTTGAAATTAGCTATTTAAATTTTAAAGGGTTATTGTATGCTTCTCCTTATAAAGTTGTGCCTTTTTACATAATTGGTTTCTGTGGGTTTGTGTTTTTTTCCTGATGAGTTAGCTTTTCTAGAACCAGGTCATGTAAATGATTGATACAGCAGGACCTGCTTTTCATTTGGGCTGCACTGAGGTTCATCAGAAGTTAAGATCTTAGAAACAGTTATATCTTGAATCTTGGATGATTTATATTATATCTTGCTATGTGGATAGGAATAGGAGATGTTCTGTGATAAGATGGGTGTTTGCTAACATCTGCAAGTTTTGTGGTACCCTTCTGTTGAATTTCCTGTAAGATCTTTCCAAATATTTGCAGTGTGGCATATTCACTGAGCTAGAATAAGCAACCAGCCAGGCTGACTGATGGTTCAAGCAATGCAAGCAAGTCAGAAGCAGAAAGGGATATTAGGCTATTCCAGACATATCTAGCTGCTCAGTAAGCAGAGATAAATTTGCTTAAGAAACCTAAACTGTTAGAAATAAATAGCAAACAGTTCTGGGAAATGTACATCCCACATGCACACTTGAAACCCTGCAATCCCAAGCTCTTTTGATAGAGCTAAAAAAAATCATGGCTTGAGGAGTTCCCCCTGAAATCTCCCTGCCAGTTTCCATCTCCCACTGCTCCCCCAGCAAACTAGTTATAGGAGTAAGATCAGCAATAGGAAGAACTTGCTGACAATGGCCAGAACCTTGTAAGTATCAACCTTATGGTCTGGACAGTCATGGAGTATGATTAGGGTGCTATTTCCTGCTGGGCTTTTTGAAATGTGTAGTTTCTCCTGCATCCCAGAACAGAACATTTAAGGCATAGGAAATTACAAGTCCTGTGCATCCTGGCTGGAAATGATGCTCTAGAGCAGGGACAGGGAACCTGTGGCTCTCGCATCAGCAGTAGAGAACCATTAGTCAGTACATAAGACTTGTAGTCCATCAACATCTGGAGGGCCACAGTTTCCCCAGCTCTGCTCCATGGCATGTTTTAGACTACTTGGCTTTGTTGTTGACAGTGTTCACTGCCATTCACCCTCATTTCAAAAAAGAACATTGCTTGGGAAAAGGGAAATCTTCTCTCCATTGTGTGGGGTATGGAGAACAGTGAAAGTCTCTTCTGCTTCTTACAAAGGACTCCTGCTTATGCCCTGCTTGAAGATTACAGTGAATATGTGTCCTATGGTAGGGATTTCTGTGGGTGCTGAATGTGTTGCTCACCAAAAGACTAGGAGAGGGAAAGAAGGTATCCCTGGCAAACTTGCAAGTGGAGTTGTGGAGTTGTGGATTCCTGGCTGAAGTTCATTGATGAACAGAAAACTACTCTCCAATCCTTGCCTCCATACCTCCAGCATTGAAAGAATGCTGCAGTCACACCCAGACATCCCATTTCCTAGTGCTCTAGCATTATGATTAAGGATAAGGTTTAAGAACGCTCGGCAGCTAAAGCTCTGACCACCTTAATTAGCAGCCTTTCATATTCTGCTCTTTGATTACATTGTTAAATCTCCCAAGGACATTAAGTTGGTATTTAAGTCCACCTAGATTCTAAAATGGCTTCTTTTTCTTTTTCAACTTTCCACATAGGACCTGATAAGGAGAGACATCCTGTACTACAAAGGACGCATTGACATGGATCGGTATGAGGTTTTGGATATCGAAGATGGAAGGGATGACGACTTCAATGTCAGCATGAAGAATGCCTTCAAGCTTCGCAACAAGGAGACGGATGAAATGCACTTGTTTTTTGCCAAGAAGCTGGAGGAAAAGCTGCGGTGGCTGAGAGCTTTTCGGGAGGAGAGAAAGATGGTGCAAGAAGATGAAAAGATAGGTGAGCCCCATAGGTCAAGTCAGCTGGTGGGCTGGGTTACTGATACCCCAGACTAGTTGCTGGCCAGTAGGACCATCTCAAGATATTTTGCTTCCTGAGCTTAAAGGGTATGTTGTAAACAAAATCTGCCCTTTTTCCCTTATGGGGTATCCAAGAACCCGTGTAGAGTCCTTAAGTGGGTTCCCTATCAGTAGGGGAAAATAATAGAGGCCAACCAGAGAATATTGAGAAGCAAAGCAGCCAGTAAGCCTGATCTTTATTAAACTGTTCAACAGGGTGCTCACTCACCACATGCAGGAGGGAGGAGGAACCCAGAACATTGGTGTGCAAGCTCTTATATAGACTTTTGAAATTGCGCACCCCATAGCCCAAGACTACCACCCCAATCCATCATACATACGTCACTGAAGGAGGCGGTCAACAGCAGAGGAGGCAGTCTACAGCAGAGATTCTGTCTGCCAGGACCTGATAGTGGTCACTGATTGCATTACTTGGGCAGTCCGGCCATTCTTTTGTGAGAATGCCGTGTGCATGTGTGCATAGTGGAAACCACAGGAGGGGAGAGTGCTATTGCACTTGGGTCCTGCTTGAGGTACGTGCTTGGCCACTTTGATAACAGGACACCAGACTAGATGGACCATTGGCCTGATTCAGCAGGCTCTTCTCATGTTATTGTGTTCATTAAAAGTAAAGGGGGGGAGGTGTACCTGGGAAGAGAGAGGGGGAGATCTAGTTGTATATGTGTGAAGTGTCTGTGCATGTAGGAGTCACAAAGATAGCACCAGGGAGATGCATGTGTCTCTGTGGTCTGGATGTGCATAATGAGTGCATGTCTCTTGTGTGCGCACACAAGGGAGTGTGGTGTGGTCACATTACATATCTTTATTGGTTTTTTGAAGTTCGCCACAAATTCCATAGTGCGGAGGGGCACAGGAAGTTGGGAAGGGTAGAAGAGGCACTTGATGGTTTATCAAGGTATGAGTACAAGTTCCTCGTTTCCTCCTTCAACAGAATAGTAGCACTGGGAACACCCATGTGGTGCATTAAGTCAGACAATCTAATTTCGCACACTAGCTGATTGGCAAGAACTTAAACTATATGAGGTGGAGTTGACCTTCCATTTAGAGTATGTGTACACAACAATCAAACTAACATGATTTCACCTATAAAATATGGGGATTGTATTTTTTACCATGATGAAGAGAATGCTTGTTCTGACCTTTATGTCACATTCACTTCCCTCCAACACCCTCTTTAGGTTTTGAAATTTCTGAAAATCAGAAACGGCAGGCAGCAATGACAGTAAGGAAAGTCAGTAAACAGAAAGGTAAATTACCTGTGCATGGTCTCTTTGGTGGGGGGGGGGAGGCAGGGGGGAAGAATCCATCTTGGTTAATGTAATCCCACCAAATTATCATTCTTTGAGCCAATACATGAACCAAAATGCAGATATTCTTTGAAATTTACATTTCTCTGGATTTTGCAATACAGTTTCCCAACCAAACGTACACACAAAAATCATATATTTGAGGAAAGTGTGTGCATAAATGTGTATGTTGTGCAAATATAGGGACAACTGCATTATAACAGGAGAAATGCCCTGCAAATATGTGTATATTTACAAAAATGTGCATGAAAATGAGTACGTTTTTTATGAGAACCTTGGAAAAAACCTGCAAACTGATAGAGAAATGCGGTGAACTGAAGAACGGAAAACTGAAAAACTGAAAACAGCAGATTCTTCCATCCTTTAAGTGGGGCAGTCATCCTCATTATTTTTATGCCATCTTCCCATAATTAAACCATATTCCAGGTGGCCTGGAGAACTTTTGAACAAAGCACACATACTCCTTCAGCTTCTTGAACAAAGTACAGTCATACCTCGGCTCCCGAACACCTTGGGAGTTGAAAGTTCTGGCTCCTGAATGATTGAAAACTGAAGTGAGTGTTCCGGTTTTCAAATGTTCTTTTGGAAGCCAAACATCCGATGGGGCTTCCATGGCTTCCAATTGGCTGCAGGAGCTTCCTGCAGCCAATCAAAAACCATGCTTTGGAAGTTGAACGTTTCGGAAGTCGAATAGACTTCCAGAACGAATTCTGTTTGACTTCCGAGGTACGTCTGTACACTGAAATGAAAGAAGCTTGCAGGAGTAGATTTCCTCTTCTCAGTTATATCAGGAAAAGTTCCTAGCGGGTTATGAACATAGCCTTGATTATGCTTAATGAAACTCAAGTCAACCCAAGACTCTGTATGAACATTTCCAATTAAATTTCCAGTTAAATTGCTTTAGACCTTCATCCGAACAAAAACAGCATACTTAATTGTGTTTAGTTTTTTTTAACATAACAATTGCTTTCTCATTTTCTCTGTCTCTCTATGGATCCTCTGAAAAATTGAGGTATAATGTTAGTCCAGGCTGCTTTCAACATAAAATTAATTAGTTTCTGTTTCTCTAGTTGATCAGGCTGTGCCTTCCTTGTGCAGTGTGAATGTCTTCTGCAATACTGGGAATTCCTTATATAATTAGACATCTTTGGTCTTCCTGCTTTGGAGAAACAAATGGAGTGAAAACCCAATTGTGCTCTCTCTCTGTATGTGTCTTTTAAACCAAAGACATTAACCTGGAGATAACAATTAGAAGGATTTCTGTACAAACAAACAACAGTTACGTAGCTTGCATGTGCCTAGTCTGTGAAAGCTTGTGCCGCCATGAAAGTTATTAGTCTTTAAGATGCCGCACAAACATTTTAACTGTGTCAATAAGCTGCTTTGAAGGCTGCATGCAGAAAGGCAGTGTATACATTTCTCAAATAAAGCTCATAATAAAACAAACTCCCAAAGTGTTGTAAGCTGGCACTCAAAGTAAGGAGGTATGCTTTGCCTCTGATGTACTAGCTCATCACCTGCAAGGAGGTTTAAGATAATGGTGGGGGTAGGGGGAGTTAAAATAACACATGCCTGCAGGCTGATATTATCCAGAAATCTACCACCTCATTCTGTATAATTTGTAGATAGTGGCTCCTGAAGACTAGTTAAAATTTCTGCAGCACTTGACTATAACATCCCATCCAGCAAGGCGTTTTTTTCTTGTGGATTCTTCCAGTAATTGTCTCTTACATGTAGAAGGGATCTCTGACCCTCTGGATGTTGTTGGACTATGATTCCCAATAATCATGCCTGATTCAATATGCTGTCTCGTATGCTGTCTAGGGCTGGTGGGACAACATCTGGAGAGCCACAGGTTCCCAGTTTCTGGTCTGTTGCATCCTTTAAAACATATAAAATACAACAATATGTTTCTCTGTTGCAGTTCTTTCCTTTGTTCCCTGTGTTTGGGGAATAGACCCTCTTTTTTGTCAGTGATAGAATTCCTAAGGCAGTGGGGAAGGAGCAAAAAGAAGTGTTTAAGGGAATGAAACATAAACACATGAGCCAATCTAACAGAGGTGAACTTGACAATAAACTGCCACTTACTTCATGAATGGGCATGCCACATATCCCGAGAGTATTCAACAGGAGATGAGGAGTAGACTCATTAAATGGAAGTGTGTAGGTAACCACTTTCTGCAAAATGACAGGGAGGAGACGTGAATAGAACAATAGCAAGGAGAAAAATCTACAGAATGCATTTGATCCAAATGTGCACAACAAAAGCCCAGTGACTTCTCTTGTATTTGATGGGGAAATCAAGATTTGCAGTGCAGAAGCTGCAGGCGTATGTGTGCTTAGCTCTTCAAACACAATGCAGTTGTGTATACAGAGGCTATTCTAAATCATCTCTAAAACCCCTACACTATTGGGACCATACTCCTGGCATGTGTGGACAAGTACATCAGTAAAACATTACAGAAAGCATCTTGGTGCAGTCATGCATAGTCATGCATGCACCCCAATTTCCTGAGTGGCGTGGTTTCAGGGCTCCCAATGCTTACTCAGGCTTTTGGTTTCATTTAAGGACATCACTTGACACTTAACTGGTGTTTTGTGATATGTGGTACACACACACACACACACACACACACACAGGTTGAGCATATTTGGAGAGTCCACAGCTTTACATATGTTGCAAATTTCTCATTAAGAACCCCTTTTGTGCAGCCCAACTCAGCTATGAGTTGCTTTTCTTTCTTGTTCTTTCAGCCTGAGCCAAAAATTCAAGAGCCAGAGCAATGTAGTAGACCACCTAGAGTGCTAGATTTAGACCTGGGAGACCAGGGTTCCAGTCCCCACTGAGCCATGAAGCTCACTGGGTGTCCTTGGGCCAGTCACTCACTTTAAACGTAATGTAGCTCTGTGAGTTGTGAGGGTAAAGGGAGAGGAGGGAGGACTCCTGTATACCAGCTTTAGCTTCTTCAAGGAAAAGTGGGATATAAAGAAAATAAAAACAGCACTTCCTCTAAGCCCACTTCGATAATCATGGAATTGAATCATAGAATCACAAGGGTCAACTAGTACTACCCTGTGCAAAGCAGATGTCACCTGGTTATTTCCTTAGCCAGAACTTGCTGCAAAAATGGGATCTGACAGGCTAAACTTGTTGAACCAGTATAGACCTCTTTAGCACACTATTAATTTTTCTTTACAACAACAACAAACTAAATGATCTTGGAAGAGGGGATCCCAGAGAGATCATTCAGACCATCCCTCACCTGTCTCCTTACAAAATGCTCATGTCAGGCTTGCTTCTGGGCACATGCTAGTTTCTGCAGAAGCGTGGGGGAGGAACAACAACAGAACAGAGAGCCAACCTCCATGGCCCTTTGCTAACCACACTGTTTGTCCTTGAGTGCATGGTTTTGTTTCCCCTGCAAGGGAGGATAAAATCTGGATTGGGATCGCAGTGGGGAGCCAGAGGACTAAAGGACCCCTACCTGCTACACCAGGTTTCTGATACACTTGGAGGGGAAATGCTGGCTGTTTCTGAAAGAGAAATTCATGCAGTCCAGGGTGAATGAAGTGATTAATGTTGTGTAGTTTGGCCCAGAAAGCTGTGGGAAGCTGGCCATGCATATCGCTCTGTCAAAATTCAGCAATAAAGAGCAGCAAAAAAGCCTGCATAATGCTCTTCAGGCATTCTCTTTGCCATGCAGTTGCCTTCACGCGAAGGAGAGTGGGGTGCACTGCCAAGCCCCACCTCCATTGGTGTGGCCTCCCCCAATGATTTTGCAAGGAGCCTATAGGAGGCTTCCTGCTTCATAATGTTGCCCTCCCTCTCACAGTGGGCTGAAAAGCAGAAAGCGATGTGCCAGAAAGGTTTGGATTTGGTAGCACACAAATGCATGCGCACACCATGTGATAACAATTGCAGAAGCAAACAGAGGAGGGCTCACCTAGGATTCCTAATTCATCAGTTCCACTGCAGAATCGATTTCTGAATCCCTAGATTCAGAACTCCGTAATCCGGGGGAAATTTGCATGGTGAGAACTCCAGGTGCCTCTTTAGTTAAAAGATTTCAGGGCTTTGTGGTGGATTAAGACCCCTCCAGAAATGATATCATGACAATGAGTTTGGGATTTGCAGTTTCAGACTGAGAAAACCCAGCCATATTAAACTACTTAAGGCAACTCTAAACTAATTCTATACTTTCCCTAAGTCTGCTAAGCTTAGAGTAAAGTGCACAAGGGGAAGATTGGAGGCATTTCTTACCCAAACAGAATATTACATTCAGTGATCAGAAACAAGATTCCAGATTTAGAGTCAAAGACACAACAGGAGACCTGTGATTGTGACTTCCCTTGGTTTGGTTCATTTTAAAGCATCCACTCAAGGAGGTGTCCATTTTATTTTATCAGAGCATCAATGCTGGAAGTGGGAGAGGGATGTTCCTCTGTTCTCCCCCCATTTCAACCCTCTCCTCCCATACAACCTTTAATTGGTGGGGGTAGAGAGACCTTTCTACAGACATGATACAATTTCGTATTGAAGGAATGGGTTTGGGAAACCCATTCCTTCAGTATTTTTGCATTAGATTACAGTCAGGGTCAAATCATAATGTGTTTAGTAGGGGTTAAATGCTGACATGTGGTACAATCCTAACAGAAGTAAATCTTAGTCTGTCCAATGGTGTTTAGGATTGCTGCCTTAACTGAGCTTTATCTGACCACATTGTCAGACTGGTAAAGTATTATTGTTTTCCCCACATGTAGGATGATTATTGCTTTTTTCTGCCTGGGAGGAAATTGAATTTTATGCAAGGGCCAGTCTGTACAGGTTCTGGGGATTTGCATCCTTCTTCTCAACTCCTTTGTCATCTACCATGACTCTGCTGCTAGTCCAAAGGAATTTACAATATTTGCAGGCAGGTCATTGTCTATCTTGTGGCTGCCACTCATAGTTATAAGCACCTGACACTCAGTTTAGGATGATGGGCTTGGATGTATACAAACCACCCTGTTCCAGTGGTTTGCAATGCCTTACACTGTACTAATTTAAAATGCATTGCATTGCTTCAGGAAAATGCTCAGGCTTTGATGGAAAAAGCATCCCAGGAGTGTAGTAGTGGTTCTGACTAAGCACATAGTTAGACTAACAAAAACACTTCTGGCTGTGTAGACATGTAAGGTGGAAACAGCTTCCTAAATATGTGAGCTTAAGACTGCTTAGGGTTATTTGTAAGTCAACATCAGCGCCTTGAATTGAGCATGGAGGGCAACAGGGATCCAGTGCAGATGGACCCTAGAGCAGGGGTAGCCAACCTGCTGCACTCTAGATGATGTGGTTTCCACCTCCCATTCACCCCAGACAGCATGGTCAATGGCTAGGGATGGTGGAGTTGCATAGAGCATTGGTGTATGGCTACCCATGCTGTAGTACATTGATGCATGTGGGCAACACAATTCCTTTCTGCAGGGGCAATCTGGGAATGCTTTTTTATGCTAGGGGAATGGCCTAGAGTCAAAAACAAACATTCCCAGATTGCCAAACTTCAATAAAGCCTAGGCACTTTTATGAATCTATTTCTTCTCTCCAGAGTTTCAGGTAGGAATCTTTCCCAGATCACTCCAAAATGTCTCAAAAAATGAAGAGTAGTGCCCTCTGGCATATGTTTCTGGATGTAAACTCTAAATAATATTCTCACCAGCTTCCCACCTGAATGTATTCATCCATATCTCGTGGTAGTTCATTGCCCAGCTGCTCCCATGCTAGGACTGCCCCCTTCTGGCTTTTTTCTAATCTGCTCTGATCCAGTGTAGTACAGCACAGGCTTCAAAAGGTTTGCTGTTCAATTTTTGAGACATTTTGGAGTTTGAGCATGCTCATAAGTCTACAGAGTTCTGAGAATCAATTAGATGTTGGTCTTTGTTGGTTTTATTGGAGTAATTAAAATTAAAAGGGAAATCTGTAATGTTAAAGTATTCAGAGAGCATAGGGCAATATTCTTACCCTATGCTATATTAAGTCTAAAAAGTTTAGAAATAATAATAATAATAATAATAATAATAATAATAATAATACCAAACAGTGCAATTCTTTGCAAACCCCAGTGAAGCAGAATATTGCAATGACATATTTAAGCTGTGCTCAGTCAGATCAAATTTCCCCATGCCCAGTATTCCACCTGTATCAGTCGCCAGTAATAAGCAGGATGAAGATAACTGTCATTTGCAGATTGCTTCACATCTATCAGTTAGATGTGTTAAGGTTTCCTCTTTTAGCTATCATGACTAATAGCTAATGACCAAGTACTCGGCGAGAAAGGATATCCTACTTTTTTGAACAGAGCTGATTCAGAAAATGATTCATTCTTCCTACCCCTTAAAATATGGTTCAGTTTGGCATTTATCGGAGAGTTATATCTTACCCTCAAATGCATTTATTAGTAAGTGAGTAAGTTAATGCATTTATTATGCATCTTTTCAATGTTGATTTGCCTGGGTATTTTTCTTCGTCTTTGTTTATTAATTAGCTGAGCTACTTCTCCGCCTCTTTTCTGTATGCTCTCAACCACCATTAATATTGGGAGTGGGGTAGCTCAGTGTTTGAGCACATGCTTTGCATGGAAACTATTCAGGTTCAGTCCTTGACATCTCCAGGTAGAGAGTTGAGGGGAACCCTGCCTGAAACCCTGTACATTGGGCACTGTACATTGGGCTAGCCAAAATGGTGCTCTTCAGATGCTGTTCTATCCATGAGCCCCATCCAGCATGGCTAATGGTCAAGGGTGCTGGGAGTTTTAGTCCAGCAACATGGAAAGCACTATGTTGGCTAATCCTGGTAGCCAAGCTACCCTCACATCAGTGTGCAGCTTCCTATATTCCTAGCTAAACAGGAACCATTAAGAAGTAAGAGACAAGGTTGATTTTCCTGTGTGGCCTTGCCCTGCATTCTGCTTCTTGAGGGGTATTCATACATTACATTCAGCTAGAGTACAATCTGTGTACCTGTGTTCACAAACAGTTGAGCTCTATATTGATATAGTCATTCACATGTAACATTCCACAAGTGAACCTGCGTATCCAAGAGTTGAGCTGCACAAATAACAAGTGCACAGTCTTTCATACAAACACTTGTAGAAGTGTAGAATCACAGAGGGGGAAGGAAACCTGAGGGTCTTCTAGTCCAACCCCCTGCAATGCAGGAATCTCAACTAAAGCAACCATAAGAGATGGCCATCCAACCATCGCTTAAAAACCTCCAGTGAAGGAGAGTCCATCACTGGACATCAGCCCTCCAAGGGTGTCCATTCCACTGTTAAAGAGCTCTTATTATCAGAAAGTTCTTCCTGATGTTTAGTTGGAATGTCCTTTCTTGTAACTTGAATCCATTGGTTCTGGCCCTACTCTTCAGAGCAGGAGAAAACAAGCTTGCTCCTTCTTCCATGTGACAGCCCTTTGAAGAGACAGCTTGAAGCTTTGTAATGTGTAAATAAGCCTTTGTGCTAGAATGTGATGTAATATTGGGAACTGGGATGAAAAGATGTTCATATTTTTAGCCAGTACATTCTGATGGGCATTTCTTTCTTCCTACTCCATCCCACCCCATATTCTTTTTCCTCCACCATTCATACAGGTGTTGGCTACTCTCGATCAGTTCCTCCAGCTTACCCACCACCCCAGGATCCACTAAATCAGGGACAATACATGGTGACCGATGGCATAGCCCAACCCCAGGTCTACGAATTCAACGAACCCAAACGCAGCCAGTCACCATTCTGGCAAAACTTCAGCAGGTTAACGCCATTCAAAAAATAATATATAGAGTGAGATGGAGAATTTTAAAATAAATTTTAAAAAATGCTTAAAAATATTTAAAAAATATATATTTATAGATGGACCTTTTTTTGGAGAAGCACTGTTGCAACTTAAAAAAACCATATAGATATATAGATATATATAGATATATATATAGATATATGTATATATACAGACATGCATATATACATATACATACATATATATGTATATATATTTGAAGGACCAAAAACCTTTTTGTTGTTGTTGTTTTGGGGAGGCAGTCTCTGCTACTATATTCTAAGTAGCACCAAGTACTTCTGATCATGTAACCTGCTTTATTTTGGCACCATTGGAACCATTGTTGTTACTGTTGTTCTTTTCTTATATATATAATTTGTTTTGTTGTCTCAGAATCGTCTCCCGGGATGATTTCTTGTTCATTGTGCATTTCCTCCATTGACATGTTCCATCCAGCGCCACACTGGTGTATATTTCCTTTGGGGTTTTATTTATAGATTACCTTCTCTTAGAAGGGGGTTGGGCGCATGGTGAGAAAAGAAAAGAAAAGAAGTGTCTGTTCCTACATCTCATTCCCACAGCCCACCATGGATGCAACCTGTTCCTGTCTGAGCACCATTGAGAAAGGAATGAGAGGCCTCATTTGCTTCAATGGGATGTGCTCAGATGGTGTGCCGGGGTGATTGTACCACACACATTGAATGCTGACTTAAAACAAGACAACAAGCTGCATTTTATCTCCCCACATTCTTCTGTTCTGAGTCCATGCTCCATTGTGCACTGTATAATATGCTGCTCAGTACTTCTGTTGCTTTTTAATGTTGGGTAGAGGGATGCTGGACATGAGACCCTTCTGCTCCGCAAACTCCCAGGTAAATGGAGGTTGGAAAGCAGAAGCGCCTGTTGGACTGTGTCCCAGGTGTGCAGGATGGTAAGAGGGCATCCAACTCTTTATTATGCAAATAATTATGTCAGTTTAGCTGATGTTGTTGCATTTTTTTAATTGCACTCCCCCCCCCTTCCCTTCTTCTTACTCTGTGGTTTGAGCATAACTTCATCTTTTTTTAACCCCCCTAGTAATATCCTTAGGGTTGTTCCCATTTTGGTTATATATTTTATTGCAAACAAGTTTCCCCTTTGATTTTACCATTTTCTGTTTTATTTTTTATCTGAAAGATCTGCCAGTTACAGTGCCCTGTGCACTATTTATACAACCTACAGACTCAAAACAATTTGCAGAAAAGAGTTTGTGGGTCCATATCCCATATTCAAGGTTAGAACCAAATGGCTCTTAGGACCTTCCCACCCTCCCACTCCCAGAACTGGCCACTTTCCCCATCAAGGAGACCTATTGATTCTGCCATATGTAGTGTGGCTTTTATGCACCATTAGTTAATGTTTAGAGATGCATTGTTCCCAGTGAAGACAAACTATTATACAGACCTTTGTGTCTGACCTGATTCATTTGTCCCTAGTTGTAGCCTTAGGTCTCTAACTACCATGCACAGCATTAGCCAGTAATAATGAGCTATTAGCTATAGGATCGTTGCCTTAGTAATCAGAAGCATTTCCCCCATTATTAAGGTATCAAATCTATGGAAGGAGCTTAGTGCTGCATATATGAACAGACCTGCAATGCTTATTTGGACTGAGGAATGTGCTGAGCCTGACAAAGCTAATAGCTTGATTCTCATATAGGTTATAGCAGTTGTTCAGCAAACAGGCATCACTTATCCAACCTCTTTCTGCCTTTCTGTCTTCCCACTCTCTTCTTTTTTTTCCCTCTCTCTCTCTCTCTCTTCTCCCCTTTCTCTATTAAAAAATGCATTTTTTCAAAGCCATCTTGTAAATTTCACTTTGGAGTTCCTAGATAGGCGCTGGTCTCATCTCACTAGAAGAACAATCCTCAGTGGCGACCAGAGCTATATGGCAGAGGTACCACCACATCCAAACCCTGGGTGGCTCATGTCAACCAGGGTGCAAAGGGTTTGGGTGTGTGGCGGGGGGCGGTGGTTTTGCCAAGCTTTTCGGCCTGGCAGATCCCAACATTTTAACTTCCCCACCCCCACTGAAAGCAGTTAGTCACACCAACACCAGGCTGGTGTAGCTGAGGGCTCCCAATCAGAGAAGCTTTGGATCCAGCTGATCCACAGCCTGCTCTGCTCCACCCCAGTTTCAGGTCCCTATGCTTGCTACCAGCAGGAGGAACACTGCTTTTTTTAGGTTCCCACCCACTTAGCAGGTGCATTGGATGCCTCCACCATGGTAGGGCCACCTGCCTCCCAAGTGAAGTTGGTAGGGAGAAACCTTGATCATGTGATTGTTCTCAAAGGCTTCAGACCTAAACACACTTACTAAGGAATAAGCCCCAATGAAGTGGAACAAAGCTGAAATTTCTCAGCAGGCATGATACCTGAGATTCCTTTTGTTTTCCTCAGTGCTTCCTGAAAGAAAGAAAAAAAGGATGCTACTTTGTGAAATTTCCTTCAGATATTCTCCATTTTATTCTTTTATTTAGCTACTTATTTTGTGTTGCAGTAGCCAGTTCGTACTTACAGTGCCCAAATAACATGAGGCCCGGGGCATTGTGGAGGATACAGGATGGAGGCTGAGCTGCTAACACAGTTGGTTTTTGCTGCCATTTGCAACAAAAGAAACCCCTTAGGGCAGAAATAGAAAGAAGCTGAGCTGCTGCCACCACTGATAATGGTGAACCCTACCTCTGAGAAACTGTTGAAGAATTTCTAACCCTTGAGAAGCTTGATGAAATTGTCTCTCACAAATAGGGTCGAGATTTCAGTGCACAGCTCTGCATTGAACAAATACGTATAGGAGTGAAGTGTGTACCCCACATTTAGTTGCAAAGACATAGAAGTAGCTCACCTAAGATACCAAGGCTATACAATAACAGAGTGTTGCATTATCTAAAGCAGCTTTCCTCCATAGCCTGGTCCTCCCAGGTGTTTTGAACTACCCATCATCCCTGACCATTGGCTGTGCAGGCTAAAGCTGATGGGAATTGGGAGTCCAGCAACATCTGGAAGGCACCAGGTTGCGGAATGCTGCACTGAAAGAAGCATCCCTGTGCCTAGGAATAACCAGCAAGCTAAAATGGTTGGCCTGACATCTTCCACTGCGTTGTGACTTTCTCCCCTTCACTGATTGCCATTTGCAAGGGAATGGAAGCCCACAAAGTGGTGACACCACACAGTTTAGCTTCCTATATGTCACCAGGGCAGGTGGGAGGAAGAAAAGGAGAAGCTAGGTGGTAGGTGCTCTGGATGCCAAGCCTATTACCTTCATAATGCTTAGCTTGCAAAGAAAGGATGAGCTTGGCTAAAAAGGCTAAATTTGGAGTAGGTGTACTTTTCTTTTCTTTTTAAAAAAGACTCCTTTGAAAACAGACGGTAAAATGGCCCAACCTCCTTTGCTTTCTTGTCTGTTCACTGTTGGGTTTTTTTGGTCACAGTATTCTTTTTCCTTCCTAGGCAAATCTGGCCAGCCTTTAAATAGGGAAGATTAATTAGCTTTGCTCATAAAGCTGATGCTAGTGAGAGTTGTAGCTCAAAACATCTGGAGTTTCATATTTTACCCAGTGAACAAACAAACAGATTTTTAGAATAAAAATTTTAGAATAACAGCCCTTGAGTGCATTATTATGTTGAAAGAAGCCTCTTTCAGGTGCATCCATAGGATGTTTTGTTAACACTAACACGTGTCACTGTAACATGTGTCTCAGCTCTTGCTGGTCCTCATCCCACAAACCCACAACAGATGACAACAGCCAGTTCAATGTGCACAACACTGTTTGTGCCATGATGTTTGATATGGGCTTCTTCAGCTGCACTCCATAATTTTTAATCTTCTCTTGGGCTACTAAACCAGGAGTAGTGGATGCTCCTGGTCTGAGTAGTGATCCTGGTCTGAAGGGCTACAGCAAGCTCCAAGAAAAGAAATGAACTGGCAAGATAAGTGGTTGAACTTATCTCATGCCTTAAACACAAAGGCAGCCTAAGGATTTTATCCCAACTTATCCAGTTAAATTTAACCACCTAATTCCAGGCAAACTGTTGCAGAGGAGCACTGCAGTGTGTGTGTGAAACAGTCCCATCTGCATTCATTTCCAGGGAGAGGCGGCTCTTCATGCACAGAACTGCTTATGCAGCAACTCCCTGGGTGCTGGCTTTGGATCAGTCTTCCCAACTGACCTTAGTGTGTCCAGATTTTCAGTGCAGAGTGACCAATAAAGGGAAGAGTCAGTGACAAAGTTTTGTATCAACAAAGAGCATATTTTTATTGCGGGGTGGGGGGGCTCTCTTTTTTAATTTTGCATGTTAGTTGGTAACAGAGCAGGTTTTAATATAGACTCTCATTTGTTTAATACCTTGGTTTTCCTAGCTAGGCAGATGCTTAGGAATTTAACCAGGGTTATGAAACTGGAGGTAGAATTTCTTGCAGTTTGTGAATGGCTAGCGAGAGAGAGAGAGAGAGAGAGAGAGAGAGAGAGAGAGAGAGAAATTAGGGGCAAGTTGTCAACATGATGAAAGTTTTACTTATTCCTTTGCCTTTTTAATTGCATAAGAGGTGGGAGTAACAAGCACATTAGTTAAGCCTGTTCATTTACTGTTTTGTGCCCCAGAGAGCGAAAATGAAACATCCATTATTTTTATGAGAAGATGCTTCCTAACTATTCAGCGCTAGGAAAAAAAAAGAAACCAACATCGTCACACCATTATTTGCATCATAAATCAAGATTCGCTTGGTCTGACAAGAGCCACTTGTTGGACTCCCAGCATCTTTCTTAAAGTGGAAAAAATAATACCCAAAGGGGAAGAGCTTTGCCGACTCAGTGCCAAAGCAGAGCAGATGCTGGCATTTGTTCCCAACAGAGGGAGTGCGTTTGCCCCGGCTAGTGGCATTCAAGAACTCTCCTCCTTTCCATGTGTTGCCAAGGTGCTACGAGGAACGAAGCATTGCTGCCATGAAGAACCAGCCGTGGGTGCCAGTGTTACTACCTACTACATGTTCTTGAAGGGGAGGGCTGGTGTCAGGTTGGGCTGTCTTGTTATTCTCGAATGCTTACATCTGCTCAGATTTGGGGAGGGAGAATGTCGGAGGAGTATCAGAGATTGAGCATGTTACATAGACTTCAACTTTCCATTGCCAGAAGAAGAGGAAGCTGTGGTATCACAAGGTATACATCAAGGACGGTTGTAATGCACTTACTGTACACAGGATCTCTCTGGCATATATAGATATATTTGGGGAGGGGGGCATTTCCCCACGCCTCTTTCCCTAGACCACTGATCACATTACCCCTTTGACTTTGCAAATACAAAGGATTTATCTTCAAGATTATTGGCTCCCTAACCTTCTTTTAAAATTTAAGGGAGGGGAGGCAAGGCAAAGGTGCATCTAACAGTTGTAAATAGACAATAAATAGAGGGGGAAAACAACAACATATATTTGAAATTTGTTTCAGTTTTGGATGGACGCTAGCCATCCTTTGCAATGTTATTGATAGTACACCGTGGTGCTTTTGGGTTTCTGGTTCCGTTCTCTTTATGCTCAGTCATCTTTTTTAATTGCAGCTACATTTCAGGGAACATGTATATTTAGTAGCTATTGTAAGTTCTGCATGGCATCACCAAGCTTATTTTTCCTTGAGAAGATTAAGAATGAGCCTGTCGGAGCTTAATGGCATGATGGCTGGAGAGAGGCTCTTGCCAGAGAATGCAAGTGAGGTTGGAAGAAAATTGAAAATCCA
Organism: Podarcis gaigeae; assembly: GCF_964106915.1. NCBI lineage: Eukaryota > Metazoa > Chordata > Lepidosauria > Squamata > Lacertidae > Podarcis > Podarcis gaigeae. Next base: position 23,543,107 of record NC_139691.1, on the reverse strand, counting down.
AGTTTGGGGCCGAATGCTGAGGTTTTTGTGTGTGTGTTGTGGGGGAGGCTTTAATGGTCTGAAGGAGCAGATAAACGGAGGATTTGGGTAACCCAGCTAATTCTCACTTGCCAGTTCTATTATTTTGTTTCTATTGGATTGTTTGACTTTGTCAAACAAATGTCAGAATTGTGTGTATTAAAAAAAAAAAGCAAGCAAACAGTGTTTTAAAAAAAAGTGTTGTAAAAGACACTGAGCCTTATGAAAAATATTTATGGAGTTAAATAAAAAGAAGTAAAAAAAGACATCTCTGGGCATTTCTTTTCTATTAAAAAAAGAAACACGGTTTCTCTCTACACATATCAGATTTATGCTTTGCTTTCAAAGTGGTGTCTCTGGGACCCACATGATGAGTCATTGCATCAGAAGAAGAAGAAGAAGAAGGAGGAGGAGGAGGAGGAGGAGGAGGAGGAGGAGGAGGAGGAGGAGGAATAAGAAAGCAATGCTCTGTGCCAAGGTACATTTCCTGCAGTTTGCAGCAGGTATTAATCCAACACAACACCCAGTTCTTCACTCCTTGACTGCACATCTGCTGAAGTGATAACTTAATAGCTGGAAGTTGTACCAAGTTTTGGACAAGGCATCCATTCAGGACTAAGGCAAAGCCACAGGCCAGGTTTCTTAAGTTTTCCTAAGGGTCAAAATTCTCCACCCACTCCAAGGTTAGGTGTCAGCAGATGCATTTGCACTGCCTTGATGCTCTCTGGTGCTCTTTTTTGCCTGGGCAGCTGTTTCTCTCCAGGTCCTCCTCTTTTGACTTCACTGTCCCTGCTGTCACCGATCTGGTGACCCAAATGTTTGTTTGCTTGCTTGCTTGCTTTTCTTGATAGTATCATTACAAAACATGTGGCCTGAGGTGTAAAAACCACAACTAAATAAATAAATGCAATGACAAAGCAGGCAACATTAGTTAATTATTAAAAAGCTCTGACTAGCCTAAAGCATTCTGTATCTTAGTGTGAGTAAAGCCTAATTCTGTCTTCTTCCAACTGGATGTTGGTGGTAGATAATTCAGCTGCTCTGCAGCACTGGTGTGACCAGAAACTAGTTTACACATTCGGTTTCCAGCAGTCACAGAAACCACTGCAAAAAAGGGGGGGAGCACAAACCTTTGAATGAGGTTTGATACCTCCAGACTTTGTGGTTTATGCTTCTGAATGTCAGACATTTTGGTACCTAGGTTGGTAAAGTGTAGCAGAGCACTCCTCCATCTCTCTGTCATCGTCCCCCCTACACACTGAGAGCTCATCCACACTTACCTCCCCCCACCCCCCTGCTTTCTAGGCACAGGTCCTCACTTTAAAGATCTATGACTGAGTGTTGTTGTTTTTTAAATTTTCCCCAATGCTTTCCCCAGAAAAGCCCACTCTTCAACACTGAATCATAACAAATGCAATTTGGGTTTTTTGCATATTGACATTTGCTCTGATTCAGCGGTTAAAAAAAAGCAGGTTTTCGTGAGGAAAGGGCTGGAGGAAAAGAAAACCCGCTCACACATGAAACTTCAAAGCGCAGGCGTGTGCCTAGAAATGCATGACAAAATGAAATCTGGATGAGCCCTGAAACCTGCTTAGTTTCAGCAGAGTTAATGCATTGTGTGCCCTCAAGTCCATGCTACTTGGCGCACTTGCTTCATAGGACATGCTTTTCACCTATGTTCCCGATGCCACCCAGAGACCATCACATGGAAGCACAATTGACCCATCATCCAGTCTGTAAGGCTGCCAAATTTAATGTGGAGCAGAGTGACTAATTATCAAAGCACATATATGCCTTTCTGATTACAAAGTTATGGAACACTTCTCCTACAAATTATTGTCTGCTGTCTTTCTGGACCAAGCGAAGATCCACCACTCCACTTTGTGCTTTCACACAATAGCTACACTGGTGCCTTGGGAATTTCACAAGCAAGATACAATGCTCTCTCTCCAGTATCTGGTAACCTGAGAAAACCTGCTTCTAAACATGGAAGTTCTGCTGTGTCTTGACAGCTCATGTAGGGATCATACTGTTATTAGGTACATTTATATTTTGTTATAATGTACTTTTAGTTCATCAGATTACCTCATTTGTTCTTACAAAAGCTATGTGGGTCACTCCCTCTCCACTAATGTGGAACCAAGCAGAGAATAAAGCTTGCCAGTGGTTAAGAACTGAGGCCATGTGCAGTGGGATTGGAACCCAGTTGTGATGGATGATGAGCAGCTGTCAGGAGGCAGCAAATCACATACACCCCCATGGCCCCACCCCAGAACATGATCAGTGTTGCCAGCATTTACCTGTTCCATTCTGTAAAACAGGGAGAAAATTAGTGGACAGCCCACCCCTGATGCTGCTCAACTACAGCTCCCATCATTCCCAACAGGTGGCCATATTGGCTGAAGCTGTAGGGCCACAGGTTGACCACCCCTGTATGATGTATGAGCAGTAACGCCCTTGCCTCCTTACAAAGAATTGTGGCCATGTCTTTGTTTACCTGATCTCATCTCAATGAACTCGGCAAAACTATACAGAAGAGGTAGGGGTTGGTTTAACTGTGGCTATGATGGACAATTCAGATAAGGGCCTTTTAATCTTTTCATTTTGGAGAAGGTAAACAAATGAGCAAAGAGAGGGTTTCTCCTGGTCCATTCCTTGATTTAAAGGTTTTCCTCCACTCTGCACTTCCCTAACGATTGCTGGTGCCCATTGAGACTGGCAGGGCAGATGACATGGCAGCAAACACCAGGCAGAGCTAACTCATTTTGTCCCAATCCTCTTCCCTGATGGAATCTACAGTGACAACACCAAAACTAAGGACATGTAAGGGTACAAGTAGCACTTCCCCTGGACTGGTTGTTAAGTCAGAAGGCAGACGGGAGGCTGGTTGATGACAGAATGAGGTTGACGGGGCACTGTCCCTATTCACCCTAATGTGCTGGGGTTGTAGCCAATATTAGTCCTACTCAGAGCAGACCCATTGAAATTAGTGGACCTGGCTTAGGTCTGTTCATTGCAATGGGTCTTCTCTGAGTAAGAGTAGCATTGCATAGAACCACTATATTTTACTTCTCCTGAATTCCCTCTTTAACTTGGAGAATTTCTAAAACGAATTCCAGATCTGGAGCATAATTTACTTGCAGTTTTCAGTATTCCCCAGTTTGTTTTGCACCTTGCCCTTCATTACTAGCACATACATTTGCATGAGCGAAACATTGCAAAAGAAGTAGTCCTGGTAACCATTAATAAAATACTGCTGAAACAAAACAAAACAAAAACAAAAACCACAGTGTTGATGCCAAATTATTTTTGTGCAGTGTTTTATTCATGCACACGAATGAGCATGCTCATTGGTAAGGTGCCACACAAAGAGATATGATGTGATTGTATATATGATTTCATTAAAATCACTTTTTTGGCAATGCTTTATCAATTCTTGCATGTGGAAGGGGGAGTGTAGACTTGAAGGATCTGAAGACTATTGCAAACTGCACATGAAACATGTTCTGGATAATAATTTGAAATAATAATGAAAAACATATCAATGGAAAATTCATAATTCATCAGTTCTGCTTCAGAAACAGAAAGGTTTAATATGGAACTGCAAAATATGATGATACATTGACATGAGAATTTATGCATTTGACTTTCATTTGCTATTCTCAGGGATCACTCTGCTACATACCCACACCAATAAAACTGCAAAGGTTCCCCCCCCCAAAAAAAAGGATCCTCAGAAGTGCAATGGTACTAAAACAGATTTTAGAGACCTCTAGGCTACCTCACTGACCTACTGTTCTCAGAGCTGGGAACAAAGGAAGCTGCCTTATGCCAGTGGTCCATCTAGAATGGAAATGTCAGCATTTGAAACTGAGACCTTTTGTATGCAACGCAGATGCTCTGCCACTGGAGAAAAGAGAGATTATTGCACCAATGTAAGTTGGTGCTATAAAAATGCCTGCCTGCTGTGAGTTGCAAAGGCACATTCATTTGCTATCTCAAAGAACAGAAACTGAATTCTGGGTTGCTTCCTGGTTTATTCTGTTGAGAAAGCTCAGATTGGTATTTGTTCCCGTGCACAATCATATTTGCTCTTGAGCAGACCACCCCTGTTTCCTAAACCACAGGTGTAACAAAGCAGCTTATTTTGCCAGTTCTAACTTTGATAAGTCAAAGCACTGAAGCTCATCTTTCAGTGCTTTCTAGAAAAACACTTTAACAATAGCTAGTAATCAGTTATTTAATGACACTCATTAGGGTTACGAATGTTTTAGGACTTAACCCCCCCCCCCCCGCAGGCTAAACATGCCGTGTTTAGCAAATTAATTTGTACAGTAATTAAACAGTCTGGTGAGGGCCTGTCAGAGTTTCTTGCCATTGCTGGTCCCAAACTATTCACAGTTTTCCACAAAAATTTTGTATGCAAAAAAAATCTACTTTTGATAACATTTTACTACTGTAATAAATGAAAATCTGCCCTTATTCCCTTATGGGGGACACAAGAACCCTTATAGAGTCCTTTGTAGGTTCTCCATTGGTCAGAGAAAAGAATAGAGGCCAACCAGAGAATACTGAGAAGCAAAGCAGCTCATAAGCCTGATCTTTATTGAACTGTTGCAACAGGGTGCCCCCTTCACATGCAGGAGAAGGAGGAGGACCCAGAACCCAGGTGTGCCCGCCCTTATATAGACATTTTAAATTGCCCACCCTGGAGTCCAAGACCACCTCCAGAAACATCATACATACATCACAGAAGGGGTGTAGCTCAAGACCACCCCCCAGACACATCATGCCTACATCACAGAAAGAGGTGGTCTACAACAGAAATCTGAGTGCGTTGTTTACCAGAAATCTGAGTGCATTGTTTACCTCCTGTCTGGTAGGTTACCTGTTAATGCTTACTTGATTGGATACCCTGGGGAGCCTGACCAGTCTTTTGTAATGATAAATACTTAGTTCCTGAGCCAGGTCACAGGCTCACCCTATTCACACACAGACATACCCTTAAGACAGGATTTGTGAAGGAAAAGACAATGGGGAGGCTTTTCCATTTTCCTTTGACTTTGCAGAGAAAACATTTGGTCAGTTTGGGAGCCAAAATGGCTTCATGGCTGTTTTCCTGTGCTGCTTCAGACATGTGGTTTATACACATATGTACGTGTTTGTTTGGTACATTTGTGAACATTTATTATATATCTAAGACCTTAATTTTTTTATTTCACTATTTCTCATGAAAACACCCAGGCATTCATTTAAATAAATGAAATTAAATGGACAGTGGGGTTATTGTTGGTTGGTTCTTGTTTTTATTATGAATTTTGTGTTTTTATCTTGTATTTTTATGTTGTGAACTGCCCTGAGATCTTCAGATGAAGGGCGGTATACAATTTTTTAATAATAATAATAATAATAATAATAATAATAGTCCACACTGACAATTGCCCACAGTGACATTGGAAACCCAAATCTGACTGGCTACAAAGTACTGGGATGTCATCCAGTATGTGTTCCCTGATTGGGTGGGATCCTACTATGTGGCTAATCCAGGAAAACGAAACAGCAACTAGGCACCTAGAATAAAATATGGCAATTGACAGAATTGGAAGAGCTGACTTAAAAAAACCCAAAACACCCTGCTGAAATCACAAGTAGCTATCTATAACATAATACAAAGAGCTTCTTTAGACAATGGCAATAGGAACAATAAAAGAATCTATCTATGGTGAGCTAACAAACAAAAAGGCTTGCAATAAGAAATTGCACATGTCACTGGGGATCACTGTTGTTCTTTTCCCTTGCTGGAACCTACCGGTAGCTAAGGAAGCTAACTACCATTTCTGCAACCAACCAGATTTGTAGCTGTGAGCATTTGTGAAGCTAATCAATGGCTTTTCCAGCTGGCTGCCAATTCTATTCTTGCCACAATCCAAATGCTACTGTAAAATACTTCTAATTCAGTTACATGTCTCAAGTGTTCAATCAAATGTTTCTAGTGTCTGAGTAACAAGCTTACTGGACTCACTGAAAGCCTTTAACCGACCATACGCTTTATTAATCTCTGCAGTTTTCTTCAAAAGCTCTTGATTTTACATTATTGCTTCCAGGAAAAGAAAATCAAAATTTGCTCAACTTATAATTGAAGAATATGTAATGCTAAATAAGTTTCTTTTCATGGACACACACAGGCAGATTTAGAGCAGCACGACCAGTTCAGCTGCACTGGGGGCTGAATCTCGGGGGCACCACAACTATGATATAGAATGGAAGGGAAGAGGCACGGGGTTCTGTATTTTGGCATCACATGGGGTGCCACTGAACTTTGAAACCCCAGTGTCTGCCACTGACAAACACCCAGCCTTTTATTTGTTTTATGGCTGACCACTCCACACATCTGCTATATTTTATTTTATTATACTTTACATACAGTAACTGTTGTAATAAGAGGGTTGATTATGTGTTCATACTTGTGCAGAAGCATGCTAATCAATCCTAAATGTTGTGCTTGCAACAGCCCATCATGCCAAAATACTCTTATTACCCGCTCTTGGCCATTGTGGTTCGTGGTTAACTAAAGCATAAACATTTGTCTAATCACACCAAAACAACTGAATCATGCAATGGTGATGGCAGTATGAAAGTACCAAGCCATCTGCAATTTCTCTTTTCTTCTGCTTTGGATGACCACCCTCAAAGAGGTATGGAGGTTTGGTTGACCACCATTTAAAACAGGTATGGGAGAACCTGTGGCTTTCCAAATGTTATCGGACTGCAGCCCCCATAATCCTTGACCATTGGTCATGTTGGCTGTGGTTGATAGGACATTTTGGCTGGCAAAGAATCCTGCTGGAGTGTTAGGGGATCAAGCAGACAAAGGTAACTTGTGTTCACTGCCCTATCCAGCACCATTCTCCATATATATTTTTAAGCAGGGAATTGTTATGATTGTGATTTTGATCAACTGCTATTCACTATCTGAAAGGCCACAGGTTCCCCATATCTGCTGTTAAACATCTGTATGATGGCACTGGGTCAGGTGGCATACACATGGTCCTTCTGTCTGCTTGCCCCCTGATGGCACCCCAGCTTGGCTCTTTGCCAGCAAGAACTTCATGCACAAGACATCCTTCCCATGGTCCAGCAGGACGTTTTCTGGATTCAAAGTGTAGTGGGATCTTTTCCTTTCTGAGGCTGTGGGGCCTGGAAGGTAATGAGAGGGGAGGGAGGAGATAAGAGGAGGAACTCTGCCACCTACACCTTGAGATACAGTTGGCTAGAAGACTAGCAGGATGACAAAGGAAATTTGATTCCTCCACTTGGGGGTTTCTGCTACCCACCTACCAGTATAACCCTCCAGCCACAGATGGGCAATCAGAGACCAACCTTCCCCACAGGGGAAAAGTGGAGGGGGAAAGTGGAGAGGACAACCATGCATGCTGCCTTGAGTTCTTCGGAGGAATGATGGGATATAAATCTCTATTAAGATGATGGTGAATAATAATAATTATAATAAAACACCCAACACACCATAATAATCATTCATTTTGTGTTTGGCAAGGCTGTGATAACACAGAACTAAAGACACGGTTTCCATATGTATATTTTTTCCTTGTTAAAAATAGTTTCAAATACACAAAGGATAGGCTGCTTCTCCCTTTGGTCCACAGAGCAGAATGATTCTGTCGTAGCAACCAGTTTCTAAGGAAGAAGTATACCTTGCCTCCCCAAAAGGCTGACTTCTTTTCTTTCTCTCTTATGTAACATAGTTCACTAGGAACATCTTCCATAAAATAAGGACAAATGATGTGAGCTGTACATATTCAGTGAGCCACTTCATTCAGTGTATCATACAAGTTGTGGTGCAAGCTGACCTGAACAATTGATGACTCTTCTTGTTTAGTCCTTCAGCTTGATCAAACAGCTTTGATCTTGATGGTGATGAGCTATTTGTGTTCTGTTTGAAAGGGTCTACAGATCATCAGTGGATGCATACAGGCACTGAATGCAGAAGGTCCCAGCAGCTCCAATCAAAAGGTGCTCGTGCCTCATTATTATTATAAAAAAAATTATATAAAATATTATATTCCAGCTTTCATTTTAAGAAGGAATACCAAGGTGGTTCACAAAAAATAGAAGCCAACAGAAAAATAAGAATGGCAATCATAAAAATACAACTATCTGCAATCAAAATACATAGTAAGACATCTACATTTAGATACCTGCAATTAAAATGTGCAATACTCAAGCCTGTTAAAACAGCCTCAAAGAATTTCCCCCTCAAAAGGTCCAGAATAAGTACCAAACACCTGCCCCTCCCCACACTTGAAGGAAGCTGGGGAGTCCCAAAACTGGAAGTATATTTCATTGCTAGCCAAGTAAGACATACATTCCCTTTTATTTTTGATGATACTTCAAAACAATGAGTCCAATTGGAAGCAAAACAAATTGAGGGAATTTCAGCCTCAGGATACCCCTTTTTAAAGCAAAATATTAGAACTGGCCTAAAAGTTCAAAACCTATATAGATACATACATAAGTTTATTCATATGCTACCTTTCCACAGTCCAAACTATGCTCATGTTGGCTTACAATATGAAAAAATGCATAACAACAACATAACAAAAGTAATTATAAGCAATAACTAAAACATTACAAAATACACAAAAATCATGCTTGATTGCATGGAAAGAGAAGGCAGGAATCCTAACTTCAGCCCTGTCCCCACTGAGACACTTCATCTTCCACTGTGGGAGTCATAAAGCCATGGCAGAGGTTTGTAAATATTGCAGGGTACCTCCGGACCTCGTGACCAGCACTCTGAGCTTTACAATGTATTGGAATGTAATGACCCTATATGGCGATGGGGTGCAATAAAAGCTTGGCCGGATGTAGGTAACATGAGATTGGCAAACGGCCATGCGGCTGGACAGAAAAAAGAACAATAAAAAGTGATCGGAGAGGAGAAGACGTCTGAATGAGCTGCTCTCTCTTACTATGGAAATACTGCTGGCTTCTGTGTCCTTATTTTATACTAAACAAGTGCCACTTGTGACGGCTGGCTCCAACATTCCACCATTTCAAAAGTTCTATACTGGTAATGTGGCTTTTATAGCAAAAATACACCACTATCAGACCAAGAAATGTGGGCTAAAATTTACAAACCCTTTGACTGCTACTCCACGCAAGCCACACTTTTCTGCTAACCCAATTACCAGTAAAGCAGCCACAAGACCTCTAGTCTCTTTTGAAAGACTTGCAATATCCACAGAAAGACAAGGCCCAGATATAACCTCCACAATCTACAAAATTCTACTTAGTGCATTGGTGGGTTCACTTGACCCTATTTTGGCAAGCAATAGAGAATTAACCCTAAAACACATATATAGGTGGTACCTGACCCCTAGGAAGCTGGCAATGATCTATCCTCATGCCTTACTATGTTGCTGGAGGGGCTGCCCCACCCTTGGTACATATCTGCATGTGTGGTGGGAATGTGCAAAAATCCAGACTTTCTGGAATTTGATATTCCAAGAAATTAATAAAATAACAAAACAACAATTGGAAATCAAACTAGAATTAGCTTTATTAAATATATTTCAAGACAACAATCTTGAATTACATAATAAATAATTAATAAGGCATTTATTACAAGTGGTGAGACGCTGCATAACCAGACACTGGAAATATTTTTCTGGCACAATGATAGACAATTGGTACAAAGCAGTTTAGGAAACAGCTTTCCTCGAGAGATAAACAAAGAAACTACAGTTGACACGTGGCTAGCTCAAGAAAGATGTTTCTACCCCAGTGTGGTTTAATGCACCACATATGTCAGTATTCCAGAAAATAAACAATCTATCCCCCCACATCCTCAGGAGGTTGGATCTAAATTTAAATTTAAACATAAATTATTATATTCATTTTTATTTATTTTTTTTCCCCAAAATTTTTATTAGGTTTTTTTAATAAAAGAAATACAAAAATGAAAAACAGCATTGTTTGTGTCTTTACAAAATTTCATAACATCTTTGGACTTCCTCGCGTCATCCGCTCGCACTTACATTGTTCATAAAATTTTTCAAGCAAATTACCATCTTATTTATAATCTTATAACCAATCATTACAATATAGTCTAATAATGCTCATCTAATTTAGTGATGGCCAATTGTTTATAATCAAGCATCCTTCTTAGCATTCCATCAAATTACAATAATTTTGTAAATAAATCTTAAATTTCTTCCAGTCTTCTTCAATCCTTTCTTCTCCCAGGTCTCGAATTCTGCCAGTCATTTCCGCCAGCTGCATATAGTCCATCAGCTGCATCTGCCATTCTTCCAGCGTGGGTAGATCTTGAGTTTTCCAGTTCTTTGCGATGAGTATCCTTGCTGCCGTTGTTGCATACATAAAGAAAGTTCTGTCCTTCTTTGACACCTTCTGGCCGACAATACCCAGAAGGAAGGCCTCTGGTTTCTTAGTGAAAGTATACTTAAATACCTTTTTCAGTTCATTATATATCATTTCCCAGAAGGCCTTCACTTTAGGGCAAGTCCACCAGAGGTGAAAGAATGTTCCTTCATTTTCTTTACATTTCCAACATTTATTGTCAGACGAGTGGTATATTTTGGCAAGCTTAACTGGGGTCATGTACCATCTGTATATCATTTTCATTATATTTTCTTTCAAAGCATTACATGCAGTAAAGTTTAGCCCAGTGGTCCACAACCTTTCCCATTCCTCAAACATAATGTTATGCCCAATGTCCTGTGCCCACTTTATCATAGCCGATTTAACCATTTCGTCTTGTGTGTTCCATTTCAACAGCAAGTTATACATTCTTGAAAGTACCTTAGTCTTAGGTTCTAACAGTTCAGTTTCCAGCTTCGATTTCTCCACCTGGAACCCTAGCTTTTTATCATTTTTAAAAACTTCTTTAATCTGAGCGTAATGTAACCAGTCTCGCACTTTATCCTTCATTTTTTCCATACTCTGCAATTTCCAGTTATTTCCATCTTTTTCTAATATTTCCCAATATTTTGGCCAATTGGCTTCCATATTGGGTCTTTTTCGGGCCTTAGCTTCCAGAGGTGAAAGCCACCTTGGGGTTTTATTTTCCAATAAGTCTTTATATTTTGTCCAGACATTAAACACTGCTTTTCTGACAATATGGTTCTTAAAGGCCTTATTGATCTTAACTTTGTCATACCATAAGTATGCATGCCAACCAAAATTATTATTAAACCCTTCCAGATCCAACACATCAGTGTCTTCGAGAAGTAGCCAGTCTTTTAGCCAGCAGAAAGCTGCGGCTTCATAATACAACCTTAAGTCTGGCAGGGCAAAGCCCCCTCTTTCCTTTGCGTCAGTCAGTATCTTAAACTTAATTCTGGGCTTTTTGCCCTGCCAGACAAATTTAGAAATATCTCTCTGCCACTTCCGGAAGCATTCCGTCTTGTCTATAATCTGTAGTGTTTGAAACAAAAACAACATTTTTGGCAATACATTCATCTTAATAGCAGCAATTCGGCCTAACAAAGAAAGCTTCAATTTTGTCCAACTGTCCAAGTCTCTCTTAATTTCAGACCAGCATTTTTCATAATTTTCCTTAAATAGACTCAGATTTTTTGCTGTTATGTTCACCCCTAGGTACTTTACCTTTTTCACCAATGATAATTCTGTTTCTCTCTGAAACTGTTCTGATTCAATATCTGTCAAATTTTTCCCCAACACCTTAGTTTTCTGTTTGTTTAACTTAAATCCCGCCACCCGACCAAAATTGTCAATCAATTGTAAAACTCTTTTCGTACTAGATTCCGGCTCCTGCAGTGTCAAAACTAGGTCATCTGCAAAAGCTTTAAGTTTATATTGTTTCGCTCCGACCTGGATCCCTTGCACCAACCGGTCCCCTCTGATCAAGTTTAAGAGCACCTCCAGGACTGAGATAAATAACATTATTCATTTTTAATCTGCTTCTCACATCCAACACTTTATATTGTTTCATTGGTAACATAAGAGAGAAAATTACCATTACTCATAGTGATTCAAAGCACAACCAGTGAAAGATTCAAGAGCCTGCGGAAAGCCAATACTGATGGTGCCTATCATATTCCAGCAGGGAGGGAGAGAGAATGGAAAGCCGCCACCTAAGCCCTTGGGAAGCTACTGCCAGTCTAGACAAAAGTAAGCTGGATGGGCCAATTGTCTGAATCAGCATGTGACACTGCAAACAGCTGCAAACAGACACAAGAAGCACAGCAAATAAAATTACTCACAGACATCCCCAGTGCTTAACATTTTTGCTGCAATGAAGCTATTCCAAAAAATCATATATTTAGTCAGTACTGAAGAGAAACGCCCCAATAAGCAAAGTGTTCTTGGGTTAGTATGAGGGGGCAGTGAAAGCATAGTGACATGATGTGCACTTTAACCCAGTCAATAAATGCTCATGTTTCTGCTTTCCCATTGGTAAATGATGCACAATTATGTCAGGCCCATGCTTCGATGGGTGATAAGCAACACCTGTGCTTTCCAATGTGGTAGCATGCACAATAATGCCACTTGCATTTTGCAATGGGTAATAACCATGCATAATATCTGAGGCTACCCTTGGTGTTGGTCTGGAGGCTGAAAATGGTGCAGAATGTACCAGCTTGGTTGTTAGTGGAGGCAAATTACCACCAACATATAACACCCTGTCTGTAGGATTTGCACTGGCTGCCAATTCGCTACCAGGCCAGCCCAGGTTGTTGGTACTTAAAATACAAGACCATATTCAGTTCAGGGCCAGGTTATGTGAGAGACCACCTTATACTAGATTGCTGCATGAAAGTTTCTCCTGCAAGTTCCTAAGATTTCAGAAGCTTGTTCCACAGTTGCTGAGACATCATTGGTTGGTGCCCATTGAGACTGGTAGGGCAGAAGGCAAGAAAGCCCAGCAATAGTTGGAACCAGTGTCAATGCCTAGCAGAGCCAACTAATTCCAGTTTTGTACTCTTCCTCATCCTCCCTGCTGTGTTCCTCAAAGGACAGACACAAGACTAAGGAGAATAAAGCTGACAGGCTGTGCCACCCCCTGGACTGGTTTTAAAGAAGAAGGCAGGCAGGTGGAGGCTGGCTGAGAACATACTGAGGTTGAACTGAACTGGTCCATCAGTGAAGACCCATTTATCCAAGTGGGAAAGCCTGCTGGAAGAAAAATGTGTTCAATTGTTCCCGGAAAGTGCAGATAATGGGAACCTGCAGTATCTCAATAGGAATTCTGTTCCACAGAACAGGGGCAGCCCAGCCATTCTAAAAATTCTGCTCTGAGTTCAGTGGAGGCTTTCTTCCAACAGGCTTTCCCACTTGGATAAATGGGTATTCACTGATAATGTCTATTTTGCATTATTTTATTTTTGCTTTAAATGTATTGGATCACCATCTCAAAGTCTGGAACAATCCCTTCCCCCTCAGAGCAGGAGATCCAATGCTCCCTATAGCCCCTGGGTGTCCTCCCAGTAAACATAGGATTGCAGATTTTAGTGGATAAGTAAAACAGTGGAATGGTTTCTGTGAGATTTGAAATTACACTGGGAGCAGAAAAATGGCAAGGTCCTTGGTGGGTTTGGCTCCTACCACAAATGAATGAATGTCCCTTAATTAAACAGTGTAATTATAGTAGGTGTCACCAGATGGCACTGGAACATACAAGTTTATTTTGTTTGTCCACAAGTGCAAAAGTTCTCTCTTGCATAAGACAACATAAAAGCATTTTATTTTTTTAAAGAGAGAAAAAAATGTTGTAGGAGTCAGAGGTAAGTTTTAAACTGAAATGTAATGTGGTGTACAGAGGCACCTAAGATCACAGTCAAGTGTGGACAGGTGTGCCCATATATGTATAATTGCCTAAGACAAATTGTCATGATGATGCACTTCTGTGATTTTACCCAAGAGACTCTACCCAGCTGGAACCACTCAAATTCATTAATAATTCCTTTTGTTGCAAAATTCTCTTCAGGAAAGGCAGTAGAATAGTAGAACTGAAAGAGCAAAACAAATGTTAAATTGAAGAGAGTTCCACAACTGTGGGGCCACCACCACAAAGGCTCTGTCTTGTGTGCTTGCCAACCTGATTTCACTAATGGGCACACAAATATCTTAAGATAATGGGAAGAGGCCAAAAGTCACATAAGAGCCCTGTATATGCATTAGATCTGCAAAATCCCTCCCTTTCTTAATTATTTCTTTGACAGTTATAATTTATAACTGAGAGAGATGTCTCCATGGAGATTTACATTTGGTGCATGAGCTGCATTCTAGTTTCCAGAAGAAGGGAAGGGAAGTCAACTGTTAAAGGGTTGAAGGGAGAACAAAAAGCCTGACATGGCTTGAGACAAGAAAGTTTTAAACAAACAAGAATTGTGCTGTGAAATTTTTTTATTTGTTGTTTTCATAATGAAAGTCCTGCTTAAAAATTGAAAGTAACTCTGCCATTTGATACACTGTGGGAAAGGAATGTGTTCATTCTACATGGACTATGCCTGTTGGGTCTCATGTTACATTAAGAGATAAGGCTGTGAAGATCTTAAGGTAGAGAGAGATGTGAGATGTAATGAGACTCAGTTGTTCATAATACATTTAGTATGGCAAAAGCATTCAGTATGGCAAGTATATATTTGGACATTACACTTACTGTTTGTATTCTTCAGCAAATGTTTGCTGAGCAAATGAAATTGGTTAGATCAAAGATTGATTAAATGGGAAATGAAAGTAAGCCTTGGATGAGTGAAATGAAAAGCAGAATCAAAGATGATGCAGAGACTTTGGAGAAGAATACGGATAAAGGACTGGCAGAGGTTGAAATGGTAGAGTTGGAGGGAACAAATGGTGAAATGGAAAAGTCCTTCACAGAGGTGTTTGGAGGATTGAAACAGCCAAATGGAAGAGTTGTGATTTTGGAGGAGTGGAATGAAGTCATGGATGGAAAGATGGGGAAACATCTGGATCTGTGATGCTAAAGAAAGAGGGGGCTTTGCCCTGCCAGACTTAAAGCTGTACTATGAATCAGCAGCTTTCTGCTGGTTGAAAGATTGGCTGCTTCTTGAAAACACTGATGTTTTAGATTTGGAAGGATTCAACAACGTTTTTGGATGGCATGCATATTTGTGGTATGACAAGGTTAAAATTCATAAGGCTTTCAAGAACCATATTGTCAGGAAAGCAGTGTTCAATGTCTGGATAAAATATAAAGACTTATTGGAGAATAAGACCCCAAGGTGGTTGTCACCAATGGAGGCTAAGGCCCGGAAAAGACTCAATATGGAGGCCAAATGGCCGAAATATTGGGAAATAATAGAAAAAGATGGAGATAATTGGAGGTTGCAGAGTTTGGAGAAACTAAAAGATAAAGTGCGAGATTGGTTACATTATGCTCAGATCAAAGAGGTTTTTAAGATGGATAAAAAGATAGGATTCCAGGTGGAAAAATCAAAGTTGGAAACGGAATTGTTAGAACCTAAGACTAAGGTACTTTCAAGAATGTATAATTTGCTGCTAAAATGGAATACACAAGATGAAACGGTTAAATCGGCTATGATAAAATGGGCACAGGACATTGGGTACAATATCATGTTTGCTGACTGGGAAAGGTTATGGACCACCAGGTTGAAATTCACGGCATGTAATGCCTTGAAAGAAAATATTATGAAAATAATATATAGGTGGTACATGACCCCAGTCAAGCTTGCAAAAATATACCATTTGTCTGATAATAAATGTTGGAAATGTAAAGAAACTGAAGGAACGTTCTTTCACCTCTGGTGGACCTGCCCTAGAGTTAAGGCTTTTTGGGAAATGATATATAATGAGTTGAAAAAGGTATTTAAGTATACCTTCCCTAAGAAACCAGAGGCCTTCCTTTTGGGCATTGTCGGCCAGAGGGTGTTAAAGAAGGATCGGACATTTTTTATGTATGCAACAACAGCAGCAAGGATACTTATCGCCAAGCACTGGAAAACCCAAGATTTGCCCACACTGGAAGAATGGCAGACGCAACTGATAGACTATATGGAATTAGCAGAAATGACTGGCAGAATCTGAGACCTGGGAGAAGAGGCTGTGGAGGAGGACTGGAAGAAATTTAAGGACTATTTACAAAAATACTGTAAATTGTATGAGTGTTAAGAAAGATGTAAGATTATTAATAATATGGCACCATTAAGATAGTTAAAAGGAGTATGAAGATAAATGAAAATATAAGAAAAGACAAATTTTGGATAAATATTATGCTAAAATTAAGCTTTTAAGGTTTGGGTAAAACTATCTAAAATTAGGGACACAATATTGGAAATTATAATATAAGAATTGAAACAAGGTGATAAATTGCTGGGTAAAGCTCGAAAAACTTAGAACGCAGGAACGAGAGATGCGAGGAAGTCCAAAGAAGTGAAGAAAATGTGGATATTGAAAAAATTATATGTTATTTTGTTTTAAAAAAAAATCTGGATCTGGCATTGATAGAGCTGAGAGAGAAAAGGCTTTGTGTACAACTTGGAGTGAACTCAGAGGAAAGAGCTATCAAATTTCTGGCACTCCTCTTGGAAAAAGAATGGAAGAAATGCAAATGAAATGGATAGTTTTAGATAAGGATGGAAAACCATGGCAAACACAACAGGAAATGGGAACTGAGGATACCGAACTGGGTGCAAATTAATGGATATATAAGAAAAGAACTGTGGAATAATATCTCAATATATGAACACAATGGGGAGACTCTTATATGGACAAAAACAGAAATATTTATTATTGTTTATTATGAAGGCATGGTTGTTGAAATTATTGGAGGCAAGGTTGATGTGGTTGATTAGAGAAAAACCATTGTTGACCTTTAAAAAAAATTAGAAAATCCCTTTTGGACTTTTTGTGTGAAAAGAAAAAATGAATGTATGAAACCTTTGGCTCTGAAAATTGGACAAAATATTTCTTGACAGAAAGTAGAATAGTTGGATGTCATCCTTGAGTGAATATTTTGAATAATTTATTTAATGTAACTGACAAATGGAAAATGTGAAGACCTTTCCCCTTTTTTTCTTTTTTCTTCTTTCTTTTCTTCTTCCATTCCCTTCTTCCCTTGCCTTTCTTCTGTTCCTTTTTTCTTCTTTGGTGTCCTCTGCTCTTGGCCAGTATTGGAGTTCAAGGATGACACATACAGTGGTACCTTGGTTTTCAAACGTAATCCATTCCAGAAGACCATTCTACAGAAGCTGCATGGCACGTTTGAATTCCCAAAAGCATTTGAAAATCAAAGCAGTTACGCTGGGTTTTCAGCGTTTGAAAACTGAAATATTTCTGGGTTTCGCCGCTCGTGCAGACGCTCAAAATGACGTCACTCGCATACATGGAAGCGGCGAAACGCAACCTGCGCACATGCAGTCGAGTGTTACGTTCGCTTCACAGCTCCAGAATGGATCCCGTTTGCATCCAGAGGTACCACTGTTAATTGAATCCAGTGGCTTGGGTCCTAGCCTCTGGAGCAGGAGAAAACAAGCTTGCTCCATCTTCCATGTGACAGCTCTTCAGATATTTGAAGATTGCTATCATATCTCCTCTCAGTCTCCTCTTTTCCAGGCTAAACATACCCAATTCCCTCATCCATTCCTCATAAGACTTGTTTTTCAGACCCTTGATAATTTTGGTTGTCCTCCTCTGCACACGTTCCAGCTTGTCAACATCCTTCTTCAATTGTGGTGCCTAGAATTGGACACAGTATTCCAGGTGTGGTCTGACCAAGACAAAATAAAGTAGTACTATGACTTACCTTGATCTGGATACTATACTTCTGTTGATGCAGCCCAGAATAGAATTAACTTTTTTGCTGCTGCTCCACACTTTTGAATTGTGTTAAGCTTGTGGTCTACTAAGACCCCAAGATCATTTTCACATGTACTATTGACAATCCAGGTGTCCCCCATCTTATATTTGTGCAGCTGGTTATTCCTTGGTTATACCAATAAATCTGGGTTGCCTGTTATAAAACAGAGCATTATTTGTAGGATTCCTCTACTGCAGAGTGGAACATGTGGTTGATTCAATCCACCACACACCTTTGCAAAGCAATTAACCACCAAACATTTCTGCTTTAACACAATAAAGAATGCTAGCCTTTGTTGGCCTTTTTTGGACAGTGTTTTGATGCAGGTAATTCCCCTACCAATGGTGTAAATATATCCTCATTCCAATGCACCATGAAGGGAAGGAGGTAATGGGGAGAGCTTTTAGTGTTTTATTTTCTTGTGGCAGTTGTCACACCCACCTTCCTCCCAGTTAATTTTTAAAACAGATGCAGACGGACAGGGAAGACTTATTGTACTTTTAATTGGAAGCTCAATTAAGCAATAGTAGGATGGGTGTTGGCCTGATTTACAAAGCAATAATCCAGACCTGGAATGAATAAACAAGAATGAAGGTTAAATACAGTTACTGGCTTTAGCCAGGAGGCTAAATTAATCCTGGATGAGTCAAAGATAGTTTCCCAAACATCCCCAAAGGCACACTTCTTTTGGCAAGGAGATGATAGAATTGGAGGTGCATTTTATGCCTCAAAAGTTTTAGTTTAGAGTGGGTAAGCATCAGAACCATCTGCCCTCCAAGCAACCTCCCCTCTTCACACACATGCCTCATGTTTCTCCATGCTTCTTTATTAGAATGTGGCGGGTCCAGATCAGGGAATCATGTAGGGATGCAACATTCTCTATAGACAGGTAATTCCAATGTGCCTCTTCATCAGGAGTGATTACCGGTAAGTAGGCCCTTGCAGAGATAGGGCAAAATTAGCTGACACCCAGTAAGATATGATTAGTGTCATATTGACTCAACAGTTAGCTGCTTCTGGAAGTGAGGAGTCCTGCTGTGTCCCTGCATTGGGAGCCAGAAAACAATCTAATCTCATTCTACCCAGAAATGTGGCAACATTACTTGCCCTTAGCAGACTCGGTTTGGAAGGAGGCAAAGCCAGAATGATCTAATGGGTAGTCTTCTGGAGGGTAGATGGCATGAGCCATTAGCAAAACCATTGATTTCTCACAAACCACTAACCAATTCTTTCACAGGACCCACAGGGCAGCAGTTTGCCAGTTTAAGAAAAACAGCATGGATCTGTAGATATCCCCTTCCATGCTTCCATCTCATACTTTCCTGCTTTCCAGCAAGTAGGAAATGTTTTTACGGTGACTACGGGAGAAGGAGGTTGGTTGGGAGGAGGAGGCTCTCAGAGAATACTCCTGGGGAACTTTCCAAGGCTGTCAGTGATATTTTGAGTTAAGGGCCAAGAACTCCAACAACTCAGTAAGGTTTCACAGGTAGCTGGTAGTTGGCAGGATCTTGAGTGGAAAACCCCGATTCCTTCAAGATGAATAATGTCTGACATTGTGCCCTCAAAGAGGAGAAGGAAAACACCAGTCCTTGCTCCTAAGCAAGGAATGGGTTGATGATTTAGGCACTTGAAGAAATAAGTCCAAACTGCCACATGGTTGCACCATTTAACATTGGTGCTGGGTCTAGGGGGCCCTGTGTGTCAGGGCAGCCACACTTTTTTTTTGGGGGGGTGCTTAGCACCCACAACATGGGGCTCCAATGCAACTTCCAGTTTCTACCAGAAGTCACACAAGAGCCCCAATGAGAACTCCCAGAGGATGTCAGAGACCCTGCCAGGCTTACAAACACAACTTCTGGTAGTGTCCTGCACTTCTGATAGAAACCAGAAGTCACAACGTCACGATGCCATGTTATATCACGGGCGCCATTGGGCACCCATAACCTGGGGCCCAAGTCAGCACCCCTGCCATATAAAAAGAAATCTCTAAGCAGCTCACACTAACAAACTAAAAACCTAATAAGCTGTAGTTGTTTTTAGAACATTTTAACTGTTTTAAGAACACAGGTATATCTTTCAAAAAGCCACAGTTGCATAAGACAACTGGTACAGCTGTGTGAAAGGAGCAGTAGAAAATGGAACAGAAGCGCTAATGATTGAATCAGGAAAAGTAGCACAATATTCACTTTTTCTGAATGCACCAAATATCCAGAGTCACATGTTCCCTGTCCCCAATTTAGATGCTCTTGGTGCAACAACAACAACAACAACAACAACAACAACAACAAAGGGAAAAAGAGAGAGAAGCTTGAACAAAGTCTTGTGCATCCCTTGTGGAGAAAGCATCAATGCCTCTCATATCAGCTATCTCCAGATTACCGATTTAGGATGCTGAACAGATAAGCTGATTCCAGCTGCAGCAGCAGAAGGGCTCCTTTCAGTCAAGCAGACATATTCATAATTAGGAGAAATGCATCGTTTGTCACGTAACAGCTTGAAACTGCAAATGGGGCTGCTGCCGTTTCACAGTTGCCTACTAAGAGAGTGGAGCGGCTTCAGTGCCTCAAATTGGCATCTCTTGAAGGAGCATCACACTTTTAAAGGATGCATGAAAATACCATAACGAACTACCTCATTCCAAAATACACACAGTAGCCACACCCTAGGTGGTGATGCACATGCCATATCTGAGCACCTCCTGCTCCTCCCCCCACTTGCTTGCTAATCTATATCATCTACCTATATCTATCTATCTATATCTATCACCTATCTATCTATCTATCTATCTATCTATCTATCTATCTATCTATCATCTATCTATCTATCTATCTATCATCTATCTATCTATCATCTATCTATCTATCATCTATCTATCATCTATCTATCTATCTATCTATCTATATCTATCTATCTATCTATCTATCTATCTATCTATCTATCTATCTATCTATCTATCTATCTCTATCTATCATCTATCTATCTATCTATCTATCTATCTATCTATCTATCTATCTATCATCTATCTATCATCTATCTATCTATCTATCTATCTATCTATCTATCTATCTATCTATCATCTATCATCTATCTATCTATCTATCTATCTATCTATCTATCTATCTATCTATCTATCATCTATCTATCTATCTATCTATCTATCTATCTATCTATCATCTATCTCTATCTATCTATCTATCTATATCTATCTATCTATCTATATCTATCTATCTATCTATCTATCTATCTAATCTATCTATCTAATCTATCTATCTAATCTATCTATCATCTATCTATCATCTATATATCTATCTATCATCTATCTATCATCTATCTCTATCTATATCTATATCTATCATCTATCATCTATCTATCTATCTATCTATCTATCTATCTATCATCTATCATCTATCTATCTATATCTATCTATCTATCTATCTATCTATATCTATCTATCTATATCTATCTATCTATCTATCTATCTATCTATCTATCTATCTATCTCTATCTATCTA
Source organism: Podarcis gaigeae (assembly GCF_964106915.1). NCBI lineage: Eukaryota > Metazoa > Chordata > Lepidosauria > Squamata > Lacertidae > Podarcis > Podarcis gaigeae. Next base: position 23,521,735 of record NC_139691.1, on the reverse strand, counting down.
TCTATCTATCTATCTATCTATCTATCTATCATCTATCTATCTATCTATCTATCTATCTATCTATCTATCTATCTATCATCTATCTATCTATCTATCATCTATCTATCTATCTATCTATCTATCTATCATCTAATCTATCTATCTATCAATCATCTATCTATTTATCTATCATCTAAGCCTTCTTTTCTCTCTGAGTACTCAAGGTGGCTTACAGATAAAAATAGGAAAAAACCCAATCATTAAAAAACAATTAAACATTGATAGAATTAAAACTATATAGTTGTTGGCATTGATTCAACAAAAGTGATTAATTTGATAAGTGATACCACTTTAAAATTATAATGCTATAAATTGATATACACGATTATCTCCTAAAGCTGTAAAATGCATGCTTTCTTCTTCTTTTACTTGTTATAAGTTACATTGGATATTTTGTCGTGTAAATTATGTTGGAGATCAATTAAAATATTATATATAAATATATATTTTGTATTCAAATAATATATTACCTACTTCTTATGCCCTTCGAAAGCAAATGTGTTGAGGCATGTGTGCGTGTGTGCAAATGCACATGGTGGTGGTGGGTTCCGAACTGAGTCTTTGACCATGCTAAAAGAAAGCCTAGTGCTTTGAATCAGGGATGGGCAAAATTTGGCCCTCCAGATGTTACTGAACTACAGCTCTCATCATTCTTGCCCATGGGCCATGCTTGCTGGGGCTGATGGGAGTTGTAGTTCAGTAACCTCTGGAGGGCCAAAGTATGCAAAGTTCTTACAGTGGTGATTCACTGTTAGGTATTTCTCAGTTTATGAAAAGCATCACAGGCCAGGCCCCTGCTCTTTCTTCATGGAAGCAGCAACACAAGCTCAGAGACTGACAGCTTTAAGGCCTAACAAACTGGAATAGTTAGAGTGAGCTGCAAAGACTGGTGGAGCTGCCTGGCTGGTTTGGAGCAGTCCAAACCCCAAGAATGCTTAAGTGCCCAGGAAGACACTCCTCGCTGCAGTCCTGGAAGTGCATGGCATAGCTCAGCTATGCACAGAGCTGATTCTAGTCCAGATGACTCTCAACTATCTCTACGGTGCATAGACTCCTATTATTAAGGATTATGTTATACCTTTGTTGCAGACATAAGATTGCACAAACAATGGTCTGCTACACTACACTAGCTTTTGTATAACCCAACATGTTTCGTTAAGCAAGGGATTACAGGAAGGAGGCCTTGGAATTATGGCCATAAAACACACACCACCCAGGCTGTTGTATTCTGTTTCTCCTTTCCGTCCTCCTAGTTCATTGGAGCAGAGAGGGCGGCAGGTTGCCCATCTTCTGCATCCATCAGAAAGGATCAGAGCCCTTTGCCAAAACCTCACCCATATCATGAAACAGATTTCAAGGAAGTTGGCAGCACATTCAGGACAGGTAACAAACACCCCTTGTAGGCAGGGATTCAAATTCTGTTTTCCTGGGCTGACCCTATTGAATAGGCTTGTATTGCTCAACACTCATGTCACAATGCAGAAGAACGAAGTGCACTGTATACATTGGGGTAGCCAATGTGGTACCATGCAGAAGATGGGACAAAGGCTCAACCTCTGAGCTACAGCCCTTCTCAAGATCAACTCACCTGAGATCATCTGGCCTCTTGTCCTGCTTACCAGACTTTTAAAAGGAAGATACTATCTCCTCTTCCTTCATACATAATTCTGATATGACATCTGTCAGTGTATGAGTGGTGGGGGAGAGATTTGATCCACATTTAAAGATGAACCTTGCTAATTCACTTTCTGAAGCAACAGGAGAACTGAAAAACAGCAATTCACATTTCCCTGAATCTTGCAATGTAGTTCTCCGGCCATATAATGTGTGCAGATGTGCATGAGCAGGTTAAAGTGGGCATAAAAATTACTCCATGCACAACACATTAGGGTGCATAATATATTAGTGAAAATAATATACAGAAATGTATTATATTATGGGAAATATAAATTTTAGGGAAAATCCGTGTATTCAGCAAAAATGTGTCGATTAGGAGAAATTCCTACTAAAATGCTGGTGAATTCCCATGAATACTTGAGAGAAAAGCCATGGAAGTGTGGAAAACTGAAGACTGGAAAAATGAGAAACTGGGGAAAACAAAAATTTACAGATTTTTTTACATCACTTGTCAGTTTACCAGATAACCTATTTTAAAGTAGGAGGATCAAATTCTTCTAACTCCATTATAATATTTTCAATAAATTATAAAATGATGAAGAGTTTTGCAATGGTCCTCTTCATAAGGGCATATTCTTTCTTCCAATTGAGCATGGCTAAATTGACACTCCATTAGTACTTGTAGCAGAAGTCTGCTCCATGCCATCATAAAAGCTATTTGAAGAGTTAGAAAGGGCACTTATGGACTGTTGCTATTTTGGGGTGGAATTCAATCATATCCCAGCAAAGTCAGGTTGCACAATTATACTTGGTTAGGAGGTCTTGCACAACAAACCCACTTCCCCAAAATATCAGACATTTTTCAACAAGGAAAGTGACGGCAAAATGCCCTTGCAAACAGGTCATCTTTTCTCCTCACAAACAAATCAGAATGAGCGCTCATTAAATAGCCAACATTGTCTTATCTACCAGCAAACAAATTATGGATGATTGCTAAATAAGCAGGTCATCTGTAAGCACCCAAAGTTTAATAACTTGTTCATCTATAATTTTCCAATTATTCAAATCCAAATGTATTGGCTGAATGCTATCAAGTACTGAGATTCCATTGCTGCGTCATTAGATCATGCTAACAGAGCAGCACCTAGTGTTTCTGCTAATAGCATCATCACTCAAGAAACATCATTGCAGCCTTTCTTCATAGTTTTTGCTGTTTTTTCCCCCCAGGGCTGAAAGTCACCTGATGTTGCTAATTTCCAACAAAGCCATTCAGTTGACATAAAAGGAAAATAAATGTATATGTATATACCAACCATTCCTGACCACCAAAATGAAAATATCTGCTCTCCCCTTCCTTAACATGACATGCATTTGTAAACAAGCCCATGCCAGGGTTGGGGGAGCGAAGTAAACTTGCCACAGGCCTCGGAGGGCTAAGTTAGCTGAGGGGCCCCCACAAGGGGCCTGCCATGCTGTCATGCCAAGAATAAGACTCCCACCATGAGCCTCAGACAAGCTCTGCACAGGCCTTAACCTCAAGCTTTCTCCAAAGGCATGCAGCACTCCCTGCTGGATTTTTAACTTGAAATGAGAAGGCTTTTACCTCATCCTCTAATTCAAATCCTCAAGAGCATTTCACATCCAGCAGATATTAGCTTAGTTTGCATGTTACAATAAACTTAACCATGGTTTAGTATGGATGTGTGACTGTATGGGCTCCTGTAGACGAGATTGCAGCCTGTCTGCTTCAGTTCTTGTACTGCTGCTGTTAGGCTAAGCCACAGTTTACCTATGCATCTTATCCAAACCTGGCTCACAGTTTGTCTCTCCAAAGAAACCACAAGCTGCAAACCAGTAACAAACCATGATCCTGAATTCAGATGATATGCTAAACCAAACCAAACCAAACCAAACCAAACCAAACCAAACCAAACCATGGGTTAGATAACACTAGTGCAATAGCAGTAGCAAGACTAGAGAACTAAAGTGACCAAACCATGATAAGTCATGGTTTGGTTTAACATTATGCATGAACAAAGTATAGGGCTGCCATTGCCAGGATTTCAAAGATGGAATTTCTGAAAGACGGAGCTTTGCCCTGGCCTTAAAAAAGCTCTACATTTTGGAAGGGGGAGTCCTAAAAAAACCCGCTCAACAATAAACCAGATCATTGTCTCTACTAATCTCCTACTCTGTAGCTCCATGATTTACATCATTCATTTATTATCTAGAGTGTTCCACCAGGCCGGAGCCTGTGTTGAAAAGGCCCTGGGCCTCCGTGGGGCATACCGGGAGAGGCGGTCCCGTAGGTATGAGGGTCCTGGGCCGTGAAGGGCCTTAAAGGTCAAAACCAGCACCTTAAACCTGACCCTGTACTCCACCGTGAGCCAGTGCATCTGGAAAAGCACTGGGTGAATATGCTCCCATGGCAGAGACCCCGTGAGGAGCCTCACTGCAGCATTCTGCACCCGCTGGAGTTTCTGGGACAGCTTCAAGGGCAGCCCCGCGTAGAGTGAATTACAGTAGTCAAGCCTGGAGGTGGCCGTCGCATGGATCACTGTGGCCAGGTCGGGGCGGGAAAGGTAAGGGACCAACTGCTAGATGTGGCGATGGGGGGAAAAAGACACAAGTCTGGGGTGTGGGTGGGGAAACTACTCAGTGGTGTGAATAATGTTTCATCTATCTTACAAAATAATTAAGGAGGGAAGAATTATTGAATTTTTGAGTGAGTGCAGTGGGTAACACCCCTTCTGGTCAATTCCACCCCCGGACTCCACCTGTCCTCAAGATCACCCCCTCTTCTAGGAGACTAGTTGTGCGCACACACATTTCACTTTTCCAAGGGATCTGGTAAAAGCTGGATGCAGTAGAATTAAGCTGATCCTTAACAATCCTTTCTTCTTTCAGCTCTATATATTTTTCAAGGGGGGAGGGTTAACCACCCTCACCACCTCTTGACCAAGGGAAGAGTGAGTGGGGAATATATTTTTTATTAAAGATTTCTTAGTTTACAAAAATACGTGCATTGTCTCTTTTTTTAAAGTTGCGTTTTCTATTCACTTGTATTTCTTTGGTGGTGAGAGAGGTTGGCCTAGGATGTGGTTGGTCATATTGCATTGCTATGCCTTCTTTTCTGGCTGTCAACCTACAATAGCTAAAAAGCTTTTTAAGAAAACAAAGAAACAAAAACACAAAGGCGTATTGAAACAGTTTCTAGGCCATACTCAAGCATTGCACCTGATATGCAAGAAATTTTAGTTATAGTCCATGAAATGGTACTTGCACTTTGACAACTGTGTTACGTCGTTTAAAGGAGGGAATCAGACATTTAATAGCAACACTTTGAACAGCAACTAGAATGTGCATTGCTCTTTGTTGAAAATAATCACAAACCTCAAATCTCTGAATAGTTAAACATAATTTTGTGGGAAATAGCACTATAAAAAAGCTAACATATTTTTTGCAAGGTATCAAGGCAATCATGTTTACAGAAAAACTGCTTTTTAAAAATAATAAATCCTTGGGATGATAATGTTCGTGATACTTTTTGTCCAGTGGTAATGGGAATTAAAATGGACTCTTAGTCTTGTATCGTTATATTTGTTCTTAATTTTAATTACTGTATTTTTTGCACCATAACACTCACTTTTTTCCTCCTAAAAAGTAAGGGGAAATGTCTGTGCGTGTTATGGAGGGAATGCCTACGGGTGGCATGCCTACGGGTTTTCCTCCTCTAAAAACTACGTGCGTGTTATGGTCGGGTGCGTGTTATAGAGCAAAAAATACGGTATCTTTGTAATGTTTATACCTGTGTCTTAAAATAAATTAAACACCCATTTGTATAACTTCACAAACCTGTAGTCACCTGTTAACCTGACTGTGTAAGAAACAGAAATAAGCAACTAATCAAAAGAAACAAAAAAGTGGCAGGTGGCCTGGAGGGGCAGCACCACTTACCTGATCTACATCCAGCAGAGTCCCTGCTGTTCACCGTGATAGAGAGTGGGAGGGGTTAAGCCGCCCCCAGTGTGGTGCAGTGCAAACATTCCAGCAGAACAAATCCAGTACTCCTGCTGGTGCGTTTGTACCAAGCTGAACTTGATGCCACGGTGCTCCTCCTGCTCTCCACCCCAGTACAGTCATACCTCATGTTACGTTTGCTTCATGATACATTTTTTCAGGTTGAGTCCTGCGGCGACCCGGAAGTACTGGAAAGGGTTACTTCCAGGTTTTGCCGCTCGCGCATGCACAGACGCGCAAAATGATGTCACGCACATGCGCAGAAACAGCAAATTGCGGCTCACGTATGCGCAGAAAGGCCACCGCGGGTTGCATTCTATTCATGTTGCGAACGGGCCTCCGGAACGGATCCCGTTCGCAGCCAGAGGTACCACTGTATGCTGAATTGACTCAGCTGAAGGGAGGTCAGGTGAGTGGCACACTCACGCCGCTCTGTCTGCTGCTGAGCCTTTACTAACTCCCTTTTTAACACACTCCCTGTTTAACATCCTAAACCCTGAGGGTGGGGGAAGTATTGAAACAGGTTGCTTCCAAAAGTAAAATACTCGTGATTAAATTTCACAGTGGGCACTATTTAAGAGATCTTACGAAGTTTTCCATCCACTTTATTGTTAAAGACATATTCCATTCAAAGAAGAGACAATGTTAGGGGATGAAACCCTGGAAGCCCCTATCTTCACTCCCCCCCCCCCACTTTTAACAAGTGCTAACAATATGTTTTACAGGCATAAGACAATCAATAATACGAAGCATCAAGTCTTAGCATCAAATACATACAACTTGCAGTTTTCTGGCATAAAGGGCTAATGCAGTAGCAACTTTCCTAGATGAGGCACTGGAAATACTCTCCTCTGTATATAATGGGATGTCAGATTCTATTGTACTTTTGAGTATGCACATTTTCCAGTTAAAATATCACTCCTAAATTGGTGGCTCCCATACAAAATAGAAAATGCGCTGAATGTGCCATTTAGCTTTGATGGTGGTGGGGGGGGAGCACCATTTAGTGGTTTACTTGGTTCTGATCTGAAAACAGAGTTGATTAATACATAATGAGACAATCTAACAGGCACATATGTTCTAATCAGCAATTCCAGACGAGTCCTGAAAAGCTGAGAAGAAAAACAATTGCAACCTCCCTTATTAACTTGATTATACTAGACTTATAAACACAACCCAGAAGCATGATTCATTTTCTTAAAAGCTTAGCAGGTAGTGCTGTAGGGAGACAATCTCTAGTCTCTGCCTACAGGGCAGGCCCAGGGTGACCCTGCCGCCACCCCACCCTTTAAAAAAAACTTCCGCCAGGACCAAAGGTAAGTAGTTAACACAGTTTCCACCTGAGGTCTTTCACGTAACACCAAACAAACTGAGATTCCTGACCACAAGTCAACATTTTACTTCAGGATGCCATTTTCAGATTGATGTGGTAATCAGATTTTGAGGGAACTAGACTGATCATGTCTATTAGCACGTATTGCACAAAACAACCAGCTGGGGAGCTTATTTTTTCCAAACAGAGTCCTCCAATCATGCCTTTCAGATGTAGTCATAGTGAATTCAGCAGATATTCTGCAGTCCCCCCCCCCCTTTTTTTGGCACTGTAAAGGCTAACAAATTTATTATGGCATAAGCTCAGGAACAGAGCTGTCAGTATAAAGTTTTTTTGGGGTTGTTGTTTTTCTTTGCATTCATTTACTTTTTTAAAAAATATATTTTTATTAAAGATTTCTTGGTTTACAAAAGTATGTGCAATGTCTCTTTTTCAAGTTATGTTTTCTACAGATCAGTTTCATTTGCTGTGAGACATTAGTGTTCCATTAGGAAGAAAAGGGGGGGGAAGGGAAGGGGGAATGGTGAGTGGGGTGGGGTGGTAATGCTTCTATTCTACTTAGTGTGGGGGGGGGGTTTGTGTCACCCTATCTGTACTTTCCAGAAAAAAAGTAATTTTTGTTTCAGTGGGCTTTGATAGTTGCATGACTGGGTTTCTGACATGAATGTTTATATTGTTTATTAAACATATTTCTGTTTCCTGTGTTGCCTTGACTGCTTTTAGCGGTTTTTATTGTGTCTTGTATATCACATTGGGAAATGTGTGTGACATGATATTATTCTGAGTGCATTTCAAAGCTCATCTTAATTTGTTCAGAGGCATCTATACACTATTTATGTTATGGCTTCTAGGTCCTAAGTTGTTTACAAGTGTAAAGCCAACTAAAGAATAAAAACACACATAATTAAAATACACAATGAAAGAATTCATTCCAACCATAAAAAACACAACTGAAATATGCAATAAAATGAACCCATTGAAACAGCACAACAATTAAAACAGGAGGTTTGGGTTCTGATAACTTTTTTCCTGCTTCTCCAATTATAGGTCTTGTTGTGACTCGTGGTTTTGTGAGCGGTTTTAATCTGTAGTGATTTTGTTCTGGTTTATGGTCAAGTAAGCAAAGCTCACTTATGAAGGGCACCTTTGGAACATATGTGCCCTTATTAGGGCAAAGCCAAGCTTTCTCCCACTGGGAACAATAGAAGGGGAAATAATTTTGTTGTGGTTCTTTTTTTAATTTTAAGGTCACAGAAAAGGAGGGGAAAGGAAAAACACCCACCACTGCCACCATCTTCTGCCCTGGAGGCAGTAGAGCTCCGGATTCAGTCGTCTCTCATCTTCAAGTTCCCCTTCCTCTGAGTCCTCATCCTATGCTTCTTTTCACCATGTTCTTCTAACGAATTTCAGTCATAAGAAGCTGTATTTATTTATTTATTTATTTATTTATTGCATTTCATAATCTGGCTATCATGGAGTCCAAAGATTTGATTTACTTGTTTATTTAATTTGGAGCATCTGTACCCCTCTCTTCAGCCAAAAAGGCTTCCCGAGTGACTTACATGCAACCAACCAATCAATCAATCAATCAATCAATCAAGACAAGGCAGTCCCTTCCTGCAGGCTTACAACCGAAAACCCCACAGCACACAAGGAAAATGGGACAGGGAGAGAAACCAAAGCTCAGGCACCAGTCTCTGAACTGTTGCTCCTCTAATGCCCAGTTGGCCCAGTTCAGGGGCAGGAGGTGCCTGATGGAGCTGGGCTCTTCACAAATGTGATGGAGTGAGCCTTCTGCTTCCTGTCTCTCCCACTGAGGCAGTCTGGGGGCAATGAATGCCTCCAGATGACAGCTGAGGGGAGAGCAGGCCTAGTGGGGATGGCCTGTCACAGCAGAGCCAATGGAGCTTCCCCCACTGCAGGAATGGCTGCCCCTTGTTATTCTTGCAGTTGACTCTTAGTGGAGCTCCACTTGCTCTTGGTCCAGAAACCTGTTAGTACAGAATGATCACTGATAGAAATGAGTGAGATCCTATCAGTATATTGTTCAGAGATCTGCCACTGCTGCCAATTTATTACTGGGTCAAATTCAATATGTTACTTAGTATATATGAAGACCTGAACAGTTTGGGACAGTTTCCTTACTCCACATTCAGCTGCTTCAGTATGTGGAACTACCACATTTACATGTCCTGGGTAATAATCATCCTGCATTTGCAATAAAATCAATCCTTCAATGTAGCAACACCTACTCTCTGCAACCCCCAGCCTAACCCAATGCTATATTGTTTTCAGATGAAGTTTTGATAACTTTATTATGTCTACTAGTTTTGAGGCCTGTTTTTATTATAATTTATATAAAATGTTTTTATTGTATGTTATGTAAACCACTTAGAAGCCCCCTTTTTAAATTACCAGTAAGTGGCATATAAATCTTGCTAAGTCAATACACAGCATTTATTACATTTCTAATACACTTGTGCACTGGTTCTAGCTGAGGCTTGAATCATGAACCAAATAAGGCCATTTCAGCTGGGTTTGGGCTTCTGGCTGATTGGGTTCTGGCAGCCCTGGATCTCCCCAGGTTGAGATGGCCCACCTGGATTGACATGGGGCTGCCAAAAGACCAGGAGGGTGGTGGTGGTAGTAGGAGATGCAGGAAGCCACAACAGAGTCTGCTTCGCCAGTTTACCCCTTGTGGGGAATGGACTGGTGAAACAGCACCCAACAGGATTGAACCCTCTATCCATCAGCTGGTGGGTAGACAGTTCAATTCTGCTCTGAAGGGCTTTGCTTCATGAGCTTGCATCCACAGCAAATGCACTGGGGAAACAACACCCAACCCAAATCAATTCAGGGACAGGATTCATGTTGGGTCAGCCCTGCACCAGCCCACTTTGGATCTAATCCCAGCTACCAGATTGGACCCCAGATTGCAGTAACAGTCTTTGGGCTCTCAAATTTCAGCGGCATTCTGTGCAAAGCCTGTCGCCTGCAGCATGGCACCCAGTGCCGCAGCATTGGTCATGCCATCCTAAAACCTCCTTTGCAAATTGGATCAGTGTATGTGGGTGTGCATGTAATTCCTAGCTGGTCATCCATCCAGGCACTGACCAAATGCATACCTGCTTAGCTTCAGCAAGGTGTTTTCTCTTGGAGAACCATTGCCACCACTGCCACCATTGTCTTTATATTTGGAATAAATGGACATTGATTCAATAGATCCTCCTTGCAGAAATGAGGTTTCTTTATTACACAGCTGCTCATCCCTTCTGGTGGGCATGCTGGGGGCATCACAGTCAGTTTCCCAACTGTACAATAAAGTGGAGGATGAGGAAGAACTCCTTGCTGCAGAGGTTGTTATGAGCACAACAAAGATTGTAGTGGACTTTGAATCGGAAATTGTAATAGAAACAAAACTGAATCAGACCAAGTGTTTATACCACAAAGTCAGAAAGTCTCTCTCTCTCTTTATTTAAGGGGAAAGGAAAGCACAACCATTTTACATCTCTGGCAGATCATACTTCCTGTGCGTCCTTTTATTTATTTAGCTCTGCAACAGGATGCCGCATTTTCCAGGATATGCTGTCTGTCTCCCTTGGCACTTACCGGCAGTTACAATGACTGGGTGCATTGGGAAGCTAAAGGCAAGTTCAGGATGTCTTGAAACCTGGAGACTTGTCTAACCTCTGCACGACAGGTTTATAAACTGTCCCCTCTTTAAACTGTGCACTTATTTATAACTTTGCACTGGAACAACTGCCTCCACCCTATTCCCATCATGGAAACCTGGATTTATCAGTAAGTCTGTTGCATTTCCCAGAAAACCGTCACAGCAACTGAGACACTTTCATTTGTTGCTGGAATTACTGGTTACTCCTAAGGACAAATGCTAACATTGCAATGACTCCCTTGATTCTGAAGTTCTGAATTACCTGGTCATATTTTCAAAGTGGAACTGAGGCATTTAGGAAATTTGTTTTCAGTCAAATTGTTTCTTTCCCACATTACCAATATGAGGAACAAGTGGGATTCAGGGGAGGAAACAATAACCATTGAACAAATGTTTTACTCTGAACCGTATTATAAGGAAATATACTAAGAACATTAAGAATAATATTTATGTAGCCTTTATTGATCTTTCTGCTGCATTAGACTCTGTTAATCCAAATAGACTATGGGAGAAATTTTAAATTGCCAACATCAACTGCAGGCTTCTGCTATTGATCCAAGAACTATACTGCAACACAGAAATGAGGTACAGAGTAAGGACTGATGCTATTAAAACATAGTGAGGAGTGAAGCAAGGTTTCATTCTGGCTCCCACTTTTTAAAAATGTTTATATTAATGATTTGGTACCGTATTTAGCCAATGCAAACTCCCCTTCTCCAGTAATTAGGAACAGAAAGATCTCAATCTTGATGTATACAGATAATTTAGTGCTCCTCTCTTTCCATATTGGGCCTCAAAAATCTCTTGGAGGTGTTCAGCACCTACTGCAAACAGGAAAGCCTATATATAAATTACTCTAAAACCAAGATTATGATTTTTGGTAAACATCGTCCTAGATATAAATGGTGCTTAGATCAGTAAGCTATAGAACAAACTCACCTATTTAGAAGACACTGCAGAAACATAATCCTGAAATGGTCACACACATAGGAAGCTGCCTTATACTGAAATAGACCATTGGGCCTTCTCAGTAGTCATGCCCACCCTGTGGACTGCCTACCCATCAGATGTTAAAGAGATAAAGAATTATGTGAGCTTCCTTTGACACCTGAATGCAGCCTTGTATCGGAAAGCTTTTAATGTGTGATATGCTGTTGTATTGTTGTTGTTGATGTTATTGTTGTGTTTTTATATACTCTGCTGCAAACTTCCCAGAGTGGCTGGAGAAACCCAGTAAGACGGGTGGGGTACCTCCTCCTCCTCCTTCTAAGCTATTCCTGTCCCCAGGAGGGATGGGAAGGCAACTGTTTAATATGTTGTTGTTTTTTACAGTGAAACAATTGTCATCAGGTGTTCTTGAGCTTGCATGTGGATCAGAACACAACTCCCCATCAGCTAACACACTCTCCAGATTTTGTGATGCAGGAAATGTGCACACAAAAATAAGAAATACAAATGAAATGCATATTTTATAGGCAAAAGCACCAAAAAGTACAGAAAGGTGTGTATTCTGCATTAAATTTCTGCACCAACTATGCACAGTTTAAGTTTGTGCATGTTTTTATTATTACGCATGGAGCTGAGAGAACTGACTTGGGTACCAGTGGCATGCAATGGGACAGAACTGAGGACTGAGCCCATCCCTATTCCCCAGTTAGCTTTTTCAGTATTGTTAAACCTCGTTTCAACCAGTTCCCATCCTTTCCAGGAAATCTTGCTACCAAAGTGTTTTATCTGTCACTTAGACTCAACCTGAAACAACACATCCCTTAATGGATACACTCTGACACTAGGAAGACACAACACAGGATGAGGTAAACAGGCTGCTTTGTATGAATAGAGCAAACCAGATTGTCCAATGTGAAGCCAAAGATAAGCTCAGCATCTCAAAAAAAATAAAAAAACCCAGCAATATTTTGGATTTGCACAGGACAGCAGGACTACACAACAGCTTGCCCTTTAGCAGAAATGGTTTCCACTGCCTCAGAGTAGAAGGAGACATAGCTCGGTGGTAGAGCATCTCCTCTGTAAGCTATCAGCTTCAGTCCATGGCATCCCCAGGCAGGGCTGCGAGAGACTCTTGGCTGAAACCATGGAGGGTTGTGGTCAGCCAGCGTAGGCAGCAATGAGCTGGATGCATGAGTGGTCTGACTCAGAAAAAGGTAGCTTCCTGTATTCTTAGAGTCATGCATTCAAGGAGAAAAAAGAAAGTCATATCAAAAGTAGGTTGGGGATCAAGGACTGAACTGATATATTCACACAATAGAGCACAATTGAATATGTGGCCTTGATTGCATATTGAACAGGTATTGTGTCTGAGTCATGGCTGTGGTCACGGGGGTGAGAGTAGGCGGCAGTGTTGAAGTGTTGGCCTTCCTAGCCTTCCCTCAAAGTTCATCTTTCATCTGCAAAGTAAATCTTTAGCTCTTTCACATAAAGAGATAGAAGGGGAATGTGTGTAGGCCATGCTTAGTCATTTTTCTAAGAAGTAAAATTGCTTCTGCCTTTCAGTATTCTGCCTAAGATGTACAAAAGCCACTGGTGCAATCGGCTACATTATACTTATTTTTTGCCAGTAACAGAATGTTGCACTCAGTGCTGCCCTGTGGAGTCCTTCAGTTGAGAGATCCAACCAGTCGCCCAAATTCAGGGGTGCGTCTATTATGAAACTAATGAATCTCTAGCTTCAGGGCCCGTATCCTGGAGGTGACCCAGAAGCAGTTTAGACCTCATTGCTTTAAAATGTTAGGTCTAGTAGACCCAACTTGAGTCACACAACACAATTTCCTTAATTTTTTGTTTTAGATATTTCAACCATCCCAAAGTTTAAGAGTCATTAGCACATATGAGGTTGTAAAAGTAGAGTGTGGCAGTGAGTTGGCTGTTCTACTGAAGAGGCCTTGAATCTTTATGCATATTGTCTCCAGAAAATGGCATTGCAAGGAAACTCTCCTATGATGAAACCATACATGAACACGCTAGAAAAACCAGGAAAACAGTATTTTGTAAAATGTGCTTCATGTAAAATGAGATGATCCAGTACAACAATTTTAATCAAAATCTGAGATATAGCAGTTAATTTTTTTAATAAAAAAATCCGTGGTGATCTGTTGTGGAACAATCCCACTGAACAGTGGTCACCTAAACCTCATTGCTGGTTGTGATGAGCTTCAGCCCCCCCCCCCCAAATGTAGGGCTAGGTAAAGGGACCCCTGACCATTAGGTCCAGTCGTGACCAACTCTGGGGTTGTGGTGCTCATCTCGCTTTGTTGGCCGAGGGAGCTGGTGTATAGCTTTCGGGTCATGTGGCCAGCATGACTAAGCTGCTTCTGGCGAACCAGAGCAGCGCACAGAAACGCTGTTTACCTTCCCGCCAGAGTGGTACCTATTTATCTACTTGCACTTTGACATGCTTTCGAACTGTTAGGTGGGCAGCAGCAGGGACTGAGCAATGGGAGCTCACCCCGTGGCGGGGATTCGAACCGCTGACCTTCTGATCGGCAAGTCCTAGGCTCTGTGGTTTAACCCACAGCGCCACCCGCATCCCTAAAATGTAGGGCTGCCCAAATGCCATCTTTTAGGCTACTCTGTCACCCATACCAGTTTTCCACACACACACCATCCCAGTAGGACCTTTTTCTCTGCAGATTGTTTTGCAATGGTTCTCATGAGGCAGCTAAGACCTTCCTCTTGTGCTAGTGTTGCATTGGCCACCTAAGGATTCTCAAGCAGAGAATGAGTTCTCTATCTGCACATAACACATCTTATGCACATTTAACATACCCAATTTCAACCATATGTGGTTGAAAGCAGGCTGGTTGGAATTCCGCAAGTTAAAGCCAAGCAAGGTGAGGAGCGTAAATGTTATTTTGTGCTGGGTCTGCTTTGGTTTACCTGGTGCGGGAAGAGTTTTTAAGCTCCTCACTTTGCTAAGGGGAGGGGGCAAGGGCTGCTTGGTGCACTGGCTCTGAGGTGCTTTTGAGAGATCTCATGCCATCTGAGTACCTGTCATATCTCGCATGAGCATCTGTAGGCTTCCACAGCTGGTGTGTTGTGATGGCCTTTCCTTCTCTCTCCCTCTTCCCCATTCGCCTGCTAACAGTGGAGCAGTTCCAGGGGTTTGGGTATAGTGATTTTTAGGTATATTCAAAACCCTTGGGACTGAAGCTATGCTTAAGATGATATCATAGAGTCATGGAATTTGTAAAGTCAAAAGGGAATATGAGGGACATCCAGTCCAAACCCCTGCAATGCAAGAATATTTTGCCCAATGTGGGGCTTGAACCCATGACCCTGAGATTAATATTCTCACGCTCTACCAACTAAGCTATCCCAGCTGTTGTATATAAGAGACAACTTTCTTTTAAAACACACATTAAGCTACCTGGACGTGGGTGGTGCTGTGGGTTAAACCTCAGAGCCTAGGACTTCGAATCCCCGTGACAGGGTGAGCGCCTTTGCTTGGTCCCTGCTCCTGCCAACCTAGCAGATCAAAAGCACATCAAAGTGCAAGTAGATAAACAGGTACTGCTCTGGCAGGAAGGTAAACGGCATTTTTGTGCGCTGCTCTGGTTTGCCAGAAGCAGCTTAGTCATCCTGGCCACATGACCCAGAAGCTGTACGCCGGCTCCCTCGGCCAATAAAGTGAGATGAGCGCTGCAACCCCAGAGTTGGTCATGACTGGTCAGGGGTCCCTTTACCTTTACCTTTTATATGTGATCTGGCTGTTTTGCAGTGACACCTTGCAGCCTTAGCCCTTTCCACAAACAGGTACAAAATCTCTGTCTAAATGTCTGGTTTGTGTTGATATGAATTTCTGCTTTCAAGTCCGTGACCTGCAAGCCTATGCAGCTGTTTGATGCTCAGAGCCCAAAATTATCTCTCCCCACCCCACCCCAAAATCAGGTGCAAGTTTGGATTTCTAAATTTGGGTGTTGATGGCAAAAATTGATCTCAAATATTGCTGTTTGGACTGTGGGATCAAACTTGGATGCCAGCATTTAGCATTTTGTTTCTTTAGCTAACATCACAATCCTATTCACAATCTACTCAGAAATAAATGCTATTCAGTTCAATGGGGCTTACTCCCAGGTAAGTGGATACAGGATTGCAGCCTAGGTAAATTAAATGAGTTCCAAAGCCCCTAAATTCCACTGCAACCCAGCAGTCAGATGCTATCAAATAATGGCTGCTACCTGCATTGCTGCTGCCAAATACTTTTGAAGGTTGATAGCTGTATGTCTGGCTACTGCCAGACCCTGGCATCCTCTGCAGGGCAGCTGCCAGAGGCTATTGAATGCTATTGTTGGGGGGGGGGAATCAGCTGTAAAATGCTGCTGCTGAATAGTGAGCATCAGGCAAGACAAACAGCCCAATGAGTATCCACACAGCCAGAGAACCTGGTGAAGTTGAATTTCAAGCAGAACTGCATATGGAAGAGCCAAGGAACCTGTGAGCCTCCATACGTTGTTAGACTACTGTTCCCATTATCGCTGACTGTTGGCAGTGCTGGCTGAGGCAGATGGCAGCTCAACAATATCTGAAGGGCCATCAGTTCACCATGCCTAGTGTAGGGGCAAAGACATTCACTCTCTACAGATAAATGTACATACATATATGAATTTATTCTAAGATGGAGAAAGTGGATGCACTATTAACTTGCTAAACTACCATATTTTTCGCTCTATAACACGCACCCGACCATATCACGCACGTAGTTTTTAGAGGAGGAAAACAAGGAAAAAAAATATTCTGAACGAAACAGTGGATATATGATTTTTGTGGTTCATGCTGTGGCCACAGACATGTGATCTGACAGTGAGTTTGGAGTAGCCCAATGCAAAAATCCTGAGGATCCATGTGGATCCATGCTTTGTAACCATGTTTTTGCACCACTGCGGCCCCAGGCAACAGTGGGTGCGTGATTTTTTTGGTGCAAGATGTAGCCATGGACCTGCTATGTGATCTGATGGTGAATTTGGGGTGACCCAGTGCAAAAATCCTGAGGATCCATGTGGATCCGTGCTTTGTAACCACGTTTTAAGTGGGGAAGGAAGGAAAAGCACTCAAGGGACAAGGAACACGTGTGGCGTGTGTGGAGAAGGATGCTGCTAATAATGCAGGAGAGGGGTTTAAGGGGAGAAGAAGCACGCGTGGGGTGGGTGGAGAAGGAATGCTGCTAATAATGAAGAAGAGGGGTATAAGGGGAGAAGGCTCCTCTCCCCTCCTGCTTTGCTCCTTTAAAGAAGCAGGCTCTCTGTCCCTCTCTCCTCCCCACTCCGCAGCTCTTCTCCCTCTTTGCTGTTTCAAAGAGAGCCACGGAGGAGGGAAGGAAGGGGAACCATGGATCCTCTGCTCACAACTGCAGCAGATCCCCTCCGCCACCCGCAGGCATTCGCTCCATAACACGCACAGACATTTCCCCTTACTTTCTAGAAGGAAAAAAGTGAGTGTTATGGTGCAAAAAATACGGTATATGCAGCCCACAGGGTCGTATTGGGGAGTGGGGTGTGTCCATCAGGAGCTCTACAAACTTTCAGTGTGTGCTTTCTGCCTGTAGCTATAAAGATGGTGGGAAGTAGGAATGTCATCCATTTGTTTGTTTATTAAACTTATTAGTTGCTTATATAATACATTAGGGGGGCTCTTATGATACATATAATTTTGCATAACATCACTTATGGAAAAACAAAAACACACCAGCCCTGTAAATAGTAGCAAATGACATTAACAATATTCAAATAATAAGCAAAGAAATACTCCCACCCACTAATTAGCAGATAAACAAAACCTCAAACCCACTCCCTAGTAAAAAGAAAAAAAAAAAACCATTCACATTGAATCAACAATCCCCCCCCCTTTCAACTCTCCACCCCACCTAGAAGTAGGTGGGTTAGGCCCTCCAGTGATGCCTCAGCATTTCTCATGTGGGGTACAATAGCAAAACAAAGCATGGAGATGGTGGCAGCAATTTTACTTGCTTTGCAGTTGTCTTGGCTACTGTACCTCTTTTGTTGATGGTGAGAAAGCATCTGCCATGAATCTGCTAGGGCACTACACATGCCTTGTGGGCTTTAGTTGCACTTGATGACTCACTAGTTGTCACTAAAATGATTCATTCTAATTGTTTTCTCTCTATTGACCCTTATTACAATGGGACTTCCTCAATGTATATCTAAATATACTGGTCCTTTTAAAGCCAACATGGCCAAGTGTTGATACGATGGTAGTTATTATTATTATTTATTAAATTTACCGGTATATACTGACATACCCAGAGGTTTCAGGGTGGTTCACAGAACAATATCGGTCACTATGTTGGCTACTCTTGCCTTGAATAATAGTATTTCATCTTCAGCTGTAGTCCAGTTGCATTATATCCCCTCCCACACATGATGAACAGGGCTTTCTTCCCATTCCCTCCATTCCCACCCACCCACAGAAGACCTGGAATGACACACAGCCTGGGAGGAGAGCGGTCAAAAGGGGCACCATAATATATATTATTAGTAATTACACGTTTGAAGTATATTATCATTCAACTTAGAATATTTTAGTGAGGATTCTAATAGTAACCTGTCTTGAATGCACATTTGGTTCCAAATATGGTTAATCTAAACTTGCCAATGCAGTAATAGCTTTGGATATAGTAGGGTTATATAGTAGGATTATGACTGTAATTCATACGCACCTGGAAGTCTCATTGAACTCATCAGGACTCCTAAGCAAACATGAGTAGGTTTGCCTTTGAAGTTAGAGAAGGTAGGCAGGTAGATAAAAGATGTACAGAGAAGTGGAGCATATTTGTAACATACTGAAATTCTCTCTCTCTCTCTCTCTCTCGGTTTTAATATAAACAAATAGAAAAAGCATGATCTTTGTCAAAGTGCAATGGGTACTGCAGTCATAAAATCATTATAATAGAAAAGCATAAATGAAAACAATATCTGCAAACACAGTACTAGGGCAGAGGTAGCAGTTGAATTAAAGTATAATAAAACATCAAACACCAGCAGCATCTAAAGTTATTTCTTAACTTCCCAGGTATGGGAGCATTGTTTAAGAATTTACCCAATAGCATTCTTTATCTGTTGAATCAATGCACTGGAATTCTAAAATACAGGATGTTTTCCAGCCATATATCTTATTAGGCATTGCACCATATTTAATATCTAAAATATTTAATATTAGTAGTATAAAATATATGTATTACTCTCTCTTTCCTCTGAGAAAGCCCAGGGAGATTATACAACCAAGGATCAGCAATGGAATTACACCAGTGGATTAAAACAAATAAAGCACTAAAATATTCATAAAATAAGTCATCTAAAACACAAATCAACACATCAGTGCTTGGGGCAATTTTGTGTGTGTGTGTGTGTGTGTGTGTGTGTGTTTGTGTATCACATACATGTTAGATTGATTTTCCTATGTATTTCACTACTAGTGCAATAAAAATATTATTTAAAAATGTGTGTTACTTTGTGACATGATGAAAATCCAACCTCGTTAATACTAATTGAAATCCAGGTAATATGTCAGTGGCAGAAATCACAATTTATATATACAGTGGAACCTCAGTTGTCAAATGTAATCTGCTCCGGAAGACTGTTCGACTTCCGAAATGTTTGACAACCGAGGCGTAATTGCTGATCAGCAAAATCCATTGAATGGAGAAACGCACCTCGGAAGCCATTCAACATCCGAGGCACTTTTGAAAATGGAAGCATCCACTTCTGGGTTGCCGGCGTTCGAAAGCTGAAACATTCGACGTCCAAAACATTCAACAACCAAGGTTCCACTGTACTGTATTTCAAAATGCTAGTTTTTCTACCTTCCCTCTATGTGTTGATTAAAACAGCTGTAGATACAAGCTTAAGTGTCCTGGGACCGAAAGTTTTGTGTGGGTGAACTTTCTAATCATATGGGGAATTCTCAGGAAAATGAATCACAACTTTCCATCAATTCTGCCCCTACATCAATGAACATTGTCCTTTGGTCCACCTGTTTCATAGGATCCTAGCAAAGCCTAACAAACCCTTCCAAAATTGAGGACCACTTGCACAAGACAACAGCTTATTGAGCAACTGTTGGGTCCACCACATGGTTACCCTGGACATGATGGGTCACCTGTTCTGCACACCTAATACAGATATCATTTCTAGCACTAAGCCAAGGAATTTCCTGGGGGAGATTCTGGGGTAAAAATTATTGGATTTGAGGATCCAAAATGGCACCCTGAACCCCCAACTCATTTACTGGAAGGAGGTGTCCATAGCTGTTTGCAGCCCTTTTACACTATTCCTTCACTATCATATTCATTTCTCCCTCACTGTGTTTTCCAGTAGTGTATTGCCCGTGCTTGCAGCAAAGCACCAGATAAATGGGGACAGGATGTGTCCTTTTGCCTTGCGTCTGCAGTCCCAAACCATTGGAGCTGAGTGTTCTTTCAGGCAGGGCGAAGGAAGTGAGCTCACTGAAGCTGCTGCTCCTTCAGCTGATAGGCAGGTCTCCTTTCCCCTCTGCCATGGAGTTATTCCTGCGGCACTGAAACCCAGTCTGCTCCCTAGCTGTGGAGTAGAGGATTCAGTTCTGCTGGGGTATGCTGTTACTGCAGTGTGTTTGATGAGGGGAGCATTTTGGGGCCACTGGCCTCTCCTTCTTCCCAACCACTGACAGCCTCATATTGCTTTGGATAGCCCAACCCAGCCTAGGATTATCTGGGGCTGCCTCCAACAGGCTCACCTGAAGCTTGGCTCCAGCTGTATTTTGTGTGAAGCCCTAATTATGAGTAGTTTGGATCAATTTTGTAATTTATCACAGTGCTATATGAATAGGGAAAGGTAGAAATGTAGTTGCTGAAGATACTTTCCAGATTTGCAAATCCATGCTCACTTATCTCTGCTGGAGGTTCTGTGATTACAAGGTGTGCAAAAAGCTTTATACTGCCATCTGCTCATGCAACAAATACTTCTTGCTGATTGAAGACTGAACCCTCCCACCCCATGGTTTATTGATCCTCTCAGAGTGGCAAAGGCTAATTACTAAGAGAACACCATTCTAGGCCACCAAGAAGCCGATGCAGGGAGCACTACTTTGTCAGACTCAGAGTCAGCAAGGGTACAACACACTTTAGGCTGCTGCTGCTGCTTTAGCCCTAAGAGAACAAGAGGTATAAAGCAATTATGTGAAAGGTACAAACATCATTCAAAGCATCACTTTGAGTCCTGTTCTGATCTGGTGAAGGAGCTCACAGAGCAAGGCAAGTCAGGAAGTGTAGAACCAAAAAATAGCTAAAATAATAAAGTCACACGCTCAAGCTTCCCCACAACTGTCATGACTGAATATGTGGACTGACAAAATGAAAGCTTTTTGCTCCAAAGGGATTTTGACATGGATGTTACCTGCACCTTGCATTTTAATAGCCCAGTAATGGAAAACCTTGAAAAGTCTACCCTTGTATTTGTAGTATAAGAAACTTGTGGGCTTTGGCTGCTGCAGAAAAAAGTGAGGAACAGTGTGGAGGGTCACTGGGATGGTATTTCCTTTTTACACACACACATTCTGAACACAAAATCCAGCCCAACAATCGTCCTGATGGAATTAACCTGAGGGATGTTGGAATCTCAGAAGAATGACAGAATGTGACAGAGAGGACCTGCTCAGCTGTACAAAGCCAGGAGGGTCGTGACTCACTATAACAGTTTTGTTTACACTTCCCCAAGTGGGAATTCTTTTTTATACAAAACCACAAAAGGACCTGTTTTCTTCTGAGGGAAATCACTGGGGTTTAAGGATTGGGGAGAAATTCCATTCAGTTCAAATTTATAGGTGAATTTAGCTGGTTGGTTCCCACTTTCCAAACCAAGATGCAAATCAAAATTCAGTCATCCTTTGAAACTCACACTTATCTGGAATTTGCAATGCAGTTTTCTAGCCAAGCAATGAGTACAAACAAGGAACTACAAGGGGGAAGTATGCATTAGAAATGTCCCTGTTAATTCTCCTCGACATCTCAGCAGCTTTTGGCACCTTCAACCATGGAGTGACTGTCCAAGTTATGGATGGGTGGCACCACGTTACAGTGGTTCCAGTCCTACTTGGTTGGTTGTTTCCAGAGGGTGGTACTTGGGGAATGCTTTTCAGCCCCATGGAATCTTCAATGTGTTCAGTTTTATTCCCTATGCTGTTAAAATCCAGAGGTTTGGAGTATGCTGTCAGCAGTATGCTGATGACACTCAGCTCTATTTCTCCTTTACAACTGCAGGTGACACAGTGGAAGTGCTGGACCAGTGTCTTGCCTCAGTAATGGACTGGATGAGAGCCAACAAATTGAAACTCAGTCCAGATAAGACTGAGACACTGTTAGACCAGATGGGTGGGAGATTGCCTGCTCCTGATAGAGTTACACTTCCTCTGAATGGGTATATATACATACGGCTACATCTGTTTGGGAACTTCAGCTGGTGCAGAATTCAGCAGCCAGGTTGCTCACAGGGGCAAGATGGTTTGAGTACGTAACATCAATCCTGGCCTGACTGCACAGACTGCCAATTAGTTTCCAGACACAATTCAAAGTGCTGTTTTTGAACTATGAAGCCTTAAACAGCTCCAGACCGCAATCCCTCAAGGACAACTCCTCTCCTTATGAACCTACTCAAAACTTGAAACCATCCTCTGAGGCCCTTCTTTATGTGCCTCTTCCACGAGATGTCTGGAGGGTGGCAACATGAGAACAGGCCTTTTCTGCAGTGGCTTCCCATTTGAGAAATGTTCTCCCCAGGGAGGTTTGGGTGGTGTCTTCATTATACACTTTGAGGCACCAGGCAATAAAATTTCTCTCCAACCTGACCTTTGGCTGATTAACATCTCATACCCTCTTAAATGTGTTGAGGGATGGATGATTCTTGGCTTGTTTTTGTTCTTATTTTTATTATGTATTTTGTGTTTTTATATTGTATTTTTTTCTGGTATGGGCCGATCTGAGATCTGTGAATGAAGGGGAGTACACAATTTTATTATTATTATTATTATTATTATTATTATTATTATTATTATTAATGGTATAAGCATGACTACATAAGGAAAAGTTGCTTTGTAAAAATGTGTGTACAGGTCAAAATTATATACAAAGCTGTGTATATTAAGAAGAAAGTCATATTAAAATGTTGCTGAATTTTCATGAGAACTTTTTAAAAAAATCATAAACTGATGTGGAAATGTGGAGAACTGAACCAAGGAGTTGAAAAACAAGAAACTGACAGAAACTGAAACTGAGAGACTTCCCCATCCATACTTGGAACTTATAGTATTTTTATAGTATCTGTTTATTTGTAAAATGTATCTGTCTTGAGCATGGAGGAGCAGATAGCAAAAGCACTAGAGTAGCATCTGCCAGTCTCAAAACGGTGTGAAAGCACTTTATTCAGTAGCCTAGATTACAGTTAATAGGTCTTGTGCCTGGATGGGGTAACCATGACATCATAAGCTTCTCAAAGGAAAGTCAGGCCACAAATGCAAAATAATTAGTTGCCCCTGAATCGGAACATCACATGCCTTCTTCACACACAAATGTATTTCTCCTTTAAATGTTACAGGCTCTGAAATAAAGTAGAAACTCTGCAAATGCTCTTTTTGCAAACCTTTCAAGATTAACCTCATTACAAAATTTCCATGCATTGACTGATTGATTGATTGATTGATTGAATTTATATACTGCCCTATACCCGGAGGTCTCAGGGCAATTCACAGAATAAAAGCAAAATATAAAGCCACAAAATATATAATCAAAATAAAAACAACAACCCAATAACCCCCTCCCCCTCATAAAATAACACATTTTAAAAGGGCCTAAGATGTCAATCAAATCAAGCAAAGGCCTGGTTTAAAAGGATCATTTTTGCCTGGCGCCTAAAGGTATATAATGAAGGTGCCAGGTGAACTTTCCTGGGGAGAGCATTCCACAGACAGGGAGCCACTGCAGAGAAGGCCCGTTCTCGTGTTGCCACCCTCCTGACCTTTCAAAGAGGAGGCACAGGAAGAAGGGCCTCAGAAGGTAATCTCAGGGTCCGGGTAAATTCATATGGAAAGAGGCAGTCCTTGAAGTATTGCACTCCTGAGGTCAGTGCTAGAGCATTCACTTTGTATGCAGAAGGTCTGAGGTTCAATCCCTTGCATCTCCAGGTTGCCTGAAACCCCAGAGAGTCACTGCCAACCAGTGTAGACCAGCTTTCATCAACTGACAGATATTATGGAATACAATAGCCCCATCAAACATAGTCTTAGGGGAAGACTGATGTTGACAATACTAAGCTTGCCAACAGTCTGATTGGCAGGCAGCAGTTTCCTATGTTACTTTGCTATTTATAACCTTGCCGAGAGACTTCCAGTATCTTTTTGCTGAGAGGCACATCCAACACAGGTCCACATATCGGGGTGAGGGCTGGGACATCCTTCCATATTCCTGTTGACAAATGCAAGGTCCTGACCTATAAACAATGAGAACTTCTTACGTGCATGATAGGCTTGTAAATTAGATAAATACTGGTGGTTCAATAACATCCTGACTCTGGATGTGGAAGAACACTATTATGTGTATGCAAGGTTGTCAAAACTATACAGATTATGTAAGGGTTCGAAAGGGAGAACAACCTGCTTGATTCTTTTTCTTTGTTTAAATGACCATTTCTCAGTAGTTACTAGAGAACCAGCAAGCAAGTAGAGTACAACAAAGGCTTGCAATCCTATACACAATCACTATGGAGTAAATCTGTATATGCAGTGTGATTTAATTTTGAGCAAACATGCAAAGGATAGGGTTGCACTGCACTTATTTGTGATTAGCTTCTATTTGTTAGTGAGTTAGTCATTACTGCCTTTTCACATTGAATTCAATGGGAAACTAAGCACGATAAAATTATCCCTATATGTAGCCCAAAGCAATATACAAACATATGACATGCATTTAATGGATTTTGGAAATCAACATAGGAAGAGAGGGGTACAGTTCCATATATAGATTATTTATTTATTCCCTTGCTTGGTAGTCTTCCCTAAGTTGAATAGCTGGTCATGTGAGGAGGTGGTCATGTCAGGTTAAGCAGAAGAAGAAGTAGAGTTTGGATTTGATATCCCGCCTTTCACTCCCCTTCAGGAGTCTCAAAGCGGCTAACATTCTCCTTTCCCTTCCTCCCCATCAACACTCTGTGAGGTGAGTGGGGCTGAGAGACTTCAAAGAAGTGTGACTGGCCCAAGGTCACCCAGCAGTTGCATGTGGAGGAGCGGAGACACGAACCCGATTCACCAGATTACGAGACTACCGCTCTTAACCACTACACCACACTGGCTCTCAAGCAGTGGCTCTCAAGCAGTGGACCAGAAGCAGCCCTGGCAGCCCAGATTGCAAACTTCTGAATAAGAAATAGTGGGGAAAGGACGTTTGTTGGAGACGAGGCATACTAACTGGAGAATGTGGACATTGCCCAGAGAATATGCAGAATTTAGTAAATGTATGCACATCCTCCAAAGTTTGATGGGGATATGTATATTGATCAGAAAATGTGCACAATTCCCTCTTCATGGAATGATTATTTGCACATTATCCAAGATGCTTGGTGAATGTGCACAATGGCTCATTTTTACACACATTAACAACTCAGCTTACATTCCTCTTTACAGAAAGAGAAATGGAAGAAGAGAGAGGAGAATGTGAGCGATTAACATGCATAACATCTGGCAATTATGAAGAACATGAAGATAATCTGTCCATGAAGAGACAGGTGTGCATATTTCCTATTCCATATATACAATATACTGTCCGTCTGTCTATCTGCCGATCCATCCATCCACCCATAATGAAAAATGTCAATAACATACTTAAAATATAAAAATGCTGTGCCGTAATTACTGCTTGTCCCTTCAATATCTTGGCTCTTAAGTTGTATTGAAAAAATTGTTCCGTTCCCCCCCCCCCCATTTTAATTAATGCTTACACTGTCTGTTTTTCTTTCTGTTTTTAATCAGCTCTCTATAGTCTTGGCTGTTATTTCTTCCCTGTAGCTTCAGCAACACTGATGCCCTGTTTCTTCTGTTGACTTTTAGAAAGTTGTAAACATGATGATAAATTCAGGGCTTGTCCTGCAGAGACCTGAAACATTTGCATGTGAAATCTAACAGAAAGATGGAACATTTCTGAGTGTACTATGTATCTGTGTACTGTATTCTGTTTTAGTCTCTTGGATGCTTAATGAAAATGAAATGTAATTTAAGATTATCACTAACAAGCAGGAATGTGCAAATATAATTTCAGTTTTTTCTCACTTTCTTATTTCCAGTCTTAAATTCAGTTCTCTACATTTCCATATTTGCAAAAATAAAAATAAGTGTTCATGAAAATTTCTCAGCATTTTATTGAAAGGTTCACCTAATGCACACATATTTGTTTGCAATTTTGATCAATATACACTTGTTTGCAAAGAATTTCCCCTGATATAATGGAGTTTGTATGCACTTTGGCCTAGTTCTAACCTTGCAATCCTGTGTGTGACTACTCAGAAGAACATGTTCCACTGTATTTTATTGGGTTTACTCCCACAGAAATAGAGGAAACTGTCTTTTAGCAAGTCAGACCATTGGGTCCATCTACCTCAGTAGTGACTACACTGACTGATAGCAGCTCTCTGGGATCTCAGGTGACATTCTCATTCTCCTACTTGAGATGCCAGGGATCGAACCTTCTGTATGGAAAGGAGATACTCTATCACAGACCGACGCCCTTCCCACCAAAGTGTGCATAGGGCTGGCTGCACATTTTAATTACCAAGCAATAATAATAGCTAAAGTGCTTTTCGATCTTGTTTGGGGACAGGGTCTGGCAAGGGTGGCTCATTTGGTGGATTTTTGTTTGACTGTTTTTCAGCATCATATACTTTTCTCTTTTTCACTTTTTTAAAGTGTTTATTTTTCTTTTACAGATAATACAAGATATAAATCAGCAACAAAGAACTTCCCCTCACTGCCACCCCCTCGGTATGTTTTTACCGTACCCTTATGTCCCAGAAGCTCAGGCCATAATAACCCTGTGAGGTAGGTTAGACTGAAAGGCTGAAGGTCACCCAGTGAGTTTCATGGCTGAGTGAGGATCTGAACCTAGATCTTCCCCTTCTTAATCCAACACACTAACCCCTACATCACACTTTCAGAGTCTCTCTCTCTCTCTCTCTGTGTGTGTGTGTGTGTGTACACACACACACACACACACACACAGTCATACCTCAGGTTACAGACGCTTCAGGTTACATTTTTTCGGGTTGTGGACTGCCGAAACCCGGAAATACCAGAACAGGTTACTTCCGGGTTTCAGCGGTTGCGCATGTGCAGAAGCACTAAATTACAATTTGCGCATGTGCAGAAGCGCCGAATTGCAACCCGCTGCAGGTTGTGGATGCTGCGGGTTGAGGACGTGCATCCCGCATGGATCACGTTCGCAATCCGAGCGTCCACTGTAATCTGTATTCTGAAGCAAACTATGGGAAAACTTTGGACATCTCTTATCAGCCATCAACTCCTACTTGGCTATTTTTTAAGCTAAAAAGTAGTAAATGCTTAAACCTTTTCTCACAGGGGAGTTGCCCCATCCCTCAGATTACAGTGATAGCTCTGTCTGATCAGAAATGACAGTGAGGAACATGGGCAGGGATGGCTCTGGCAGCTTGTTAGGAGTGGGGAGCTGAATGCAAACCAGGAGTAAAGTCAGGCACTCAAGTGGTAAAGCCCAAGAGCATTAGTGTAAAGTCCCACATTCACATTTAGTTTGCTATTTGAAATGTCCCTGTGCTGTCTTTTTTTCCTTTTGCACCTTGCCAAATCTGCTTGTTTTCCCAGTTATGTTGCGCCAGTGCCTTTTGATATCACAGCTATTAATAATGCCGTTACTTCCTGGTATATCATTATTTTAAGGATTAATTTCCTGTGCCCCCGGTTTTAACAAAATAAAGATGATGAAGAAGAAAGCATCCGCAATTATACAATATGACCATTATGTAATAACAAGTAAATGGAAAAGCAGCTACATAAAGACTTAAAATTAATGCTAGAGATGAATGAGGAGGGTGAGCAAGCTGAACCCAGAGAATACAGAGGTGTTGTGTCATTTAATTTTTCTCCCCTTCAAAACTGTAAGAGATGTGGCTGGTTCCCAGAAGCTTGGGTGGGGTTTTGTGATTTCCCCAGGGACCAATTTTATGAGAATTCCAGCCTTACTCATGGCGACAGGAAGCCTTAGAAGGGCAGCTCAATCTCAGAAGCAGTGCTTTGAGAACTGGAGTTGAATGAAGAAGTCAAGAAGTGGGGCATTCCAACACAAATGAAGAAGCAATATGACTTAGGGCTTAGTGCTAACTGAGAGGTTTGATTGGTGTCAGCCCTTTAGTCTGACATTTACATTGTTGCATCCTTGTGACCTTGCAAATTAGGATAATTTTCTCCCCCTTTTCACGTCATGTATAAGGACTCTTGCTTGCTGAGCCAACTGCAGATGTGTTCACCCCTGCAGTCAGAAGTGGTGGAGTCCAGGCACAGGCTGTATAAATAAACAAGGCCACTCAACAACAATAACAGAAAGCTCACATTGGAATCTATATGGTGAAATTCAGCTTTAAAAACAAATTTGGCTCACCTCCAGGAAATTCCTGTTAGAATTATTTTTTGGTATCATTGGACCCCCACACACCTTGCAAAGATAAATTATTTAAGCTCACTATTATGTTGGAAAGGCTGTGGAGAACGTGGTTCCTATATTCATGTTTAGTAGGAGTGTACCATGGTCCACGCTTTTGGGGGAAAGTTTTTAATCTGACCTCAAAAATCACTAAATAATCTATCCCTCCTAATTTGGCACTTGCCTTGTTATCATTAAATTTGACCCTAAATTCTACCCTTAAATCTAAATAATTCATTGCTATCCTGTTCACAGCAGCTAGACTAGTTATTGCCCAATGATGGAAGGAAACTTCTAATATAGTAACAGAGACTTGGGTTAATAATATCTAGAGTATTGCTCTATCAGAACGCCTCACATACCATCGACGACTAATCAAAGGCATCTCCAAAAAAGATACCTTTGACACGATCTGCTCTCCCCTTTTCTCTTTTATTGAAGAAGAACAGGGTATTTTAATGCCACCATCATCACAGAGGTGTCAGTGGAGAGGATATATTGATTGAAAATGTATTGTATTGTAACTGTATTGTAACTTTTGAATAAATGTTTAAAAAAAGGAAAGAAAAAAGGGGGAGTGGAAGCCCACAATACTGACAACTAAAATAAAACAGCATAAAAACAGTTCAGGCTTCTAAGTGATTGAAGTGCAATACAATCCATTATCTATCTGCGTGTTGATGTGTACTCAAATCAATTTGCAGCTTTGGTTTGAGGAAAATAAGTACGTAGTAAAATAATGGTTTTTAAAGGCCTCTCAGAATCCTCTACCCTGTTTGTAGGCAGAGAAACTGGTTGAGGGGGAGCATGTGGTCAGGAGCCGGGAGCATATCACACAATTTTTTGAGTGGGAGGAAAATTCTCAGATAATTTCTCTGGGATGGGGATTTGCTGTTAGCAATGGTAGCAGCATAGCTTCTTTCTCCGCACCCCCAAGGCCAACTATCTTGGTAGCCATTCTTCGTCCTCTACAATGCCGTGGGCCTAGCATTATTCTGAGGCATTTGAGGGGGTGCAGATCCTCCAAGTGTCGCTATTTTCCAGGGATGTCCCTCATTTAGAGAAGCCATCCCAGTTTCTGATTTGATCCTGGAATGTCCAACTTTTCCTTAGGACGTCCCCATTTTCACTGGAGAAATGTTGGAAGGTATGGAATTATCCAACCCCCAAGCCATCTGAAGGCAATCCTGTATAGGGAAGGGTTTATATATATATATATATGTTGGAAGCTGCCCAGAGTGGCTGGGGCAACTCAGTAAGATGGGTGGGGTATAAAAAGTAAAATTATCATTGTGGAATGGGACGACCCTATTTTCGTCTGAGAAATGTTGGAGGGTATAAGGGTGGGGCAGGGGGGAGATTCCACAATGTGGTATTTACCCCCTAAGGCATGCGGAAAAGAACATTTTAAAATCTCAGAAATTTTCCTCAGAAAAATACTTTTGCACCTTCCCCATTCCCTGCCAAATATCAAAATGACAGGGTGACAGGGAGAAGTACAGTGGTACTTCAGGTTACATACGCTTCAGGTTACATACGCTTCAGGTTACAGACTCCGCTAACCCAGAAATATTACCTCAGATTAAGAACTTTGCTTCAGGATGAGAACAGAAATCATGCTCCGGCAGCACGGCGGCAGCAGGAGGCCCCATTAGCTAAAGTGGTGCTTCAGGTTAAGAACAGTTTCAGGTTAAGAACGGACCTCCAGAATGAATTAAGTACTTAACCCGAGGTACCACTGTACCTGAAAGTGAAGTTGTGGAGAAGATTCCTAGGGAAGGAGGTGATTCCTGAGAGATTATTTATTTATATATCACCTTTATAACCCCACCTTTCCTCTAAGGAGGTCAAGGTGGCAAAGAGAGTTCTCTCCCTCCCATGTTAATCCGTACAACTGCCCTGTGAGGCAGATTAGGTCACCAAGCGAGCTTCATGGTTCTGTGGGAATTTGAACCCTGGTCTCCCATGCTCTGGGGTCCAACACTCTAACCACAACACCCCACTAACTTAACGTGGTATCTGCCTATTTAGGGCTGGATAAACCTAGCACTTTGAACTGAGCTCAGAAAGAAATTGGCAACTATAATAGTGGGTTTTGTTTTTATTGATATTTTTAATATACTTTTTACATTAAAAAACATATAGAGAATACCAACTGAAAAACAGAAAACAATAACAAGGCTATGAAAATGAAGAGGAGGGGAGACGTTTACAGAACAATGTAATCCTATTTAAGGAGAAAGAGTTACAGGGGGAATCACTGTCCGTAACTTTTTCATTCCAGTACAGTGCTGAATCATGAAGGCCCACCTCTCAATAAATCTGTCTTGCTGGTTATTGCTTGAAGCTTTCCTTTTGTATGTTGCCATTAATGCTATCTCCCATATTTCTCTCAGTCAGTCTGTTATGACTGGAGAGGTTTTATTTTTCAGTGGAGTTTTCCATACAAAGTTCAGCAATGGTCCACAAACTTGCTACCAGTAGGAGGTCAACATTGCTAACTATTGACTATAACAAGGAGAGAAGTATTGTTCTAGGGTTCCCAGATAGGAAGTATGGGGTAAAGGTAAAGGGACGCCTGACCATTAAGTCCAGTCATGACCGACTCTGGGGTTGCAATGTTCATCTTGCTTTATTGGCTGAGGGAGCCGGCGTACACAGTGGCATAGCGTGGGGGTGCAGGGGGGGCCGGCCGCACCGGCCGCAACATCTGGGGGAGGCGCTCGCACTCGCAGCTCTCTGCCCCTACCTGGCTCACTCACTCTCTCTCACTGCAGTGCTGGCTGTGCGAATCCGATCCGAGCCGCCGGGTTGCCGCCCACTGTGGAGGGGGTGGGTGCCAGGCGTGCGGTGCGGAGAGAGAGCGAGGGACTATCTGGCGGAGGGACAGTGCAGCGGCCGCCCAGCGCAGCGCTGAGCGCGGGAGAGAACCACACCAGACCAGCCCAGGCAGCAGCAAGAAGAAGCTGGCAGCGGCGGCAGGTTAGGGGTTAGGGGGCGCAAATTACTTGCCTTGCCCCGGGTTAGGGGGCGCAAATTACTTGCCTTGCCCCGGGTGCTGACAACCCATGCTATGCCGCTGGGCGTACAACTTCCGGGTCATGTGGCCAGCATGACTAAGGAGCTCACCCTGTTGCGGGGATTTGAACCGTCGACCTTCTGATCAGCAAGTCCTAGGCTCTGTGGTTTAACCCACAGCACCACCTGTGTGGCCCAATTACTGCTACTCTTTCTGAAGCTCCATAATATTTTTATTTATTGCATTTATCTCTCACCTTTTTCTCCAAGGAGATTGGGGTGGCATGCATGGTTCTCCCTGCAACAACCCTGTGAGGTAGGTTAGGCCGAGAGGAGGCGAGTGACCCAAGGTCACCCAGTGAGCCTCATGGCTGAGTGGGAATCTCCCAGGCCCTAGTCTAACACTCTAACCACTACACCACAGTGGCTTATTGTGTAATCATCAGGTTGAGCATTGCTTTCCTTTTGGGTGAAGACAGATACACTGTGACATGCCAGAGGATATCCTCAACACTGGCACCCGGACTTTGGAATAACATTTCCCCAAGGCTTGGTAGGCACTAATATGTTTGAAGAAGGCAGTGGTAAGCCACTCCTTAAGAAACCTTCCCTGTATTCAGAAAACCCAGCTAACTACTGGCAAGTTGCTAATCTCCCTTTCCTGAGCAAGGTTCTGGAGCAAGTTGTCGCAGTCCAGGCACTTTTGGAAGAAACCCATTTTTTTGGATCTATTTCAATTGGGATTCAGGCCTGGTTTTGGCTCAGAAACTGCTTTGGTTGCCCTGTATGATGGTTGAGAGAGAGACAAGGGAAACATGTCCCTGTTACTTCTTCTTGACCCCTCAGCAGTTTTTGAAACCATCAACCATAGTATCCTTCTGGAGCGACGTTCCAAACTAGGGTTGGGTGGCACCACTTTGCGATGGTTCCAGTCCTACTTAAATGGTCATTCCCAGAGGGTGTCACTTGGGGAATGCTTTTCAGCCCCATGGAATCTTCAATGTGGAGTTCCTTAGGGCTGAGTCCTATCCCCCATTGTTGTTTAACATCTACATGAAACCCCTGAGTGGGGTTATCTGGAGGTTTGGAGTATGTTGTCAGCAGTATGCTGATGACACTCAGCTGTATTTCTCCTTTACATTTGCAGGTGAGGCTGTAGAAGTGCTGGACGAAGTCTTCCCTCGGTAATGGACTGGACAAACTGAAACTCAATCCAGATAAGACTGAGGCACTGTTAGAGGGTGGTTCCCTAGACCAGATGGGTGGGAGGTCACCTGCTCTTGATGGGGTTGCACTGCCTGTGAAGGAGCAGGTTCATAGCTTAGGGGCCCTCCTGAATCCTTTGCTGTCGCTCAAGGCTCAGGTGGCCTCAGTGGCCCAGAGTGCCTTCGACCAGCTTTGGCTGGTGGCCCAGCTATGCGCCTATCTGGGCAGGGATAGCCTAACTACTGTTGCCTATGCTCTGGTAACCTCAAGGTTAGATTACTGCAGCACGTTATGTGTAGGGCTGCCTCTGAAGATGGTCCAGAAACTTCATCTAGTGCAGAATTCAGCTGCCAAGTTGCTCATCGGAGCAAGATGGCTTGAGCATATTACCCTAATCCTGGTCCAATTGCACTGGCTACCAATTAGTTTCCAGGCCCAATTCAAAGTGCTGGTTTTGACCTATAAAGCCTTAAATGGCTCAGGACCACAATACCTCAAGGCCCTCCTTCATGTGCCTCCTCTTTGTGTGTCTGGAGGGTGGCAAAATGAGAATGGGCCTTCTCTGCAGTGGCTTCCCATCTGTGGAATGATCTCCGTAGGGAAATTCACCTGGCGCCTTCATTATACACCTTTAGGGGCAAGGCAAAAGCATTCCTTTTTAAACAGGCCTTTGGTTGACCTGATTGATGTCCTATGTCCTTTTAAAATGTGGCTCTTTTGGGGGGGTGTTATCGGGTTGTTATTTTTATTTTGATTATATATGTTGATCTTTTCTGTGAACCGCCCTGAGACCTCCGGGTATAGAGCAGTATATAAATTCAATAAATAATAATAATGTTATTATTATCAGTTTCTAGTCTGCACCTACTGGCACTGCACTGGGACAGATGGATGATGTGCTGCATCATAATTTCCTTGTTTTGATTTACTGTGATGTGTTTTGTTGGATTTTGTTTTATTTAAAACAATGTTATTCCCCACCCTGAGATCACCTGCAATGGTGGGGTAGGGCAGGAACTGCATAAATAAAAAACAAAAGCCACACACTAATCAACACAACCTTCAGGATATTTTTCCTCCCTGGATCTGTTATGACACACGGGGCTTAGAGCCAGAGGTCATGGATTAGATATTGGATGTGTACCAGGGGACTAGCTATGTTAGTGCATTTTGTAATTTTATAAGCTATATAATTTTGTTGCTCAGTGTAATCTTTTTACATGGTATTTTATGTATGGTGCGTTTGCTGTTATTTTTATTGATTATAGTCTAGTAATTATTTATGTTGAGAGTGAATTTCTATTTAATTGTTATTTGGTGGCATTCTGAGTTAATTTTATTGGATTGTTGAATATCAATTTATTTGACATAGGTTTATTTTAAAGTCATATTTTCTATTATGACTTATTTGCATTGGGTCTGATAGTTATAGAAATTGTAAGCTTTGTTGTACCTGTTGTTTCTGTGGCTCGTAAACTGGCCAGTGTATAGCAATATAGGAAGGCAACATGCAAATTAAAATGAAATGAAATGAAATGAAGAAGCACTTTAGCACTTTGGTTAGGTGCCAAGGGCATTCTGCAACATTTTGTTTCAGGTCCCACTTGCATCTACGCACCCTTTTTAAGACTCTAAGAAGCATCATTTGCCAATGACATTTTCCCACCCTACACCTGGGGGGAAAATATGCAGATAATCCTTTGAAAATAAATGATACTGCCAGACACAGCCTTTGACGCATAACAAGGGACTATAAGGCTTTGGTCAGGAAGCTGAAGGGCTTTGGGGCACAGGTGTTTTTTTCATTACTCCTTCCTGTTGAAGGTTGTGGCCCAGGAAGGGAGAGGAGAACATTGGAAGTAAACCACTGGCTGCACAGATGGTGTTATTAGGAACGGTTTGACTTCTTGGACCATGGTCTCCACTTCCTTGAGGAAGGACTTTTGGCAAGAGATGGGTTGTACCTCACAGTTACTGGAAGAATGTGTTTGCCAAGAGTCTTGCAAACCTGACCAGGAGAACTTTAAATTAAATATTGAGGAAGCAGGAAACAATATTACAGATCACAAAGGAACAACTGATACTAGGGATAGTAGCTTCACTGATGCACAGGAAACTGAGGTAGTGCTACAGAAACCTGCTAAAGCGCAAGAAACTGTAAGAAAGAAGCAGCTGGATGGAATGATTCGTGGTTTAAGTTTTCTCAATACTAATGCACAGAGTATTGGAAACAAGCAAGAAAAATTCTAGCTCCTAATAAAGGTAAAGGGTAAAGGGACCCCTGACAATTAAGTCCAGTTGCAAGCGACTCTGGGGTTGCAGTGCTCATCTCGCTTTACAGGCTAAGGGAGCCAGCGTTTGTCCGCTTCTGCAGTTTTTCCCGGTCATGTGGCCAACATGACTAAGCCGCTTCTGGCGAAACAAGAGCAGCACACGGAAACGTCGTTTACCTTCCCACGTAGCTCTTAATACAAGATGGCAAATATTACTTGATAGGCATTAGTGAAACCTGCTGGTGAGCTCCAGGATCTGGAAAATGGAAGGTAGGTTGAGAGTACATGGGTAGAAATTGTAGGAGACGAAAACAACTGTGAACTTACTGTGGGTGTCTGCTATAGACATCCAGAGGCTAGGATTCAAGTTACAAGAAATAAGATTGTGACTAAGCACCAGGAAAAACTTTCTGACAGTAAGAGCTGTTCGACAGTGGAACAGATTCCCTCAGAAGGTGGTGGACCTTGATTGGAGGTTTTTAAGCAAAGGTTGGATGGCCGTCTGTCAGGGACACTTTAGTTGAGATTCCTGCATTGCAGGGGGTTAGATTAGATGACCACCATAGTTCGTTCCACCTCTACAATTCTGTGATTCCATGACTCTATGAAAAACTATGTATGTTGAATATCAGAAGCAACATGTTATGATTTGAAAGAAATAAAAAGATTTAAAACAGGTGGGTGAATTGAAAAACAAAAACAAAATAGTATATTAAATAAGAGGTTCAATTCACTACTACAATCTTTCTGCATATATGAATCGTCTGTTTCATATTTCATCACATAATGACAAACTATATTCAGATTATTGTAAAAGTTATCTTCTTTTTCTAGTTTTCCTGGTATTAAATTAATATATGAGTTTCTCAAAAGCAATTTATCTCAAAAGATCCCATTCTGTAGAGAGAGCAGATAATGGTGCCAGTCTTGACTGCAGCATTGTTTATCATAATTTATTTTTTTAATAAAGGGCAATTAGGAGAGTGCTCTTTCTTCTTAACAGTTTGAAATGGAGAGAGTTACATCTATATGGGCAGAAAGCTATATTTGGAAGTGCTCCAGCCCATTCTTTATTAAAAATTATATTCAAAAGTCTTTGTGCAGTAGTGTCAGATTTATCACATCCTTCTGCAGAAACTAGAAAGTGAGTCATCCTAGCAAAGGCAGAAGATGGGGAGGGAGAGGGCCAATCACTATATTTTGTAGGTGAGTTGTGTGAGTACCTAATTCCACTTTTAAAAAATTAGGCTACAGTCCTATTCCCACTGACCCAGGAGTAATTCTCATTGAATTCAGTGGAAATCACTTCTGAGTAGACAATGAAAATCTAACTGGCAACACACTTATATTCCTAAAATGTGCTTGATTTTGTTAAATTAAAAAAAGCAAAACACATACAAAAAAATGCTGGCAGTGCACAATAAATAAATAAAGAAGCAAACTAGTCTGGCAAAGCCTGGGTGGGGAAAAAGTGGTTTTTAGTATGTGATGAAATCCCAATCAGGCAGGTTAATGGGATTACAGGCAGGGAGTGGGCAATAATGTGACCATTCCCATAGAACCATAAAAGTGTAGAGGTGGAAGGGACCATAAGTGTCGTCTTGTCCAACCCCCAGAAATTTAGGGATTTATGGACCAATGTAGGGCTCAAATATTCTTATACAGTGGTACCTTGGTTTACAACCATAATCCATTCGGGAGGTCCGGTTATAAACCAAAACAGGTTGTAACCCAAGGCATGCTTTCGCCAATGGGGCCTCCCCCCAAAAAATGGTTGTTATCCCCCAAAAATGGGTTATAATGCAAAAAAAGGGACATGCACTTCTGGGTTTGATGTGGTTCTAATCCAAAACAGTTGTAATCCAAAGTGGTTGCAAACCAAGGTACCACTGTATATCTGAATTATCAGATGACTGAATCATCTTTGTTGCCACACTCTTATGGCCCTTCTCATCTAAATGGTTTATTATCAGTGTT
This sequence comes from Podarcis gaigeae, assembly GCF_964106915.1. NCBI lineage: Eukaryota > Metazoa > Chordata > Lepidosauria > Squamata > Lacertidae > Podarcis > Podarcis gaigeae. The sequence goes on along the minus strand of NC_139691.1, from coordinate 23,484,863 downwards.
GATGTGGCCCCTTCCGTGTCTGAGGTAAGAAGAAGAAGAAGAAGAAGAAGAAGAAGAAGAAGAAGAAGAAGAAGAAGAAGAAGAAGAAGAAGGGAATACCCGTGTAAACAGATGCATCTTCAAAAGCTGGCAGACTGTCCCCCTTTACTCTAATAAGTGTGTGTATATACAAAAAACAAGAACCGCACTGTAGCACTAAATACAGTCGTGACATCCCCCCCCCTCCAAATTTGCATGCCTCAAAGCATCAGTGAACTTTGCCCCATTAAGAGACTCCTTACATTCCAGCATCCATATTCAGACCTGAGATGTTTGATCTACAGTGGTACCTTGGGTTCATACACTTCAGGTTACAGATGCTTCAGGTTACAGACTCCGCTAACCCAGAAATATTACCTTGGGTTAAGAACTTTGCTTCAGGATGAGAATAGAAATCTTGCAGCGGTGGTGCAGCGGCAGCAGGAGGCCCCATTAGCTAAAGTGGTGCTTCAGGTTAAGAACAGTTTCAGGTTAAGAACGGACCTCCGGAACAAATTAAGTTCTTAACCCGAGGTACCACTGTATTGGTATCATGAACATACTTGAGCAGTTTTGAGTTGGTGAATACATGTATACAAGAAACCAGATTGTGCAGTTTCTCTCCCAGGTGATTTATGGGATTCCCTTGCAGGAAAACTGCCTGCCTGCTTGTCTCTGAGCCTCATGGAATGGGAACATAGCAGCTTCTTCCCTCTGAACTATCACCTTGTCCAAGACTAGTTGGAACAGCCTGGATTTTTGTAAACAACCTCTGGCTGTCCTTTCCCCCACTTCTTCCCAAAAGCTTGGAAGAGGCTTCAGAGCTCAGTAGGCAAAACAAGCTGGAAAAGCCAATACATGCTTATAAATAGAAGGACCACAAGCACATAAGCTTTGTCTCAGTTTCTGTTTTTCTTCTGCAAGTTTCAACACCAATGTAATCCAAGCATCATGGCCTGACTGGCACCTCATTCCTCAGTTTAGCTCACTTTCAAAACCCAGGTGTTTTTGGAGATTCAGGCAAATGACCAATTAAACTGCCCTTGCTGAGTTTTCTTCTTACTCCATTTCTTCCTTCTTTTGCATATCTTCTGTGATGAGCCCATGTCCTATAGCAGCTTTCTTTCCACCATGGGACCCCAGATGTTCATTTATTTACAAGGTGGCTTACAATTTGCTTGTGATACAGCCACTTTGAATCCAATGAGTTCCATCACTCATTTCCTTTAAGTCACAGATTCATTTGCAATTATCTCCACTGCTCAGAGATTTACTTGCTATATTTCAAGATTCCAAATTCATGCAAACTAGTAAGAATTGAGGAGGAGCCATAGGAAAGTTAATAACTGGAGGCAAGGAGGAGTTGCATTTAGTTTCCATCCTAGCCTCCAGCCTCATGGCTTGAATGCATGTCAAAATAGCCTGTTGAAAGAGTCCCATGGCTATTCTGCATTGCCTCTGCCTTCCTCTGTACCACTTCTACAGTGGCTTCACTGTGGCATTCTTTACTTATTTTGCTGGAATACAACTCTCACCATCCATGTTGGTGGAGCTGTCTGGGGCTGATGGGAGTTGTCATCCAACATCTGGAGTGCTGAGGTTGAATAAATCTGTCCTATAAGAAGACCCAGCACACCTGTCCTATTCAAGTGTACCAGCTATTCATAGAAGGGTGGTCATAATGCTCATTCGTCACTTAATGCTTGCACAGTGCAGCAGTTGCAGGCTCAGGTTGCATGGGTGATTCCTGGATTTTATCTGGGAAGTGGGTTACCTGATATGGTATCTACATAAGACTGAATGAGAGGGCAGGACATGCCTGCCAGGTGGATGAGCAGGTAAAGGGTAGTCTTGTTCACTGCTGCACATAGGGGAGTGATTGGACAAAATAATCAACCAGCTAGGCTGAGAGATGCAAACTAGGAAGTCCTCAGTTGAACCCCTCCCCAGCCTTTGAGCATGCCAAACAGGTCACGTACTATTTTTTCTAAAGGTGAATGAATTGCCTCTCCGTCTGGACAATAATAGTAGCAACAGTAATAACAATGGTTATTAACACATAGTGGTCAGCACCACCTCTATTTCTGCTTGTCATCTGAGTCAAGTAAGGTCATTGTGCAGGTAGTGATGGACTGCTTACAGGTCATGGGTGAGATGAGGGCCAGTGAATTGCAACTGAATTCCAACAAGATGGAGGTACGATGTGTGAGTATCTCTTGTGTCTAGGTGTTGGGTGGACAGGCTGTACTAGATGGGGTTGCACTCCCCTTGAAAGAACAGGTGTGTAACCTGGGAGCACTCCTTGATCCAGCCTTGTTACTAAAAGCCCAGGTAGCTCTGGTGGCATGGAATGCTTTTTCCTAGCCTAAGCTGGTATGCCAGCTGTCGCTGTTCCTAGTCAGAGATAGCCTGGCCATGGTGACACATGTTCTGGCAGCCTCTTATTACTACTGCATTGTGCTTTAGAATGGGCTGCTCTCGAAAGCAGTCCAAAATGAAACTGCAAGGGTATCCACAGAGACAGTTGTAAAGAATCATATAACTCTAATCCTCATAAAGTGCCACTCATTGCCAGGTGACTTCTGGTCTGAATTCCTTCTGTTGACTTACAAAGTCCTAAGTGGCTGGGGGCCCAGGTATCTGAAGAAGCCAAAGATACAAAGTCCTCCCCTTTCCATAGTATCCTTGCAACAACCCTGTGAGGTAGGTTAGGCCGAGGTCACCTCCAGGCTGTCAACATTTTGTGGGAGGGATTCCACCGAAATTTAGATTTGTACAGTTAAAGTGGAACTATAAAGTACTCTATTGCTCTGGCACGATAAATCTGCTTTAAAAAAAAGACTTTGTGGTGATGGGGAAATGCACTACAAAGGGTGGAATAAATGACCACATAAATGGAAAGGCATAACCACTGCATAAGCAAATCAGGACGGATTCGGGATTAATTGTTCTTCTTATATTATTATTGCTACAATTAATTTAATACATTTATAACAAGACTAAAACCCTAACAAGTGGGCACATGCAGTAAAGACCCATTTATCCCACTGGGAAAGACTGTTGGAACAATAATATCTTCAGCTGTTTCCAGAAAGAACAGATAGCGAGTGCTTGCCTATATTGCGACAGGAACACTATTCCACTGCACAGGGGCAACTGCTAGCAAAAGCTCTGCTCTTCATTACTGTGAAATGAACTGCCGAGGACTTTTGAACTTGCAGGAGAAACTCTCCTGTAGACTGCAGGGATCTACTGGGTGTATAAGGAATAAGGAGGTCTCTCAGGAAACCTGGTCCTGGGCTGTATTGAGCCTTGCATGTTGACACCAACACCTTGAACTTAGCCAGGTAGCCAATTGGCAGCCAGCGCAAATCCTGCAAGCAAAGTGTTGTATGCTGAATGAGAAGGAGCTGTGTGGAAAATGGAAATGCTAGATAGAAAGCCAGCTTGCATTTAAAGGCGTGCCTCTCAAATCCACACTTTCCAAAACAATATGTGAACAGAAACACAGTCATCCTTTTGAAACTCACACTTCTCTGATTTTTGCAGCATGGCTCCCCAGCCAAGAAATGTCAGCAAAAATTATTGTATATTATTATATATTGAATTTGTACAGGTCTCAGAGCAGTTACAACATAAAAATACAAAATGAATAATAAAAACAAAAACAACCCAATAACCGCCCCTCCAAAAATGCATTTACACGGGTAAAGTGTTTGCAAAGATTATATATTAGTGAAAATGATATTCAAAAATGCATAATATCAGGAAAATAGAGCCAGTGTGGTGTAGTGGTTAGAGTGTCAAACCAATACCTTGGAGACCAGGGTTCAAAGCCCTACTCAGGGGTGATCCTGCGGTAAGTAACCACCTCTCAGCCTCACCAACCTCACAGGGTTGTTGTGGAGATTAAACGAGGAGAGGGAGAAGCATAACTCCTCAGAGAAAAAGATGGGATATAAATGCAGTAAGCAAATAATAAATAAATGCAAGTATATGTTATTGATTATGAGATACATCAAATAAATTATGGAAAGAGTGCTTTATATTTATTTTAACCTAGGAGTATAACAGGTAACAAAAAGGGTACATCTTTTGGATAAGCTTTTGTCTAGCAAGATTATTGTTATTGCTCTTTTGTTGTTTTCTCTTATGAGTAATGATCTTATAAATTTTGTGGTATAATTATGAATGCTGTTATTATAAGAATAATAAATAAATGAAAACAGAATAAAGTGCCAGAAAGGAGGCAGTCAGGAGAAACCAGGCTGAATGTTTACTGCCGTATAACCTTCCCGCAAACAAGTTGGAACGTATATCCTCAGTAAAGACTGCACACCATCTGACCTCCATGTCAGCTTTGTGTAGGCAAATCGGGATGAACGCTTATTAAACACATCAATTGGAGGAGCCCTGAGAAAAGGTCACTTGTGAGCTTTATGGCAAAGCAAGGATTTAAACTTGTCTCGCCAACAATACTCTAGCCACTATGCAAAACTGCCACTATGCAAAACTGCTTCGTCTTTTTTTCTGTTTTGCCACTTGCTGCTGCTACTTGTTCAAACTTTGGAAGCAAAACTCAGGGCAAAGTAGTCTCGCATATAGAAATGTGTGGGTAGGTGGGTACGTCGAGAAATCTTGCCCAGACCTAAGCAACAGGAAGCGGCAGTACTCCCGGCAGCCGAGGAAAAGTGACAGAGGTGGTGGTGGGGTCTCTCTCTCTCTCCCCCCCCCCACTCTTCTCTCTCTCTTTCTGACGTCTCTCTTTCCTCCTTTTCTTTCGCTATAAAGAATTCCAGGCTTGCATTAAGCATCCCAGCAAAAGCAATCCGTCTGGGAGGAGCTGGAGAGAGAGAGAGAGAGAGAGAGAGAGAGAGAGAGAGAGAGAGAGAGAGAGAGAGTGTAATACCTACACTCTGATCTGTCCAGGACAAGCCCCAGACCTCTGAGAGGCAGCAGCAGAGCTGGTCGCGTCTTCCCGGCTTTGTGCCCCTCCGCCCCATCACAACATTAGATCCTCGTGAGTTCTTGGGAACTTAAAGCGGTTCTTTTTTTCTTTTCTCTCAAGCATCCTCACCATCCCTTGGAAAGCCTGAGCAAGTTTGGAAGCTTCAAACTTCGGTCCCCGCGCAGCGGGAGCTGCAGCAGCAGCACCTGTGCCTCCCGGGCTCACCGGGGAGAGCTCGGGTGAAGCTGCAAAGAAGCCCCCTCAAGCCGAGAGAGAGCTGCTTACTTTCTACCAGAAATAATTGCAGCCCAGTAGAAGACTGCAAGAGAGAGACTTCTGTTGGGGTGTCTGCAAACTTTTGTTGGAGTGACTTGCTGATTATTTTCCCCATCGTTAACCACTTCTAGGGACTGCTCTTCCTTTATGAAACTGAGCCACCCCAGAAAAAAAAACACCTTCTAGATCAAAAAAGGATTTTTTCTTTCTTTTTTAAAACGAAAAATTAAGATTTGCATCAGCAGGAAAAAACAAAGAGAGATAAACTTTTTTCACCCCAGCAGTGAGTGGAGCAACAAGTGAGAACAGCGCTGGACGTCTCCTCCAGCCCAGACAGCTAGCTTGCTAGCAACTCAGCTTGTTTGCTGCTCAAGCGGGCATCCTTTGGCAGTACTCGTCGTCATCGTCGTCTGCCTCTTGGCACCTTTCAGAAGAATCCGCTTCAACTGCAACTGAAAATGTTGCCAGACCTCAGGATTTCCCTGCTGCTGTCCCTTCTGCATGGACTGCTGTCGCTTCAAGGTAAGAGCGGCTTCTCTAGTGACTCAATCTGGTTTCATTTCAGTTCTCCTTTTTTAAAACAGGCAGGATCAACTTTCTGGGTTACCTAGCTTTCCCTCTCACACTCCACCTTCCAGGGGCACCTTTGCAAAAAGGCTCCTTGCTTTTATTTCTTCTTCCATCCACCTGATTGGCTGAGAGTTACTTTTTGTAAGGCATGACACACTTTGACAGCCACCCTTGACAAACGAGGGGTTTCCAAAGCCAGCCAGGCCACCTTGTTCTGGTGTGAACTGAGGACGAGGTGGATTTGGGTTGAAAGAGCCCTTAGGTGGGATTGGCACTTTGCAAAATCCCATCAGCCACTTTCATGTTGATCTTGGTCAGCACTCCTTTAAAAATGTGGCCTTTGTTTTCAGCTCCTGGGTTCTTGGGCTGGCTTCAAGGCATTCCCACTGGGCCAAAACATACACTGTCAGGGAGATTACTGGATAAAAGGAGCGAACAAATATCCCATGTATTTGTCCTCCCCCCCCCACTCCCCTAGCCTCTGCTTCTTTTGCTTTCTTTCTTTGCCATGAATGCAAACATTTTGAGGTTGCTTCACATATGCATGAATATGACTTAGTGGCAGGGCACATGCAGTGGCGTAGCGTAGGGGGTGCAGGGGGGCCAGCCGCACCGGGCGCAACATCTGGGGGTTAGGGTTAGGGGGCGCAAATCCACGGGTTTGGGGGTGCAAATTACTTGCCTTGCCCCAGGTGCTGACAACCCACGCTACGCCACTGGGCACATGTGGTACATAGCTGTCAACATTTCCCTTTTCTTGCAAGGAATCCTATTCGGAATAAGAGAATTTCCCTTTAAAAAATGGGAAACGGTGACAGCTATGATGTGGTACATGCAGAACATCCTGAGTTTAATTCCTTTCATCTCCAGTAATGGGAAACACCTACCTGTGCAAGGAAAGCTGCTGCCAATCAGAATATGCAATACTCTGATTTAAATGGACCAGTGCGCTGATTCAGCAAAAGGCCGGTGTCATATGCTGAAATGTGCCCTGTGGGAGAATGTACCCTCAATGGGGTAGTGCAGGCTTTGCATATAGAAAGCCCCAAGTTCAATTCCTAGCACTGTGCTGGATGGACCAATAAGCTGAGTTGGTATAAGGCAGCTTTCTCTCTTCCTAAAGAGACAGGACAGAAACGTGGCATATGTTGGTATCTTGTCAGTGGATAACTGAACCCTTGTTTGTTGCATGCAACCTGCTGTTCAACATTTTGCAAAGGACAATAAGAAGCTGCCTTGTACCAAGTCAGATCACTGGTTCATCTAGCACAGTATTGCCTTCACTGACCGGCAGCTGTTATTTAGTATATTGGAACATAGGAAGTAGCCTTATACCAATTGACCATAGGTCTGTTTAGCTCAGCATGGCCTTCCCGGGGTTTAGATGGGGGACTATTAGGACACCCTTAGGCACATGTAGCACTCCTCTTCTCTCCTTATCAAGGATCCCTGTTTGATCTCTCTCCCCAAATCATGCATTGACAAGATTTCTCCTGTGTCATCTCTATGTTGCACTTATTTTCTCTGCCCTGCATTGGCTTTTGAAGCAGGTCATATTAGCAGGCTGACCATAGCAGGTTTGTTTGCTTGCTGTTGTTGTTGGGGGTTTTTTTATTTATAAAAACTAAATAGGATGTTTAGTTGAACTGTTTGTATTTATTAAACAGCAGCTGCAACTCTTTACATATCCATGTGAACAGATGAGATGGCCTTATACCAAGTCAGGCAATTTGTCCATCTACCCCAGTTATTTGCAACTCTGATTGGCAGCACCTGTAGTTAATACCCCCTTTTAACTAGAGGTGCTGGCCTGGGACTTCTGCATGGAAAGAAAGTGCTCTGCAATGAGGCTAGAGTCCCTTCATATGGACTCTCCCCAGGGAGAGGGGAGGAAAAGGAAGCACAGTGCTTAGATGCACGTGTGTCAGAAGGAAGATGTATACAAAGATATGGGGACAGAGTTAACTTCCGGAGTCTCCAATGACAGAGTTGAAACTTGAAGAATTTTGATACACACCTGTGCTTTGAAAGGGATCCCCATTGTCTCCCCAGAATGTGAATGTGGGACAGTAATCCCACAGGGGCCAGAATGTCAGGTTCATTGGGGACAGTTTGAGCATTAACCATTTGCAGTAAAAGGTGCAGTGCCTGAAGTGGAGCCAGGTGACATTATAATGCTTTCTAAGGTGGCTTAGTCGTGATGTAGTCATGTGGTGGAGAAGATGTACACATGAACCTATGCAGATTGCCCTTTGATTTTGCAGCTAGCCATCATATACTGTGTTTATGTGTATATAAACCCCTCTCATCCAGGTCCATGCTTTGTGGCTCTTATGCAGCATCCCAAATGCACATGTTATGGCAACCATCTCTGCATTTGGTTTGTAATGAGAGTAATTCCCTCATCGGGTGCTATGCTGGTAGCACAGAAACAGCTCTGAAAATCACTCATATGTCCACTTTCCAATAGAACATCTAAAGCAGTGGTTCCCAAAGTGGGAGGTGGGATCACCTAGAGGGTCACTAAGAGTCAAGGGGTGGCAGGGGGACACTGGGAGCGGGTCCTTCTAAAGTGTGATGATCTCTTATTTATGACTGACCAGGCTAGAGCTTGGAGCAAAACACTTTCCTCGCTTCAAATTTAAAGTTTTACTGCTCTTACCTTTGCTTTTTCCTTTGGTCATGTTTTCCTGCATTTGTCTCAAGTCACAAGATAGCCTCTTATTGGGTATAGCTATTGATTTTATTATAAATTAGTTCGGTAAGTAGTTATCTATAAATACTTTAAGCTATAAATTTGCTTCACATTTCTGTTTTCATTTGTAATAATGCACAAAAATATATTTCTTGAAATATCTGGCATCACTGGATCAAGTTAACCAGTTTTCTGGAATTAATTAAACTAAATAGTTTTAACTGGATTTGCAGTAAAGGTGTAATTAAATGTTACTGTTTTGAATTTTATTGTGTTATTATCTTCTTTAGTGGGTCATGCAAACTGCACTTCTGAATAATGCTTTTTGTAGGGTAGAGTAAGGGGCACTGGGGATGAGTTTATGAAACCAAGGGGGTGGTGAAATGAAGTACAAAGTTAGTCAATGGCCCATAGGCAGGATTTCACTTGTGCTGGGGGGCTTGGGGGGGGGGCAGTTTGTGTGTGTATGTCAACCCGGGCATCCATATTTAATGCCAGAATGGAATCTGGAATATATGAAGTAAAAATGCATTCTCAAAGCTGGTGCAGAATGCATCAAATTAGGCATGGTGTGTGCCTAAAGGCTTCTAAATAGTCATGTGTTTGTTCCTAAACAGACTTGCACCCCAAATGCCTTTTCTCAAAATTAAGTACTCATTAAAGCCAGACCTGCATTTCAGTAGTGCCACTTATTCTGATCTTGCCAGCGTCAAAATTTCAGTTTGACTTCTGAGGTGTCTGACACGCCACCTGTCTGGATGCATCCTTTATCTGGAATAATTTTCCTGCAAGTTATTCCAGCATTTGGTACTTTCAATTAAGGGGACAGATCCCCGATGCTATTTTTACTTTGGGTTAAAAAAACCTGTCCCCCGCTTCAGTACTCCCAACTTTGAACACCGATTATATTCTTCACCCTATCCACAAAGCAAGGACCCCTTAGCTATTTCTGGAGGGGTAGTTCTGTTAGTCGAATAAGAAGAATACTTTACCAAGAGGTCAATATGAAATGAACTTACGGGAAGCTGGGATGCTAAAAAGATATTGGCACATGGGCACACACTTGTACATGTTTTTTTATCAGCAATGCTTAGGCATGGAATAGGGAATGTAAAGGGTTCTATCACACATTGGGTTTAGAGCGTCTTTTGGTTAATGTAGTTTCTGATAAGCAGGTGTCCATGCTGATAGCAGGAAAAAGACTGAAAGGCAACTTGAGCTTCATGTTCACTCTAGGATGTGTTTATAGTGAGGCTGAGAGAAGGAGAGAATAGTTCTTTCAGAATTAATGGCTCCATAATAGAAGGAGGGTGGATTGACAGAGGGCTGCTCTTGTGTAGAAGCCTTCATTGGGTATGCACTGCTGTCTAGCCGTACAGATGTGTTCATTACCTATCATAGCACAGAGCTAGGGAGTGACTGTTCCTGCTTAAGTTCTGACAGTTTCATCAAATGGTAATGATAATGGTTGCTGCACTTGTCTGAAGAGAGGGCACTGGTTGGGGGAAATCATTCAGCCTAAAGTTGAACGGTTACAGAGTTCAGTTTGGTTTCCTTTATAGACACAAGTATTTCAAAAATGCTGTTGACTTAATTGGCCAGGATTTTCCTAGATATGTTTCCAATTACAATGCTTTTTCTCTTCGCTTTGAAGCAAAGCAGAACTGGAGATGTGCACATTAATACCGGGGGCTGGCACTAGATGGCGGTTCCTGCTAGAAACATTTTCGTAGTTGCTACAGATGCTAGGTGGAAATTCAGGAAGATGCCTCCTATTGCTGCACTACTGCATTTGCACATAATGCCAAACCATCATTTAGTGCTTATGTGCATGAGCCTCAGGCTTATGTCCTCTCTCACTTTCTTCTCGGCATGGCTGCATGGAAGGTCTTGTAAGCTTTTGCTTCCAGGTTCATCTAGCTGCATTTTGAGGTTAAGTCCAAGACTGGACAACCTGTGGTTAATTTTAACAATGGTTTGTCTGAGCTAGCAACCTTTGAACTGTGGTGTCTTCCAGCAAACCATAAATATTAACCTCATTTCCCTGTTTGGACATCATGCAAAAGTGTTGTTAGTTGAAAACTGAGGGAAATGCTCCTCTTCATAGCTGCACCAGGGAATCAGAGCTTGAGACTTGTGCACATAACACTAACCTACAACTTGATATTACCAGTCAGGCCAGCTGTCCATCTAGCCCAATATTGTCTACTCTGAATGACAGCAGTCTTTCATGGTAGGTCACCACCTACCTGACCTTTTTTAAAAAGGGGGGGGGGCAGAAGAAAGCTAGCAATGTCAGTTATCAGATATGGGACCTTCTGCAAGCAGAACACCCACTACCTGCATTCAGTTAGTATTCAGTAGGATGGAGTAAAGACAGTAGTAGCTGGGCATTACCTTTTGCAATTACTGTCCTCCCCTGTCTGCAAAAGAGTCCCAACTTTTCATTAACTCCCCACTTGCCTGTGAACACCTATTAACACAACCATTATTTTCATCTTGCCCTGGAGAACCCCTTGGAACCTTAGTGTGTGAACAGGATTTTAAAAAAGAAATCTGGATGCAGTTGCTCAGTCACTAGGTACCCATTATAGGGTGACCTGATACAGGAGAGGACAGGTGTGCCTTTTAATACCAGAATGTCAGCAGGTGCTGCTTGTGAAAGGAAAGTGAGAAATTGTCAACCATTCCTTCAGCAGGACAGCAGTTAAAGACCCTCCTTTGCAGCCAATCTTCCTTGCACACCAAAACCTACATTTTGAGCCTTGTGAGGTATCTCCATACATAATTGGATTCTGCAGTTAGGAAGAATCAGGAGTCAGGAATGCACCCTCTGCTCTGTTTCTTGGTCATACCTATAGCCCCATGAACACTGTGTAGTAGGGAGGCATACCCAGGGTTGCCAATTGTTCTAAAACTCAAGCCTGGCCTGTTTCCATGCCTTTATTAGCAACCTGATCTTCCAAAATCAGAGTGTCTTGCAGTTGTCAGCCAACTGAGTTGTTGTTAAATGTACAGGAGCTAGGGCTGGTAAAGAAGCTTGCAACCTAGGGAAAAATGGGAACAGAGCTAAGAACATAAAGTGAGCACTGTTGTATAGGCGCCTGTTCATTTAATCAGGAACTCTCTTCCCACCATCAGTCACCTGTGTGCTTTTGAGACATTTATAAGCAACGTGTGAGAGCAACAGACCCTGCAGTTGCTTCACAGATATGCTGCCTCTGAACATACAGGCACAATCTGTATGATCGCTAACACCCATTGTTCACTTCAACTGACATGAAGTTGCCTAACTCTATTTTTAAAATAGCAGGAAGAGCCAGGGGCAATTGGTAAATACCAGAAAATACTATGTAGCAATAACTTGAAAAGACTAGCATGAGGGAGATGCAGATCTCCCCAGTGAGTTTGGACAGCCAGAGTCCAGATGGGTCTCTACTACGAAAAGAACTCACTGCAAAGTTGGTTTTGTACTGTAGTACCATTATTATTGCGGACACTGGGGTTATTCCCCCATACAGTATAAGGATCCCTCCTGCACACCCACATATAGACAGGTCAGTGTCACCAGAAACTTGCAATCTACATTTTGACAGCTGGACAAAGAACAGAAAAGAAAGGTCAAGCAAAGCAACAGATGAGAAACCTGTACTAAGTCATGCTTTGAAATGAAATTTGCATCATTCACTGTCCACGGAGACTTGCAACAAGGGATCCTTTAGACAGGGCCAGCCTGTCCATGAGGCAAGGTGAGGTAACCACCTCGGGTGGCAGAATCCACAAGGGAGTGGATCCCAATGTAAATCTATATTTCACCTTTATTTCTGGTGTCAATCTTCACTTCCCACTTCTTTCCTGCCAGGGAGGGGAGCACCATTCTGTGGTTCATGTCAGGTGCCAAAATGTCTTGAGCTGGCCCTGCCTTTAGGAATTCAATTTCTGTGGATTCCAAAACAAACTGACCTAATTTGCAACTCCTGGACAATAAACAATTTGGAATGTAATTATTCTTCAGAGTTTTCACCTCTCCAGATTTTGCAGTACGGTTGTCAGCTCAAAATACGTGCCCAAAATGCATTACAAATATGTATTTTCAAAAAGAGAACATTAAGATAAATACTATTGATGTATTTTATTTAAATACTTGTTAGATACATATGTAAATATGACTGTTCATGTGGAGTTTAAGTAAAAAAGCAGTAAAGGGATGAAATGGATTTATGACTGAAAATATGTGAAGTTGACACTGTCCAAAAATAGATTGATCTGCCCATCCTTACTTGCTAACTCTGGCAAGATACCATCTTTACAGGCTTCTCTTTACCACTTGTGCATCCTCACCCTTGATTTCCTCCTTCTAGTAAACAAGCCCTTAGATTTCCAGAAGTCAACTCCAATTATCCAGCAGCCTACAGGTGGTCAGATGAAGCAACAGGAGACCTTTGGAGGTGTGAGTCCCTGCCAAAGAGATCAAGCCCACTTCAAAATGCATCAGCCCCTTGTTAGAAGAGTGTAAAAATCAAGAAAGCTCTCTGTGTTTGTGTGTGTACTGTATGTGGAATCTCATTGTAGTTTTGTATACAGTGGTACCCTGGGTTACAGACGCTGCAGGTTACATAAGCTTCAGGTTACAGACTCCGCTAACCCAGAAGTAGTACCTTGGGTTAAGAACTTTGCTTCAGGATGAGAACAGAAATCGTGCTCCGGCGGCGCGGCGGCAGGGGGAGGCCCCATTAGCTAAAGTGGTGCTTCAGGTTAAGAACAGTTTCAGGTTAAGAACGGACCTCCAGAATGAATTAAGTTCTTAACCCGAGGTACCACTGTACTTGAAAGGCATTCACACACACACACACACACACAGGCAAGGACTTTGCAACGGAGTCATATACAGTCTTTCTTTAAATTCCCAGAACACTTCTACCTGATTATGTCACACTTTCCTGTCCCTTTAAGATTACAGTCAGAATATAGGATCCTGCCTTTCCTCTAAATCAGTTGTTCCAAATAGTGTTCTGGGTGTAATGCACCCAGAGGGTCCGTAGCACCATTCACATAATAAAAACTATCACAGAGATATAAAAATTTCCACAGGGGGTCCATGGCTTGGTTTTTGAAAAACAGGGCATCTGCAGTACTTGGCTAATTGGGAACCACTAAGGAGCTAGAGGTGGATTTGCATAGTTTCTTTTCTCTCTCCCGTTTATCCTTACAACAACTCTGTTTGGTAGGGCACACTGAGAGACTGCTGACTAGCCCAAGGTCAAGCCAGTGAGTTTCATGGCTGAGTGGGGATTTCAACCCTGGTCTCCCATGACTTAATCCAACACTCTAACCACTATACACTACTAGCTGTCTTCCCACTGGGAGCCACCACCACCCTGCAAACTTTCTGCCATGTTACTAGTGCTCATAAAATTGTTCCTGAATTTTAGGGTATAAAAATGTGTCAGGCTCTGTGCAACTATGCGGCAGGAGTCAACACATGTTTACTTGGAAGTAACTTCCACTGAGCTCAACGTATATTTCCAAGTCAGTGTCTGTAGGTTTGAAATTCTGTCTGCCCAAATCTGAATGGAAGTAGGTAGAGGAAATAACCTGTTTGAGCACTGTTGAGGTGAATAAGGGCATAGGAAGGTGACATACTGTACTGAACCGGGCCAATGATTGGTCTAGCTTAATACTGTCTACACCAACTGGCAGCTGCTCTCCAGGGTTTCAGGTGGGAGTCTGTCCTAGCCCTACCTGGAGATGCTAGGGATTGAACCTTAGAGGCACAAGCTCTACGACTGAGCTGCCTATCTCATGGAGAACATGCTGCCATATCGCCCTGGACGTCTCAGGTTTGCCTTGGAATCATTCTTATGCTGCATGCTTGCTATTTAAAACAACACAAGTCTATCTCTTCTCATTCATCAGATGTTGAAGCGTGTGCCAAGATTTGCAGAGAAACCTGGCTTCAGACAGGGTGTAATTTCCCTTCAAAATGCTCGAAACCTGATCTTGTTCCTTATTCTCCATGGCCGGGCGGGGCTGTGAAAGCAGACCGTCACTGCCCTCACCCCCAGCCAGTGATTTCAATATTGCGTCCCAAGTGGAAAAAAGCAGTAATGAATGGCTGTAGAAGCCAATGAGACTTATAATGCAACTAGGAGAGGGGGACCAGGAGTCACAGAAAGAAAATAGATATTGCCAGTTCTGTCTTATACACTTCAGACATAGGGAACCTTTTGTGGGATGTTAGCATCAATGCATATGTAAAAGGTCAGTTGCAAGAGCTGTAGAACTCTATGGTGTCATTGACTCTGTGTCAGTTGGTACAGTTATGGCAATTAGTAGAACAGTCTTAACAGTTAGAGCAGCAGGCATGTTGTGTTGTGCTGCTGTCTGCTTCAGAGTAAAAAAAAAGTTTCAACGATCTTTGAGACAAAATCAGTCTGAAAATGCTTAAAAATAATAATTGTACATAGCACTTTGTCCGAGAAGGGGAATTAAAACTCTAGTTCCCATTTGCAGAGTATGCGGAAGACAGCCCTGTGTCATTAGACCCTTTAATTAGTTCTCTTTTCACTCTCTTTTAATGTTTAAATAACAAATAACTTTTACTTAGTGTACATGCAGTTATAGATTAAAATATACAATGCAGATAGGTGATACAGTCATATCTCGGGTTAAAGTTGCTTCAGGTTGAGCGCTTTTGGGTTGCGCTACTCAAAATTGCTAAAGCATCTTACATAGATTTGTATCTAAGACTGACTAACATTTACAGACTTACGGATACTTTGAAGCAGACAGTAGCACACCCACCTTTTCTCAGCTTGAGGGCCACATTGCCTTCTGGACCGCCTTCCAGGGCCACATGTCAGCAGTGGGTTAAGCAACAAGAAAAAGTGGGTTGGGCAAAAGATGCAACTGACCTGTATACAGTAGGTTACATTCCAGCCATGCAAAGGTAAGTGGGGTTTTTTTCTACACACACATCTATGCATCTACAGAGGCAAGCAAAATGCATCACTACAGTCCAAGGACACAATTCCAGACTGGCAAAAACGCTTGAGGAGGGCACAGAGCACTGCAGGTAGGGAATGCTTTCTAGGGAGGGTGGGGTTCCTGGGAAGAGTCTGAAGGGCTGGATAGAGACCCTTGAGCTTGAGAGTCTTTATCCCTCGCTATACCTGTTTACTCAGATGTAAGTCCCACTGAGCTCAATGGAGATTGTTTCCAAGTAAATGTGCCAACAAATTCATAGTTGAAATTAGAAAGCATCACTACACACACACACACACACACACACACACACACACACACTTCCATTTTTCCTTCTGGAGAATGAATTGCAATTTGAAGGGGGGGGCATGGCAACATGGACACAACAAAACCATGCTTTCAGTCTCTTAACAGTTTCTGAAATAAGAGATCAGGGTTGTTGTAGTTTTACCCCAATTTTGCAGCCTGCATGAAATGACTGACATGAAGTTAAGCTGCCCTTTTGCCAATATCCCTTCACCACTTGAGAAGTAACTAGGCAGGAAGCCCAGCTCCATACCCAAAGCACTCTGGCCAAGTTGGCACCCTGGCATAAGAATGATGGTAGGCTAAACGCTCCTCAGTTCACTAGCTGATGAGATATTTTATCCACTACTTGTTTATTTATCTGCCAGGAAAGACAGAGAAAGCAGCAATACCTGCCAAAATCAACCAGCCCAGATTGTTATCTGGCAATGCCACTTCACATAAGCACATTTTTACCAAGGGAGCGTTTGCTGTGGCAGGAGAAGGCCCCAGCCAGCAAGGAGCAAGGCAATATAGCAGTTGACCATATGTAACTGTTATCGTGCAGCAGATGGGATGCTAATGACTCATCCCAGGCCCATTTCTGTAACAAAGAAGAGGGGAAGGGGGGAAAGTGGGAGAGTCAAGTGAGGCAAAACATTAATACATGATACAATGAGAATATAAGGATCAGGCCAAGGAATCATCTAGTTAAGTGACAGAGCCCTCCGATTACTATTATGCACTTTGGTCCCTCACTTTAGAACATTGACTAAGGCAATGTTCACAACATGCATTTAAAACTCT
Source organism: Podarcis gaigeae (assembly GCF_964106915.1). Classification (NCBI taxonomy): domain Eukaryota; kingdom Metazoa; phylum Chordata; class Lepidosauria; order Squamata; family Lacertidae; genus Podarcis; species Podarcis gaigeae. The sequence goes on along the minus strand of NC_139691.1, from coordinate 23,468,280 downwards.
ATGACACCACTTTAAACAGTCATGGATTCTCCCAGAGAATTCTGGGAGCTTTGGTTCATTGAATGGTGATGATAGTTGTAGAAGACTCCATTTCTCCTCACAGACCTACATTCTCATAGTGGTTTAACAGTCAATCCCTCTTCCCAGAGAACTCTGGGAAACTCTGGGTTCTTGAGGGGAATAGTGGTCTTCTCCAAATTTTGTAGTGCAGTTCCCCTGCCAAATAATGTGTACAAAAAGAAGAGGTTTTAGAGGAAATGTTGTTGCAGACATGTGTACATTAGACTGAATTGCATACAAAAAAATGTGTGTATTAGGGAAAATAGTTGCACTGAAATGCTGATAAATTTTCATGGAGATTTTTCTTTAAAAACAACAACAACATCTCCCTCAAACTGATTTGGAAATGTGGAGAACTGAACTTAAGACTGGAAAAATGAAAAACTGAGAGGTGCTTAAGTCAGCAGGTCCGCCCATCCCTATAACATGAACAAAGTGGCCAAACAGAGATTGAGCTAAATAAGTTATTGTCCACTCTGTGAATAGGAGAGTTGTTTGAGCTGCTCTCTGCTCACTTGAAATGAGGTACCCAAAGTGCATAATGAAGGGGCAGTCAAGGGCTTTGCATGGTGCCAGACTGGACCAGTAGGCACCCCAATGCTGCTTCTTCCTTCTCCATTTATTTATTCATTCATTCAAATAGAGGGATGCCCCAGCCCCGTTGCCCATTGAGAGCAGCAGAATTTATTGTGCTGGGGTCCAATTGGTTAAGTTGGCATGTTCCGTTTCTGCAGATGGGAAGGCAGCCGTTCTTCATTTGCCACTGAAGTGAGCTAGAACTGGGCGGGGTTTTTGTTGTTGTTGTTAGTTCCTCTCATGCCCCCATAACAGAAAGGGAATTTGCACAGTGCAGATGCAAAGAGATTTTGTTTTGGTTCTGACATGGGAAAGCTTTTAGCACCGCAAAGAAGTTTTTGAAAGGATTGGTTAAGAGGGAAAGAAAACAGGATTGTTTAAGCACTTAGTTGATGGTGGCATGGCCCTTGCTATGCTTCCTTTTATGGTGTATGGGGAATCATGAAAGCCTATGGGCCTGAAAGATTTTACAAAATCCTGGTCTTGGCTGCGATATGTAAAGGAAATGTATGGTCTCTCGTTCTATTTTCAGGACTCGTGGCTTTTGTCTTCTGTGTTTCCACATAGGCTTCCTTAGATCTTCCTGTGTTTTTTCTCAAGTGTGGGAAAGAGATTGCCAAGGAAGTGGACAGAGGAGCTTGCAGAATCACTGGGATTGTTCTGAGGTTTGAGGGTCAAGGAAAGCTGACCCACCATTACCTGTTCAGTTTGTTTGTTTAGTTTCAAAAGCCTGATCTACAGATAGCACATCCAGCCATAACGAACAATTAAAGTTATGATTGTTCCTTGGTGAAAAACTTGGAACCTAAGGTTTTCCCCCTCAGCCAGAATGTGTGGCTTGCTTTTGCTGCCATAAATTCTCATTGTTAGTTATCATGCTCTGCCTTCTATTGGCTTCAGACACAAGGGCCAACCTTCACATTATTATCCAAACCGATAAAAATCTCCGCATTCTTACAGCACTTTGGAATGATTGAAGCACTTTCAGATTAGTGGCTCAGTCAGATCCATCTGAAGCCCAGATAGTGAACCGCATTAACCTGATATGGGGTTGATTTCGGCTTTGAACAGATTGTGTTGTGATAACCTTGCATCATTTGGACCCACCTGGAGTGATCCAGGGCTGTCTAAAGGCAGGGTGGCCAGGGAAGAAGAGACATGCAAGCATTATTACTAGAGTGTATGGTCCCTTTTATACTGCTGGGGCTTCCTTTCAAGCAAGAGTGCATAGGGGCTGGCTTGACAGCAGCAAACACATGCAACCCCCTCCCTTTCCACAAAACCAAGTTCCATTGAGTCCAGTGGTGTTTACTCTCAAGTACATTGTTTCTCAAGTGGTAATGGCAGAAAAACATGCACAATGTGTGATTTCCACTGAGCTGCGGCCACAGGGATTAAATGCAATTGTCATTGAAATCCCTTCTCTGCCTGAGAGCTTGTAGAGTTGCTGCCAGTCAATGTAGACAGTCCTGAGGAAAAGTTAGGGCTGCCATATGTCCAGGATTTCAAAGCCAGAAATGATGTCCAACGGGGATTTCAGAAATGTGGCGCTTTGTCCTGGATCTTAGGTAAGTCAATCGAAAAATTACAATTTTTTAATGTGTTTTTGCAAAGAAAAAGCTCAACAACTTTTGGAATCTTCCCCAAAAAAGCTCATAAACTTTTGGGGTATCCTATTTTTTTACTTTTTGAAATATGGCAACCCTAAGCTAAGTTGTGCAAGGCAACTTCCTTTGAGGACACTTTGCCAAGTCCCTTTGTCCAGCGTCAGCCATCCTGACTCACCTACCATTCCCTCTCAAGAAGTCATGTTTGAAACACATTGTAATGTGAGAGGAACCAACCATCACATGTGGTGGGACTGTGTCCAAGTAAATAAGTTCTGGGGTCAGATAGTGCTGGAAATTGGATTATTTACTGGGCAAAATGTTTTCTTGGATCCTAAGTTATGTTTGATTTCTCTGTTTGTAGAAGGTAGCTCTGAAATTCACAGTAAGACTCTGATTACCCACCTGACGGCTACAGCCTATTTGGTTATAGCTCAAGGATAGAAGAATGCAATGCATTCTGTGTTAAAATGGTTTAAATTGTTCATGGCCATATCTGAGAAATGTGAGTCATCAACTAAGGGTTGTCTGGGGAGACACTGCTCCACTGGACTATAGTGCTGTCAGAGAAATTATTGAAATTATTGGAGTTCTAGAATGAAAATTGAAATGTGCATGAGAAGGGTTGAACAAGTGAAGGTTGTGTCTGCAAGAGAGGCATGAAAGAAAGACAAAGTGGCACATAAACAAGAGAAACTGTTGAAGGACAAAGGAGATAAGGGTGAAGGCCATTGTTATGCCATATGACTTAGCCAGACAGAATAGCTGTTGTTTAGGAATGCTTAAGGTAGAGAGATTTCTGTGTCTTTTACCTGGTGCAGTATTTTCTTCTCTGCCTTAAAGGTAAAGGTAAAGGGACCCCTGACCATGAGGTCCAGTCGTGGCAGACTCTGGGGTTGCGGCACTCATCTCGCTTTATTGGCCAAGGGAGCCGGCGTACAGCTTCTGGGTCATGTGGCCAGCATGACTAAACCGCTTCTGGCGGATCAGAGCAGCGCACGGAAACACCGTTTACCTTCCCGCCGGAGCGGTACCTAATTATCTACTTGCACTTTGACGTGATTTCCAACTGCTAGGTTGGCAGGAGCAGAGATTGAGCAACGGGAGCTCACCCCGTCGCGGGGATTCGAACCGCCGACCTGATCGGCAAGTCCTAGGCTCTGTGGTTTAACCCACAGCGCCACCCACATCCCTTCTCTGCCTTGGGGGGGGGGTTAAATGTCATCTATTGCAATGTTTTTAATAAAGACATCCTATATGGCCAACAAATTGGTGTCTGGATTATTTTGGCCATCCAGGCTGAACCCACAGGTATTGTGGGTTGGGGAGGGAGCCCCCTTCCAATATTTCCACAACATAGCCACCTGGTGGTTTTTTGTGACTTATTTATCAAATTAGACTCAACACTGGCAAGTCCAGTCCAAATACAATTTTGTTTGGAAATGGTTGAAACCTTAATCTGATGCTCCATTTGGTTTTTTCTGCTTTGTATCCTGCTGCGTACCTTTGAATCTCTTTTTATTCTTAATTTTAAAAAACCTGAAAAAAGTAAATAAATGACAAAGGAAAACTCCCATTCTGTCCCACAGAACTTTTCCTCCTATTTTCTGCACCATGAGAAGTATTATTATTATTATTATTATTATTATTATTATTATTGCCCATCTGGCTGGGTTTTTCCATTATTATTGCCCATCTGGCTGGGTTTTTCCAGTTATAAACATGGCGGGTGTGTGCCTTAGGGCTCATGCATATATAAAGACAACCACCCTCCTGCCCAGAAAACTAACTTGAAGTGACCCTGAAGAGAAAATTGAATTCTGAAGACTGATGACTGTGGCAGCTAAGGCTGAGCATCCAGTCTGGAGTGGGTCAATGCAGCCCCAGATCATCTCGGATTGGGTTGGGTTCACGCAGAGCAACCTGGAGCTGTGAAAATTTGGGGGAGGATATTAAACATGCAGCCAGGTGGCAAGGAGAAGCGAGAATTAGACTGTGCAGGTGAGGGCTTCCGGAGGCGGCGCAAAATAGCAATGGCGGTCCTCTTTACCTGGTGAAGAGGGGCTCCGTGAAAAAGGGTCGTCCGCTACGGCAAAGCGGAGACCCGTTAAGAAAAACCGCAGGCAGAGCAAGCCTGCGGCCGTGGGACTCGGCGGGCGCCCAAAGCCCCCCCGGAAACGAAGAAGGGGCTCCGTAAGGGGCTCCGGAACGCGAAAGGGGGAGCGGCGCTGTGAGTTCATCGCTCTTTTCGTGGATGCAAAGCCGCGCTGCTGCTGCTGATGAGCGCCGACCTTTCTTCTTGAAAACATCAAAATTGGCTGTTACATACCCGTGAGTAAGGGGAGCTAAACATCGGAAATTTTGGGAATTTGGTTGAAATTCGGCTGAAAACGGGAGGCGAGTAACAGGAAGTCCGTCTCCCGACCCTGCTAACCAGATTAAAGCAATTGCGCAGAAGAGTGTTGAAGCGCTGAAAGGGGGACTGTCAAAGTAAAACGAGGGTGTATTTGACAGACTTTGTAGTGAAAAGACAAGCAGGAAATTTTTGTAAAGGCTGTGGATTTTATCTTTGGGACCTTCTTCCTAATTTTGAGTTAAGTGGAGTTAAAAGAGACAACCCAGCGATCGGGCTGTCAGTGTGCAAAGGAGAGCTGTCAAACTGCTGATACTGTTATTGGAGCTTAATTGATACATAGATTGAGACATTAACGTTAAAACATTGTTGCTGGGACCTTTCTTGACACCTTGTGGCTTCTTTTTAAGTCAAAGAAAGCCTGTGGAAACTTCCTTTTGTGCTCTGGAACTATCAAAGACTTAACATAGGGAATATAAGAACTTCAATGGTGGACAAGAGTTCTCTCCTTCCTTGAAACTTTGAAATACCCCCACCTAGAGGATTGTGGAGATATAGAGGCCTGGGAACTGTACTTTATTGTGACTCTCTGTGGTTAAATTGTTTACATTCTGGACTTTGTCTAACTTATGAAACAAAAGAAAATTTGACCTTGAACAGAGGCAGGTGTGGAATGAGTGGTACAGGGAGAACAAGAGCAGCTAAAGCTAAAGAGAAAGAAAAGAAACCAGGGCAACTTGTACAAACAACCCTATCTCATCAACGAAGATCATCCGTTCCAACTGTGCTAACAGCACAGGAGGTGGAATTTGAAGAGCCTGCTGCAGAGCCTGCTGCAGAAGATATGGCAACTGGAGGATCTGAAATAGTCCTGAAGCAAATCTTGGAACAACTTGGAATTTTAAATCAAAAAGTGGACAATCAATCATCAAAAATTGACCAAGCTACATCCTCTATCACTAAATTATCTGAGCAAGTTTCCCATCATACCCAGGCAATTGAAAAATTACAAGGGGCAACCACTGAAAATTATAAGCTTGCGGTGGAAGCTTGTCAAAAAGCAGAACAGGCGAACAAAAAGGTTGATGAGATTAGGGGGGAAGTAAGGCCTCTGAAAAGACAGGTAGGGGAACAACAAGCCTACCTGTCATTGGTTGAATTGAAAAGTAAGGAAAATAATCTCAGATTAAAGGCTATCCCAGAATTGGAGGAGGGAAACTTACAGGGATTTTTGACACTTTTGTTCTCCAAATTCTGGGTGATAGAGGAAGATTAGGATTTTACAATTGTGACTGCCTTTAGACTGGGAAAATTGATAAAGAAGGACAAGTCCAGAGACTGTTTGGTTATTTTGAGATCGAGAGAGGAAAGAGATAAGATACTAGGCCTACATTTTAAAAAACCCTTGGAGATAGAAGGAAAAAAGGCTGAAATTTACAGAGACATACCTAAACACCTTTTGGACCTTAGGACTACTTATACAGATTTGACCAAACTGTTGAGATATAACACAATCCCTTATAGGTGGGAGTTTCCGCAAGGACTATCTTTTACTTACAAAGGAAGGAAAGTAAGAATTAAAACACTGGAGGACCAACAGAAGTTCTTACACGACCACGAGGAGGACCTCCAGAAAGGAGCTGCAGCTTCTTGGCCTCCACCACCACCGGGACCATCTCCAAAGCCTACACCGTCTGGATCTGGACCAACATTACTACCTCCGGGATCGGGGGGAAGCCTAGACACCCCATTGTAGACCCACCATTGTAGACCTACCAATTAGACCAGGATGTCGCTGCAGCTTCTTAGTTGGAATATAAATGGCGGAAATTCCCCGGAAAAAAGAAGAAAAGTATTTCATATATTGAAAAAAGAACATTTGGACATTATTTGCCTGCAAGAAACGCATGTGACAAGGCTCCACAGAAAAGTGTTAATTAATAAAAGACTAGGCCAAGAATTTATCTCTTCGGATAAAGTGAAGAAAAGAGGTGTGGTGATATACGCAAAGGAGAGCCTGTCACCGAAATTCTTATTTAAAGATGAACATGGCAGAATTTTGGCGATTGAAATTCAGACACAAGGAGAAAAATTTCTGATATTAGGAATTTACGCCCCAAATGAAGGAAAATCGGAATTTTTCAAGAAGCTGCATGAGATTATGCTGGACTACTTAGACTATAACAACATCATTATGATGGGTGACATGAATGGGGTTGTGTCTGTAAATATGGATAAGTCGCAAAGTGCTAACATAACGAAAGATGGCAGACTACCTAAAACTTTTTTTGAAATGACTGACAATGTGGACTTGATTGACATATGGAGGGTTAAGAACCCCCTAGGAAAAGAAGGGACTTTCTTTTCTGAAGCTCATCTGACATGGACACGAATCAACCAAATATGGATAACTAGAGGACTGGCACCCAAGACTAGAAAGGTGGAAATCTGCCCAAAAACCTGCTCCGACCATAATGCTTTGAAAATGGAATTGAGACTAAATACAACCGGATCCTTCAGATGGAAAATGAATGACACCTTATTAAGGGACGAGAAAATTGTTAAGAAGGCCCAAAAAACTTTGAAGGACTATTTTGAAATAAATTTAAATACTACTGTGGAAAAAAGAATAATCTGGGACGCAAGTAAAGCAGTCATCAGAGGGTTTCTAATACAACAAAATACGATCAAGAAAAAATTCTGGAATGAAAAGAAGGAGAAGATATTGGAAAAAATAAGAGATGGAGAGAAAAAATTAAGATCTAGGCCAAAGTCGAAGGAGGTGCTGAGAGAAGTGAAATTTTTCCAAGCACAATATTTGAAATTGATAAATCAAGAGGTGGAATGGAAATTTAAACAAATGAAACAAAGATCCTTTGAATCAGCAAATAAGTGTGGGAAACTGCTAGCATGGCAGTTGAAAAAGAGACAAAAACTTAATACTGTTACAAATCTAGAAATTGATGGGAGAATGGTTCAGAGACCCGAGGAAATTAGAAAGTGCTTCCAGAGATATTTCAAAGAACTTTATTCACAAGGGCCACAGAAAGACTCGGAGGTGGACCAATTTCTTAAAACCAATGGATTACAGAAAATACCTCAGGAAATGAGAACAACCCTGAATAGTAACATTACACAGCAAGAAATTGAAAGTGCCATTCAGAACCTACAACTAGGCAAATCTCCAGGCCCCGACGGACTTACCTCCAAATACTATAAGGTTTTGAAAGACTATTTGATACAGCCTTTGTTGGAGGTTTGTAACCAGATTATGGAGGGGAGGAAGGCACCGGAAACGTGGAAAGAAGCCTTCATCACATTGATACCCAAACTAGAAACTGAAAAGACTCAGCTGAAGAACTACCGCCCCATCTCACTCCTAAATGTGGATTACAAAATTTTTGCAGACATTTTGGCAAGTAGGTTTAAAAAAGCGCTTAATGAAGTGATCCATAAAGACCAGGCTGGCTTTCTCCCTGGTAGGCATTTGTTTGGCAACACAAGAAACATCATCGATATTTTGGAACTTCTACAAACAAAATTAAACACTAGAGCGGTGTTAATCTTTATTGATGCGGAGAAAGCCTTCGACAATATTTCCTGGATGTTTATGAAGAAAAACTTGGAAGGGATGGGAGTGGGGCGGGGGTTTGAAAATGGAATAGAAGCAATATACTCAGAACAAAAAGCGAAATTGATAGTAAACAATGTGGTGACAGAGGAGTTTAAAATTGAAAAAGGGACATGGCAGGGGTGCCCCCTATCCCCCCTATTGTTTATTTCAGTTCTGGAGGTGCTATTGAACATGATTAGAAAGGACCGGTTGGTACAGGGAATTGAGGTCGGAGTGAAACAATATAAATTGAAAGCATTTGCAGATGACCTGGTATTAACATTGCAGGAGCCTGTCTCTAGTACTAAAAGAGTGTTAGAATTAATTTCGGACTTTGGTCGGGTGGCGGGATTTAAGCTGAACAAACAAAAAACTAAGGTTATAGCAAAAAATTTGACAAGTACAGAAACAGATGAGTTTGTGAAAGAAACAGAATTAAATGTGGTTAAAAAAGTAAAATATCTAGGGGTGTATCTGACCTCCAAAAATTTGAATCTGTTTAAGGACAACTACGAGAAATGTTGGTTAGAAATCAAAAGAGATTTGGAAACATGGTCAAGATTGAAACTTTCCTTGTTGGGCCGAATAGCAGCTATAAAGATGAATGTATTGCCAAAAATGTTATTTTTGTTTCAGACCCTACAGGTCGTGGACAAGGTGGAATGCTTTGGAAAGTGGCAGAGGGATATTTCTAAGTTTGTTTGGCAGGGCAAAAAGCCCCGAATAAAGTTTAAGATATTAACTGATGCGAAAGAAAGAGGGGGATTTGCCCTGCCAGACTTGAGGTTATATTACGAAGCTGCAGCCTTCTGCTGGTTGAAAGATTGGATTTTACTGGAAAACACTGATGTCCTAGATCTGGAAGGGTTTGACAATGCTTTTGGGTGGCATGCATATTTGTGGTATGACAAGGTTAAAGTGCACAAATTGTTTAAAAACCACATTGTCAGGAGAGCAATTTTAATGGTCTGGACAAAATATAAAGACTTATTGGAGAGTAAGACTCCGAGGTGGCTCTCACCGGTGGAGGCCAAGGCACGTAAGAGACCTAATATGGAAGCCAATTGGCCTAAATATGGGGAAATTATTGAAAAGATTGGAGACAATTGGAGGCTGCAGAGCTTGGAAAAACTAAAAAACAAGGTGCGAGATTGGTTGCATTATGCACAAATTCAAGAGGTTTTTAAAGTAGACAAGAAGGTTGGATTCCAGGTGGAAAAATCGAAACTAGAGACAGAATTGTTAGAACCAAAAAGTAAACTACTTTCGAGAATGTATAACCTGTTGCTTAAATGGAATACTCAGGATGAGACAGTCAAATCCGCCATGATAAAATGGGCGCAGGATTTGGGGCATAACATCATGTTCGAAGACTGGGAAAGGTTATGGAACACCGGAATGAAATTTACGGCATGTAGTGCCTTGAAGGAAAACATTATGAAAATGATATACCGGTGGTACATGACCCCAGTCAAGCTTGCTAAGATATATCACCTGTCTGATAATAGATGCTGGAAATGTAAAGAGGCGGAAGGGACATTCTTTCACCTCTGGTGGACATGCCCGAAAGTGAAGGCCTTCTGGGAAATGATTCATAATGAATTAAAAAAGGTACTGAGATTTACCTTACCTAAGAAACCAGAGGCCTTCCTTCTGGGCATGGTGGACCGGAGAGTGTTTAAGAAGGACAGAACTTTTTTTATGTATGCCACTACAGCAGCAAGGATTCTGATTGCAAAATACTGGAAGACACAAGATTTACCCACACTGGAGGAATGGCACACGCAGTTGATGGATTATATGGAACTGGCTGAAATGACTGGCAGAATCCGAGACTTGGGAGAAGAAACATTCGAGGAAGATTGGAGAAAATTTAAAGACTATTTGGAAAAACATTATAAGTTGTATGAATGTTAAAAAATGCACCTTTTAGGAAATTCTAGCTTCAGTAATGTTAAATTCAAGAAATGGAAATTAAGGTACAAGGAGTCAGAGATAGAATAATGAAACAACTTTATTGTGTTAAAATGAAAATGTACATGATTTGGGTTATAATACATTTGAAATTGGGCAACATGATAAAAAGGAAGATACAATAAGTATTGAAATAAGTTAACAAATTGCAGACATTATGTACCACAGAGAATGCAGGGTTGGGAGGATGTGGGGAAGTCCAACAGATTTGGAAAAAAGGGTAAGAAAAATTTGTAACTTTTCTTTTTGGCTTTTATAATACGTTCTTTATTCTTTTTTCTGTACTTTATAAAACTAATAAAAAATATTATAAAAAAAATAGACTGTGCAGGTGAGAAATCTCTCCCCTCCCCCTTGGCACTTGACCCTAAGGCTGTGCAAAACCCCTGGCTCCATTCAGAGCCTGGATCCTGCCTGGATTGGGTTGGGCCTGAAGCGATCCAGCCTGAATCAGGACCTGAATCTTCACAGCCCAAGTAGCTAGTCATACCTAAGAAAATGGGCAGCAGAGAACAAGTCTTTGTCCTCGATTATGCCAAAGTTCTTCAGGAGTTTGAGGAGTACTTATTTCAGCTAACTAACCCGCATTCCTTCTTTACAGACCTTGTTTTGAATATACCTAGCCATCTTAACTGCATTCCTCTAAACCTGCTCCAGTTTATATCTTTCTTAAAGTGTGGTGCCCAGAACTGGACACAGCCTGTCTGCTGGGGCAGAGGCACCCTCTTGACATCCCTGGCATTACTGCAGCATAACTAGATGGGACAGTGGTGTAGCTGAGAGGCAATGGGGTTGGGTGGGTGCACCAGCAGAGCCTATCTCATTCATTCATTTTATTTGTATATTGTCTTTTCACATATAAAAGCCATGCTCAAAGCATCTTACAACAAAGAAACAGGGATGCATTTCAAACAAACACTGCAAAAACTATTTCATAATAACATAGTAAAACAAAAATATAATAGCATAACAAAAAGGACATTTCAATACTATAGATATAAAAAGATCTCTTAAGCAATTTGCAGCATTCAATAGCAAAAATAGCAAGGGATCATTACGGTTTCACCACCACTCCTTGATGTTTCTCACAGTCCGTCATCTGCAGCAGATGCTTATAAGGTTTCAAAGGGCAAGGAGTGGGGTAGCTGGAACCATCACTCCCATGTCGTATGATGTTGCTCATCTGGAACAGCCCCAACCTCACCATCATCCTTCCCTGCCTCATCCCTATCTTGTTAAGTTGTACTGGTGCCAGTGCTGGTAGGATGTCTCCAGCCCAACACATGGGTTGCTGTTGGACCCAATACTCTCATCTGGAGTGCCTTCATCAGTTTAGAAATGACCTAGCCAAAGATAAGCAGTGTGAATTGGATCAGGACAAGTTTCCCAGATGCAAGCACGTTGTTATTATCTAAAGAGAGCAACACATTGTTCTAGGGCTGCACATGGCTGCTGTGTTTGCTGGGGAGGAGCATGGAGAGAAGAAGAGAAGCCCTGGATAACTTTCCCTGAATCACACCCTCTTATCTCTCACTCTCAGATATTTGAAAAGCTGGGAACTTTTAAATGACTTTTTCTGGACATGACACTGGTAGGGAGAATGGGAGGGGAGATTTGGCTAGTTGAGAAAATGTTTCTGCTATTGCAATTAGAAGGCATCCAGGCAAACATAAACAATGATGTCACCCCAATATGCATTTCAAACATAATTCTGAGCTGGTTCAAGAAAAGAATCCAAGAGAATCATCTAACCTTTTAGCCCTTGGAATAGTTTTCATTTCTGAGAAGATGTGGCTATTTTGGGTATGGTACTTTTGTAAACAGAGACACATTTTTGTCTGTTGCATTCGGACCCCTCCCTTTTTTCAAGTTGCTCCAAGTGTGGGGAGACTCACAGCAGAACCCACATCTGCTTAGCTTCTGAGATGTAGCTACATCACACACACACACACACACACACACACACACACACGGCCCATAGTGTAATAACAGAGCGTATCTGCATGTTAAACAGAATAAAGTTGTAGCATCCTGGGTGGTAGAATTCTGGACTGTACCATGGAAGACTGGGGTTTATTCAAAATGGATAGATCTCTGTCCACTTTGAGCCAGGGATACCTCTTTCTGTTGCTGACTTCACTGCAGTTTACCTGGATGTGGCTGGGGCAGGAAGGCAGCAAGGTCAGGGCTGCAAAGATGTGCTGGCAGGAGTGCCAGATTAGGCCTGCTGGTGCTCACACAATACAGCCTTGAATTTACTGCTGCTCTATTCCATCTCCAACCAAGTGATGGGTGGACATCTCTACAGCCCTGCTGCTGCCTCATCTCTGCATCTAATTGAGAAAAGGCTAAGTTAAAACTGAATAATTTTGAGGACATGTGCTGGGTACTCCAAAATTATCAAGTACAGTTTCAGATTAGCTCTTTTTGGGACTAGCTAGACCTCAAGGCAGTGTTGCCAGTGAGGTAGGTCTTTGGGGGGCATAGAAACAGGGTTCCACTCTGCAGAATGAGAAGGAGGGCCTCTCTGAGAAAAAAAAGCACCTGGATATGGGTCTATAAAAAGCTTGGTATATTTATAGTATCCAACTTGGTGTTATTTTATACTGGATTGTGCCCATTAGCACACTGGCTAAAAGGAGTGATATTTGGCAGCAAATGTGGGCTGGGAAAAGCAGCTCACCATTGGAGGACTGTAGCTCAGTGGCAGAGCATGTAGAAAGTCCCAGGTTCAATTCCCGGCATCTCCAGGTAGGTCTAAGAGAAATCCTGGAGGGCTCCTGCCAGTCAGTATAGGAAATATTGAACTGGATGCAACAACATCCTGACTTGGGACTCATCTATATAGCTGCAAATAAAACGTTTTAAGCGTGTTTTAAGTGCAATACACAATGTTACACTTGATGGCGATGGTGAGCTTTATGGAAAATTCAATATATTTTTAAAAACGCTTTTTAAAAAAGCATTTTTAGAACAGTTTTTATATGTGTGTAGATTCCACCTTGGTATAAGTAAACTTCCTATGCTCCTGCAAACAACCTGTATATAATTTCCCTTGGGTGGAAATGATGCCATTGAGAATTTATTGATTTTAGTAAACCTACCATAGCTCAGTTGTAAAGCACGGGCTATACATATTTAAAGTTTGAGGTTTATTTATTTGGGCAATATATATAAAAAAATCTGCAAGCAGTGCACATAAAACCTAACAACAAATACCCCCAAAAAACTATTAATACAAATTACTAATAAATGAATATTAAATCCTTTTTCTGACACACTTCCCCACTCAATGCTCTCAGTCCCCTGGCCCTCAGAGTCGGACACCCAGCTACCCTGATTCTCACCCAGGGCTCAAACAAACTCACAGATCACCCCCAAAAGGGTTCCTGGAATCTGATAGTGCCACCCTAGACTCTCTCACTTGGGTCTGTGAGCAGGCACCCAGGCGTAATGGAGCTTCCTCAAGCTGCCCACAATTATGTCCCATTCAGCACTCCAATCAGCTGCTCTGCACACACCCAGTTCCAGGTGACAGAAGGCTTCATCTGGAGAGTTCCCAAGGATAGTAAAAGGACACTCACTGTTCTTTCTCAAGCATCTAGACCCATCTCCTCTTTCTGCTACTTCCTTGACATCTCTACTTAAAGCACCTTTGGGCTGACAGAACTTGCTGAACTACAACTCTCATCACTTCTATTGGCCACAGTTGCAGGGAGTTGTAGTTCAGTAATATCTGGAGGGCCACAGGGCAGCCACCCAGAGCTAGAAAATATGCAGCCTGTCAAAGAAGAAAAAGAAATTAAACGTCTAAGGGCTCCATCTCTGCTTGCTCTCCTCACAAACCCCACCTTCTCCTTCACATGACCAGTTCCCACTCCATTACACTTTACCCAACCCCTCACCTATCCCCTTAAAGCTCTCCCCTAGCCCATCCTCCCCCTCCTCTCACAGCTCACTCCAATCCCCAAACCCTCGTTGCAGCTGCATTTAATGGGTGGAGTTGTAATTCACAAAGTGGCTTGCTAAAGCGGTCTGTGAAGCAGCTCCACCACCCTCAGTTAAATGCTCACCCCCAATGATTCTTTCTCACTCTGATGCCTGGTATTTATTGTGCTGGAGTTGGCATCCTCACCTATTGGTGACCATATGTACTGCACAGCATGATGACAGACTTAGATTTTTATGTATATGGGAAGATACAGACCAGTGGTCTGACTCAGTAGAAGGCAGGTTCATACGTTCAAAAACAGCCCTTTTGTTTTCCATTTCCCAGCATTTATCTTTTTTAAAAAATAGCGGGAAAAGAATGAGCCATGAAGCTACAATATTGGTTAATTCATCTGTACCACACCTCCCAAAATTAGGAGGAATCCTTGTCTGGCAAATTATGTTATGCACAGACTGATAAAAGATGACTATGATGATCCCATCCTTCCTCCTTTAGTAGTTGGGAGTGGATGAATAGTAGGGTGTTTAGGTGGTTACACTTTGTCTCCTGGATTCCAACACTTGCTTTACTGCAAAATCATGACACGAGTTTCTGAAATGCCAGGCATGTGCACAATCTTTATTATGCCCCACCAGTGTGGTGTTGTGGTTAAGAGCGGTAGTCTCATAATCTGGGGAACCGGGTTCGAGTCTCCGCTCCTCCACATGCAGCTGCTGGGTGACCTTGGGCCAGTCACACTTCTCTGAAGTCTCTCAGCCCCACTCACCTCACAGAGTGTTTGTTGTGGGGGAGGAAGGGAAAGGAGATTGTTAGCCGCTTTGAGACTCCTGAAGGGGAGTGAAAGGCGGGATATCAAATCCAAACTCTTCTTCTTCTTCTTCTCTGTAGGAATGCCCATAGAATCCCCCCACCTTTTCCTGCCATAAATTTTAATTATGCCATCTGTGCAAAACACTGATCAGCTGTGGGTCTGTTAGGTCTCCTTGCATCTATTTTTGAATACAATCCTCCCCCCTGTGTTATTTGCCCACAAACACAATGCAGTGTCCTAATTTCCTAGCAGGGACAATGCATATTGTGCATTGAACAGGGAATGCATGAAGAGGAAAAATAATGGCTTCAGCTGTGGAATTCATCCCCAAAGGCCACTTTGGTTATATTTCGGCAGCCTTCCCAATCAGAATGAAATACTCAAAGCCTGTTCCTGTCTGTCTTAAGTGGAATTCTCACTCAACATCTGCCAGGGTTAAGGAGTTGCGCTTTGATCCCCATGCACTGTCTGTGTCCAGGAACCTTTCAAAGGGGCCACTGCTGGAATTGGAACTATATCTTTCTTGCTGTCGCTGAGAAAACTAACAAATCTCTGCAGTGATGTGGTTGCATCTCTTGCAAGCCACATTGGCTCCATCATTCATTTTTCCTCACAGGAAAAGGGAGTTTGGTGCTCTTTACTTGTCAGAATTCATGCAACTACATTCATGTTGTGTTTACCACAGTTGAGGGAGGAAAAGGGTGGGGATCTTCTGAGGCTCTTTTAAAGAGATGACAGGATAGGATGCCTCAGGGAAGATCTCGATTAAGGCCTTTGGATGCATGGAAGCTGTGAGAAAAGTGCTTGAAGAGCTTATGTGTCTTTGGCTCCAGAGCTGCAACAGGTATTTGAAACTATGATTAAATACAACAACTGGGAGTTTTATCTTTGTTTTCCGGCACTCAGATTTGGCATGCAGAACTGCACCTTGAAAATAGGTAAAAGTGGGTGCTTTAGGCTTGTCCTAACATGATATAATTGCACTGAGATTCCCCACCCCTGTGAAAAGCAGCCAGTCAAGTGGTGTTGGGCACATGGGTGAGGGATTTGCCCAACACATATTTTTGTCAACTATATGTTTCACTGCATGTCACAGGATCAGGGATTAAGATTATGCTTTTGGTGAATGTGGGAAGACCTCGCGGGCTTTCCCTGTCAAGGATATTCCTTTCAAACTCTTTCCTGCATTTTTAGGTTTTGTTTTTAATATAGGCAAGCCACTCTTTTATTTATGGCATTTACTCCATACCTCCCAGGAGTACGTTGTTTCATCCCAGTGTACATTGTTCTCTCCCCATCCTTCTCCCCATTTTATCTCCACAAGAACCCCACAAGATCAGTTAGGTTGATAGACTGTGGCTAGTCCATGAACTCAGTGGATCTGCCTTCCACATGACGACCTTCCTTGTTGGTTTAGATCATCAGTGTGTCCTTCTGCTCCTTGATGTTGTTTCTTCACCTCAGTCTGCAGCACTTCCTTACCATGTGACACAGGAATGAGAAACCTGTGCATCTCTCCCAGATGTTCTGGATAGCCACAGGTTCCCCACCCCTGATGTATTGCATATCCCCCTGCAAGGCTGCAATATTCTCAGTTGGAGAAGATGTTTCTAATAGAAAAGCCGGCTTTTACAAATTAGAGGTAGAGAGCATGATTTGGCATGATCGTCTTCACTGAGACCGAGGCTTGATACAAACACCCTTTAAAAGTGACTCATGAGCCGAGAATAATCTTCATAACTACCAATCCAGCATGCCAGGAATTTTCACATTTCTCTGCTAATCCCTCCCTCCAATGGACCACATTGATTGGCTGCTTGTTTATACCCAGGTACTGGGTTTTAGAAGATGTTATGGTTAAAATAGACTCTTGAGAAAAGATGGAGTCTCAAAATACATCTCCCATTTTTTCATGTGGAAAACAGAACGGTTGTTTTAACTTTTCTGGGTAAATAAAGATGGGAAACCGCTTGCAATCTTGTAAGACTGCACCTCAGGGTGAAATGGAAATGAAAGAACCAGGCACAGGAGAGTTGTGAACTCAAAAACAAGAGAGAAAGGATTATTTTATCATGCTGTGAGTTCTCTCCAGAATTGGACAATTTTGGTTTCTCTTAGTTTGCATTTAAATCTTTTTCCAAGTAACTTTACATTTTAATTTTTTTAAGCAAACATGAAATTTCTATCTCGGCACATTTTTGTGCATTTCTCCTACTATATGTACTTTGTACACAATTTTACCTCATGCATTCACCTCTGCAAACAATTGTGCCTATTGTACTACATTTCTGTACTTTTTTTTTTTTTTTTTTTTTTTTGCTAATGTAAGCATTTTTGTGTTAGCTTACCCTAATATACTTTGAGCTTTGGATATTGCACTGCAAAATTTGGAGAAGTGTGAATTTCAAGAGTAGCCATTTTTCAGTATGCTTATAAATTCAGGAAGTCCAGATTAACTTGGTTCCCCTAAAACACAAATGCAAATAAATCCTGCCATCCCCTCTGATCTAACCTCTTCTGGGGGAGCAGCTGTATTCCTGGTCAGGCCATTTGTTAATCAGCTAGCCCTACTGCCTACTCTGACTGGCAACTGCTCTTCAGGGTCTCAGGTATCATTCCTCTCACCTTCCCCCGTATCTTTTAAAAAAATACTGGAGAATGTTATTGGGACCTTCTACATGCAAAGCAGCTGCTCTACCCTTGAACTAAGGCCCTGTCCCTTATGTGCCCTCTTCTGCCTTGTATTTCTATTCGTTCAGTCTATCCATACTATGAATTATCCTATCACTATAGTATCAGTAATTTATTTTCGGTGTCAGTTATTAGAGACTGTAAGGAATATCTATTATACACAGTAATGTCAGGTTGTTGTTATTGCTTTTAATTACATTATAGGGAAATCTGATTTCTGCATCTAGGCTTGGAAACAGAATATCAATTGGATCAAATGCTCCTGAATAATTTAGTTTGCATGAATTTTGGTTTGATTTGTTTTCAGTCAGCATTTCATTAAATAACATCTTTGAAAGTTGTCAGTCATTGTTGGTCTTTACAGCCATGGCACATGTACTTCTGAGGCTGTGGCCTGAGCTGATTTTTTTATGTATTTGTTGCTTTTATATCCCTCCATTTCCTCCAAGGAGCTCAAGGTGGCATACATTATTCTCCTCCCCATTTTATCCTCACAGCAACTCTGAGATAGGTTAAGCCGAGAGTGAGTGATGGGCCGAAAATCATCAAGGGAGCCTCCTGGCTGAGTGAGGATTTGAATCCTGGTCTCCCAGGTGCTAGTCTAATACTCTAACCACTACACCACACTGCCTTAAGAGTTCAGTGTCCTTGCAAATGGGAACAGCCCTGTTCCTATGTCATATGAAGCTACATCAGTCTTTGAGGTGGGGGATGAATTTGTTTGATTTGCGTTTTAAGGCAAACCTGCCTAATTCACACTTCTGGAACCAATATGCAGACTGAAACACAGCTATCCACACTTCTTCAACCTACAGCAGCACCCAAAAGTGTGCATTTGCAGGAAATAAAAAAAAATGTTTATATGAATGAAAACAGAGCTACAGTTCTCAGAGTGGTTTAACAGTAAATCTCTCTTGCCAGGGAATTGTAGCTCTGTGAGGGGAATGGGGGTTGTCACCTAACAACGAGTGTTCATAGTGGCATGATACTGCTTTAAATGTACAGTGCAGATGGCTGCCCTGGGTGAGATGCACCAACTAGCTTTCTCTTTCTGTTTTTAATCACTTGGCCTCTGGATTTAGTGAGAAGCTGATGCAAACGAGAGTTTCAGTCTATAGAACTCAGGGACTGGACATCTGGTTCTGCCTTCAAGCAGCAAGGCCATAAATAAGTGGGCCAGTGAACTAACTGCAGCTGCCAAGATGTCCCCATGGCCGCCAAGTTCTCAGGCTTTCATAATTTGTGGCAGGGGAATACATGCACCACTGGATCAGTTAGAAACCAGCACCCAAAACTCACACAAGCGACGCCTCCACTATTTTTGCATACAATGCAAGTTAGCACCTGCTTCTGGACAGGGCTGCGAGTCAACCACAGGGCGCTGCTGTTATCACTCCACATATCTCAGGCTCTTTGGAGTGCATAGTCACTGTATCTTCAAAAGGAACTGTTACTTGATCCTTTTTTAATTGTGGGTTTGCTCCGCCTCCAAGTTTATTCTCAGGGTTTAGTGCCAGAGCTTGCTCCTTAGCAAATTCCCCAGCACTAAGATCTCCAATAGAAAGTAGTGCTGTGTCATGGGATGGGTAAATTGGTTGATTTTTGTTTCTCTCAATTGTTCCTTTTTTCCAATCTTAAGTCCAGTCCTCCATATTTCTGTATCAGTTTGTAATGATAGTGATAGTCCTTATTAAAATTCACCAGCATTTTACATATTTTGCAAGCAATTTCCCAAGGATAAAGCAGTTTTACATGCTATTTCCCCCCTAATATATGCATTTTTATGCAAACTCTGCTTAAAAGCCTTCAAGGATGGAGAGTCCACAACCTCCCGACACAGACTGTTTCACTGTTGGAGAGCTCTTACTGTCAGAAAGTTTTCCCTGATGTTTACTTGGAATCAACTTTCTTGTAATTTGAAGCCATTGTTCCCTCTTCCATGTAACAGCACTTGAGATATTTGAAGATGGCTATCATATCTCCTCTCAGTCTCCTCTTTTCTAGGCTAAACATACCCAGCTCCTTCAACCATTCCTCATAAGGTTTTGTTTCCAGATCCATGACATTCTGAGATCAAATCCGAAGCCAGAACAGCTTTCATAATTCTTGGACTGTCCCTGGAAGATCGGGACACTTAGAGGGTATGCCAATACCCCAATCAGTGGTTTTCAATCAGTGTGCTGTGACCGGGGTGCCACGGGCAACAGTGGCCTCCATCTCTCCTTCCTTCCCTCCATCCTCTGATGCCCTCTTGTGGCTCTGTCTCCCAAAGGCCTACCTAGCTTTTCGTAGCAGCAGAGACTGCTCAGAGGACTCCCAAGGAGAGGGGAGAGGAGAGAAGGCTGAGGTAACACTCCACAAAGAAGGATGCTCTAAAAAGGGTGAGGGACTGCCAGCTCTGCAGGCAAGGGTTGACATAACTGGGCTCCTGAGCCCCACAGGGGCACCACAGAAATAATGTAGTTGGTCAAGGAAGCCAAGGACCCAAAAAGGTTGAAAAGTCTAACTGGCCAAAAAGGCAGGGAGGGGAACCCTGTTGCAGGGGGCAGGGCAGAAGACAGGCACAAGATCAAATGAGTGTCTGCTGATGATACTTTGGCAGTTGCAAGCTCCAAGGAGGGAAGGCACCCTACCCACCCCAGTGCCAGGCTGCAAGTAGACCAGGGATGTGTAGTTTTGCCAAGGGCCACCACATCTTGCCTTGCATCCTGCCACAGAGACTGCAAGGTTACACTAAACATGCAGCCACCCTCAGCCAGTGGGTGGGAAAAAAGGCTGGGGATGCCTAAATACTTTGGCTGCTGGAGGAGTTTTATGGGAGTTGTCAATGACGTTTCATTTAAAGGGAATAATCGGATGAACTCCTCTGGTGAGATGTCTAAGAAGCCTGAGTTTCTTACATTTTGCAGAACAATTCAATGGCTGCAGATTCCAGAGGGGTAGTAACCATGCTAGTCTCCTGTGGCAAAAACAGCAAATACTATTTTGGCACCATAAAGACTGATGGTGGCCTAATGATAAATGGGATCTTATGCCATAATGCATAGTCTTTAATGTCCCACAAGACACTTGGTTGTTACTGATTAAAATGTTAGCCTTTGCATAACTTGGTTCACATTTTTTTCCTTTCTTTATACCCTCACATCCCCCCTTAGATTAGGAGAACAAGAGGGGGACAGTAGCTAAATAGCTGCAATTAGATTTATCACAGAGGAATAATCAGCTCACTGATGCACTTCCCTTATTAGATTAGAAATCCAAGTGTGTGTGTTTTTGAAAACAGTCAAGGTCAAATTTACTACAAAGAGGTTGTTATTCCCTTTCCTTATTCTTTATTGTTAACTTTTCACCTTGAACACCTTTCAGAAAGGAAAGGGGGTTTTTTAATATTAAAAAACAAAATCCTGCCCGCAGGAAGATTTTTAAGAATAAAGCATCTTTAATAGCTGGGGCTGCAGCAGAAGTCAAAAGTGGGGAGTGGGACTTTGTGTATACTTAGGAGACGGGAAGGGGCCTGAGCGCCAGGAGTCGTCACAGATAGAGGAATTCCGGCCATTGTTTCTTGTGATATGGAACTTCCTTTGCCCAGCATTAAATAGACTCCTTTGCCCAGCATTAAATAGACTCTAGGCTGTTTTGCAAAAGATGGTGCTCGGGACAAGAGACTAAGTGAAATATTGTTCCTGGTGAAATAAAAGAGAGTCCCACCACCCAATTGTCTGATGTTCTCATTGGAGCAGCTCCTCCAAAATTCTCCTCTGCATATTTTGAATTCGTATATTCTCTGGGCAGGCAAATATCCAGCAAATATTAGTAGCCTTGACCTCCATGAATTTGTCTACACCACTTTTAAAGCCATCCAAATTTGTGGCCATCAGGATATAGAATTACATAATTATAGAACTGTAGAGTTGGAAGGGACAATGAGGACCATCTACTCCAACTCCCTGTAATGCATGAATCTTTCACCCAAGGTGGGGCTCAAATCCATGACCCTGAGATAAAGAGTTTCATGTTCTGCCAACTGAGCTCTACCTTGTGGTAGTGATTTCCATAATTCAGCTGTGCTGTTTATGAGGAAGTACTTCCTTTTGTCATTCCTGAATCTCCCACCCTGTTCATTGGATGCATAAATCCATAAGATGGGGGAACACTGCTGCAAAGTTGCCTATATTAGAAGAAATATGTGTTTTTTTTTATTACAAATTTCCATTGTATTGCACACTAATATGTAAATGGGCCAAAATGAATTTAAAATGAAAAGTTTAGAGAATCTGAAACTGGCACATTAGTTGTGTGTGTGTGTGTATGTCAGTTTGGCACTCAAGCATTACACAAATGAGGTAAAAGTAGAAATATTGCACTTCTGAATTACAAGCAGCTTGAGAAAACTGTGAGGGGGCGCTTTAAATGAGTCAGAGAACGAGCTTTGTAAAGGACTTGGGCATTGTAGGTGGGTTGAGTTTGAAACTTGGTGTTTTGAAGGTCTGCTACAAATCAATGTCCAGCCAGATTCTCACGATGGTTTCAGGGGGAAATCTGCCAACAGTCAATTGAAATACAGAACCTTGAAAAGAGGTATCTAAAATCACGATCTGGCTAATAACAATGTAGAAAACTGTCAATGTGCAGTTCTTAGAAAGGGGATTTGTGTTTGTTTGTGGCATTTATAAAACCTTGTCTCACACATTTCTGAGTCAAACTCTGTTTTCTTTATCTGAGTTGAGAGGCTTTTTCTTCTCTAGGAATTCCATTTTCTGATATTCTTGTTAAAGAACAATGGTAGAAACCTTAAACTTATCTTCTTTGGAACAAATAATAAAAAAAAATTAGATATAGCAATCAGAATCATATTTTTATTTTTAGAAAAAGAAAAATAGCATACCAGTGCTCTTAAATATGAGATTTTAGACCCTTCAGAGTGTGGAATGAATTCTAGGGTGGTCTGCAGAATCCCTACCACTTTCTACACAAAATGTTGGACTCCTGGTATCCTGACCTGGACACAGCACTCAGGTCCTGTAATTCCATGGTCACCGCAGTAGTTACTGGTGCCTATTAGGACTGGCAGGGTGGAGGGCAAGGAGACTAACAATAAGTGAACCAGCACTTATGACAGGCAGAGTCTTCCCTTGGCTGTAAGCAGAAAAGCAAGCAAGTAGAAAAGCAAGGTGAGACTGGCTCAGGTTGGTGGGACAATGTGCCATTCACCCTTATTGGCATTTGACAGTGTGTAACAGCTAACATAGGGACGCGGGTGGTGCTGTGGGTTAAACCACAGAGCCTAGGGCTTGCTGATCAGAAGGTCGGCGGTTCGAATCCCCGTGACAGGGTGAGCTCCTGTTGCTCGGTCCCTGCTCCTGCCAACCTAGCAGTT
This sequence comes from Podarcis gaigeae, assembly GCF_964106915.1. Lineage (NCBI taxonomy): Eukaryota > Metazoa > Chordata > Lepidosauria > Squamata > Lacertidae > Podarcis > Podarcis gaigeae. The sequence continues at coordinate 23,445,266 of NC_139691.1, read as the reverse complement.
CGAAAGCATGTCAAAGTGCAAGTAGATAAATAGGTACCGCTCCGGTGGGGAGGTAAACAGCGTTTCTGTGCGCTGCTCTGGTTTGCCAGAAGCGGCTTAGTCCTGCTGGCCACATGACCCGGAAGCTGTACGCCGGCTCCCTCGGCCAGTAAAGCGAGATGAGCGCTGCAACCCCAGAGCCGGCCACGACTGGATCTAATGGTCAGGAGTCCCTTTACCTTTAACAGCTAATATGCAATGGTGATAGTGTTTGATAACCAGCTAATACTAAATGATACAGCATCAAACAGCAAAAGAAACATCCCCTTTTGGCATCTGCAAAACTGTCGAGATGTAACAACAAGCCTAAAAGCACTCAAATGTAAATATAAATTCTGAATGCAACATTTTGCTCAAACCTTGAGTGGCAATATTGGAAAAAAATACAAGCATACGCAAAATTTTAAACTTGCTTGGAAGAAGTCAAAGGCTGGACAGAAAAAAGAAGAAGAAAAGAAATTGCATTGCTTGGACCAAGTGTGGCCAACCTCAGGTCTGTGGGCCAAATGAGGCCTTCAGAACTCTCTCTGTTTGACCCATGGGACTCTCTCCAGGCCTCATGCCTCCCCAAGCCACAGCCCTGCTTCACGCCCCAAGCGTTTTGGCCTGGCATGAATGTGTCCTTGGACTTTGATAATGATTCTTGGGTGTCTAGATGGAGGATAGAGGGAGGTTTGTGAATATAGGTAGAAACAGTATAAACCTCTTGGTAGTCACAGAGGTCCCATAATTCATCTTCCTTTCAAATAAATAGGAATATATACTTGTTCTACACAGCTACACAGATACTTTGTTCACCTGTGAAATCTCCCTCTGACCTTTTGTTTTCAAGTCTCCTGCTTCACCCCTGATCTTGTATTACCTCTATCCTGGGCCTGATCTTGACAACCTTTGTTCACACCCACCTAACCTTTTCCTACTTTATTTGTCTCTATGCTGCAAAAGGTAACCAGAAATATATTTGCTTTCAACTTGGCTCAAGCACATATTCTCAAATAACAAAAGCGGTTTGTGCCAGGCTAAAACTCTTTTCCTAACAGAGATGGGGAGAAAACAGATCTTCAGTGGGATAAACTCAGTAACTGTGGTTAATGCTCCTAGCAGCTTGCCAAGCTGTTTGCTTGCTGAACAGAACCTGGCTTTTGTTAACAGGATCAGCTCTTCAATTTATTAGCATAACTAGTCACGTCTACCTTGGGAGTGGGATGAGAGCCTTCATTTTTATAATTCACGGTTGTACAACTCAGATATCTACAAAACTGTAAACTGATGCATTGTTTAGACCAAGGTTTCCCAAAGCCAGGGGTTCTGCCCCCCCATCGCCATATCACAGGGAGGTTCACAACATAAAAATGCAAAATGAGAACACAAAATACATTAGATACATTACACACAATTTAAAAATGGCAAGGCAAGAGATGGCCTGATACAGACAATGCTTAAACTGAGCTGGTGTTGCTAAATTCAGTGTATAAATGTATTTAAAATTACTGCAATACACACTCAGTCTTTTTAGGAAACCCTAGCCCACACTTTCAGGTTCTAGTGATGTGTGTTTGGTCAAGAGGATTGCCCACCTGGACTGAACAGTGTAATGAACAGGGATCTACATAGACACATAGACACCCACCAGGGGAGTCTTGCTGAAGCGAGGAATGTGTTTTTTGCCAGGTTTGCTGTTGCTAAATTGATCTGTGTGTCTGCTATGCATGTAACCCATTTCATCAAAGGCAACTAAATGTCTGCAGAAGCTCAGAGGGCATCACTTGTAGCAGAAATAGCCAGAGGTGGTGGTTCATTCCTGAAAACTATTGGAGGCCAGCTAGACATTGTCACTGAGTGTGTGCCTGTGCGGTAAGGTTCAGTTCAGCAAAGCATTTTTTTGGTAAAATTATTATTATTATTATTATTATTATTATTATTATTATTATTATTAATTTCTGTAACTATCTACTGCCATTTCATTTCAAAAAGCATTTCAAAAAGAATTCAGTAATAAGAACTCAATAATACACTGCATTTCAATAAGACAAATAAGTAATAACATAAGAACACAAGAATACCCTGCTGGATCAGGCCAATAGTCCAGCACCCTGTTCTCACAGTGGCCAACTAGATGCCTCTTTGGGGAAGCCCCCAAGCAGATCAGTTTTAATTTTAGTTTTAATTTTCAAATAATTTTAATTGTTTAATTGATTATGTTGATGATGATAATAACATGGGAAATTGCAGTCAAACATAATTACGCATGTGTGTCAGTTAGTGTTTGAAGGGATTAAGACCGTAGAATTCTGTTCCTAGACTTGGCTAGGTCACACCCCCTCATCACCATGGGGGAGTAACTGAAGCTGCTTCTCTTTCTTACTCTCTCAGCTCCATGTAACTGACTAAGAAAACATGTGTTTCAACCTGTCTTCCTGTATTTTCTCCTCAAGAGTATTCTGCATTCTTGCTGCTGCATGGATAAATAAATGAATCTGAACTTTGGGACATTTTGTAAGTACAGCATTTGAAACATACTTACCAGTGTCTGGTTGGTTCATTGTAATAGGGGTAGAAAGAGAGGAGTGCTGTATGCAACTAAACAGGAAATGAAAAGGGTTTAATAGCCTACATTCCCACATTACTTTAGAGTTTAAACTCTGTTGCTGGGGGTTCTCTTCTGTTGGGGAGTGAGTTTAGCCCTGCGTTTTGAATACAGGAACCCATCCAATTCTTATTTACCCCACACACATGGGTCACAGGGATTCATATTTTCCTCCCACAGGTATCATATGGAACTCATGGCACAACATCAGCCCAGACTGAATTAGGGAAGTTTTGTGCTTTTGTATATAGTATGCCATCCAAGATGCTTATCTTACCCACTGCTATTCCAGCTAGAAGTAGGAAAAGCAATGTTTAATCCAGAGTAGGGAAACGTTTTTCTATTGAAGGCCACAGTTCCTTAGGGGTAAGCTATCAGGGCAGTTGTGAGCGGGGCTAAAGCTAGTGGTAGGTGGAGCCAGACCCCAAAGTACCGTAGGTGGAGCACTATTCCTTCCTTCCTTCCTTCCCTTCTTTCCTCCCTCTCTCCCTGCCCCCTGTCATCTTTTGTTCCCTTGTTTTACAACCTTATTCCCACCCACATTAAATTGGTCCAAGGGCCCCATGCAGCCCCATGCTGCCCATCCTCCTTTAATCAGATTGATAGTTTTAAAAAGAAGGTAAAGGTACCCCTGCCCGTTCGGGCTAGTCTTGCCAGACTCTAGGGTTGTGCGCTCATCTCACTCTGTAGGCCGGGGGCCAGCGCTGTCCGCAGACACTTCTGGGTCACGTGGCGAGCGTGACAAGCTGCATCTGGCGAGCCAGCACAGCACACGGAACCCCGTTTACCTTCCCACTGGTAAGCGGTACCTATTTATCTACTTGCACTTTGACGTGCTTTCGAACTGCTAGGTTGGCAGGCGCTGGGACCAACCGACGGGAGCGCACCCCGCCGTGGGGATTCAAACCGCCGACCATGTGATCGGCAAGTCCTAGGCGCTGAGGTTTTACCCACAGCGCCACCAGCGTCCCTTTTTTTGAAAAGAAAGACTGAACTAAAAAGATGCTTCGAACTACTGTAACAGGCAACAGATTTATTTCAATATTGCTTTTGATACAATGCTTTTCAAAACTGCTGAGGGTGACCACCAGTTTTTAGAGAGAGATTCTTCTTTCTCTCACAGACAGGGCAAATACCTGGGTTGAAACCCTAGATAAAAGAGCATATAGAGGAGAGGTACTGAAGTCTTTGTTGTGCTCAGGTCCACCTAGTCCAGAACGCTGTTTTCAAAGTGGCCAACCAGACAACTCTTCCAAGTGTGGCTATCTGGTGGGAGTGAATTCTATACAATGCACTGTACTGAGAAGTATTTCCTTTTGCCTGCCCCTAATCTTCCCACACTGAGCTTCATTGGAGTTCCAGTAGAATGAGAGTGTATATTCCTGGCAAACACTTCTGGTATAGATTGTCTGCCCCACTTATGAGAATAAAAAAAACCCCCAATGGTCAGCTAAACCAAATAAAACAAGTTCTTGCTCAGAGTAGACCCACCGAAATTAATGCACATTATTAAGTTAGGTCCATTAGTTTCAGTATACCTACTCTGAGTAAAACCTAATTGAATACAACCCATTATATCATAGAACATTTCAGCCAACTGACCTATTAAAATAATGTTGTATACTATAGTTGTATACTATAGTTGATGATCAGCATTTTTGTGTGTTCACACACACTTTATGCATGAAGAAAACAAATCAGGGAGAGAAAGGCTAAGTGCATCTTTCTCTCCCCTCCACCCTGATGTGCCACATTCAGGGAAGCATGAAAAATATGATAGACATACACAAGCACCTGAAGTGGTTCAGTTCAAAATGAGCAATTAAGGAAGTTGCCTTACACTGAGCCAGACCATTGATCCAAAATTGCTTACTGCAGTCTACAATGGCAGGCAGCATCTCACCAGGGATTTGCCCAGTCCTGCCTGTGGAGGCCAGAGACCTTTTATATACCAAGCATGTTAAGGACCCGCATTGTGCAAAACATGCAGCTCAATTCTATGGTGTGCTGATTTCCGCAGAGCTCCCTACCAAGTAAGTGTGCTTAGAAGCACAGCTTGGTAGACAGCAGCAGTGGGGAGGCAAAGGAAAGGAAATGTGTTGTTTGCTGCACAGGGACTTGATAAATAGGTGGAGTGCTAATGCAAAGCAGATTCTCCTCCACAGCCTTGCCACAAGCAGAATTCTTCCAGAGCCTGTCGTTATGTCACAGCTGTGGAGAAGCTGAACAAGAACAAACAGGGGTCGTGTAAGGAAACAGCGAAGGGATAGCTTGTTGGGAGGATGGAATTTGCCACTGAATCTGATTTCTGAAAGTATTTGCTTTGTTGTTATGTCCAACTGGTGTGCCTGGGTGTAGTTCTGCTGAACTTCCCCAGGAGAGATTCCAAGAACAGGAAATTCAGGGAACCTGCTGCTTGGGAAAGGGAACAGAAACATCAACATCATTATTTGTTTCATTTTAAAAGGCATATCTCTACACCAGGAATGGGGGACCTCAAGCCCAGGATGCAGATGTGGCCCTCTAGGGTTTCTGTCTTGCCCTCTGGGCATTTCTCACTGGCTCTGCTTAGTGCCCCCTCCTCAGGTCCTGCAATGTTCTTCAACTGTGATACCCATGTTTCAGATGTATTAATTAGGCAACCAAATATAAGTTGTAGCTATCTTCAACTGTGATAGCATGTCTTGCTTACCTGGATGAAGAGTTGTGTGGGTGATGGAGAGTATATTGGAATCTCAAATTTTTGCGTGACTGGTATACAGTGGTACCTCAGGTTACATACGCTTCAGGTTACAGACTCTGCTAACCCAGAAATAGTGCTTCAGATTAAGAACTTTGCTTCAGGATGACAACAGAAATCGTGCTCCGGCGGCGCGGCGGCAGCAGGAGGCCCCCATTAGCTAAAGTGGTGCTTCAGGTTAAGAACAGTTTCAGGTTAAGTATGGACCTCCGGAACGAATTAAGTACTTAACCTGAGGTACCACCGAATAGCATCTTGTACAAGGGTAAGAGTCACATCCATCACCGTGGGCCTTCTTAGTGGCTGCTCCCAGACTTTGGAATTCCTCCCTAGAAAAGTTGAATGGGCTCCCTCCCGCTGGCAGGTGGCAAGACCTTCTTGTTCCAACAGGCTTTGGGGAACTGGCTGCTTTTAATGAGGGGTTGGTGCCCTGCTGTTTTTGTTATGATTGTCTCTATGTTTTTAATACATTGTAGAGGGGCATAGGTGGCGCTGTGGACTAAACCACAGAGTCTAGGGCTTGCCGATCGGAAGGTTAGCAGTTCGAATCCCCACAACAGGGTGAGTTCCCCTTGTTCGGTCCCAGCTCCTGCCCACTTAGCAGTTCAAAAGCACATCAAGTGCAAGTAGATAAATAGGTACCGCTCCAGCAGGAAGGTAAAGGGCGTTTCCATGCACTGCTCTGGTTTGCAGAAGCGGATTAGTCATGCTGGCCACATGACCCAGAAGCTGTCTACGGACAAACGCTGGCTCCCTCGGCTATAGAGCAAGATAAGTGTGCAATCCCAGAGGCATCCACGACTGGACCTAATGGTCAGGGATACCTTTACCTTTACATGGATTGATAGAATGATAGACTGTGTTATTTCTATTAATGTTTAATTGCTTTTTAATGATTGTTGCCCCCTATGTTTTTAGCTGTTCTTGTTTCACCTGTAAGCTGCCTTGAGTCTGCCAGAGAAATATATAATAATAATAAAAGTGTTGCACAGCACTTCCGAGAAGTAGCAAAATTCCAGGGGTTTCTAAGCACTCATTCTAAGTTGTGTTTCCATTGCAAAATCAAAGCAGAATTGAGACTGGTGTCTTTAAGAAATGTGGTTTATTTTACAAATACTTACACCTAAAGCCTTCAATAGCGGGGGTACAGAACATTACACCCCAAGAGTATACCTCTTCACTCCTCTCATAGCTTCAGCAAGCTTGAGTCCAAAGCAGCTGTCAGTCACGGCCACTTGTCTCTCAGTGCAGCCTCTTCCTTCAGCACTGCATGGAGTTCCGCCTAGTTCCCCCTCCTTCCGCCCATCAGTCTTTCCAGAAACAGCTCCTCCCCTTCCACTTTCAGCATCCCCTTACCCTCTGCCACTCTGGCAATCTCCATTTCAAAAGCCTTCTTCAAAAGGCACATTTTTTTCCTGTAATCCTGGCAGCCTTCTCCTTTAATGTCTGGTGATGAACCTCTCTCCTTTTGTCAGGGTCTACAATCACTTGTCTTTCTTCTTGGATAGCATTCCTCTAAGCCCAGCTCCTGAGGAATTTACTACATTTACTAATATCAGAAATTATGGGGAGAACCAGAAACCCAGGAATTTTAGGGGATCCTTGCTCCCTCCAAATCCATAGCAACAATAATAATCACTCTGCACACTTTTTATCTCTGGCTTCATCCACCTCTGACATGTAGCCTCCCCTCCTGAAGGTTCCTCATCAGATAATGTGGCCCTTGGAATGAAAACAAAATGTTATTCACTGTTGCACTGCACTATAAACTTAGGGCTTCTCCCAACAACCTGTTTATTGAGCATTCATCCTGATTTGTTTGTACAAGCTTAGACTATATCCGGTCATTACTGAACATTCCTCCTGATTTGTTTGTAAGGAGGTTATATGGCAACGAGCATCCAGCCTGATTTGCTTACGCAATATTTACGTGTCTTCCTGTTGACCACTTGTTCATTCTATACTTTTCAAAGGGTTCAGCCATTATTTTCCAAAACACAAACAGTCCCATTTTCTCTAAAATATGGATTGTTTTTATTAAGGGAAACAGAGCACTTTAATCCAGTTTAAAGTCCTGTATGTGCTTGAACTCTCTCCTGCAAAATACCGACAGTCTTGAAGCACCCTTAAACTGCCTTAATTGTTATTCCTTTTCTCAAAGGAATCAGTCAGCTGTGGCTCTGTCAAGGTGTGTGTGCGTATGATACCCCAGCTTCCTTGGGTCCTGAAGGAAGATCCTTCCTAGTTAAAGTGTACCTGTCTGCTTGCCCATCATTCCTTTTAGATCTTTGCTTCCACCAAGTGCTAGAGTTATTTAATTTAGGGTTGCCATATGTCCTCTTTTTCCAGGACACATCCTCTTTTTCTGGGGTAAATTCGAGACAAATTGCATTTGTTTGCTTTGAATGGCTGTCATAGAGTCCTCTTTGTTTTACTCTTCAAAATATGGTAACCCTTTGGCTGGCTTTGACCTGACAGCCTAAAATTCCCCTGTATCCCTGAGAATACCCCCAGGTATCGCGACACTGACTTGACACTAGATGTGGGGTAGTACATTAAAGGAGACAATGATGGGTCGATGAAACAATATTAAAAGTTTGCTAAATGATAAAAGGGTAGTTTTTTTAAGAAGAGATTTTAACATAAGAATGGTTACATGCAGTAGGGCAAATAGAATATAGCAAATAAATATAACATTAAACACCATGTAGTTTACCTCTAGATCAAATATTCCCTACCAACTTACAACTGGCGGTTCTTTGTATGATGTTAGAATGGCATCCTCATTCCTTTCTCTCTTGAGATCATGCCTTGAACTGCTAACCCAATCAAGTCACTGTGCAGAAAAGCCTTGGGCTATGTGTCTCCTGATCCATATTTTCAAGAAAGTTGGAGGGTCTCAACAACAGTGCCTACTTGCCACCTACTTGTCACCTGCAATTAATCTCCCACTTTTAAGTTTAACAAGTTAACCTTTAAATGTAACAGAACAGTCTGTAACAGTACAGTCCATTTGTTTCACATATTATATGAGAAAACTATTGCTAATGGAGATTTTTCAGCTCCTTGTCAAACTTCAACTACCAGAATTTGTTGGAGAAATCCCCCGTTCTGTAGGTATGTCAGAAGAAGAAGAAGAAGAAGAAGAAGAAGAAGAAGAAGAAGAAGAAGAAGAAGAAGAATATGCTCTGGACACTTTTTGCTGTGGACATTTCAGTGCATTTCATTTTGTTCTGCAGCTTTCTAGCCCAAAGCCCAGAGCGATCCTAACCATGTCTACTCAAATGTAAGCCATATTGCATTCAATAGTGCTTACTTTCAGGTAAGGGGGGGTTGGGATTGCAGCCTTAGTCTCTAAATCTATATTCAGTGTCTGAGAAGCATGTGAAGTAAAAATAATAATAAACAACCATATAAGAATGGTAGCAGTACACCAGAATTAGATGCCAGGGCAGGTGGGTTGGAGCAGTGGCTATCATATTTTTTTAGTAAAACAAATTTCAGCACACAGTCTCATACCTAGCTTAAAAACTACTCCCATATAACAAGCAAAACAAATGCACCTTCCAAAATAATGTTAAACAGCATACAAGACTCAGAGCTTTAAAAACTGCCCCCAGATAAAAAGTATTTTTAAAGCTTCTAGTCAAGTAAAAACAAATGCAGCTTGCAAACACAGAACACAAGCTCACACACCGTTCCCATAGCATTTAAAAAGAAAGAAAAAATGGGTTTTTTTCCTATCCAGAAGCAGAAATTTAAAAAATATATTTCTAAATACTGATTTCTCTAATCAGTGAATGGTGTGAGGAATGAAGAAGCAGATTGCCCAGAGATACCTTAGTAAAAACCACCTTACTTAAGGACTCTCTGGTGGGAATTTTAAGTGTGTCTTTAGGCAAAGTCTCTTTCAGAGCGGTTAGGCTCAACTGTTATCCAACTAAAGCGCAATGAGGATGTTCTAGCAAGGTGTGGTATGGTGGCAATACATATCTTATTTGATTGACAGGTGCTGGCATCTACTGGTATCAGCACCACAGATAGCAATGTCAATGCCACCTCCTCAAATTTGCCACCGCGAGCAGCTGTCCCATATGCCCTCCCAAAAACATGTGCCTGGTGGTTGTGGCACCCCAGTTTTGGAATAGCCTCCCCAGAAAATCTCACCTGGCACCTTTGTCACAGTTTTCTCAGCACCAGATCAATAACATTATTACTAGTAATGTTAGTATTCACACATCTGATCTGCAGTTTACTCAAAATCTATGCTTCTAAACTGCTGCTGTCTTTTACTCTACAGATGGAGAGGGGAGGAAGTATTCTCTCTGTACTGTACATTAATAGTTTATTTTATTTTCTCTGTTATTAAAAAATACAGTCAATAAATAAATAGTGAGGACAGAGGTTGCACCCAGGGAGCTGTGCTTAATTCTTTAGGGTAGATGTTAGTGGGCATGGCGGGGGGGTGAGGGTGGTACAAATTAAATAGCAAAAAAACTCTCAAGACAAAGAAAGGATACCCCACTCATTAATTCTTCCCCTCACTATGATTTTTTTATCTGTGTCAGGGAGACCCTGAGAAGACTAAAAGTCTGAAGTTTCAGGTTAAACCCTTAAACCCAAAAAATTAATCAAGCCATCTAATTTACATATTTAGGACTCCAGCTCCCATCAGCCCCTGCAGCCAGATACCCAGTAACTGTGACAGTGGTGGTTATAGTTCAAAAAATCTGGAGGGCACCTGGTTGGGGAAGGCTGCCCTGGGATGATGGTAGTCGTAGGGGAAGACTTACTGGTTTCTACATGATCACATTTGTGGAGCTAGAACATTCAGAAATGAAAGAGCAGGCTTTGAATGTTACCCACTGTACATTCCCTCTATAATAATTAGGCACTTTGTGAAGTTCCTGTCAGCAAGGATGTCCTCATTTTCAGCATGCTGAATACATGCAGGTCAAAGAAAGGAGTCAACATTCAAAAAAGGAGGTTAATCGTGTTGATCTCTCTGAACTGTTTGGCTCATTTGCTTCCATTCTTTCTCTTTCTTTCTTTTTGGAAGTTGCGAAAGAATCATAACAGCTGAGTTCTAAAGCTAACTGTGAGTGCGAGGGTGTCATTTGATTTCCAGATTCCTTCAGCCTTTGCCACCACAGTGTTGATCTTCCAAGCAAAAACATCTGATTGTAAAGCAAGCCCAGAGATTCAGCTCAATAAGACGGTATTTATTGCAGTCAGATTATTAGATCAAAGTGCCATAGTCCACCTTTTAGATAGACTGGCCCCTCTCTAAATGCTATTAATTAATTAATTTCTTTTAAAATGCCAATACACTCAAAACACTGGTCATCATTTCAATCCTAGTTCAGTAGAGAATGTCAATAAGACATCAGTGATAATCCATTTTAGATCAACTACTTAGAGCTTTTTTCTACAATCAAGCAGTATATAAATTTTATGAAATAATAAATAAATAAATCTACTGATTAATTTCCAAGTGTCCTATGGTATGATCTGAAGACATATGAAGCCACCACCTTGCTGAAGATTAAGCAGGCCTTGGTCTGTCTAGTGCATTCCCCTGAGAGCACAACATTGGTTCCCTCTGCTTGGCTGGCTACCTCTTCGGCAGGTGTTTCTGCAGGTGTTTCTCCTCATTTGTTTGAATAGAAATGGCAATTCCTTGATATAGCCATTGGTCCAAAGCTAGGTCTTTATTGAAGGTGAAAAGTCCAATAGATAAGTTTGTAAAAAATGACATAGGAAATGGATAACAGATCACTCTGCTGGCAGATACAGATGTATTTCTGCTATTGCTACACATGAGGCCCTGGCTTGCGTCATAATAGATTCTGGTAATGTCATTCCTTTGATATGTGCTAAAAGGTTGGAGAATGCTCCTTGGACCAGGCTGCGTGCAACAATTGCTTTCATTCCTTTGTGGCTGCGGAAAGCAAATGGGTTTGAAACAAACAGAGGGAGGAGATGCCAAATTTGATACACACAGGGCTGCAGGAACGACAGCACAAAGCCTGCAGGTTGCCACCAATGACTTTCCAGCTTTGCAAGTGCTCTTTTGATAAATGAGTTAGGTGTAATAATATGGCAGCTTAGTCCTAGCTATGTGTGCATTTTTCAAAACATTCCCCTTTTTTAGAATCCAGAACTGCTGGAAGTTGCTACACATGAAGTCTCTTACAAAGATGTTAATAGATTAACCTGGATGAACCAGGATGGGGGTTTTGGCAAATGGAAAGCCAAAACATATGGTTTATGTTTGACTGGCGTCTGCACCATTGTCATAGCATCATGTGGGCAAAACCCTCAAATTGCTTTGTCAAAGGATGTGCAGCTCATGAGAACTCTGGAGATCATGGTGGTGCCAAGTTTTGGCGCTCTCTCTTGGCCTCTAAAGGAGAGGCAGTCATTGGAGTATTGTGGTTCTTCTGATGGGCAACAATGCAGTGATGAAGTGGTATGTCACACTGCCCAGAGAAAACCAAGGAGAAGGGAAAGGGAAGAAATGACAGCAAAGGACCTGGAAATTAGATCAACATCTGACCAACGGAAAATTAAAGAAGAAGAAAGAAGAACTGTTAAGACTGTCTCTGAGTCCAGAATGAGCTATGAAGAGACAGCACATCTCTGAAGGGTCTAGGATAGAAATGGGAAACCAAACTAATTTCATGCACATCTTCAGCACTCCATGTGCAGTTTTTCCCTCTCTTAAGGTCACCACCATTCATCTCTCAATCTTTCTGGGTTGTAAAAGGCCCATTGAAAATTGATGGGCATGACTAACATAGGCTAATGAATGTCAATGGGTCTACTCTTAGTGAAACCTAGTTGCATACAGCCCATTCTCTCTCAGTTCCTAAGAGAGAGAGAGAGAGAGAGAGAGAGAGAGAGAGAGAGAGAGAGAGAGAGAGAAGTGGGAGGTGGTTATCATATTTTTAAAAAGCTTTTATTTGTATTTGTCTGCCTATTGATATCCAGCAGGAACCTTCACTGCACTCTTTTTGGCACCTGCTAAAAACAAACCTACCCAGGGATAGGATGCAAAAAAAGGGGGGAAGATAGAAACTAACAAGAAGTGCCAGGAAATTCTTGAAATTCTTGACCTTCTAAAGCTTCCCATACTGTGCAGTCACAGTGAGCCAGAACCAGAGATGCAGGGCAGGGGTAGAGAACCATTCGCAGCCTGAGGGCCCCATTCCTTCATAGACAGGCTTCTGAGAGGTACATGTCAGTGGTGAATGGAACCAGAGGCAAAAGCATGTGGCACAGCCGATGAGAGTACCATTGTACAATTGGCTAAATTCCACCCATGCAAAAGTCAGAGATTTCTGACATCCACCTATATGTTTTCCACCTCCATCCAGGCAAGCAAGAGGCATTATCCTAGTTCTAGGGCACATTCCAGCCAGGCAGAAGCAGTTGAGGATGGCATGGAGCAAGGCAACTGAGAGGCAGGGCCTGGAGAGGGGTGAGTCCTGGGAGAGTCCTGAGGGCCAGATAAAAGGCCTCATTTGGCCCCCCTGAGCCTGGTATGAGGAGAAATGAGACTTCTGGGTTCAGAAAAGTGCAGTGCTGAAGAATCGTCAGAAATTATTAGGGAGTTGCCAATAGCAAGGAAGGGCAGTTGAGTGACCCTTATGGAAAGGTTTCTACTGATTACAGGAGGAAACTAGCGTGACCCCATGGCAGTCCAACAGGAAAAGCTTATTCATATATGGCTGGCCTGGTTAACACTGTGCAACAGGAGCTCAAGATACCACCACTTCCTTTGGGATTTATTCCTCTTATCTCGAAGCTGTGGCCTTCCTTGCTTATTTTGAGTGTGATGTGGTAAAATGTGCCACTTGCTTGAGACAAGGGGAAGGCGCATTGGAGATGATGCATTCGCACCCACATAAAGTGCCTGTGTGAAGTGCTTATTTGTACAGAAAGCATAGGAAACTGATAACATAAGAAGAGCCTGCCTGCTGGGTCAGAGCAAAGGCCCATTTAGTTCAGCATCCTGTTTCCCACACTCGCCAACTAGATGCTTACTGGAAGGCTACAAGCAGGACACAAGTGCAACAGCATTCTCTCCACTTCAGAATTATTCCTCTGATCCTGGAGGTAGCATATTACCATAATAATACTTAGAACAAGTCCAATGGAAACAACCAGAGCCCTGTCTAATCCATCTCCACAGGACTGGTTTCAATTATTTTGCCCCAAGGAGATAGACAAGCTGCTTGCAGAAATGTAGCCAACCACTTGCCCATCTTGGCTTCTTAGAAGTAGCTGTAGGGCATTGACTGGGTGGGTCACTCCAGGGAATGATCAATGCTTCTCTGGAGGGAGGGGAAATACCATCCACCTTGAAGGAGGCAGTGGTGTGTCCTCCTTAAGAAGCTCTGATGGGGTAATGCATCCTTGAATAAGAACAGTTTTTCAAAGAAGATGAGAATGCAATATGCAATATAGGAGCATGGATTGCTTTCCTGCACAACCTAACCAAGCTAGCCTGCTGTGGCAGACACCCACACAGCAGATTTGCCAAGGAATTGCACGTAAAGTCTAAAGTGCATAGGCAATAATATCCTGGTTGTGTCCCAGATTCCTTTTTCTCTGATTTATAGGTTTGTTTGTTTGTTTGTTGTATTATTCCAAACCTAGCCTCAGCTGCCCCTTTCAGAATTGGGGCAGATAGACTGGATATCTTATCCTATGTTCATATTCCCCTGCAAAGGAGCTCAAGGTGGCATTCATGCTTTTCCATTTCCCCATGATATCTTCATAACAACCCTGTGATGTAGGCTAGGCTGAAATACAGTGCGTAGTCCAAGGTCTCACAATGAGCTTCATGGGCAAATGTTGGATTCACCATGTTCTCACCATTGGCCTGATCCAGCAGACTCTTCTTATGTTATGATGGATCTAATCATAATCATGACTACTAATAAAGTGGTGATAGCCAGGGACAGATGAGAAGGTCCCATAGCATAGAAGTATATTATTCTACCAGAAAAGGCGATGAAAAAAGAAACACGAATCTTTCATATTTGCTTATATATTGGTACACAGGTAAGGATGCAGCTAAAAACATAACACTCTGACTAAAACATATATCCTGAAATAAGTTTTTTTTTTGCATATTAAATACCTTTAAAATAAAAAAAAACCTTATGATTTTTTACTTAGCATATATTTCTGCACAGATTTACGAACACAACATGGCAAATAATTGTGCAGCCATTAAATGGGCTTTTTCATAGCAGAACAATAATGTCTGTTTTAGAGTCTGTTTTCCCTGTTTTCTTTGTTTTTTTAACCAATTATGTAAAACTCTAAATTTAGTATTTTTATTTATTTAGAGGCCCCATGAGGCCCTAAGCCATAGCTTACTTAACTTGTACTTAAACCCAGCATTGTGTGGTAGCTTTATCTCGGACAGATCTGCCTCATTTTAATGCCATCTCAGTTGGTGGTCCTAGCCACATCATGTGGTAGTGAATTCTATTAATGGGTGAAGATTTGGCAGTACTCATGATTGCAGTTCAGATAACGCCACATTACAGACAAATTGGGCACAATCTTCTTGGATGTCCTATTCTGAAACCCTATTGAAATGCATGGGAACTGTGACATGTAACTATTGCTGATGTCGTGACTGCCAGGTTCTCAGTGCCAGGTTAAGAGATGTTTTTTTGAAATCTGCCACCACCCCTGAGACTGAAAAACAATATGTTGCATCAACATTCTGAGTGTATGCATAATTCTTGTGGTGAGAAAAACAGACATGTCTTTAAAAGATTGGATAACTTGTTCAGGTTTCAATATTTCAAATCTTTCTGTTCATGCTTCAGACAGTCTAGTGTCCCCGCTCCCCAACCAGCAGAAGAGGTCAAGCCACAGGCAATATTATGAAAGACACACCATTCATTTTCCTTAATTTATTTTGATTGCTGTCATCTTCTCCTTTTCCAATTTCCACCTCTGTCTCTTCATTAAGCGTCTTGACCACTGTAGATCACAAACTCAGGTGAGAAAATCAAAAAGGAGGCAAGAGAATAACCTGCAACTCTTGGGACACAGAAGATGAGGACCAAGAGTTCCTTGTTCCATTCCAGTAGGAAGATCAGTGTTTCCGTTCCACAAATGAGGAATCAAGATTTAGTTCAGACATCACAGCTAGATATGGTTTGCAGCAACTATAGTAACCTTGGTTTGCAGTGATTTGATTAGCTAAGATTAAGGTTACCACACATCCCCGTTTTCTGGGGACAGTCCCCAGATTTACAAATCAGTCCCCATACAAAATCCATTGAAGTTGAAAAGTGGCCCCGGATTAATTGAAAAAATTGGGCAACTTTAGCTTAGATGTATGGTGTTGTTGTTGTTGTTAAAGTGACTTTATTCTTTTAATTTGAACATTATAAATCACTTCGGGATCTTTTAGGGCATAAGGCACTATAAAGTAAATTGATAAAGATACAGTGGTACCTCGGGTTAAGTACTTAATTCACTCCGGAGGTCCGTTCTTAACCTGAAGCACCACTTTATCTAATGGGGCCTCCCACTGCCGCCACACCACCACA
Source organism: Podarcis gaigeae (assembly GCF_964106915.1). Classification (NCBI taxonomy): domain Eukaryota; kingdom Metazoa; phylum Chordata; class Lepidosauria; order Squamata; family Lacertidae; genus Podarcis; species Podarcis gaigeae. The sequence continues at coordinate 23,429,314 of NC_139691.1, read as the reverse complement.
GCCCAATTTCTGTTCTCATCCTGAAGCAAAGTTCTTAACCCGAGGTACTATTTCTGGGTTAGCGGAGTCTGTAACCTGAAGCTTATGTAACCTGCAGCATATGTAACCTAGGGTACCACTGTATATACAACTGTGCAGATGGGACAATACCTTAGGATGAATTGCAAACTGATTTCCGATTCTGTCAGAATCTTGCAAGGAGAGAAGTAAAACTTGGGTGAAACTGGCAGGACATGTGGAGCTCTGCATGGATGAGCCCATAGTCTTGTAAGACTGCTGGTTGAAAGGATGAAGAAAACCTAAGGTTTATTAGTGATGGAAAATAAAGCCATTCTGAGTATAGGTTTTATCATACCCCACAAGTATCCTGGAAGAAGATGGGACTTCCCATTTTCTCATGCGAGAGCACTCACTGGACACTTGGTGATGTGGTTCCAGGCTGGAGCCCCTGAGTCCCTGTTCCTCTTTTCTCCTTAAATGGTTTTTCCACAGCATACATTTATCAGCCCACTTTCTTGCAAGCTGCTCACTATAGCCAAGCCGTTTCTGGGGAGAAGTCAATAAATATCTGCCTTGCCTTGTGTTGTGCTTGGCGCCAGGCTGCTGTTTAAGCTTGTGGTTAAACCAAGTGTCTAAGAAACACATGTGCTGGAAATATCTCCCTTTCAGACTGATGGCTTGGCAGGTTGTGCTGACACGCTCTCAAAAGAGATGTCTTCACTTAGATTGTTACGTCTTCTGTTTTTCAGGGTTGTGCTTGGATGAAGCAAGGGGGTTATGAAGCAGAGCTCTGTTTGTTAGGGGGAATTGGCTTGATGCAGAGTGCAGCACCCGTGCAATTGTCAGGCTTAAAAGGAAAATTGGGAATGTAGTGGTGTTCTTCTGCACAGATTCTGACCCAGAGCCTCTGGGGTGCCACAGGGCATCAGACAAGGAAGATCTGTTTACACAAGACTTGTTGCTGCAGTACATTAGCATGATTGATCTCAAAACCTCTGGCTGGTGTGGAAGGTGACACAGATATGTACTGCTGTTTTGATTGATGCAAAGACATTGGGAAGCATCATAGTTAAGATATGAAGAACCAAAGTGGCCACATGTCATCTACAGAAGACAATCCTATCTTTGAAGGTGCCTTGTATTTGAAGGGCTTCATCTCCAAGTTTCATTTAAAGCTGTGGGGAACCTAAGCGTCAGGTGCCAGATGTGGCCCTCCTTGCCTCATCACTCTCTATACTCCCTCCCCAGACCAGGTCTCTCACTGGCTCAACTCTACAGCCTTTTCCCTGGCTGGTATATATACTTGAACATTCAAAAATCTTCTTGCATAGCTGGACACAGAGATGTGCATGTTAATATTTTGTCCTGTTCTTTGAACATGTATTTCATATTTTGGGATCAGCATGTAAATTGGCAGCCTATTGAGTTTTGCATGCAGAAACTGATGGGTCTGATCCCTCAGTCAGCTTCAGCTGCAACCTCTATGGACACTGATGCGTGTGTTTTTTAATGGATCAGTAATTTGGTGGTGGCAAAGTCCTCTCTGAGTGTTTGAACAGCTGATGGCAGGTTCAGAGTAGAGAAAGCTGAGCTAGATGCTAGCTATAACCCTGACTGAGAGAACATTGATTGAGAAGATTAAAAAGAAGGTTCTGGATTCAACCCATTTGGAATGTGAATGCAGGAGTTCCCATTTGCATTAGAAATTGCTCCACCCTGCTTTTATCTTCTGCGTAAGCAAAAATCAGACATATGCTTAACATAGCAAGAAAGAGTCTCAGAGGTGATTTTTCACGTGTAAAGTTTGAATGGCTTTGGGTCTGCCTTGTGCTTGTCATGAAGACTAGAAAGACCATTTCACAAGTCTTCTTGGCATTGTAGTTATTCTTCTTGGGCAAAGAGCATAATCCTGTAGGATCCAGACTTTTGTTGTTGTGAGAACAAGATGCTGAACAAGATGGGCCTTTGGCCTAATCCAGGAGCAGGGCTTTTCTTGGGTTCTTAACATTCGTTCAGCTTCTTGTTTTTCTCTTGTACAAGTGCTGCCTCTCTTGAGTTTCTCTTGAAACAAAACTTCGAGGCTTTTCTGCTGTTGGAAGAGTCCCTGACATTTGCTCAAAGCCTGCTCTATCTATGTGTGTTCTTGGACAAAGTGCTCAATCAATTTTGAGGAGCAGGGGGGAAAGTTTTGAGAAGACAAGCAGCATTTCTTCATGAGGAGGGGGCCCAGGGCATCTCTATTTATATCACAAGTCCTTGTGCTTCCTCCTGTGTGTATTGTGCTTTGGCTTCCTTCCTGCCTATTCTGCCACTTCAAAAGGGCATGTGGACCTTTTACTCAGATGTCAGGATGACATTCACTGTCATTCTGCCGAGTAGATGCGCACCTTCAATAGGCAGGCTAGCAGCAGCAGTGAGCGTGCTTGCGTGTTCCTTTCAACCTTGCCCCCTCCCCAGTTTCTGCTGCTGTCGTGCGTTCTGCTGCATAATAGGAAATTGTCAAGACTTAAAATAATAAAATGAAACCCGAGATTCAAAGGTGATCTTCCTATGTGCATCACAAATGATGTTCTCGCTGAAAGGGGATTGAAGTCATCCTCCCACCTCATGTCTCTTACATTCATTGTCGTCCTTCTTCAATTAATTTGCTTTTCATGCCATGAGCCAGCTGAGTTTTCAGCATGGCAAAGACCTGTTAAGAAAGCAAACACCTTTTTTCAAGTGCTTGACAGCTAGCTGGTTGTCAATGGATCCGGTGCCTTGAACACTTCTTCATGTCAAGCTGTCGTGTGTTCATTGGTAGCTATTTTAAACTGTGCAGATAACTGGATGGGCAGGGGCTGGAGTACTTGTAGACCAGCGGTTCCAAACATGGTGCCCACAAAAGTCTTCTTGAGTGCCCACAAGGCTCCCTTGACCCTCTGTGCAGATCAGGCATGAAAGAAGCATTCTTTGGTAAGCGATACAATAGATTGCAATGTGTGCTTGGTTGTGGTGTGCCTGTGGTACCCAAAACAGATTCTCTAGTTTGTGCATGTCACCCCAAGCTCAAGAAGGTTGGTGGCCCCTGATTATATGACCCATTAAGACAAATGCAGGTCACCAGCTATTTATTGGGGTCTTTCAAGGTGTTTGAACTTTCATCCCTTCTATCCATAAGTTCTTAAGCATAAACTTTTGAGAAGTTATGGAATTATGCTTGAAATCCAGCCCCCATCATTTCTTGATAATCCTAGGTAGAAAGCAAAACAGAATGCTGGCTTCCTACCGAAGGCCTTGATCATATATGATCAAGGAGTAGCCATAGCATCCCAGAGCAGGGCCTTCTCAGTGGCTATTCCCAGACTTTGGTACTTCATAGAGAAGCTAGATTGGCTGCTTCCTTGTCTGTCCTCGAGCAGGTGAAGACTATTTTATTCCAACAGGCCTTTGGGAACTGAGTTTTTTAAGGAAAGTTTTTAATAGTGCTGTGCTGTTTTTACTATCTGTATTTTAATGTGTGTGTGCATGTTTATGTATATGCAAAAATACAGATAGTAAAAACAGCACCCCCCCACACAATTACTTTTTAATGATTTTTTTAATGTGTTTGTAGCTTTTTGTATTTTATCTGTATTGTTTTGCTTTATGAAAGCTGTTTTGAGTCCAAGTCGGGAGAAAAGGTGGAATATTACTTTTAACTCCATGGAGCTCATGGTGGCGTACATAGTTCTTCCCCTCCTCATTCAACCCCAACAACAGCCCTGTGAGGTAGGTTAGACTGACTGGCCCAAGGCCACCCAGTGAGCTTCAGGGCCAGGCGGGGGTGGTGGAGGATTTGAACACTGGTCTCTCAAGTCCTAGTCCAACACTCTAACCAGTTCACCACACTGGCTCTCATATAGATGGATAAGGGAAGGCACCAATCACAAGTAGAGTCCTCTCACTCACTCTGCTGCCTCAAGGAGGGGAGGAGATGTCCTGAGTCCTGAGGAGATGCCATGCAGGGGCTGGTCAGACCAGAATGAGTGGTGGGAGGTGACACTGCAATGATCTACCCCATTTTCTCTCATGTTAACCAGATGCTTGGTGCCCACTTTTCCCTCAGTTCCCATGACAACCTTGCCTCCAGTCCTGGAACCACCACCAGCACTGCCAGAACCCATCCACAGCCTATCCTCTGCCAAGTCTGGTTTGGAGCCGCCATTGCCAACTCCTCTATCACCTTGGTCATAAGGATGCTAGCTGCGGCGTGAACAAGCAGTTCAGGTCCATCACACCAAAGGAAGTTCCTCTTTCCATGTCCAGTGCAAAGGAATGCCCTGCTTGCCCTGCTGAAGTTGTGCCCATCCCATTCCCTTATAATGAGACCCAAGGAGGCATGTTGATCATTGGCTCAACCTCTTCGCTTTCTTGGCCATGTCCACCACCTGTTGTGCCTTTGAACCTTATTTTGCTTGTGTTCCCTGTACTGATTTGAGCATTAAAAGATTTTGGCAGAAAATATAAAAGCCAGGACAGGAGAGAGGAAACATCCACAGCCCACTTCGTTGACCCTTCCCCCCCTGTCCCCGCTTTGTGAAGCCAAAGGAAACTCACTTAAAGAAGTAGCTGTTTAATGCAAACACTTGTAATTGCGGAGGAAGAAAGCACTTTTCTCTCTCTTGCCTCTTGTGAAAACATTTTGAAGGATTAGGAAAAGCTCCACACTGCATACTCCTCTCTCTCCAGTGAAAACATCAGCTTGGAGTGAATCAGAATGCCAGCCAAGTGCATGCTTTATGTTATTTCGGTACTGTGCAAACACTGTATCACAGCTGGAGAGCACCAGGTTGGCCAACGATGTTCCAGCTGTTTGTTGCATGTCAAAAGCAGTAGTCTTCTGCCTTGTTCTTCTCTCTCTCTCTCTCTCTCTCTCTCTCTCTCTCTCCCCTTTATTGTTATTTAAAGACAAAATGGTGGTTATGATCCTGCTGCAACTTCTCTTGGTTTTGCCTGCAATCCAACTCCAACCCATCAGTTGAAGACCAACAACTAACGACAATATTTAACAATGTTTAGTTTAATATGAGATAGTCTGCTTTACTTTTTATTTTGGCATTTGATATTTGGCAGTCAATTGAGTCAACATTTCTGATGAGTGATATGTTAATGCCATAGACTATTTGACAGCATTTTATAGCCAACATGAAATAGCATTGGTGTGTTTGGTGTGCAACTGCTTGCAACACATTTGTACTTTTTAAAATTTAGAAGCCAAGAAATGTCATCTAAAATCTGTTGCTCAGATTTCAAATGTCAAAGCAGAATTTCATTGTCAAGTATCATTCCACTTTTTAGTGATAAGTTTGGAAATTCTAGAAAACTTTGAGTTTTTGCAAAGACTCATTTAAGCTCCACTGATGTGTCATGTGACATTTATATTGGAAAGTCCCATGGTGAAACAGAATGGAATTGTTGAACCATGATGCCTCCACTACTTCCACTGTTGGAGGCAATAATGCTTCTGAATACCAGTAGCTGTAGGTCGCTGGGGGTGGGGGGTAGGGAGACTCCTGCTTTTATGCTTGGGTGCTGCTTGCCAGTTTCCCAGAAGAGGCAACTGGTTGGTCACCTTGAGAACGGGAAACTGGACTGGATGTGCCACTGGCTTGATCCAGAAGGGCTCTTCTTATGTTCTTATGACTGGCTTCAGTTGCACATGAAGAAATTTCTTATTTATGGTTGGTTACTGCAGAAAACCACTAAGCCAAGTGAATTGTTACATAAGTGACAAGTGAACCATTGTTACATAACTTAAAAGAAGATACAAATGCCATACAGCTCAGTTGATTAGAGCATGGTGCTGATAATGCCGAAGTTGCAGGTTTGATCCCCATATGGGATAGCTGCATATTCCTGTATTGCAGCAGGTTGGACGAGATGTTCCCCAGGGTCCCTTTGAACTCTACAATTCTATCATTTTGAGTTACGTGCATTTAACGTGTGCACATTCAGCTTTATGTGCTTGGCAATTTTTTAAAAAATGGGGTGGAAACAGGGTGAGTGTCTGGGATTAAAAAAAACCTTTGGCAATCCCACCTAACATTGCACCCAATGTGTTTTCACAATACTTGATTTTTGGCTTTATGCACTATCCCCAGAATGTAACCCTGCATAAATTGCGGCTTTACTGTATATGTATAGATACAAATCTCTGGTTTCTGAGCAAATTCAGATGGTGAGTGTCTGGGTTCTTGCTGATACTCTGTCCCCCCCCCCCCCACTTTCCCGCCATTAGCTGGGGTGGCTAATCTTTATTTATTTTATTAGTATTTTGTCCCAAGGGACATGTGCATGCACACAGACACAGCCACACAGTCCCTCTTCTCAGTTGATTCATGAAGATGAAAGGTGGGGGTGATTCACATTCCCACTGGGCTCTGATCACCTCCACACTGCCACTCAAATTGGTATATATAGTACATTGTGCCAGAGGTTTTCCAACCCACCTGTCAGGGATGAGTATGGTTGCTCACGAGTAAACAGCCAGGACTCCGACCTGCCTTTTTACAGGTTTTATTTGGTGCAAACTATGTACAGTGCAGACATCCAAAGTTCATGACTCCCTCAGCCGCTAGCGGATTCCGAGAGTGGGCTTTTCCTGCCCCCTCCCATCATAAGAACCTCGACACGCCCAGTCTCCGCCTTTTTTCCTTACGCTTGACACCCCTGCCAAAACTAGGCGACGGAAGTTGCATCTCTGCGTCCCGCAGATAAGTCTGTGAGCTTTTGCCTTCCCTCTCTCCACCTTTCTTCTTCCGTTTCCCCGAGGCTTCGCTGACACCAGTCTCTGAGGAAGTGTTACTGCTGATCAAAGTGGGAGGCTCTCTGTACGTTCCTACCTCCCTCCCCACTCTTGATGGCAGTCCCCTGACACCACCTAATGAAATTACAACGATTCTAGCAAATTGGTAGGGTCTTCATGTGCCAGAAAAAAATTGTTGGTGGGGGGCGGGGGCGGGGCATGCCTTTGAACTGGGGATTAGTCATCTCTGCTATAAGCAAAGAAAAAGTTTTACAAGTTTTTAACATCTAAAAAAGCAGGAGAAGGGAGGAGGAAAGGGAAGCCCAGCACAGAATATCCCCTAAAGTCAATCTTTGTCAGCCTGGCGCCCTCCAGCTGTAGTCCAGTTGTTTTGAACTACCACTCCCATCAGTCTCTGGCAGGACTTCCAAGTTCCCATCAGCCCCAGCATCATGCTGGGGCTGATGGGAATTATGGTCCAAAACATCTGCAGGGCTTGCAGGTCAGTGGCGACTGCCCTAAGCCACCCCATATTCCGCTCTCAATTTGTCATCATAAGAGTTGAACTGTGAAAGACTTTTGCATGAGATGTGTTAATCTTCGAAATCTGCAACCTCCTGTCCATCAGTTTGGGTTCAAGAAGTGAAAAAGGGGTGGAACTATATAGACACAAGTATTTAAATTGTTTTGCTTTGTGTTCTTTGTGCATGTTTGATGCAGGTCATGCAAAGGAACTGCGGCTGATGAAACCGGAGTTGAACTTGAACAGTGACCATATTACAGTTGCCGCCGGAAAGCCTTTCGCAATCACTTGCCGGTAAGTGGTGCAATGAGAATCCAGGGTTCCATCCTAAAAAGGAAGGTGTGGTGGTGAATCCAGAGTTGATGCATGGATTCCCAACAAGCAACTTTCCCCAGACAGGAAAGATTAGGGGAGGAATTCTAAATGGGAGGGTGTTAATTAAGCCATGATCCAAAAGTTGCAGGAGGCAGAAATTTCAAATATTTTTACCCTACTTCACCAGAACTCAAGGTGCTTTTATAAGAAAATGAAAAATCAGACCTACAACCTACAATAAAATAAAAATGCAACCCTCTCACCACTCTTGGGAAAACTGAAGACAAGACAAAAGCTAGATTCCTTGAAGGAACGGTGGGGTATAAATGCAATAAATTAAAAAATCTTTTAAAAAATCTTTGGCAAAAATGTGTATTTTAGGCAAAATTGCATACAAACGTGTGTATTAGGAGAACATGCACTGTGAGATAGTGATGACTTTTCATCAGGACACTGACGTAGACGTGTAGAGAACTGGATTTAAGAAAAATGGAAACTGAAAGAAACCAAAATGGATGGTTTCACTCATCCCTAGTGGTGACAGGAAGGAAGCTTAGCTGAGTAGCAGAGTAGATCCTTTGGATGCAGACAGTCCTAGTTTGAAACATTGGTCTGGAGGGTCACTGGTGCCCCACTCCAGCTTTTGCATTCTGTCCAACCCAATCAAATAACTTCCTACCAGATAGTAAAACTTACTGAACATGTTTTGAATTACACTCCCTGCATCCCCAAACACTGTAACCATGTATATATTGACATATTAGCAGTTTGATCCTATGCATGTCCACTCAGAAGCAATCTTCATTGAGTTAAAATGGGGCTTTCTTTTGTTTAAGTCTATGGTTGGACCATAAATCTTTTTTAAAACCTTCTTTGGCAATCACCTCCTGATCACACTCTAATAAGGAATTCAGTACAAGGCAGAATATTGCAGTGAAAACACTGTGTTTAAACCTTACAACATGTGAAAATATCCTAACCTCTTTGCAAGCTCCTGAGCCGATCACTCTTTCCTCTTTCCCTCTCCCCTCCTCCCTGCCCCTACAACACCCACTCACTCACACTGATGGAAACAAATAGATTTGAATTTAACTTGGAAGAAATCTATAGTGTGTTTTCCCACTAATGTCTTAGAGCATTTCTATAGCAACTTCAAACAGCCACTATTTGTTGCACCAAAATGGAATATAATCATACCTTTCCTCCAGAATCAATACTGTTCTGCTTATAACCTTGCTCTTGTAACATCACGTATGTCATGCAAGAAACGCAGGAACACTCAGCCCTTAACCTTTCAGAAGTTTTCTTTTGGGGAAAAGCAACTTAGCATAACTCCTCAAACAGCTTTAGCAGTCAGCCTCAGGAACGTAGGGAGCTGTCTTATTGGTCCATCTATCTCAGTATTGTTGGCAGTGACTGGCAACAGCTCTCCAGGGTTTCAGATGGGGTCTGTCCCGGGGCCGCCTAGAGATGCCATGGATTGAACCTGGGACCTTCTGCATGCAAAGCAGATGATCTGTCTCCAAGCCGCAGCCGTTCTCCTGAACTAGCCAATCATAGTTTTTACTTAAAGAAGATGGGATCACAGAATACAGATCGTGATGGGGTTGTCTCTTCCAAGAAAAAGAGAGAGTGCTTAGAAGCTACTCTTCTGCTTTAAAGGAACTCGTAGCAACATACAACATTGATATCTTTAAGCAAAATGAACACCATCAGTATAGTATATGAGCAGTCTACAAACAAGCTATAAGCAAACTCCAGGGAATAAAGAGCAGTGGCAGGTTTGGTTCATCCCATTAGTGGCCTTCTGACACACACATGAATTATGTCGAAGCTAGCTAGAAAGGTAGCCAGGCAGAGTCGCATTTGGGAGTGAATTCTGCAAAGATGGGAGCCAACACTGAGGAGGCCCTGCTCCTTGCAGGTGACTTGGGTAAAAGATAGAATGGAAGGCAAACTCTCTTCCAATGAATCTTGAGGAACAGGGATTAGGATGCCTGTGAAAGTCCCCAGTTTGAGTTGCTTGAGTTAGCAGAATCTGAGAATGTAGAGGTTGTGCTTACTGGGCCAAGGATAGTACATGGTGAGGGCAGAAGATGGTGTCTAGCTGGTTGGCAGAAGAGCCTGACTCTGTCTGGAGTAGGGAAGGCCCATAGCTCAGTGACTGAGCATCTGCTTTGCATGCATAAGGCCACAGGTTCAATCCCTGGTGTCTCCAGGTAGGACTGATAATGTTCTCTGTCTGATATCCCACGAGAGCTGCTATCAGTCAGTGTAGGCAGCACTGATCTGGATGTACCTGAAGGAGTTCTCTATTTGAAGAGCTGCCTAGAATAAACAAAAAAAAATTCCTTCCAGTAGCACCTTAAAGACCAACTAAGTTAGTTCTTGGTATGAGCTTTCGTGTGCATACACACTTCAGAACTCTGTTCTGAAGAAGTGTGCATGCACACGAAAGCTCATACCAAGAACTAACTTAGTTGGTCTTTAAGGTGCTACTGGAAGGAATTTTTTTTGTTTTGCCTGGAATAAGTCTGGCTTAAATATAACCCTATAAAGGGGGAGCAGCCTCAGGAGTGGGCAGGGAGACAAAGCTTGAGGCTGGCACTAGGACAGCAGGTTAAGCCAGCACACACAGGCCACCTCACCACTCTTCCCCACTATAACATTAATTTTATTTCTATTTAAATTATTTCTAAATGTGCAACTATATATATAAATTAGCACCTGCAAAAATTATACAAATATGTGCCCTCTTTGGTGCACTTTTTTTTATACTGCCCCCAACTTCAGAGCATAGCCATCATGGCTAGTAGCCACTAATTATTAGTGACTAATAGCTTTCTCCTGCAGGAATTTGTGTCATCTTTTGAAACCAGCCAGATTGGTGGCTGTGACTGCCTCCTATGCACTGCGTGATGATGTGTTTTGTTTCATCTGTCCTTAATCTTCCAACATTCAGCTTCATTGATGTCAATGAGTTCTGGTGATGTGAGGGAGGCAGCGAAAACTTTTATATAACCCCTTTCTCCAAGTTGTGTATAATTTTATTCATACATCCATGCATCCCCACTCCATATATTTGAAGCATAGGTTGCACTCACATATACGCCTGCCTAATATGTTGCATTAGGGGTGAGGAGCCTTTTTCAGCCTGAGGGCCATGTTCCTCATGGACAGCCTTCAGGGGGGCTGCATGCCAGAGTGGGTGAGTCCTGACTCAGAGTGAATGAGGGGAAAAATATTTGGAGCAATGGAGGCGACTCTTACATTCTACAGTAGGCTACATTCTTGCCATGCCATAGGATTTTTGCACATGCTTCTCTATCCTCCATCCAGTTCCAAGGGCCAGACAGAGAGGCCCAGAAAGCCACATTTGTTCCCCAAGGCTGAGGTGACACATCTCTATGTTACACTCACATACGTACTTGCCTAATTATGTCTGAAAACAGGTTTCATGTCTCAATGTCTTCTTTTGACAGAGGCTCGCCTGGTTTGACTTGGATCTGGAGAAATGACCGGTACAAGGATGGCAATCGGTGGCAGGTATTCGAAAAGAAATGCCCAGGCAGGTCACATCACACCTGCAGCACCCTTGTGGTCAACCGAGCTGTTGCCAATGACACAAGCTACTTCACCTGCCTTTACAGCGACCTTCCATCAAACAAAGAACTCAAGGCCGAGTTATACATTTTTGTCAGAGGTAAATGGTTCAAGATATATATGAAGTAGTCATTAACCTGTCTTTCAGGCTATCAGTCTTTACAAGGCTGCTTCTTCTCGTGGCATGAAAGATGGCAAGCCAAACCCCTTTTATTAAATCTGCCAGGCTGAATGCTGATGTCTCCTTTTGGCTCCCCGCTCTTAAAAAACATTCCCTGATGCTACTTAATTTCCCACAAAGCCCACAATGCCATGTGACTCTGGAGGGGTTGTCAGTAGCTCACAACATCTTTGTTAAATCTGCCAAGACAACCAGATGCATTTTAGGTCCTTTTACTCTTTACCAAAGTGCATCTAATACTCTTGGTGTGGCAAAGTTTTGTGCTGCAGCAAGCAAAACCTTCCAGGAACTGACCCTTCTGACATTTTGTAATTTACCTCTTTTGGAGTTCATGACATGACTACAACTTTTAAAATGCTGGTGCCGATTTTATTTCACTCTGTTCCACTTCTATGTTGTTGTTTTCTATTCTCTTTTTCTTTTACTCTACTATATACACCTGGATAATGCAAAGCTTGTACTACTTATCTTGTTTGCTTATCATTGACTGTAACAGCAAAGATCTGAAAGGTGTCAAGGGCAAAGACAAAGACATGAGCTAGTACAGGATGAGGAAGAGAAAGGTACGCGTGGGAGCCTGAGGGGCAGGATCTTGGACTCACTCACATCATGTATTTTCATGCTGGCTGTGTGGAGGGAGTGTGGAGGGAAGCCCTTAGTGGTGAAGAAATGAACCTTCAAACCAACTAAACAGGATGTAGTGGGGAATCCTCTGTAGTCATCATTGCTTGGTCCTTAGCCTCTCAGTTTGAGGAAGTGGAAATCCTAGGAAGGCAGAGAACAACCAAGGCTAAAAAGCAGGGGGAAGGGCAGCTCAGTGGTTGTGCACCTGCTTTGGCTTAATTTCAATCATCAGCATTTCCAGGCAGGGCTGGGAAAGACCCCTGCCTGAAACAATGGGGCAGTTGCTGGATGAACCAATGATCTGACTCAGCATAAGGCAACTTCCTATGAAGTCACAGTAGAAACCAACTTGAGCAGAGAAACCTTGAGACCACGGGAGATGTACCATGCCAGACACCAGCTCCACAAATTGTGGGAGGAGGGGCAGGGGCAGGCAATGCATCCTACCAGTCAGGTGATATTTTTTTTAGGGTCCTCCTTCCCTCTAAATTATCCAAAGCATACTGAGATACCTTGCAGGGTTTTGGAAAAGTGCAAGGCTTGGGGGAGCCTTTGTTAGTAGAAGAAGAGTTTGGACTTGATATCCCACCTTTCACTCCCCTTAAGGAGTCTCAAAGCAACTAACAATCTCCTTTCCCTTCCTCCACCACTGTGAGGTGAGTGAGGCTGAGAGACTTCAGAGAAGTGTGACTAGCCCAAGGTCACCCAGCAGCTGCATGTGGAGGAGCGGGGAATCGAAAACCTGGTTCACCAGATTACGAGTCCACCGCTCTTAACCACTACACCACTCTTGCTCTCAAGAGTGATCAAAGAAGGTGGCTGTCAGTGCAGTTTCTTGGTGGCTTTATAACACACACACACACACACACACACACACACACACACACTTGTAACAGGACTGGTCAGGCTTCTGGAAACGAATCCCACTGTTTAGCAAAGAATAATAACAGCATGCTTAGCATTATTTATTTAACAGGATTTACATACTGCATAATATAAGAAAATAATCAAAACTGTTTATATAAAAGAATATAAAATATTTATAAGAAAATACCAATAAATTCAAGAGACTTGGAAAAACAAGGAGGCACAATTTAAAAAAAAATAAAAATGTAGATAAAACCAGCTCTTTTAAAAATATGGTATACATAATAAAATTGCATGCCTTGGTAGTCTTGCATAAATAGGAAAGCTTTTAACAGGCATCAAAACAGTACAATGAAGGCATATATATTTGCAGAGCTGCTCAGTGACACTTGCAACAACCTTGCATGGAAAGCCAGGCTTATCATCTGGTGAGCCTCCGAGATACCGCCTTGCAGGGAGCTCCTGAAGCACATGGTTACCCTCTGCGCTGACTCCAATGCACTGGTGTCACCATCCTCCAAGCATCTCCCAGGCCCATCACTTTCCACTGTTTCCCTTCCGGGGGGCGGGGGGGTACTATAGGCTTTGTGTCTTAATACCATTAAAAAACAAAACACTGCATTGCATCTTCCAAGAAAGGCAGAGTATATGTTCAAGTCATCTGAATAATGATTTGGTCTGTTCCTTAGTCTCTTAAAGCACTGCCCATGGAGTGGTGCAGCCCAATAATCTTAGAACCTGGAATTAATTGTATTATAGGGTGGTTGCCTTTAGTCAACCATGTGTATGTGTAGTAATGGTTAACCTGAAGGAGTGTCTCCACCCCCATCATTCTGCCTGGACACTGAGGTCCAGTGCCGAGGGCCTTCTGGCGGTTCCCTCACTGCGAAAAGCAAAGCTACAGGGAACCAGGCAGAGGGCCTTCTTGGTAGTGGCGTCCGCCCTGTGGAACACCCTCCTATTAGATGTCAAAGAGATAAACAACTACCTGACATTTAGAAGACATCTGAAGGTAGCACTGTTCAGGGAAGTTTTTAATGTGTGATACTTTAATGTATTTTTAATCTTTGTTGGAAGCCGCCCAGAGTGGCTGGGGAAGCTCAGTCAGATGGGCAGGGTACAAATAATAAATTATTATTATTATTATTATTATTATTATTATTATTATTATTATTATTATTAACCTTTCTCTCCTCTGCACCTTCCCCATCCCCATTATTCCATACTTTATAATTCTTTCTATGGTCCTGATCTGTTAGAGCAAAAGAAAAAACAAAAAGCCAAATTAAAGTGTTTGCACACCCAGATTTTTCTTAATTTGGGGAATACTCAGAGCATGTGCAGTTTTGCATTTTAAAACTCACGTAAAGCAGAGAGCCATCATGAATACAGGAATAAACCGGAGTTTGCTTCTGATACCATGATGCAGAATTTGGAAATTATTCTCTATTCACTTTTAAAAGTGAATGCCATGAAATGTTATCAAAAAACAGAAAGGAATAAATCATGATGTCACAACCATGTCAGTCCAGATGCTGTTGCCCCTGGCACCTGCCGCTCTCTGCGTGGTCCTTTGGGTGGTCTTTGGGTGGTGGGCCCTGTGCTTCTGCCCAGCTGCACTGCTGTACCCACAGGACTTCATTCCTAAACCCCTTATAATAGGCAGTGAGTTCCCTTGATCTTAGTTGGGTTTATTTCTACATCGGTGTGTGCGGTGAATTACTCTTTTTCTTCTTCCTCCATTTTATACATTCCTGGAATTCCCTCTCCTTGCAACACAATAACCTTGATTTGTCTTTATCTCCCTTAATTCTAGTCTTGAGCTGTTTCCTCTTCCTGTTTCAACATTCTGCTGTGATTGCCTGCCTTTTAACTCTCTTGACTCACCCCGGGCATCTCGAGCCACAGGAAGCAGGACACACAAAAATTCAATTCCCCTCTCGCATTCGGTGCCCTTGGCAAATTAAAATCCACCTTGACTTGAATTGCTTTTCTCTGCGATTGCCTCAAGGTGGGTTTTGAGACCCTTCCAGGAGTGCCGAAGGTCTTTCCTTTTTTTTAAAAAAAGCGCAGTCCGGTATTAAGAAAATCTTCCCTGTTGTGAGCAAGAAATGAGGGCTGATTAACTCTAGAAATACTTCAGCATGATCCCTAACTCTCCAGCTCTTAAATGTGACTTGTGAAATCAGTATTGCATTTCAGCAATTCATAAATGATCATCTTATTATTTTTATATTTTTTAATGAAACTGATAATTAGGGAACTTGAATATCATACCTTCAGCCCCTGAGGACAAAAGAAGGCTGTGGAAATTAAAACCATTTGTGTAAATAACTGCTAAATATGGCAATCATAATATGCATATGAATAGGAAAACTTAGGTAAATTAGATTTAAATAAAAATTGGTTCCAAATCTCTTCATATGACACATTATGTAGAACTCAGTGGTTCATTTTCCTGCTGATCGCTGGATACTTGTTTTACCACAGTAGTTCCCAAGGTGGGCAGTACCGTCCCCTGTGGGGTGGTGGGATTACCTACCGGGGGGGGGCATTAACTGGCACGGGGGCAGCAGGGGAGTGCTAGAGTGTAAATAACCACCAGATTTTGAAAAGCTGATATCACTGGATTAAGCTCATCAGTTTTGTTGAATTAATTACTGTATTTTTCGCTCTATAGGACACACTTTTTCCCCTCCAAAAATGAAGGGGAAATGTGTGTGCGTCCTATGGAGCGAATGCAGGCTCCTTGGCTTCAGTGATAGCAACGCAAAGCCTCCAAAGTGCAGAGGGACACCTCTCGCTCTCCAGGCTTCCGGGATAGCCGCCTGAAGCCTTTGGAGCGCAGCAGGAACTCATGCTGCGCTCCAAAGGCTTCGGGTTCCTCTTGCTGAAGCCGGGAGAGCAAGACCCTTCAGCGAAGCGGGGGGAGAAATGGAAGGGGCTCCGTTTCTCCTGCTGCTTTGCTGAAGGGGAGCTGAGCAGAGAGGGGGAATTTTTTTTTTATTGTTCTCCCCCTCTAAAACAAGGTGCGTCCTATGGTCGTGTGCGTCCTATAGAGCGAAAAATACGGTAAACTAATAGTTTTAATTGGATTTCAAATAAATGTGCAACCAGTTGTTATTGTTTTATTATCTTCCTTACTGGGTTGTGCAAACCACAATTTTGAACTATGCTTGGTGGAGGCACTGGGGATGAGTTTATGGAACCAAGAGGGCAGGGGCCTGAAAAGGTTTGGGAACCAGTGATTTAGCACATGGGCAGGGAACACCTGACTGTGGAAATAAGAGACAGGACACATATACTTATTTCTTTCTCCTTCCTTCCATTTTCCAGCTTAAGATCACACATCTCTGCTTCTTTTTCACACCCATGAGTGGACCAATACAGGATGTGGCCAGTACCTGCAGTTATATTGGACTCATTGTAAGCCAGATAGTACAAAACTTCCTCTTCACAACTCTCTCCTCTTTAGATACAATCTCCTTGCCACGAGCACATTAACAGCCAACCAAAACAAAATGATCCATGGTGCTAGGCAGAGTTCGCCTGCACGTCTCTGATTCTTTTATCTGTCCTGCTCTGCTGTGCTGGAGGGGGCTAGGATGTGGCAGAGGTCACCTTCTCCACCAGACTCCATCAGGCTGCACAGGGACAGAGTTGGGGGTGGACTTCACCATCAACTGTACCCACTAAAAGACATGGACAGAAGTCCACAAAATGGGTTGTTTGGGAAGGGGCAATGAGGACAGAGACAAGGATCCACTGCATGCTAAGACAGTCCAACTAGCAAAGGGACCCTTCAAGGCCCATTCAGATCTGCTGCAGCAAGAATTGTCAGAATTCCTGCCCCCTCTGAAATTCCATCATGGCCTTTGTAAGCAATAGGAATCTAGATTCAGTCACGCTACACTTGGCCGGAAGTTTGCGTATCACCCTAGTTCCCACTATGGTGCTAAAACACCATGTAGGATTTAGGTGCCTCCCCTTTCCATCTCCATTATATGTAATATGCAGATCCTCCTGATGGGTGCTGGTTAGGGGATCAAAGAACCCTCAGCAGGATGCCACATCATTGGCCCCTAAATGTAATCCCAAAATGCAAGGCCATGGAAGTTCAAATCAATGGCATTGTGAATAAAATAAAAAGTGGGGAGAGGACAGTTTCCAAGTTTTATGGTTGCTGCCATGCTTTTTTAAAACTACTACTCTATATTTAAGCTCTTCCATAGCTTTTGTTTCATGTTTGCATCAAAGCAAGTGTGGATTTTGAAAGGGCTATACAACTGCTCTGGGCTGTAGCAGGTGGAGTGAGAGGAACTGCTAAGTAAATTGCTCTTCCTCTGGGAGCACCAGGCCATTCTTAATAAAGGGGAAGAAAAATAGTATCAATCCCTCTTTGCCCCCCACCACAGCTGTGCTTAATGCTGAAGTCCCTGATTGTTGTTTCAACAGAGGTTTTGCTGCCCTTGCTACTGTTTCCTGCCCCTGTTTTGACAGCCTTCCCTGGGGAGTTTTGCAGGGCTGTCAGACTAGGCTCCCTGACAGCTGAATATATTGGCCTGCACAGACTGCCTGAGACAGGAGTGGCCAATGTGGTGCCCTCCAGATGTGGTACTCTAACTCCCATCAGCCTCAGCCAGCATGACCCACAGTCAGAAATGATGGGGGCTGTAGTCTGACAACATCTGGACTCTAGAAGGGAACAGGTTAGACATCCCTGGTGTGTGGAGTGGAAATTGCCACTGTTCATTTATTCATCCTATGTCTGGAACGAATATGATCAGTATTCCCTGTTGTTGCTTTCAATCTGCAAATTAATTATTGTCCCCCTCATTTGCATTATCCTTCCCTTGCATTGAAATGAATGGGGTAGAATAATATAATGACAGTGTAAATTGTGTAATTGTGCCACAGAGGACAGTGAGACTAATAACATAAGTTTTGGCAGAAAGTGAAATGCAGCAGAACAGAAGTGATGCTGCATACAATGATTACAGGGCAGAATGGGGAAAGATGCTGTCTTGCATCTCTGACTGCACAAAATAGGCTGGATGGAGCCAAGTACATTATCATAATCATTATCATATTTATTTATATCTCGTATTTTCCCTGGCCAGGATTCAAATTACACAAATTTTAAAAAACACAGATGAAATAAAAAAAGTTAAAAACATGTAAAAGATAACTGTTAAAAACTAATTAAACTCTAATAGAATTAAAACAATATAAACAAACAAATTATTGAAATACAGATAATAAAAGCCTCACAGCACTATTAAAGCCCTTTCCTTAAAACCCCCCAGTCCATTTCAGAACAAAGTCTTCACCTGCCAGAGGAAGGACAGCAGTGAGGGAGCCAGCCTAGATTCTCTAGGAAGGGAATTCCAAAGTCTGGGAGCAGCCACCAGGATGGCCCTCCCCCATGTCCCCATAAAGCTGGCCTGTGAGAGTGGTGGGACCAAGAGATGAGTCCCCCCTGAAGATCTCAAAGCCTGGGCAGGTTTGTGTGGGAAGATAGTCTTTCAGAGAGCTTAGACCTAAGCTGTATAGGGCTTTATAGGTCATAACCAGCACTTAGAATTGTGCTCCAAAACAGACCAGTAGTCAGTTACTCAGACAAAAAGAGAGAAAACATTGCTTTGTTGAACAGTCATATTGTTCCAAAGCTTATTGGTGGCCTCTGTGTTTACCTAGCCTTCACTGTCCTCTGCCTCATGTGACCAATTGACTTTTGCAATCCATGTGAGCTCCTCCACCCCAGCAACATTTATAATGTTTTCATCGCAAACACAGCATCATGACACCAATGCTGCTTTAAGTCTGGGTTTGCTGGCTTTCTTCTTCCCTCACTGGTAATTTTTCATTTTCTGTTGTGCCTTCTAGAATTTGACCCCTGGAACAGGGACTGTCTTGTTTTGTAATCTCTAAATGGTGCTAAGCCAGATGAGTGCCAGGACTCCGCATCTTCCCTCACCCCACTGCCTGCCCTTCTTAGCATACCAGCTGTGGTACACTGATCCTTGTTAACTCAAACTGGGAAACCATGGCTTATTGCCACTTTAGTAACCAGGATCTTAACCCATGGCATGCATACATTCACATTACACACACATCTCCTGATATCAAATATTGAGGAGGTGTTACAACAAAATATGCAAGTGCAGCAAAACATAAAATACCGTCAGTACAATACAGAATCATTGTAAGAATGACTGGCTCAACACAAAACACAACTTGCAGTTTGAAGCAAAGGACAAGATGGCACTCTTCCACTCCAATTCCATGTACTAAAGCCAGCCAGGCTGGCAGGGTGAATCTTATTTCAACACTAGCTATAGAAGAACATATTCCACTACACCTGAGAACAGCAAGCTGGTGGTGCAGGCCCACTTGTGTGTGGTAAACACAACTCTGCTCTCTAACACTTGACCATCAGTTGCCCCCCACTCCAGTCTGCTGCCTGAGGCAGTTGCCTCATTCTGCCTAATAGCCGGGTCAACTCTGTTCCAGGTGTAAAGTGTGAATTGGCCTTAGTGTTCTGATTTAGTGTGGCATGCACATTTGTCAGTGATAGCTGTGCAAGCTACTGTGATGAATTTCAATGAATCACAAAGCTACCCATTCTACTTTTTGGCCACTTCCAAATAATACATTTAAAACACTTTGATACTGCTTTAAAAGCAATGGCTTCCCCACTCTCAAAGAATCCTGAGAACTGTAGTTGGTTAAGGATGCTAAGAGCTGTTAGGAGAACTGTGTCCACATCACAGAGCTACTAATCCCAGCGTTTTCTGTGAAGAGGGATTGATTCTTAAACCACTCTGAGAGGGGTGGTTTAGTGTAGCTCTGTGAGGGGAATAGAGGTGTCTAGTTTTCTAGAAAAAGAGGTGACGGAACTCACCATGAACACCTCCCTCGTTCTCTTAGAATGGCAATGGCGCCTACCTGAGAGGTGCTCGAATTGAGTTCCAGCAGGTTCTGGCTCACAAAAAAAGTTCTGGTCCTGACAACTCTCAGCACCCTTTAAAAAAGCTACACTTCCCATGATTCTTTGAGGGAAGCCACAACTTTATAAAGTGATATCATATTGCGTTAAATGTATGTTTCAGATGTGACCTTTGTTTTGTTTTTCCACTACAGATTGGTGTGGCTTCATTTTGCCTGCTAATCTCTCCTGATTTAAGCTCACATCTGCTCCTCTCTCCTCTTCACTCCCCCCCCCAAAAAAAACTTCTGACCCATCATGAATGCTTCTTCAGCTCTTCCATGTAAGTGTACCTCCTTGACCTACACTGGACATAAATTGTGTGAGCCCCGCCCTGCCTGCCTTCCTGCAAAATTCCACCGACCTGCCGAGCCAGACAGCCTGTCTGCGGGACCCACAAAAAACCCTTTTCCGTCTCCTCGGACTTCCCTGACAGCCGATAAGCTGTGAACATTCTGCAGTGCCTGCCTGTCTCTGGGTGCGATGTGTGTTGCAGCTCATAGCAATTTTCTTCCCTTGAAGAAGCTGTGGGTGGCTTGAAGGGTGTTTGAATGGGAGGCAGCGAGCTGCCCTTGCAGCACAGACATTTTGTACCGCAGGGGAAATCACTTCTCTAGCAGCTCAGGATGCCAGATATGCTTCCATCTAGGGTGGTCCCATGTGACTGCTGAGTCAACATTTGACATTATCCGACAGCTTGTGGACGTCTTGCAAGATAATTGTATGGACCTTTGTTCATTCATCCACTTAAGCCAGCCTTCACCAACTTGGAATCCTCCAGGTGTTTTGGATGGGAACATCTGGAGGGCACCAGGTTGGTGAAAGCTGGATTGAAGAAACATTGCCTTGGGAAGCTAAAAAATGCACTGCCAACTCTGTGGATGGAGCAAGCTTGTTTTCTGCTGCTCCAAAAGAAAGGACCCGAACCAATGGATTCAAATTATGAGGAAGGAAATTCCAACTAAATGCTAGGAAGAACTTTCTGACGGCAAGAGCCTTTTGAACGAACTGCCTCAGAAAGTGGTAGACTCTCCTTTGTTGGAGGTTTTTAAGCAGAGGTTGGATGGCCACCTATCAGAGATTCTTTAACTGTGATTCCTCCATTGCAGGAGGTTGGAATAGATGGTCCTCAGGGTCCCTTCCAACTCTACAGTTCTATGATTCTTGTATTCATCTGCCTGATGATGGTACCCATGGATTCATCTCTTTCTTTTCTGCTGTGTAAGTGAATGGCTGCTGATAGTTGATGGCCTGCTTCTGTATTTGATTCAAGTTAGTGGCTATTGCCTTTTAAGCCCCTATCAGTGGCTTGGAGAACAGGATTTGGGTGACACCACCGTAACCTGCATAATTCTGCCCATTCACTAAGGTCAGCAGGGAAGACCCTAACCCTTTGTGAGGTGGGTGGATGTGATCACAGGGGCTTCCACCATTGCAGCACTTGCTCTTTGGAACTCCCTGCTCCCTGCTCTGGTAGTATTCTGCTGTCATCTGGAAACAGCTTTGCTCAGCAGGCATTTGACCTAGGTGTTGGGTTGACTTTACTGCCCGCCTCTCTCCCTTTTGGTATCTGTTCCCTCTGGTTCTGACTGTTAACCAACCTGCTGTTTTTGTTTGCTTGTGGTTGATGTATTGATGCCTTTGTCCTGGGGTAGCTCAATTGGTAAGGCCTGAGGCTGTTAATCTCAGGATCGTGGGTTAGAGCCCCACACAGATTTCTGCATTGCAGGGGATTGGACTCGATGACTCTCATGGTCCTTCCAATCCTATGTTTCTATTATTCTTTTTCCGTGTTGGCCATCTTGCTGCAGACCCACACTATACATTTAACACAAATTCAGTGTACATTTAAAAGTCATGGCTTCCCCAGAGAATCCTGGGAATTTTAGTTCCCCCTCACAGAAATACCATTTCCAGCACCCTTAATAAACTACCATTCCCAGGATTCTGGGTGGGAAGCCACATGTTTTCAACCAATTCCAATCTGTTACCTCCGAGGATGTGGACAGGCTGCTTGGACGAGTGAAACCAACCACCTGTCTCCTTGATCCTTGCCCACCCTGGCTTATAAAAGCTAGCCGGGAAGGGCTGGGCGATGGGCTTCGTGGGGTGGTGAATGCTTTTCTCTGTGAGGCAGCCTTCCCAGACCCACTGAAAGAGGCAGTTACCTGAGCTGCCTGTGGCAAAGGCGGATCTAGGAGCACCTTGAAACTCTCATGTTCAGTTGCCAATATCATAATGCTGTTCTTCAAATCTGTGGTGCAACCGCATTTGGAATGTTGTGTACAGTTTTGGTTGCCTTGCTGCAAAAAGGATATTGTACAGTTGGAGAAGGTTCGGAAAAGAGCAACCAAAATTATTAAAATGATAGTGCAACTCCCCTGTGAAGAAAGGATGCAGCGTTTGGGGGGGGGGGTTAGCTTAGAGAAAAGGAGAGTAGGAGGTGACATGATGGAAGTTTAGAAAAGGCCAGCTTAACCTCCCTGTTGCCCAGGATCTCCAAGATATTTTTATTTGAAGACTGTAAGGTCCTCTGTGGGACATACCAGGAGAGGCGATCCTGTAGGTATGAGGGTCCTAGGCTGTATAGGACTTTAAAGGTTAAAACCAGCACCTTAAGCCTGATCCTGTACTCCACCGGGAGCCAGTACAGCTGGTATAGCACTGGGTGAATGTGATCCCGCAGCGAGGACCCCATAAGGAGTCTTGCCGCGGCATTCTGCAACCGCTGGAGTTTCTGGGTCAGTCTTAAGGGCAGCCCCATGTAGAGCAAGTTACAATAATCCAGTCTGGAGGTGACCGTTGCATGGATCACCTCAGGGCGAGGTCAGAGCGAGAGAGGTAAGGAGCCAACTGCTTAGCTTGGCAGAGATGAAAAAATGCCACCTTTGTTATAGCTGCAATCTGCGCCTCCATGGAATGGGAGGTGCCGAAGATTACACCCAAACCCTTAACGGACAAATTAGGCAAATTCATGGAGGATAAGGCTAACCATGGCTACTAGCCACAATGGCCATGCTCTGTAATGCTTCTGAATATAATAATAATAATAATAATAATAATAATAATAATAATAATAATAATAATTTATTTACACCCCGCCCATCCGGCTGGGTTTCCCCAGCCACTCTGGGTGGCTTCCAACTGAATATTAAAAACAATACAGCATCAACCATTAAAAACCTCCCTAAACAGGGCTGCCTTCAGTTGTCTTTTTAAAATAAAATAGTTGTTCTTCTCTTTGACATTTGGTGGGAGGGCGTTCCACAGGGCAGGCACCACTACCGAGAAGGCCCTCTGGCTGGTTCCCTGTAACCTCACTTCTCGCAGTGAGGGAACTGCCAGAAGGCCCTCAGCGCTGGAGCGACGTGTCCGGGCTGGACAATGTGGGTGGAGATGCTCCTTCAGGTTTACAGAACGTGGTCTTAGTGGCCACTCCCAGTCACTAGTCTAGGTGCCACACACTGAATGCCAGTGGCTGGAAACCATAGTGAGGTTGTGTGAGTTTTGTACTTGGATCAGTTTTGTACTTGGATCCTGCTTGTGGGCTTCCCACAAACATCTGGTCAGCCACTGTGAGTAGAGGTTGCTGGACTAGATGAGTCATTGGCCTGATCCAGCAGGCTGTTCTTATGTTCTGATGTTCTGAAATCTAAGCAGCACTTTTCTGCCAAAGCTGCTCATTATTAAGACTCAGGTGGATAGCCATGTTGATCTGTCATAGTCATACTAAATAACAAGATGAAAGATGAAAAAATCTTTTTTAATAATTCCGGTGGCACCTTAAAGATCAACTAAATATAAGCTTTCAAGGTATGAGCTTTCGTGTGTAATGCACACTTTGTCAGATACTCTTTGTCGTTATTAAGATTGTTGTCTTTGTTCTCTGAAAGCTCCAAAAACAGTCAAAAGTTGTCATTGAATAGGGTAGTCTTAAGAACATCCAACTCAAGCTTTTTTGCTTCTAGCTTCAAGAGAAGATTTCATCCTGGTCTCTGACTAGACAGTTGCAGGAAAATGGTCTTTCAGATGGAGCCCAGCTATTATAAAAATGAACAATTCAAGTTTAATAATGGGTACCAATGTAGAGTGAGTCAGCGGTTTGGGTTCTTTGTCTTGTTTTTAATGTCACTATCAGATCCAAGGACAATGTGTTTGTGAGGAAAGAACTTGCACAATGAGGTCTGAATGACTTTGTCCTTTTGCCAGCAAAGGATCTGCAAAAAAGCAGTGAGGCATTTAATGAAGTCTGGAATATGGGTTTGTGTGTCCTATGACCAAGGGTGGGGGAGGACTTCTTTTGCATTTTAATGTGAACCCACCTAATTCACATTTCCTGAATTAGTATGTGAACAAAAAGTACACCCATTATCCTTTAAAATCCATCCGTTTCTGAATTTTGGGATGTAGTTTGCCAGCCTCAAAAGACACAAACCAAGATTAGCAGAAAGTGTGTGCAAGAATGCATATGTTGGTGAGAGCAATGTTCAAAAAGCAAGTTACCTTAGAGGAAATTGCTTGCAAAAACATGAATTTGGGGAAACTTTCCTACAAAAACGTGTCTGTTAGGATAAGCCTACACAAAAATGCCTATGAATTTCGGCTAGGGCTTAAAACAGTTTTTTAAAACAAACTTAATTCTTTATTACGTAAAATTAATACACTTATTGATTCCAGAAAAAGCCTCAAAGTGGTCTAGAAAGAGAATAAAACAATAAAATTATTAGTAAAATACAGTTAAAAACAACTGTTTAAAAAGTATTCCCCCCAAATAAGCTAAGCAATAAACTAAAAATGCACATCAATATTCTAGATACCTGAACAGACTTGTCCAAACAAAAATGGTTTTTACCAAAAAGCATATAGTGAAAGCACCTGCCTAATGTCAGGTAGGGAGTTCCCAAGTGTAGGTGCTGCCACACCAAAAGACTGTCAGTAACCTCCAGACTGCCCAAAATAACTTACTTATTTCTTTATTATTATTTTTATTGGGTTTTTGATAATTTTGTACATATAAAACATAACCATTTCAAGCATTAAAATACAAGATTCTTTTGAACCTTCAGACCTCCTTCCTTCCCTCCATGCAGTGGCGTAGCGTGGGGGGTGCAGGGGGGGGGCCAGCCGCACCGGGCACAACATCTGGGGGTTAGGATTAGGGGGCGCAAATCCATGGGTTAGGGAGCGCAAATTACTTGCCTTGCCCCGGGTGCTGACAACCCACGCTATGCCACTGCCTCCATGGGTTCCAAATTTAAGTTTAAATTTGTTGCATCTTTTACCATTATCCATCTATTATATAACCATAATTATCATAAATAATTCCACATCACAAGTGCCATTACATCCCATTGGGGAATAATGTAATGGCCAAAAATAACCTATGTAGAGAAGGGGTGAACTGAATTTAAGATTGGGAAAAAAATGAAATGGGAAGAAACTGAAATCAACAGATTCTTCTATCCCCATCACTTCAGAATGTAAGGGTTATATATTTCCTGCAATGATGATGGGACTGAGGACAGAAATACATCTGTGAATAAGGAGTGTAGTTGTGAGGTCAGGGTGGGGGCCCCACTGCCAACCCCAACTTCCTCTTTCAACTGGTTTTGCCCCATTTTTTTAAATAAAATAACCCAAGCTAAAATAAAATATAAATTAACCATCTTGCAAGAGCATCATGTTGACACTGTGCAAATATAACTTTGTCATCCAATGTTTTGACATAGTTTTTTGCGGGCATGGAAGGTTTCCTTTGCTGGACTTGTTTTCTCATGACATTTTTACAATTGCACATTGTTGCAAATAACAACAACATTATCGGATGGACAATAGAACCCTTCTTTCATTTTTTATCAAATCTAAAATCAAATCTGAAAACACTCTTCTGGAGCGCATCTGGATTTGCTCTACAGGCTTCTGATGCAGAAAACATTCTGAGAGTGTGAAATTGCAAGCATGAGTTGATGTAGATACTCTCATCTTCCTTAGGCACTTTGCTCTTGGGGAAATTTTAATTTACTGGCCAATGGATGGACTTTAGGCTGACAAGGAGCTGCTTCTGGGTATTTTCCAAAACTAATCTGAGTAGTAGCTATAATAGTAGCTATAATGCCATCCAACCTGTCAAAATGTGAAGAGCTATATTGACTGTGATTAGCAAACCCTGTAGGCAGGGGAAGCACAGCTAATGAACTATGAGGGGAGGCAATAAAATAGCTTCCTTGCTCCCTCTCTTCCTCTGCCCCTTCCAGTGTGATCCTAGCAGGCTTTCAATTTCATTGTTTCTCTGCCTTGGATCCTCTGCCCCCCTTTGGATTTTTCTTCCCCAGCAAAAAGCATGACGTGGGCAAGTTTGTGAGTGAAAAAAACACAGGGTGTGCCATAAGGTACACTGAGAAACTTATGGAATTGTTTTTATGACTGTGAGGGAGAGAGTTTGGAAAGGCACGGACAATGTTTGCTGAAATCTTGGCAGCCAAAATTTCAGCTATATAAAATGTGTGGCAGTTAGGGTTGGGGCCACATGTATCTCCTTCCCCTCAGTGGCGTAGTGTGGGTTGACAGCACCCGGGGCAAGGCAAGTAATTTGCGCCCCCCTAACCCGTGGGTTTGCGCCCCCTAACCCTAACCCCCAGATGTTGCGCCCGGTGCGGCCGGCCCCCTGCACCCCCCACGCTACGCCCCTGCTTCCCCTTCCCAATGACTTAGTGAGTCCAGACTAAATTAGGCAAAGCAGTGAACAATCCAAGAGGAATTGTGAAAATTTTGTAATAATTTAAGCAGATTGCAGAATGCATCTGTTTGTGGTTCAGAGCTTAGTGGAGGTATTTTGGGTGTTTTAAGGACAGGGTACATATAGCCCTGAATAAAACGAAAGAGGAGGGATGCAAAATGCATGAGGGAGGATGTTTCTCTTCTTACTAGCTGGTTTTCTGTTTCACATGCCCAAGCATAAATTTAGAAGTATGGTAAAATTTAAAATTCTGTACAAAGTAATGGTACCAAGAGAAACGTTTGGATGTGATTAGAAGTCTCCCTAACTGCACCCTCGTGTGGTAAGAACTGGTATTTCATGGTGCTGGATCAGCCTGTAAGACTTGCATCCTTTGCTACAAGGCTTAAATATGAAATTGTAATGATATACTGTATTGCAAAGTCAAACAACAGCATCCCACTTGTTTGGAGCTGCCAGTAGAGTCTCTTACTTGGGATGTAAAACCAATGTCTCGGACATTTGAGACATTAGAAGAACAAGTCCTGTCCTGCAAGCCCTGAGGCATAGGTTATAATGTTATGATGAATGCCTTGGCCCAACAGATATGCTACACAGCATCCTTCATCAATTTAGTGCCTTCTAGAGGTTTTGAACTACACCTCCTATAAGCCACAGCAGCTTTGCCTGATGGAAGTAGTTTTACAAGGGCATCAGGCTGGCGATGGCTCCTCAATAATATATTTTTAAAATCTAATGCAATCCATCTTTGTAACAGGCAGGGCTTGTGTTGCAGAACTCTTCTGCCAAAGGTCCCCTGAAAGCATTAGGGAAGCATCATGCTTGAATGGTGCACAGTGTATAACACAGTAAAAAGCACATGAACCATGTTGATGACTGTCTCTTTCCCTCACGGATGGAAGGGAGGGGCAGCTCTTGAAGCCTGTAAACCAGTGAGCCAAAGGAAGTCAAGACTTATCGCTAAGCTTATTGAGTTCACCATGTGTGTAGTGGAAGCAGGGACCATGGAACTTTCTTGTAAACAGCATTATCTGTGAACCTGCTGGGGATGTGATCTGCTTCCTTCAGTGGTTATAAACCTGGGAACCCAAGACAAAAAAGAAGAAAGTCAGCTCTATTATCTCTGAGTAGCTGTCTTCTTCTTCAATATATCTTTTGGTAATGTTTCTCCTCTGTCTTATTGATCCCCTCTCTTTGTGTAGGGTGCCTGGGGATCCCAGGTATACCACTGTGACTTCTCTGATGGAAGAAGGCAAGTTAGAAATGTGAGAAATAAATAGAAAATGTTGGAATGTAAGGAATGTATTTTTCAGCAGTATCTAAACAGCGGACAGCCTCTTAGAGATGCAGTATTTGGATATAAGTGTTTTGGATGGATCACACCAACTATTATTTCCGCCAAACAGCACAGGTTTCTGGCGTTGCATTCTGTCAGCTTTGTATTGGCTGAAACTGCATACCCTCCAAGAGTCTCGATTTTCCAGAGGATGCCCCAGAATTATGAAAGCCATCCCAGCTTCTGATTTGATCCTAGAATGTCCTTTTCCCCCTCCAGTGCTGCCACCAATGAGCTCAAGGAGGAGGAGGAGCCGATGCTTGTCTCAAGTGGCAGTAGCATCCCATTGCCTCTCCATGGCCGCTGCTGCCAGTCTCCTTCCTTGGGTAGCTTGCAGGGTTTGATGTAGAGAAGGCGAGGAGGAGAGGCTATCACCGCTGAGGCCCAGCTCTGAGGCTGGCTCTGAGGGGCAAGTGGAGGGCAGGGCCACCCCAGAAAGGGGGGCAGAGTGGAGCGCAAAGAGTCTTGATTTCACCCTTCGTAAAATTTATTTATTGGTGTGTGTGGTGGTTTTTTTTGTAAATCTTTCAAAGAACAAAATAAAATCCAGACTAAGGGTTTTCTCAGGATGGCAGAGGGGTGGGTGTTGTGTCCCATTGCTGTAGTGGTGTTGGCACTTGCCCTTCCTCTGCTAGGAAATCGTCTGCATCAGGGGGGGAATGGGGGGGTGCAAGGAGGGTCAGTTGGGGTGGGGGAGTGAGACATTTTTCCTGCTTTCATCTGAGGAATGTTGGAAGGTATGAAACTGATCCCACAATACACAGCATTTGACACCTCACATCTGTAACTGCATAAACTGTGGGGTCATGGTCATTACAAAGCTGAGAGATTCCACCCTCCTCAGATTTGTCTCAAAAGCTCATTGCTTTGTTGTTGTTACAACAACAACAAAGAAACAAATGAAAACCCATTGCAGTTGTGTCTCTGTGATTTTGAGCAAAAGCAGAGAGTGATGTGGGGTAAAAGTGAGTCTACAGCTTGTAAAAGCAGGCATTAGCATTGTCCAGACCAGTGAGCAGGATCCATAAACTCATAGGGCCCATTCTGACCTATCGGTGCAAAGAAGCTTCCTTGACCGGTGGGGCGTTTTCCTCTACATTTCCTTCTTCTGAACTGAAGCTGGTTGGTGGTGCACCAGATTAAGCCCCTGCCTGTAACCGCACAGGTTGACAGTTCATGCCTTCCTACAGACTTCAGTCCTGACACTGTGGATGTCTTGCTCACATGTAAAGCCAGTAAAGTGTAGAGTGACAGGCTAAGACTGGGAAGATCCAGGCTCAATCGAGCGTTCTCTCATTCTAACCCAGGGGTTGCCAGTGTGGCACCCATGGGCAGAAAAGCACCCTTGAGGCCTCCCCTGGTTACAACAAAGCCTCTGAGGCCTCCACTCACTGCCCACTTCATCATGGTACAGCTAAGGGTGGTTACCATTTATCCCAGGAAAAGTACATAAAGTGGAAGGAAGAATTTGTAAAGAGTGGTGCTCTTTCCCACTTCCTCATTCAACCCTATATGCTTTTCAGGGATCAGATTAATTCAGCTGGTGACTGGGATCTTTATCCACATCCCCTGAAAAACTGAAGAGTGTGTGTGTGTCTGTACTCACTTTTTTCCTTCCTGTTTCTTGCATAGGAGGTTAGTGGGAGCTGATTCAGGGGACGGGAAGAAAAGTGACCAGAAGGAATGGCACCCACATCACTCATTCACAAATAAAAATGTATCCATAGTCCTAAAATGGCAGTTGATCATTGGTCTAACCTATCTCACAAGGTTGCTGATGAGAAAAATGAGGGGCTGTTTTGTTTTTGGAGAAAAGAACAGGTTACAAAGGAGAGAAATACCATCAAAGATGCCTGCATGAGCATCTGACTAATGACCAAACGAGCTTGCCGGCTGGCACATAACTAACTTCATCTTCTCTGTGTTCCGCAGATAACACACAGCCTTTTGTAGACTTCCGCCCAAGTGTTCCTGATGTTATCTTCGTACACAATGCTACAGAAGTGATCGTGCCTTGCCGGGTCACCTCGCCGGATATCACACCAACGCTCCTGCTGGTGAGCACACTTTTTCTAAGTCTCATCTAAGAGGAAATAATCAATTCCGCAAGTGGCATAACCAGATTATGGATGTAATCCGATTCTTGGTAGCGGCTTGGAATAGGATTTGACGGACTTGTCACCCGTCATAGCATTTTGCTTCAGTTCTCACTTCAGCTATTTTTAGCTGTTCCTGATCCAGCCCTTTAGGTTTTTGAAAACCACACTATCGACCTAGATTGAAAGCAGCATGCTGAGGATGAGCATGAATGATTCCAGATTGAGAAAAACACAAACTTTAGGGTTCAGACAGGTTAGTGTGAAAGCATCCTAAATTGATAGTGCCTCTGGAAGCAGATTCCATAGTTTAATTATGTGCTGTGCGATTAAGTACTTTCTTTTGTCTTCATCTCCTACCATCCAGCTTTATTACACTTCTCTGGCTTCTAGTTTTTTGAGAGAGGGAGAAAAGAGTCTCTCTAGCCACTTTCTCCATACCATACATAACTGTACTCACTTGTATCCTGTCTCCCTTAACTCGCCCTTTTTTTCCTCAGGGCTCATCCACATTTTTGCTTGACCCGTATTTTGATTTCATTGTGTGCTGATGAATTCTCCTGGGTCAGAGAACTTTTCTCATTGTTCCGCAG
Organism: Podarcis gaigeae; assembly: GCF_964106915.1. Taxonomy (NCBI): domain Eukaryota; kingdom Metazoa; phylum Chordata; class Lepidosauria; order Squamata; family Lacertidae; genus Podarcis; species Podarcis gaigeae. The sequence goes on along the minus strand of NC_139691.1, from coordinate 23,398,686 downwards.
CTGTGCCTTGTGAAAATCTAAGGTAACTCGGTTAAGCAAAATCCTTCCTCAGATTTTCTGTGAATCTGATAAGATCTGATTTAGCAGGTCAGATTGGATTTTCCCAAGGCACAGCCACAGAACGATGAAAAAAGCCCTCGGACCTGGGAGAATTAATTGGGACAGGATATGATCAAAATACATGTCAAACGAAAGTGCAGATAGATGAGCAAGGCCATCTTAAGCATATCCGGCACCATGGTGCAAAGATCCCCCTGGTGCCCCCCCCCCCCGTTTCCCAGAGTTGTTGACCCAGTGGCATAGCAAGGTCAGGTGGTACTCAGTGTGGAATGTTTTTTGTCAAACCCCACCACCACCACATTGAAATTATTAAAGAAGGAAAAATAAGATACTTACTGTTGCAAGTGTTATTTTCTGGTTTATTTACTTAACATTTTGAGCATAAGCACTTAAAATCCTTTTTTTTACGTAACTTTGTTCTCTGCAAATTTTGAAATCACATCAGCTCCCAGAGTTGGTGGAGCTAGAATAAAACCCAGCTACCCCTCCAGCTGGACTCCGCCCATGGAACCAGGGAATGTGTGTGCTGTCTTATTCCATTTCAGGGTGGGTATGTGGGTCAGATGACCCTTATCTATAAGAATACGTACTTTGAAAACAAACTCAATCTTCTTTAAACCACTCCAGCCAAGGTGTATTCATAATCCACAATTAAGAATCCAGTTGAAGGTAATAAAGAATGAGTTTCAGTTAATTTTTAGTCTCAACGTCACATCAACAGGCAAATATACAATTTATGCCTGCACATTTGTAACACATACAAAGCTCTGTTTTTTGACTGATTATAGCTGAGTCCAAAGAAGATGGTAACCATGTAAAACTATACCGAAGTCAAGTTACAAAACTAGGAAGAGATGAAAACTAAGGGTTTAAGTTGATAAAAGCTTCATAGGTTGGAGGTGGGGGTTAATATAAATGTTCTGGAGGTAGTTATGAGCATTAGGGGACAGATATTCCTGTTGAGATAGAGAGAGACTGTAAGCAGCACGGTCAGAAAGAAATGAAACACTTGCTGCTGGGCGCCTGAGCCCAGCGCCCCTGATGCGCAGGCGCTGTGGCGCAGGGTACCACTAAGCCAAATGGGAAAGACGCCCCTGCAGATGAGGCCAAAACTAGAAAGCCCCAGATGTTCTAATCATTTCTTCATAGAGGAGTTGTTATGAACTTGGTCATGTTGGTTGCCTGTTTCTGCACCTTTCCAGCTTTACAATATTCTTTCTGAAGTACAGGATGGCTCCAGTTAAGCTGAAGGCAGGGTGAGATAACATGAAAAAAGTGAGAGGAGGAGCAACTCTACACTTCATCATCAGCAGACAGTTTCCAATTAGGGCTTCATTTCTGGGTTTCTTCATAGGAATGGAAAAGGCAAGAAGACCCCAGTAGTCCCTACAAAAGAATGCAAATAATGTCAATACACAGCTGAACTGCAAGCACCGCCTTACATCTATTTAAATTATCAAACTTCAAAAGGCAGCTGCATCCCCAAAATTTCATATATGCAATTTGCAAAACTCATGGACTATGTTTTGCATATTTGCAAAGAGTACCAGTTTCTTCAGACAGTATCCCATCTGCTTTGGTCTTCTTGTAAGAGGAAGGAGCAGCAGATGCACAGTTGCACAATATCACCCTCACAGTTGTATCCCAATGAAAAACTGTTGGCTTGAAGGGACCCAAAGGGTGGGATGAGATGTGGGGTGCATCTGGTTCATGGCCAGAATCATTCTCCCCTGCCCCTGGAACTGTACAAAGATTGATATTGACCAGTGGCATAAGAAGGTTTCTTGAGCAACTGAACATTACATACCTTATTTTTAGAGTCTTAACCTTCCTTTTACCTGGCTTTGTCTCAGATTTCTAGCTGGTCATTTCTTGTTATTGGAACTGAAGGGACCTTCTTCCTACTACCCTTTTGAGTGTTTCCACTTCGAGCTGCTACAAAATCTAGGCCAAATATTCCACACTTCCTCTTTGAAAGGGGACAAATGGGCAGGGCTGGAAATCATACCGCAAAAGGAAGGTGCCTCCGGACATCCTCAGTAAAGATGATGAACCTATTCATGGAGGTGTGTGAGTGAGCGAGTGTTTACCTTGGGCGCCTTCATTCTGTTCCCATTTAAGGAAATACCATAGTGGCTGTTTTGGCCTGGCCTGGAAGCGTGTAGAGCCATGCTGGCTGCTTCCTGTACTCAGAGGAAGTTTGAGGGGACGCGGAAGGAAGGAGTCCGTTGATCGGACAAATTTAGAATATCCTCACCCAAAATTAATAACTGGCCACTGATAAAGCTGAAGGAGAGAGAGGGGGGAAATACCACAAGGTCTTTTCAAGTGGTTGGGTAGATTCTACCCTTTTGTTGTTGTTGTTAAAATATTTTATTATAATGAATAACTTTAATATGTGGGGCCATCTTAAAAAGGCAGATATTCCTTCCTATTCTTTTTCTTGACCACTGGGGGATACTGAAGCACAAAGCCGTAATATTCAACTCTATTCCATTGTATTATTCCTGTAGGAATGTACTTTCCCCCTCATAAATTACCTTTCTTATGTTTCCATTATACTTTAAAATGACTGCACTCCATATCCTTTAAATATTTATGGGGAAGTGTGCAGACTGCTAATGTTCAAGGAAAGAGCCTAACTTCACATGATTTGTTCTTCGGTTTGAGCTTAAAATCCAATCTTTTCAACATCCCCAGTATAAAACTTAACACACTGGAGAAACGAGGGCAGGGGTATGACTCTTTGTGAAGGCTGATTCATTCACTAAGTAGGGACTAACCAAAGCATGTGGTGCTGTGCTCTGTCACATGGTGCCGTTCTGGCTATTCACCACCATGGGGGGAAAACCCTGCTAATAATACAGAACAAGGATGAGGAGTGTTGAATGAGGTTGGCCCTCCAGTTCTCTCCATTTGGCCCTTAGAACTCTCCTCAGGCCACACCCTCTTGCCTTTCTACTTTGCATGCATGCTCTTGAATGAATTTGTACCCTTGAGGTCTTGCCTGGGTAGAGGACAGAGAAGGGTGTGTGCGCGTGTGCAGATACTGGCCAACTCTACAAAGGGACAGAAAAACGGCTTCCCATCCCCGATCACAAGGATAATCAGTCCCTCCTCAGAGGGAACTCTTGAGAATTTTAGCTTTGTGAGGGGAGTAGGGGGCCTCCTAACAACTTTCAACACACTTAACAAACTACGGCTCCCAGAATTATCTCTGCGCTTTGCAGGATCACCTCTTGCAGATACCATCCCATCAGGAGGTCTGTTCTGTACGATGTGGGAATCAGGGTCTTTTTTTAGCATGGCAGTACCTGCCCCTTGGAAATCCCTCCCATTCCTGTAATCTTTTCGTCATCTTTTCCTATTTCAACAAGCCTCCTAGGTAGAGATTCTTATCCACAGTGTGTATGTGCATTGGATTTGAAATTGTGTTTCTATGTTTTTGTACTTGATGATATCTTGGGATGACTTGGGATGTTTCATGAAAAGTGTTTCATAAATAAAACATATAAATGAATGAATGAATGAATGAATAAATAAATAAATAACTGTTGGGGTGGTTTTGAATGTCAGGTGTAGCATCACATCTACCTCTCATCTTCCTCAGCATCCTTCCAGCAGTGCTGTGAGGTCTGTGAAGATGGAATGGGACCCCAAGAGAGGATTTGTGGTCACTTTGCCTACCTATGAGTTCTTCAGCAGCATGCTCAAGTGTGTTGCTATGGTCAGGGGAGACGAATACACATCCTACTATGTGACACAGAAAGTAGGTGAGTAGCTTGTAGGGATGTGAGGAGGAAGCCAATCTCATCCTGTACAGTATTCATTGTAAGCAGCACTGCCTTAGGGCGGACACTGAAAACCAGCACTCCCATTGCTGACATCACTGGAGCATAGTATTTGTGAACCCTAATTTCAATTACAGATCAAATTAAGATGCTTCCACAAATGCTGCCCAGAGTTTTACCTTGCAGAGCCTGGTGTCAGAAGTTCTCCAGATATCCTTTAAGTCAGCCTCTCCCTATCTGTTGCACTCCAACTGGGACTGATAGGAATTGTAGTCCAAAAAGATCTGGAGGACACCCAGTTTGGGAAGGCTGCTTAAATACTTGGATATTTTGCAGATGATCTTTTAGTGTGGCAGCACCTAAACTTTAGAACTCCCTGCCTATTGACAGTGGCAGATCTTGGACAGATTTCAGTGGGATCCTGTGTGATGTCAACGTGTGGTGCCCCCTACCTCTCACACTCCATTCTAAATCATATTTGTGGCGTCACCTTGTGGCACCCCCGTGCAACTGAATCAGTTATGCTACCCTAAATCTGCCTCTGCTATTGATTATCAGTTAGGTGTCTTCACTGTACTTTTTTGGGCACCTGCTAAAAACATTTTCATTTAGACAAGCCTACCCAGAGGTTTAGAAAGCTGAAGCAAGTTTTAATCTGTTTTTTAGAATTTTGCTATTTTAACCTTTCAGAAGTCTTAAATTGTGGCTATTTTTCTTATCGATAATTGTATTATAATATTTGCCAGATACTTGATAATCTGCATTTGACATCTGCCACTGTTTGGATTTTGATATTGGCTATTGGCTTGCTATGTCTTCCAGAGAAAAGGATACAGAACCTGGTTCTCAAAACAAATCCCCAAAAGCTGGTGGTTGGAGACAACCTTAACCTGGAATGCAGTGCGGAGACATTTTTCAATGGACGCATTGAATTTGTATGGACAATTCCTGGAAGGACTGTGAGTAAATCACATCTGTCCCTGGATCAAGGACAGTTATTGGTTCTGCTGAATGCAAAAGTTTCCAGTCAGAAGTTTTGTTGTGTGCTAGCAATTTCTGTCCTCACTTCCTCAAATAGTTTTTGAGCGAGCATTCAAATGCTCAGTATCCAATCAAAGAAATTATGATGTCAGATATGTTGTTGGACTGCCATCATCCCTGACCACTGCCACTGTGGGCTGGCACTGACTGGGGGAGCCCAACAGCATCTGCCTGCTTTCTAGCATCAGTTCAGAATTGCTAGGAAGGCACAGAAATATTTGGGTTGGCGGTATTACATTTTGATGGGGAGAGAAATGATTATGGCTGCTCCACTGAACATCCTGAGTAAATTTAAAGTGATTACATATTCTACATGTTTGCAGAGAGAGCTAATGTACATAGGAATATAGGAAGCTGTCTTATATCATGTGAGACTATGAAGCCATCTCGCTCAGTATTGTCTATACTGACTGGCTGCCTCCATGAGGGTTTCAGACAGGTGTCTCTGTCAGAACTACCTGGAGCTGCTCTACCACTGAACAAAGCTCTATGGAAGAATCCAGCATCATGTCTAGGGATGGATAAATCTGCCTCAGTTTGTTCTCTTCTGATTCCACACATGGCTGTCTTAAAGTATGTCCTGTCTGTTCCCATGTGCATTTTGGGGGGGATAACTCTGTACAAATCCTGAAAAAGAAAAAGTCATAACCCCTCCCCCCATGCACAGATGTGGAGGACTTATGAGGTGAATTTCTGTTTCCTTGTTTTAACACTGTAAATCTTATTGGAGTAGCTTCAAAGGCCAGCACATCAGCTGCACAGCAAAGAAAACATTTTTCAAAATGGTACAGGAAACAACTTATTGTGTAATTCTATGCACAACGGTTCATTCTACATACAACAAAATGGCTGCCCCATTTTATACTGATGGAGGTACATTGTATGTACAATGGCCCTTTGTGCATAGAACTATACAGGAAGTGGCATAAGGTCACTTCCTGTATGTTTCCTGTACCATTTTAACAAGCATGTTGTGTGCTACAGGTACTGTATTTTGAAGCTGCTTCAAGCATCTTTCCAATGTCAAAACAATAAAAAGGAGAGCAGCCTCATATGTATGAGTAGTGAAACAGCCCTCAGAAGGGTTCATAGATCAGCAGATTAAACCATATATCTGCAGTCCATTCTCATGAGTTGTTTGCTAAGATTGTGTTTTTAGTCAAGATGGTAGGGAGGGTATGCAGAAAAATAAAGCCTGGGTTAAAATCCCCTGATATACTAATTTTGTTGCAGTCATTTCCTTTCAGGGCTGTCTTAAGCATATGTGTTGCCGGGGTGCAAAGATCCACCCGGTGCCCCCCCCCCCGGTTGTCCAGTCCCAGGCTCGCGGGAGGGCGGAGCCTGCCAGCTGCATCAGCATCTCACTGGCTCAGTCGCCCTCGAACTTGTGGCACAGAGCTGCCCGCAGAAGAGCCCACTGCGGTGCTCTAACCGACGGGTGGGCTCTTCCCCAGACTCAATTCTCGGGCCCCGGACTCTCAGCCTGGTGCCCCTGAGAGCCTGGCGCCCAGGTGCCCCACACCCCTAGTGCCTATGGGTAAGACGGCCTTGTTCCCTTTCCATCTTAGAGGATTTGGGTCACAGACAGAAAGACCTGGAGATACCACTGCCCTAAGGCTGCTGATGAGCAAATGGAGTAATGGTTCCACCACCCTTTGCCTCACTAGAGGTTTTTGAGCATCTGAGAGAAGATCTAGCATGGCTCATAGATGTGCTGCTCAGCCTTGCCAAATTTGCTCTGAGGCCTTCAGCACAGCAAAGGAGAGTTATGCTGTCTTTGCACCACCTGCCTCCCACCATCAAGGCATCTTGCACACAAAGGCACATGCTACGCCCACCTCTCATGCTGTTTCAGACACAGGCCCCAAACCCATCAGAAAGTGGCAAGTCCTGTGTCCACTCAGGAGGAAATTCCCTCCCAAACTGTGGTTCTGGCCTGAATTTTGATTCTACCCCATCCTACATTGCAATGCACCACCATCACTGGTAGTTAACTCTGTCATTGTTATAGGAATGACACTAATATTGAGGGTCCAAATACCATTGTGACTGAATACCATTTTGCAATTGAATACCAATTTTTCATTTTAATAATTCATGCTCACTAAAATTCCATGAGGGTGGAGCTTGTAAAAGTCACATTTCAGAACCAAGAGTCTGAGGACCCACCTGATTTAGCCTTTTACATTGTTGGATTCATGGCTTTGTAAGGAGGAAACTTTTAGAAAATCTAAGATTTGCCTTTGTAGTTCACTGTTCCTGACTGGATATGTGTTACTCTCTGTTTGAGCTGTTCTGAACTGGCCTTATAGCAGGTTTTTTCCTGTCTCCACTCTGCTCCCTTTAGGAAACCAAGGCTGAAAATACATTCGACCTAAGTGAGCCAGTGTATAAAGCTTCTTCTAATGTGGTCATCAAGAATGTTACAATGGAAAACAGAGGGTTGTATGTATGCAGAGGCATAATTGCCAATACAACACAATTAAAATCAGAGGCCAACATCACTGTATACAGTACGTATGATATCTATCTACCTATCTACCTATCATCTACCTATCATCTATCTATCTATCTACACTGGTTAGAAAGTAGCAACTTCTTTTTGTGGAGGCAGAGTCCACCTGTCCACTCCGGCAATCAGTTTACAGCACTTCACAGACCCCCAACTGTATCATAATCAACATCACAAATATTCACTGACACATATATGCAGCCTAAAGTCAAGGAAATGATTTACCACTCGATATTTCGGATTGCATCAGCCGGCATTCAAGAAACTCCAGGGGTTTCTGTGACATGTTGTTACATTGACAGGCGCCACACTTTAAAAAAAGAATAGTACAGAAAGGGATATTTGCCCTTTGGAGATCTTTGTTTGACTGTGTTTGTGCTTTGATCTAAAGCAGTTGTTCCCAAACAGTATGTGTCATAAAAGAACTAATTATGTACTGTGAGAAATTCATTGATTCAACAGTTTAAAAGAGTACCCATCTGCAAAGAGAGCAGCTGAATGATGCATTCCAACAGCTGGCCTCCTTTGCTCAGGGTGGGCATTTTGAAAATGCCTCTGCTGCCTAAATGTTGTTATTTCAAGTATACACCACCTTTCATCAGAAAAAAGTTTTCACAAAGCAGGTATAAAGAACAAAATTAACAAACAGTATATAAAGCAATTAAAGCACCAAAATCCATAAAATAGGATTCCATTCACCCAATACCCCCACAAAATTGCACATCCAAAAACACACCTATTGTTGTTGTTGTTTAATCGTTTAGCTGTGTCCGACTCTTCGTGACCCCATGGACCAGGGCACGCCAGGCACTCCTGTCTTCCACTGCCTCCCACAGTTTGGTCAAACTCGTGTTTGTAGCTTCAAGAACACTGTCCAACCATCTCGTCCTCTGTTCCCCTTCTCCTTGTGCCCTCCATCTTTCCCAACATCAGGGTCTTTTCCAGGGAGTCTTCTCTCCTCATGAGGTGGCCAAAGTATTGGAGCCTCAGTTTCACGATCTGTCCTTCCAGTGAGCACTCAGGGCTGATTTCCTTCAGAATGGATAGGTTTGATCTTCTTGCAGTCCATGGGACTCTCAAGAGTCTCCTCCAGCACTATAAATCAAAAGCATCAATTCTTCGGCGATCAGCCTTCTTTATGGTCCAAACACACCTATACTTCAATCAAACTACACCTGTACATATTTGCCAGCTGTTGGGCTCACGCACAACTGCAAACCCGCTGTGCTTCATTATAATCAGCTACTGGTCCCAACACCCCACCCCCCCCGGAAGCATATACAAATAGACCACCCCACCACATTGGCAACCTAGCTACAGGACTAAAGCCAAATCCAATCTAGGACCCCACCAACATCAATAAAAGCCTAACATCCTTCACCTAATCACTTGTTCACATTCATAGAGTTATCCTCTACAGCTAGGGTCTTTTCACCCTAGTAATCAACCACCAGTTTCCAGCTCCCACCTGTGAAGTGATCAGACTCAAACTACTTCCCCAACCAATTTATCTACTTACCTTGGAACAGCACCACACTAACGATGGGGGAGAAATTTGCTCTAGTTCACATTTATAGGCAAACCTAATTAATTCACACTTTCTGAAACAATATGGTAGTGTTGGCCAAACTTGGGTCTCCAGCTGTTTTTGGGCTACAACTCCCACCATCCCTAGCTAACAGGCCAGTGGTCAGGGATGATGGGAATTGTAGTCCAAAAACAGCTGAAGACCCAAGTTTGGCCAACACTGCAATATGGGAACTGACACACAGCCAACCTTTGAAATCCACACTTCTTTGAATCTTGCAATGCAATTCTCTAGCCAAGTAATGTTTTGGTTTTTGGTTTGGTGTTGTTTTTTTTTTTAAAAAAGCATGTACTAGAGTAAACTATGCATTTAAAAATGCATAATTAGTGAAAATAGTATACAAAATGCATTTTATAATCAGAAAATGCTTTCCAAAAAAATGTTTGTTAGGCAAAATTGCTTGCAAATGCTGGTGAATTTCCACAAGGACTTGCTTTTTCAAAAAACAATTCCAGACGGATGTGGAAGTGTGGAGAACTGAGTGTTTGATGGGAAGAAATAATAACTTGAAATTGCCAGAGGCACCCATTCCCGGCACCACAATCCCTGCACTCAACTAAAACACAACCATGAGGGGAGGGGCCCTCGTCCTTATAGTGCCCTGAAGCCACCATGGCTCTTTCTGTGTGTATCAGTGGAAAATCCAGTACCCAGGAAGTCGTAACACCATATCTTATGGCTACTGCCACCAAGTGATATTGAACGTTGGAGCTGGTAAAAGCTCAACAGAAGGTGGGGAAGGCAGATGTTGTAAATTCCTTTCTCCAAATAGTTTGATCATGTGTCCTTTAGGGATCAAAATCAACTGCAGGTTTAAATTAATTAAAAAATGAAGCACATGTTTCAAATGGCAGCATCATTTCCTATTCTTACTTTATACTAATTTCTGGCTGGCCAGTCCATCTGCTTGCTTTCTGCTTGTGGGACTCTTGAATTCTGTTCCACAGCTTTTATTATCCATTGTGTTACTATTGTTTTGCAAAAAAGCAAATTTAAGATTCATGCCTGCAATTTTTCTTGTTTATTTTAAGGGGAAGCTTTCATCAAAGTTTCCTTTAAGAAAATCAATCCCTATGAAGTTGTCGAAGGTCAAAAGATGCTGAAATTGTCTTGGAAGGTTCAAGCTGTCCCCCGTCCCATAGTGACCTGGTAAGAACCAAGGAGGTACTTTGAACTGACAGAAGGAGAATGCTGATGCAGGGGGGCGAGGAAAGCGTAACAATCTAACAGCAGTTCTTTGCAGGTCTACTCAGGCTTGCCTGTGCTTAATTGCAGTGCTTAAATCTGTGCTGTGGTGTGTTTTATTTGGCATTTGGTATTCCCAATCACTTGTTTGTTTTGAACCATTTTTGTGTACATTGCCCAGAAAACTCAGTAACTCTATCATGGGATTGTCCTTGTTCCCCTCTACTCTATCTTTCAATTGGTATCTTTCTTGCTGGACATTGTAGGTACAAGGATGGCAAGAAGCTGACCAGTGCGAACAGTGACTGCTATGAACTAGATCCAGTGAAGTACAGGCTTATCATAAGGGATGTGAAAGCAAAGCATGCTGGGAATTACACCATAACCCTGAGCAACACTAAGCATAATGTCCATGAACAACACACTGTCGAGCTGGATGTATTAGGTAAGCACCTATTAGACCTAAATAACTAACCAGCTTATTCTTCTGTTTCTGGTTTCCAGGGCAAAGGAGAATGGCAAGCAGTTTCTGGCCAAATGCTTTGTATAATTGATGTACAAACATGTGGCATATATCCAAGAAACTGCCTGCTCCTGCTGCTATAGCTGTTATTACTATCATTATTTCAGTACAGTGGTACCTCAGGTTACATACGCTTCAGGTTACAGACTCCACTAACCCAGAAATAGTACCTCGGGTTAAGAACTTTGCTTCAGGATGTGAACAGAGATCATGCTCCAGCGGTGTGGCAGCAGCAGGAGGCCCCATTAGATAAAGTGGTGCTTCAGGTTAAGAACAGACCTCCAGAATGAATTAAGTTCTTAACCTGAGGTACTACTGTATAATAAATGACACAGAGCTCATGTATTGTAGTGCTTAGAGTGCTGGACTTAGGGCTCCATCCACAGTTCCCTTTGACCCAGCACTGTCCCCTGGGGAAACCCTCAGTTTAGCGCTAAAATGGAGCAATCAGCAATTGGGTTTTCCGATTTAGTGCTACAGAGCAAGTTTTCCAGGGCAAAGCAGTGGGGCATAGCCAAAACTTCTCAGACCCATGCCTACAAAGTATGGGGCAAGTGGGAAACTGCTTGGACCCATGCTTTCTAAGCATGGGATAAGCAGAAGTGTGGACTGAAAAGGTCCAGGTTCAAATTCCAATAAAGCTCACTAGGTGGCCTTGGGCCGATTCCCACAGTCTCAATCTCACCTACCTCACAGGGTTGTTGTGAAGATAAGATGGAGATGGGGTGAACCATATATGCTGCCTTGAGCTCCTTGAAGGGCAGGCAAGATATATGTGAGAGGGGAATAAGCATTGTCCAGCGGACAATGTGGCGCTATAGGTCTCTCTGTCCGGCCCTCAAGATTTCCCAGGCCCACTGCTTTCTTCTCCTGCTCCGGAGTGCTTTTGCCAGGCTGAGAAGTGTCTTTGAACTTTGATCTTGCCTCTTGCTTGCCTGGACAGAGAGGTGTGTGGATGTATAAAGCTCTGACTTTTGCATGGCTGGAATAAAAATAAATAAGAGTCGCATCTGTTGCCCCACCCACTTTTGCTTCTCTCCCCCCCTCCCCCACTGGCTCACAGTTTCTGGAAGGCTGCCCATGAGGCAGTGTGGTTGTCAAACTGAAAAAGGTTCCCACCACTTCTGCCATAGCATGCCAAATACAGACACCAGTGTATAGCCAAGTATCCAGGAAATATCTGATAGATTTTGGGAAAAGATGGTTTTGGGAATTTGAGTGAGCTAATTCATCTTGACACCACTGCATGGCTTTTAATGTTGGGGTAGCGTTTTTGAAATTGTTTTACATCACTTCAATAATTCAGTAACTAGAAAAGCAACTAACATATTGACAAATAAGTTCAGTACACAAGAAAGGCAAGGTCTGCTATGTCCATTCTTTTGAGCTTCTGCTTTAATTCAGCATCTCATAGGACTGGGGGGTCTTATTTGCAGATCTGATGCAGTGCTTGTATTTCTGCTGCCAAAGTTTTTTTCCATCAAAGTTTTTCAGGGCAAGAAATCCCGTTTGATTTTGATATATCAACATTTTGTCTCATGGCTTTGTTTAGTATTGGTTGGATGGCGTGTGGATTATGGTTAACGGATTTTTTTGTATGTGTACAAATGCTGTTGTGTGCAAGACAGAATTATTTTCTAGTTAAAGAATTGACTGTCCGTAACTAGGGATGCAAACACAAATCAGTTGGCATGAAATTCACAGGCAGTTAACAAAAGGGTTTCTTGTGTGCTGGCTACAATCCATTCAATTCATCTCCGTTAATGCTTTTGCAAGCTTTTCGTATTTGTATTTGTTTACGATTTCATGCCCAAGTGCTCTCTGTTGTTCTTTTGTCATGCATCAGCATGGTGGCATGAATTAAACTGGGATCATTATTGCAATTACTGTAAATATGTTGCTTATCGCAACCGTTCCAGCTCAAAGAATGCTGATAATTCATATACTGAGGAAATATTTCTGCACGTAGAGGGCAGGAGAGAAATTAACAACAGGTGCTTCATAAGTTTTGGCAACAGATTGCTCCTCCAAAAAAGATGGTCCGAAATGGAATCTCTGGTGTTGATTTATTTTCCCTGTGATGTGACTTACAGTAATCATAATCATAATAGCAATAACAAGAATAGTAATATGACTGTTGTTGTTATGAATGTGGATGCATTCCCCACCCCCGCAAACAGTTTTGTTAAGGATAAACTAACCGTGATGTAAACACATATGTGGCTATTGCAACAGGAGGCTCACAGAATCTTCCTGCCCTGCTGCTGTATAATGTTTGCTAGAACTGACTAATTTCCTGATATCATGGTGTTCTTAAAACTCCTCTCTACTTTACATTGACTGCTACAAGATACAGTGACATCCTCCAGTTGTAGAAGTGGGTCAAAGAAGTAACTGAAAGAGGAGTAACAATATTCCTTGCCCACCTTTCACCACAAGGTCCCAGGGCATGTTACAGCAATATAAAAATGCAAGATTAAAAGCAGTTCTAAAAATATACAGTCAGAAGAATAGTGGGGAGTGGCCGCCGGGACCACATAACACCGGTTCTGAGAGATCTGCATTGGCTCCCAGTACGTTTCCGAGCACAATTCAAAGTGTTGGTGCTGACCTTTAAAGCCCTAAATGGCCTCGGTCCTGTATACCTGAAGGAGCGTCTCCACCCCCATCGTTCAGCCCGGACTCTGAGATCCAGCGCGAGGGCCTTCTGGCGGTTCCCTCATTGCGAGAAGTGAGGCTACAGGGAATCAGACAGAGGGCCTTCTCGGTAGTGGCGCCCGTCCTGTGGAACGCCCTCCCATCAGATGTCAAAGAGATAAATAATTACCTGACAATCAGAAGACATCTTAAGGCAGCCCTGTTCAGGGAAGTTTTTAATATGTAATGCTGTACTGTTTTTAACACTGATTGGGAGCCGCCCAGAGTGGCTGGGGAAACTCAGCCAGATGGGCGGGGTATAAATAATAAATTATTATTATTATTATTACTTATGCGTGTGTTTGTGCATTAGGCAAAATTGCTCACAAACAGTATAGTAGGAGAAATTTAAACTAAAATGCTGGTGGTTTTTCATGAGGACTTTTTAAAAGATAAATTAATTTCAAAGTGATGTGGAAATGTAGAGAACGGAACTTAAGGTTGGAAAAACAAGATGCTGAGGGAGACTGAAATTGACATACTACCTGCCCCCTGTGTGCACCTAGCATGCAGTGCTCCCATATTTATGTAGTATGGAAGGTGGGGTAACCTGCAGATATCCAGATGTTGCTCAATGGAAGTTGTAAACACTCCTTGCCATTGGTCATGCTGCCTGGGACTTATGGGAGTTGTAGTCCAGAATATCTGGAAGTGTGATCTACATCATTACTGGTGGATCCGTTAAGTACTTGTAAGTCCTCGCAGATGTGGCTTTTACTGTCACTACAACATTTTGACATGGCAAACCTTGGAGAAAAATTATACACCACTTGATTGTAGAAAAAATGCTCAAAGCGGTTTACCAAAAAAAACCCACATTAAAATTAAAAAGTACATAAAAAGTACAAGTATGCCTGCATACTTAATTTCATTTGTATGCCACCTTTCCATAGTTCAAACCATGCACAAGGCAGTCAACAACATGGAAAAAATACATAATTACAAACAAAACAAAAGTGGTCATAAACAATAAATAAAACGTCAGAAGTATGCAACCAAATTAAAGTATTTCCACATAAATCATAAGAAGATCTGAAATAAAGGTACAGAATTAATACTGATAAAGGCAACAACAACCCCACCCCAATAATTTTGCAAGCATACGGTAATTTAAAACATACAGAAAGTTTATACCACAATAGAACAGACTAAAAACAAATTAAAACTCATACGAACTTGGAAACTTATGGGCAGGCTTGTCTAAATACGAATGTCTTCAGGTGCTGAAAAAAATGTATTGCACAATTTACCGTCTAATGAAGGAGTTTCTTGAATGATCCTAGACAACATAAGGTGCTTAATCACATAGCCTATAGTGATTCAGCTCAGTCCCACAGCATATAGTGCTGGCCACCAACCTGGATGCTTTTAGAAGAAGAGTAGACAAATTCATGGAAGGGAGGGTTATTGAGGACTGCTTTTACTATAATGGATATGTTCTATTCAGTACTATTTTTCTAGAAAAAGAGGTGCCGGAACTCACTTGTTCTCTTATAATGGCAAATATGTAGATGTTGCCACATCTCTCAGACTTACGATTGTTAGTTCCTAGCTCGTCAGTAGTAATAAATAACCATTGGCCCTACAGAGACTCTGATTTTGCATTTTATATTTTATATATTGTTTGATCCACTGTAATAAGCACTTGATGGATCGCTGTATTAATGGGGGGGGGGTGTTGTTTGCATATATGAGGAGAAACAGCCAAAGTTTTGTGTGGACTTCTACAAAAATATAAAAGGAATTGCAAGTTAATATGGAAATGAGGCAAACTGAACTTGCGGTTGGAATGTGAGAAACTGAGTAAACCAGAATTGATGGATTCACTGATCCGTAAATGTAAGGATTGTTGCAAAGTCCGTTCCTCCTTAAACTTCCTGTATAAAGATACATGTAGTAGCCCTATGCTTGGGCCACCCATGTTTCCAACCCACTCTACAGACAGATGGAATTTAATCTGGCATGAGGAATATAACCCTCTTGCTTGTTTTGCATGTAGGTCTCTTTGAGTCTCCTGGAGGCCACTGGACCCCTTTTTTTTATATAAACCCATTCTTCCTTTATATGTTTGCACATTAAGAGCTGTCCAAGAAGCTGGTGGGTTGCTGTGTTTTTGTTTTGTTGGATTAAATTCTTGTTGAGAGCCAAAGTTTCAGGCAGCAAATGTCATGAAATATTAGAGAGGAGGGGAGAGAGTGAACAAAAGGGAATCTTAACAAACAGCTGGCAACTATACATCCTGGTGAGCCAAAAATGGAAAAAAGGAGAAAAAACATGGGAGAAAATGGTTACTCCAGACTTGAGTACAAAGCAAAGGTGGGGGGGGGGAGGATTAAAAACTACTTATGGTCTGGTAAGGGTATTTTTAATTCTCACCCTAGAACAAATAAACAGAATATTCTGGGTCTTCTCCAAGGCTTTGTGGAACGGCAGCATTTCAGTTGAAGCTAGTTGCATATTATTCTCAGTTTGTAAAAGGGCTGTATCTTAGCAGCAGGTCCCCTGGTTCAGTCCCTGGAAAGACTCCAGTCTGGTACCTTGAAGAGCGGTTGCCAGTCAGATTGGACAACCCACCTAGCACTGAGCTAAGTGCACCAACAGTGTAAAAGCAGCATCCTTTGTTCCTGTTTAAATAACAGGCAAAACTAAAATACCCTTGCCTAGTGGCAGAAATATAACAGTGTTGCTGCCAGGTGTCAATTGCCCCTTGACATGTTGCCCCCTTCTGAAAAAAGAGGAGCTGCATCATTGTATTCAGAAACACACTTCTGGTTAATCACTTGGCAAATCTATTACCCCGCTGTGTCACTGGAGTTCTTTGCCTGGCTAGAGTTGTAACGCTAGCAGGGTACCATGCAAGAGACACCTGCAGTCTCAGTAAGCCTGAGCTGACGCTATTCTGTGATTTGGCAGATGGAGCTAAGGAAATGTGGGAGTGGAGGAAGAAGTTGTTGGATGTCTTTGATGATGGAAGAATTTTCCATATCCCCCGATACTCGTCCTCCTTTCCTTCAACTCCCTTCATGGTCTGCCCACTGCTCAGCAGCCTTGTTATTCTTCCACACAGCATGAAAATATGCACAGAGGGCCTGTCTACACACGCATGTCAGCTCAACTTTTCATCACTTCTTTATTTAGCATTTGGTGATTTGCACACAAACATGCAAACTGACTCCGTTTTATGTGAGTTGGGGCCCATCTGCGGTTTTTGACCTGTGATTGTCTGTTTGCACATGTAACCTTGCCCACCTCCCAGTGCTGCTGTCATCAGGCAGTGGGCATGCATCTATAAACCACCATCAGTTTTTGGATAGCATGGCACACATCTTAACTGGAAATTAATTACAGCAATAAGCCCTTTGCTACAAAATTGCCTAACAGTCACACCCACTTGCTGAAAAAGAGACGGAACAGTTTTCTAGTTTCGTCAAAGTTACCAACAGACTATTGTCAAAACAGTTTGGGCATTTGCTATCCTAGCTTGGATTTGAGGGTCATGGGCTGAAATGAACGTTGCCAGAGAACTAGTTGCACCTCTGTATGCTTGCTGCTTCATTCATCCAACATGCTAAATCCATACATTTGCTATTTGTGGCAATGTGTTACTTCTGTGCCTGAAGATGTTGGTTACACCCATTCACCTTGCATTAGCTTTTTGCAAGTGTATCACTTAGTAAGCTCTGAATTCACACCAGATGGATGTGGTAGGTTGTATCTCCCCCCCACCCACTCTTTTAAAGAAATATTCTTTTTGTAAAAGCAGCTTCATTTCACAGTCCTTGTCTTATTAAATTTGCGTTGGAGATGCATGATTTTTAAAGTGCAACTCAAGTTATTTTTAGATCTTGGAATTCGTTAAAAATGGGCTGTTGCTATACATCAGCCACAGCAAGGAGAAACTAAAGAATCCAGATTGATTATATACACAGAGGAAGCTGCCTTATATTGAGTCAGACCATTGGTCTATCTAGCTGAACACCAGCTGGCAGCAACCCTCACATATTTCTTTATATATATTTGTATATAATTATTCTTGGGTTTTTGATAATTTTATACATATGAAACATAACCATTTCAAACATTAAAAATAAAAAGGTTCTTTCTAACCTTCGGACCTCCTTCCCTTCCTCTATGGGTTCCATGTTTAAGTTTAAATTTGCTCCATATTTTACCATTATCCAGGGATGCGGGTGGCGCTTTGGGTTAAACAACAGCCTAGGGCTTGCCAATCAGAAGGTTGGCAGTTCAAATCTCTGCGATGGGATGAGCTCCCGTTCTTCTGTCCCAGCTCCTGCCAACCTAGCAGTTCGAAAGCACGTCAAAGTGCAAGTAGGTATTGCTCCAGCAGGAAGGTAAACAGCGTTTCTGTGCACTGCTCTGGTTCACCAGAAGCGGCTTAGTCATGCTGGCCACATGACCCGGAAGCTGTACGCCGGCTCCCTCCGCCCATAAAGCGAGATGAGCGCCACAATCCCAGAGTCAGTCATGAGTGGACCTAACAGTCAGGGATCCCTTTACCTTTACCATTATCCATCTATTATATTACCATCATTACCATAAATAATTCCACATTGCAAGTGTCATTACATCTGTGCCAAAGATTTTAACTGTTTACAACGGTCTTTTAAATAAATTACAAATTTACTCCAGTCTTTAGAAAATACTTGATCTTCCTGGTTTCGGATCTTCCCCGTCAGTTTCGCCATCTCCGCATACTCCAGTGGTGTCATCTGCCATTCTTCTTTTTTTGGTATTTCTCCTTCCACCCATCTCTGGGCTAGTAGCATTCTAGCCCTCGTGTATTTCAGGCAGGGGTCTTCCCAGCCTTACCTGGAGACACCAGGAACAACTCAGCCTCAACAACACTGAGCTAGATGGACCCAATGTCTGACCAGGTATAAGGCAGCTTTCTGTGTTCCTATGTTCCACCCATCAAAATTCCAAAGAAATTCTAAAACTGAACTGAGAAGGAGGCAGAGAAATGGAAGTTTATTTCTCAGAAATGGTGTGTGTGTGTGATATTTCAGCAAAGCACTAATTTCATTCAGTAGCTTAAAAAATGTTGCTGCCATGGTAACCTCTTATCAGTTTATGATTGACTCCTTATACAGTAATCACATCCCTCTAGCATACAACGAAACAGATTTATATATGCCTCCCACAAAGGACTTCCTTAAGTCACTCATTCTCATACTATTTATCTCTGCCTCATAATTAATGTGCCCCTCATAATTGTTATATGCATGTGCACAACCCACCATTGTTTCTGTTTCATAAAGAATTAAAATGTTTTCAATAGTCCCATTTTTCATTTTAAAGTCAATAATTACTCATTTGTTTCCCCAGAAATTATTATTTTATTCAATGAATCATTTTGCTTCACTATCAGGGTTGGAGTAATATTTAATAACAAAATGCTTATAAAAATTATTCTGGAGTTATAAAGGGGTTTCTGAATCATGCTATTCATTATATTAATTAACCCTAAAGTGGGGCGGGCGGGCAATACTTACTAAAAACAGATATTTGAATTGTTGTTCTATTAATTCCTTCAGAGAGAGAGAAAACAGTAATATCATGTTCATTTGCTTTGATTTTGCCAAATCCATAATCACAAGTTTAAAAGGTTACCCCCTGAAATATAAATGAATTATTTTAATATATTTCTTTTTAATTCTGAAATACAAACAAATGCTTTCTTTTCTTTCTAAGCAATCAAGTCCCAGACAATCTCAGGATATTGAGGCAAGGATAGGGAACTGCAGTTCCAGAGCCTTCTGCCCTGAGGCAACAGCCTCACCTTGCCTCATGGGCAGATAGGCACTGCATTCACCCCACAGGCTGGAGGTTCTGCACCCCAGTTCTAACTGGAGATGCACACTATGTTGTTCACAGCTTTGGGGGGCTTGGGCTAAAAAGTGGCATCTAAATGAGTCATACCATACCATATAGAAAGGCCTTGGAGGTTTGCAAGTGGCTACCAAGGCAAAGAGGTTCCCCATTCTAGGCCTTAGAAACGAGGGCACCTAGGCAGGGCTGAAACCACAGGATCAAACCGATTATCTCTGTAATACGAGAACAGAGCTCAACGGTGGAGGAAATTGCCAGGCAGGGGCCTGCTTGACAAGATGAGAGAGAAAAAACTGTTGCGCAAAGACAAGAAAATGAAAAAGTTTAATTTGTGGACCGTTCCACACGTTGTCGAAAGGGCTGAAAGTACAGCAGCTGTCCCCAACTGGACAGAGGTGCTCTAACTGTGGGTATAAAAGGGATACATCTGTTCGATTTCCTGTTATGAATCAGCCTTGGGATAGGGGGAAAACATCCATGCACAATGAGAGGTGACTTTTTTTTCACCTCGAACTCAGAACCATTTCTTTTCTGGGGTCAGAGAGCCTTCAGTTCAGCCTCTTTTGTTTTTATTTCTTTGTTTTTTAAGTAGGAGGAGGAAGAAAAAAGAAGTAATATTCTTTATTTTGTGTTCATTCTGAGGAAACTAAAATTAGAGGAGACTAAGTCTCCTGGTGTTTCTTGTGATGAGCGCTCATAGGAGCATGCTGTGCTTTGTTCATAGGTAGTTTATGATGTCTGAGACTAATCCTGCGGTATGGTGGGAATTCAGTGGAGACAATGGAGGGGAGTGACATTGCATACAATTCTGCATTTGTGTGGAACGATGCAGGTCTCCTTTTAAAAAGTACACACAGAAAGACAGGAAGATGTCTATGACTGTACTACCCTGAACACAACCAATCTCATCTGATCTCTGAAGCTAAGAAGAGTCAGGCCTGGTTAGTACCTGGATGGGAGAAAGACAGGAAGCAGCCTCATACCATTGCTTTACCTGATTCAGTATAGCTAACACTGAGCGGGAGCAGCTTTCTAGGTCTCCAGAGTTTCAGATGGGGAACAATCTCAGCCCTACCTGGAGATGCCAGGGATTGAACCTGGGTCCTTCTGCATGCAAATCAGATGTTCTACCACTGAGTGATGGCCTTTCCCCCAACACCCTGCCAGCTTCCTTATTTTCACCATCTACCTGATTCCATGTTTATACCAAGATAACAGAGCTTGGGGAAATGTGATCAACCACTGCATTTCCTCAACTAAACTACTTGAGGAGGGCATAAAACATTTCTTTCCTGAGACTCAACTTTTAAATAAATTTGTGGGTGCCAGCACAGTATTGTGATCTGCTCCTGCTAACTATATATTGGGCAGAGGGGTGGGATATAATTTTAGTTAATAAAGTGTCCTAGAACCTCTGGTGTACAACATCCTGATTTGGGGGGGGGATAGGTGGACTGTCATAAATGAAATACAAATTTCAGCAAGACAAAAACATTCAGAGTGCCTGGCCAGTGAGGTGTGTCATGGGCTTCTCAGACCAGTTTGTAGTTCCTGGACACACTCTATGGCAGAATGCATGATTCGTAAAGTTCTTTCCACCAATCTTTTTCTTGTGCTTAACTGCAGCTTTCTGGAGAAAATGGTCCTTTGACAAATTTGCTTTTTCTTTGCAGAGAGACCCAGGATTTATGAAAAGGAGACAGATTTTTCTAAAATGGAGCTGGTCACAAAAGGAGGAGAGCAGAGCCTCCAGTGCACATCAAGTGGGAATCCTCTGCCCACCATACATTGGGAATGGGAGCCATGCAGTCATGAAGACAACCTGTAAGTTATCACTGTAATGTGCTGATCTGAATCAATAACCATTTGCCCACAAGTCATTTCCCTGACTGTTAACATAGGGCTCTGCACTGAAGATTGGAGGCGATTGGACTCTCCAACTCCACCTGTCTCTGGGTTTTGGACTTTTTGTCAGAACGTTCTCAGAGGGTTAGAGTAGGGTCACATATGTCCACAGCCCTTAGCCTTAACACCGGCTCACCACAGGGTTGTGTGTTGAGTCCCCTGCTCTATACTCTCTATACGTATGATTGTACAGCCATTTATTCCAGCAACAAAATCATCAAGTTTGCTGATGACACTACGGTGGTGGGGCTCATTTCAGGAGGGGATGAGTCCGCCTATCGGGACGAGGTGGAGCGGCTTTGTGCTTGGTGTGGAGAGAACAATCTGGCTCTTAATACGACTAAGACCAAGGAATTGGTGGTGGATTACAGGGAAAAAAAGGCGGACATTCAGCCCTTGTATATCAACGGGGAACGGGTGGAGAGGGTGGCGGAATTCAGGTTTTTGGGAGTGACTATCGATCAGGGCATGACTTGGAGCGCAAATACCACTGCTCTGGTGAAGAAGGCCCAGCAGAGAATTTATTTCCTCAGACTTTTAAAGAAGAACAATCTGAGTGAGAGACTGCTGGTGTCCTTCTACCGAGGCTCCATAGAGAGCATTCTCACATACTGTATTTGTGCCTGGTTCTCCAGCTGTACAGCTAGGAAGAGGAAGGTGCTCCAGAAGGTCATAACCACAGCCCAAAGGATTATTGGTCATCCCCTCCCATCTTTGGAAGAACTGTACGGTTCCCGTTGTCTTAGGAAAGCAAACAATATCCTGCAGGATGCATCTCACCCGGGACACAGTCTGTTTGTACTACTGCCTTCTGGCAGGAGATACAGAAACATCAAGTCAAGGACAAATAGACTGAAAAATAGTTTCTATCCAAGAGCTGTGGCCTTCTTAAATGCAGTAACTCGATAGTGTGACCTGGGAGTTTGATGGGTGTGGGTGTGGGTGTGGCTGGAATGTGGTTTGTTTGGTTGTTGTTGTTGTTTTGTTTTTGTTGTTTTTAAGGGATGGCATCCAATTTCGTTGCACTTGTGCAATGTTGCACTTGTGTAATGACAATAAAGAATCTATCTATCTATCTATCTATCTATCTATCTATCTATCTATCTATCTATCTATCTATCTAAGATGCCAGAAGACTGTGATATATGAAACATTATTCACTAAAGTCCTGGAAAGAGAGCTAAGGCTTGCTCTAATGCAACTAGAGGTTGCAGGACATTAATTTATGAAGGTGTTTCTTCAACTCTTAAGCTGTGGAAGAAAATTGGTAAAGACTGTGTGGGTCAAAAACATAAGAACACAAGAAGTGCCCTGCTCAGGCATCCATCTAGCCTGGCATCTGGCTTCCCCCACCAATCAGCCAGATATGACTGTCAAGCCAACAGGACCCTACACCACTGCACATGCACCCTTACAGGTGGACAGATCTTTCTGTTTTCTTTCCTAGTCAGTTTCACATGTGGTGGTCCATAGGTTTGTTTTAATCTGTTTTCTGGAAAACAGATTAAAATACATAGTTAACTTTAACACATTTCCACCTAGCATAAGAACATCAGAAGTGCCCTGCTGAATCAGGCCAAAGGCCATCTGGCCCAGCATTCTAGTCTCACAGCCAACTAGATGCCTGTTGGAAGCCTGCTAGTAACATCAACTCTGGTATTCAGAGACGTGCTGCCTCCTAAAATAGGCAGTTTTGTATGCATTTCCTTCCGAAGTATGCATCTTTTTGGCATACATTTTTTGAGCATTCTAAATAGTTTGCCATACAATGGAGAGCTGCGTTGTGATCTGTGCATTAGTCCCTGGAATACAAGTCAAGTCAGTTCACATAACAAAATTTCCCATCACCTCTAGCAATATTTCCCAATGGTTTGCATGCAGCATCTGAAATGTGGTATATTGCTTCTGGGCATTGAAGTTCCATTTATTATCATGGCTAGTAGACACTCTCTTTCATGGATTTGTCTGAAATACTATCATTATTACTTGCGTCGTCGTCATCATCATGTTGAGATAGTTAACTTTCACCAACTAGAAGTTAAGTATAGGATAGAAAAGGAAGCGGCACCTCCAGCTCTGCCTGCATTTGATAATCACAGTCAGTAGTGTTTCCACCTACACACATTTTTTGCAGCTTGGTGACATTCAAAAACCCCAGCTCGGAGCATGCTCTGAGAAACCAAAATTAACAGATTTGCCCATTCATATTGGGAAGCTAAAAGCCAAGGTGTTTTTTTGCACAAGATCTATTTCCATCCATCCCCACCTCTATTCCAAAATTTAAATGACCCCTCTTCCCAGCCTGCCCTTCCAGTTCCAGGATCCTCTACTTCCTTCCACTTGGAGGGAGGGATTGAGCTGACTGCACCCAAGATTAAGAACCCTGCGCTGAAGATAAGTCACCTATTAAGGACAGGCTTCACCTCTTCCCCAGGAATCTTCATTGAGCTCTTAAGCTCCACTCCTTGAACCTCAGGGTTTTTTTAAACGCTCCCCCTCTGACAGAACTGAAGATCAGTGAACATAAAACTATGAAGTTGATCTCAGTTTTGTAGCTTTGAAATAAGCTCCCCAATTGCCAAATTAACTCCAAAGGGATAAGACCCCCCCCCAAATAAACAGCTGCAAAAAACACACACCCCACTGTGAAGTTTTGAAGTTTTCAGAGATTCCAGCTGCAACAGCTGTTCAGAAGCAAGTAAATAGGCCCCTGCAGAATGTCTGCTGTAGGGTCTTCAGAACAGAAACCAAGCTAGTTTTGTAGATTCTGACAGTCCAAGATGAGATGTTAAGGGGAAAAGAACAAATGGGCAAAACAACAGAAGTCCAATGATATTTTGATGGGTTTTATTAGGCAGGTGAGGAGATATAATTAACTATATTTTATCCCCCTACAGAGCCACATGTGTAGGTTAACAGACAGACAGATAAAAGAATCAGCTTACTGCTTGAGTTTAAATTCCCTCTTAAGCAGGTTAAGTGAAAGCAAAGAAATTAGGTTTATCAAGGAAACAGGCCACAGACTGAAAAGTAAGTTTAAAACATATATTTTACTCACAGTCAAGCATTGGTCCTTAGCAGCAACATCATTAAAAGTAAATGCAGGTTAAATACTTGTGTTTACAGCAAAAACAGCTTCTGCTTCTGGCAGGTGCCTGATGCTGGAGCGTCTAGAGGCACGTCCTTCTTCATGGCTGGTTGAAGAGAATGAGAGAGAGAGAAGGCACCGGAAATACCATATTTGCTTGAGTCTAATGTACCATCAAAGCTAATACGCACCTCAATTTCCAGAACCTTGAAACCAAAAAAAGTATTTGCTGGTGAATGTAAATGTGCCAGCGAATCTAATGCACACCTTAGTTTTCACAACATAATTTGGCCAAAAATGGTGAGCATTAAATTCGAGTAAATATGGTATTTCTTTTGCTTCTTCCCTCCCAGGAGCGAAGAGGAACTGACATCACACTGAGTCTTCTCTACCAGTTGCATTTCTATTGTCTGAGTCTGCCTATTGGCAGTACAGCTCTATGGTCTTAATCCTTTCTCATGCCAACTAGCAAGAAAATGCATTGTTAGATTTGACTGCATATCTCCCACAGTTTTGAACACTGATATGATCACAGTGTTCTACATGTCTGTTAGTGACAGAACTGAGACAATACAATCATCTTAAAAAGAAACAATATTTCTTCCTATGAGTCTTAAACAGAGGCGGTTTTTGGGTGGTGCAACCGGTGCAGTGACATTGATGCCACATTGTAGGGGGCGCCAAAACAATGCTGTAAAATGAAGCAGGAGAGGCGGGGGTGCTGAATTTTTGCGTTTTACAGGGCAGCGCTGAAATGTGAGAGCCCAAAGTCTGCCACTGGTCTTAATTCTGCTTCAGCTAGCTATAGAGAACACTGTTCAGCACTTAACCCCTTGGTTAGTCCCCATTCTTCCTCACTCTCGATGCCCACCAACTCGGATGGCTTTAAAAGAGGATAAATTCATGAGTTGCTACTGGCCACAATGACAATGTTTTGCTTCTGCTGATGGAGGCTGAAATGCTTTTCAAAACCAGTTGCTGGGAACTGCAGGAGGGTAGGGTGCTGATTCACTCAAGCCTTCCTTTGAGGCTTCCCAGAGGCATCTGATTGGCCGCTGTGAAAAGAGGATGCTGGTCTAGGAGGGGGAATCCTTTCAGCCTGAGAGCCGCATTCCCCCATGAACAAAGAAAAATCATAATTGATGCAGGGAGAGGTCAAGGAAATGGAATAAACTGCCATGTCAATGCATCCCAGTTCCCTGGAGTGTACCATACACAGCTCAGAACTGAGAGCTGGGCTGGGCTTGGTGGGTTGCAGCTGTGCAGGCCTGGCACACCAGATCCCCATGCCTCTTCTGCATGCATGTGAAGGGCAGCTTCTTGACTTCACTCACTGTTCAAAACATATTGCCTGGCAGGCATAAGGTACAGGAACCCCCTAACTGCCTTTCTCTGTGTGGGCTTAGAAGAGGGACAAAGAATCTCAGATCTACCAAACAGGAATTAAGTGAGTTAGGCATGAGGTGCTGCTCGGCGCAGTTTCTCTAAACAAACAGACAAGTTTCCTTTGTTCCTGTTGAAATGTTAGCAGAGCAACCCATGGAGAGATGCCTTGGTTCAGGCCTGAATGGGGAGCACGTCCCTTGGTGAGCACCAGGAGGGATGTCTGGGAGCCAAACCCAACATCTTCTCCTGCACTTTCACCCTTCTGTGCAGCAAGGAGGCTGGAGTCAGGTTTCCCCCCCCCTAAAAATAAATGACAGATGGGGGAATATAAAGAGCCAAATGGGCCCCCTCTTGTCTCTTTTCTGATGTTTTTGTTGGGACAGGGAGGCTTACTGTCATTTGAAGAACACCCATGGAAAAAAATATTTGAAGTTGAGATTGCAGCTTAATTTGTCCAAGGTCATGGCTGGTGATAGTTCGTTGGAGGAGCAGCCAGGAGAACCTCCTGGTGTGTGTGTGTGTGTGTGTGTGTGTGCGCGCACGCATAAGTAATAAAACAGATTTATTGCAACCCATGACAGGATCTGATTTCCTCACATTATTTCAATCTATGTTAGTAAGATGCCCCCTGGTTTGGGTGGGGATAAATAATAAAAAGAAAACAGAAATATGGAGAGTGGGGTGGAGTGTAAGGAAGTGTGACAAAATTCCAGTTTTTCCCACGATAGACTGATGTGTATGTTTTCCTAAAATATGAATCTTTGTGTGCTTTTTGCCTTAAAGTAGGCATTTTTTAATGTGAATTTTGGTATACATTGAAAATGTCAAAAATTACAGATGAAGAATTTTGCTAATATAGAACTCTACCTCTTGTTTCAACTGACCCTGCATACCAGAGACATTGCCTGTTTTTGCCATAACTGGCAACTCAGCCTAAGGTCACATTCACACCATACCTTTAAAGCTCTATAATACCACTTTGTCTGGCTTCCTCCAGATAATTCTGGGAGCTGCAGTTTGTTAAGGGTGCTGAGAGTAGCTAGGAGATCCCCTATTTCCCTCGCAGAGCTATAATTCACAGAGTTTTCTGTGAAGGAGGGATTGTTAAACCACTCTGGGACTTGTTGCTCTGGGACAGGAATCAGGGTGTCCTAACAACTCTCAGCACCTTTAACAAACTCAGCTACCAGAATTCTTTGTGAGAAGGCATGAGAATTATAGTGGAATCTTAGTGCTTTAAACTTGTGGTGTGAATGCTGGTTTTGCTTGGCATAAGCACTCCTTGCCACTTGGGACCCAGATGACAGGTTGGAATCCAATACAAATATACCTACTGAAATTAATGGTTGCAATTTATTCATGCTCATTAATTTCATTAGGTCTCCTCTAAGTTAAGCTTCATTGACTACCACTGCAGAAGTACCCACAGACTACAAACCCATTCCCTCAGTGCAACCTCTCCCAGAACAGATCATCCACATAATTACCCAATATTGGAAGCACCCACCCAAAGCACCTCCAGTCGTTACCAGCATTTAACATTAGATTATTGACTCCCTTTCATCCTTACTGCTTCAAGGCACTAGTGCAACATCTGCACAGCATCTTGTCTGTTGTTATCAGTTAGGCTGACCAAGGCTGTTTCTGTGCTAAAACTGGACCTGAAACCAGATTGAAGTCTGTCTAGATAATCCAGAACAAGTCAGGCATTCTTCCCATGGCAATGCATTAGCTAAAATGCCACATCAACACATTTTGCATGCAAATTGCCTTACAAGTAGGGATTTAAGCATCTTTACAGTCCAGTCCTCCTTAGGCTTACTCACATGTAAGGCCCACTCTGTTCAATGGACAAACAGGATTGCAGAGTAATATAATCTTGAGTGTTTCTGCTGACCTCAGGAGTGTAAACTAAGCCAAATAACGAAAATGCCCAGCTTGTGGTTCTATCACTTTAAACACAATGGCAAAGTGTGTTTGTATCTCCACTTGACCTCAGAAGTAGCCTTATCTTTCCTTACAGAAGCTGGAGGGGAAGCCTCTTGTGAGAAAAACACCCCTTCCCTCATTTCCTGTTGCTATTTCATTTCCCTTAACCCCCACTCCCCAATGCTCCCATTTTTATTTTCTAATGTCCTGATTTTCTGACATTGTTCAATCTGCGTACAGAGAGTTCTGTCGCCTTTGCACTCATTGAGTGATATTGTGTCTGAAGGAAACTGCAAAAGCCACCAGGAAATTACAGGGGCCGAGGAAGCTGCTTTATACTAAGGCAGCCCCTTGGCCCATCTAGTTCAGTATTGTCTGCGCTGATTGGTAGCAGCTGTCAGGGGACATCCCACCCTTCAGGGAGATGCCAGGAATTGAACCTGGCACCTTCTGTTTGCAAAACAGGTGCTCCATTATTAAGTTGTGGCATAATTTCCTTAAATGGAAAGGTGTTTGTAGTATAGCAAAATAATAATAATCAAAAAATCACCTTATTTACCTGATATTGTTAAAATAATTAGCTGCCCCATTGTTTTTGTTCAAGGGCAGTTTTTAGTGCTGGTGAATAGGTATTCTATATTTATCTTTCTAATAATAACTGAATTTGTGTTTCATTTTGTTATGTAGTGAAGTTTCACCCTGGGCCAGCAGGGGGATACTGTATATAGTTTTCACTCAGGTCTGTAGATAGTTTTCACTCAGGTCCACATCAGTTATTTTAGGCGGGAACTCTGGGCTGTTGTTGCTACAATGTTGACAGCCGGCTGCCTATAAAAGTAGGCTGGCTGAGCTGTTTGCAGTCAGTTCTATTCCAGCTTACAAAATAAAGAGCTACTTGGAGAAATCGCTGTGTCGTCTGCTATGTCAACCCACAACTTAACACATTTGTTTATTTTCAATGGCCTAGTCCCAAGGACTGTGTGGGCCTACCTCATCTTTGCCACTGTCATCAATACTGATTTTCTTGCCACCTCTCAAGAGCCACAGCTCAGCAGTTAGAGCATTTGCTTTGCATACAAAATGTCTCAATGTTCAATCCCTGACATCTCCAGGTAGGATAAAGATAGATCCTTGCCTGAAACCCCAGAGAGCTAGTGTCAGTCTGTGTAGGAAGTACTGATCTAGGTGGACCAATGACCTGAAATAGTATAAGACATCTCCTTGTTTGATCCTCCCTCTTGGCCCAGTCCATAGAACCATCCAGAGTAGTGTAAGACAAACTGGAAGCTACTTGTTCTTTCCCTTTCTCTTATCACTGCTCACGTCCTCAGAGAAGGCAGGTGATCATGCTGAGATAGCAAGGGGGTGAGCCAGTCCAAGAGGACTCTGGAAAGGCCCCTTCCTGGGATGTGCTCCTTGGCAGGTGCCCAATGATGCCAAACCTGTTTGGTACCCTGTTCTGGCAAAGGTGCAAGCAGTATGTAAAAAATACATAAGCTACTAACAAGGGTGCCTATGTTCTTCCTCCACCATTGGAAGCAGTCGTGCCTCTGTATAGCTGCTGCTGGAAACTACAAGTGGAAAGAGTATTGTTACACTCAATTCCTGCTTGTGGGATTCTCATAAGCATATGGTTGTCACTGTAATAACAGGGTGGTGGTCTAGATTTCCTCCAGCAACGCTTAATTTGACCATCAAATTTAGCAATAATTCCATTTGTTTCATAGAACAATCTCCTTCCCTTCATCAAGCAGAAAACAATTCTTTGTAACTCTGAATCTGATCTTTAATTCCTGATTTCCCATATAGATTTTTTAAGGCTAGAAACACTCCCTTTTCAATACTTTCATTTTCCATGTGTATTTGCTGGAAATTAGCCAAACATTGGATTAAAAGAGTCTTTGCCCTATGTTTTTCCCATCCAGCGATGGTACCAGCACCTTACACAGATTTTTCAGTCTTCACCATTTCCAGAAGTCCTTCATCATTCAAATGTACAACCAAGCATGGAAATCTACTGATTGCAACTTTGGGATCAAGGCATGCCTGTTAATGTTGGCCTGAGCCTTTGTTCTTTCATTCAGAAACTTTCTGTAGCTTTAGTAAGCTGGCATTGGGCCCAGAACTTTCTGGAGTTTGGTAAATATATTGCAGCAGTGTACAGAAAAGAAATGGTCTGGCGAGACTGCTTGAAAGTGTAAAGAAAACGTAATGTTTATTACTCATGGCAAAGAAAGCCGTTCTAAGGATGGGTTCTACATGTGGCCAAAATGAAATCACACGTGGGCTAACTAATACTGCAACTGGCTTGAGCTAATTCACTAGGAGAAGAAGTCTACTTTACCAACAGGTGGTTACTAAAAGAGAAGGAACCAGTGCCTTTATCATTACCCCCACTGGTTCAGGTAATTTATTGCAAGCATTATTGTTTTACTTCCAACACTGAGCTTTTGGCCTGATCCAACAGGGTTCTTCTTATGTCCTTTATTCCAGGCTTTCCTAAATTGTGGCCCTCCAAATGTTAGGAGGTTCCACTTCCCACCACCCTGAGAATTGCCTGTGCTGACTGGGACTGATGGGAGTTGTGGAGTCCAACAGCAACTGGAGGACCACAGGTTCCTCACTCCTGCTTTGAACCCTAAATCCATTTTCTTGGATGCCATGCTAGAAAAATGGCCATGTTTCGAGTCAGGTGCACAGATTTATGTGATTTGCCATTTCAGCTTATTCTTATTCTTTTTCCTTTTCCTTTTTTTTAATTTTCAGATGCAAGCAACGAGGGGAAAGGATCAAGGTGGAAGAAACCATTGGCCATGAAATCACCTACCCAGCAAATAAAATCAAGTCCATTGAACCTAAGTACATAAGACATGGCAATAAATTAAAGGTACGGAGTATTGATTTCCTGCAGTTTCAGTGGCTTCACTCAAAAGCCCCCTTTCTCTCTTTGTGTTGCTTTTTTTAAATTAATTTTTGAATATAAAAACCAACATACGATCGGTTACAATTTCCCCGTGTTCACTCCCCATAACAACCGCAACTACATCCAGTTGTGTCAGTAATGATAAAATAAAACATAGCCTCCTTTCTCAAACATCTCAAGCACTGATTTCCTTTTAGCACTGAATTTTTGACGTGCTTGGAATTCTTCCACCCTGGGATCGTGTTCAAATCTTCTCTGTTTATCGACTGTGGTGATGATGTCACTTGTCCCCCTTCCCTGGTTTTCATTTTATTTTTAAAGCTCTCAGAAATTGCACGACTCACTCAGAAAGCTTTTTGGTCTTGAGCCTGAGAAAGTGCAAGAAGCGCTTCCAGCCATGAGAACTCTTGCAAAGGGCACCCAGCTAATGAGATCCCTTATCTCATCCAAATGCTCAGCTGTCTTTCTTTTTTGCTCTCCATCATTCCAGCCACACTTGCTATTCACTCCATGGTTCTGACCCCAAACAAAGCAGAAATGCATGACATTCCTACCTCACTTTCTCCCGTTTTGGAGAAATGCCCTTTTTCGGGGGACAGTGTGGTTAGGACAATGTAGGCTGGTTTTCTGTAGTCTTCATCCATCTATCTATGTGCATTTATATCTATAATCAGTGCTTTTTTCTAGGGGGAAAATGGTGGTGGAGCTCACCATGAACACCTCCCTCATTCTTTTAGAATGGCAGTGGTGCCCATCTGAGAGGTGCTGGAACTGAATTCCAGCTGGGGGAAAAGCCCTTTCTATAGCTATGTTGTTGCCTGCCCGCCTGCCTTATACCTACCTGTCAGAAAATTAATCCAGCTTGCTCAGCATTAGGGGGTGTTTTTCTGTTCTTTATATTTGTATTCTTATCTTGAAAATCAATAAAAATAAGATTTAAAAAATCCAGCTCAGTATTGTCTACACCAGCCTTCCTCAACCTAGTGTACTCCATATGGTTTTTGAATTCCCATCAGTCTCTGCAGCCAGCATGGCCAGTGGTCAGGAATGATGAGAGCTGCAGTCCAACAACATCTGGAAGACAAGAGGTTGTGGAGGGCAGATCTATGGTGAATGGCAGTGGGTCTCTAGAGGGTTTAAGAAGGAGTTCCTCCCCACATCCCAGTCCTACCAGTCTCATAAAAGAGTGTGGGTCTGGCACTAAACTTTCAGTTCCTTGCATCCACTGATGGGGGATGGAAAGGTGTCTCTCTGTGTGTGCAGGTAGGTAGAAACATCTGGCTCATATGGCTAGGATGAGGCCTACTGTACAAAGATAAGAGTGACATCAATTGTTGCAAACATTGCCTTTGGCCTTACCTATACTGCCTCTGAAAGGTACTCCAGAAAGAAATGTGGCCCTTAGGATGATAAATGTTCCCCACCCCTTCCCTAGACCACGATAAAAACTGTATGTGTGTGCACATGTGCGAATTGTACAGTATTGGTTTTCCTTTTGTTCCTAAACTTTGTGGTAACTGTGCCTAAGACTCATAAAGCTAAACTATCTGAGGCTTGGATTTCAAGTATTTTCCCTGTGAAAGCCCATTAGAGAAAACTCTCCTGCACAAACACTTTAATGAAGTCCAA
Source organism: Podarcis gaigeae (assembly GCF_964106915.1). Taxonomy (NCBI): domain Eukaryota; kingdom Metazoa; phylum Chordata; class Lepidosauria; order Squamata; family Lacertidae; genus Podarcis; species Podarcis gaigeae. The sequence goes on along the minus strand of NC_139691.1, from coordinate 23,366,579 downwards.
GAGTGTCTGCATTAAGCAAAACTTTCAGATAATGAATATAATTTTATAAACAACACACTGATGAAAACCCTATTGCCTCCAGCCTTCCCCCGCCCTCTTTTTATCAGTGCCAATTACCTCCAGAAATAGAACATTAAGGAAACAGACCAATTCATTTCCCACCATATACTAGCAAGTAATTTTATTGGTGCTTTGCAAGCCAGATAAAACAAAAATGCCAGAGACTCTGGTGGCCTGCCTTTAATTGACTGTGCTGTGATGCTGGCATGAGCTCAGATCTGATAATCTTTCCTATGTGCCTTGACTCTCTTGTACTGTATCAAGAGCCTCGCATCACAGACCTCACTGGAGAGACAAATTTCCTCAGCCTCCAGTGAATCACTTGCTGCCTACTTCCATTTTGGAGATTGAGAGGCCTGTAAGGATGCAGAAATTTCAGAAACAAACAAACAGAAATGGTTATTAAAAAACCAAAACACACGGCTTGGAGATGCTTGCCCTGCTCTGATGGTTGTGGTTGTGGTGATAAAATAGGCAAGGCACAGCATTCCCTGTCAGGTTCATAACTCCTATTTGTTTATTAAAATTGTGTGTTTTAATAAAACTCCACAGTGTGACTAACCATCACATAAAACAGCTGGCAAGCTACGTTAAAAGACTTCACAATTTCAGGGCCTCAAAAGAGTCCTGCGTTGTTATTTTTTTGTCATTGCTCCCTTCCTGGGTCAGGAGTGAGTTATATGCATGCCTGACACCTTGCTTGGAAGAAGCAGACATCTCTTACGTCTCTAGTACAACCCAACCCTCAGTCTCCATTATGTGTGGTCACCATGAAAGGCAAAGGAAATCTTCTCTGACTGATGAGCAGACATTTGAAGAGCAAAAAGGGTTGGATGAGAATGCAATTATTCTGAAGTTTAGATAACTAAGTAGCCAGATGTTGGCTTTGGTCTGATAAATAAATGCACCCACAAAGGGTCAAGACAGTATAATAAAGAATGAGACACCCACCCTCCATGGGGTTGCCTGTGGATGCAGGGACCCAAATTCTCCCCACAACACACAAAATTTATATGCATAATGTAGCCTGCTATACATTGAGGCATTCATGTGGACTGCCCACATCACAAATTATTATTATTATTACATATTTATTTAATATCCTGCCATTTTTCCCCAAAGGAGCCCAGGGAGGCAAACACATCAAATACATTTTTTAAAATACAGCGTTATAAAACAGTTAAAACATTCTAAAAACAGTTACAGTTTAAAACATTGTTTCATCTTCTCTCTCTCTCTCTCTCTCTCTCTCTCTCTATTGGTGTGTGGACAAGATGGTACTGGGGCAGTTAGATAGCTTGTACTGAACCAGATAGGGGCTTTGAAAACAGCATTATAAACTTGAGCCAGAAATGTATTGCAGGTGGCATATATAATACAAGTGTAAATGAAGCAGAACGTCATATTCCAATGGTGGTGGTGGTGGCAGTAAAACTTATTTCATTCCTGAAAGTTTCTAGTATGCTTCAGGCCCCCTTTATAACCTTCAGAGGACATTCCATCATCCTTAAGACTTGAGGTGAATTGTCTTCCGTGGCTTAATAGTGATTTCTTTTCTTGCAGTAACGTTAGCTTGTTGCCATGCACTTGGCAGATTTAGGGAGTCGCTGAACGACACTAGTGTAAACCTGCCAATTCTGTCTTCCCATAACCATCTCTATCACAGCACTGTGACAGTATCCAACAGCTTGAACTGTTTGCCACCCACTTTCCCCACACCTACTCACCCGCATTGCCTCGCTGCAAGGGAGAAAATAGAGGTGGGGGTGGGGAGGAGACTATGCAACTGAAAAGTGTGGAGTCACACAAGCCCTGTCTATTTTTGCTGACTGCAGTTTCCTGTCTCTTAAGGCTTAATTGGAAGATCAATTTAAGAGCATGCCCCTTCATCACTTTAGCCTTTGCAGAATAATCTTGCAAATAGTCCTGGAGACAAAGCTATTTCTTATTCACACAAGATGGATGGCGTAGCCTTCCTTTGGGGCAAATAACCATGTCATGTATTGTGTTTTTCTTAGAAGCTCAAGGGTGTGCATTCTAGAATTTTAGAAGCAGAGTACTTGATTCTGCAAAGAGGAGGTTACTACATGGTACAGTGGTACCTCAGGTTAAGTACTTAATTCGTTCTGGAGATCCATACTTAACCTGAAACTGTTCTTAACCTGAAGCACCACTTTAGCTATTGGGGCCTCCTGCTGCTGCCATGCCGCCAGAGCACGATTTCTGTTCTCATCCTGAAGCAAAGTTCATAACCTGAAGCACTATTTCTGGGTTAGCAGAATCTGTAACCTGAAGCGTATGTAATCCGAGGTACCACTGTACTTGAATCTATCCAGTCTCAAAGCAGAGCGTTGTTCTTATGTGAATGTATATCCCACGGATACTTCCATATTTGACAATTTGATTACTGAGGGCTTCTCCATGCTTGCCTTTCCTCCACTCTTTCTAAGCATGGTCTGCAATTTTAAGCTCAGTATCCAAGCTTCCCACCTCCCTTTTTTGGTTCTAGAACTTTCCCCATGAAAACCTGCTCTTGAAAGCTAAGTTGGCGTCAACATCAAAGTCTGCAGAAAACCCAAATTGATGTTTGGTGGGTTTTCACGGGGAAAACTCAGGGCAAAAAACCAGCAACACCATGCTTATGCATGGGTCATTAAACCACAGGCCTCTGCCTGGAAAGCATCTGGCAAAAGGAAAGTGTGGATAAGCCCTGAGGCAGCTGGCTCCACTGAAACACATTGGGGACTAATCTACACTGGTCAGTGAAAACATAAAAGATGTGTTATAAACATGAGACACTCAAGGGCACTGTAGAGCAGTGATGTATTGTCGATGTAAATTTGCATTGAGAGCTATACTACTTTCTAAAAATAATTTATCCCGATCAGTGTAGATCCAACCTGGCTTTGATACAATCAGAAATTTCTCTTTGTCATATTATGGTCCATTCATACACAGAATCATAGAACCAAAGAGTATGTATAGGCTCTGAGTAAGAATAGGAAGCACTTATTTATGCACTACAAGTACTTGTGAGAAGAACAGCTATTTTACCTGAAATCCTCCAGGCATTGCAGAAGAGAATTCTGGAATCCAGAGTGGATTCTGGGATTCAGCTTGATAAACTGGCTGCTGAAAGTTTGCCATGCAGTATTTGTGTGTAGCCATAACCATGGATGACTAGCAGGCCAGGGTCACCCAATGCGGAGGAGAAAAAGGTTGAAGCTCGGTGGCAGAACATCTGCTTTGCATGCATAAGGTCCCTGATTTGATTCCCAGCATTTCCAGGTAACACTGGGAATGTCCCACGTTTGAATCCCTATAGAGCTACTGCCAGTCAGCATAGGTAATACTAAGCTAGATGAATCAGTGTTCTGAATATAAGGTAGTTTCTCATGTTCCACACTAATCTTTATCAGACTCCATTTTTTTGCAGGCCATGCACTCCTCATTACAATATAGTGTGTCATAAGTTGGAAACAGGAAGCTTTTGTTGCTAGTGTGATAGCATTGGCACTGCCCAAGGGCTACACTTTTCTGTGTGAGAAGAGGACACATTACAAAAGTCACAGTTTGTTAGTGTGGGGGGGGGGATTGCTTAATTGGCTCCAAATTACTGCCTCTTCCTCAGTCCTGGGATGGGGAACCTGTGACCCTATGGAAATGGTTGGACCACAACTCCCTTCGCCCCTGGTCTTTGATCATGTTGACTGCAGCTGGGATGGTTGGAATTCCAACAGCATCAGGGGGCAGGCTCTCCATCCATGCCTTAATCCACAATTCAGGACCCCCAGTAATTATGATCAGCATAGCTCTGTCAGTATCTGCCTGCCACAATGGCTATAGAGAGTCTTCATGCTTGGAGGCGGTCTTTCTCTGGGTGCAGTGTGCTGGGGTTACACAGCAGAGGAGAGGGAATGTCTTCCAAGCACTGCTTGTGGGCTTTCCGGAAGCAATGGCCTGTCCACTTCTGAAAACAAGAAATGGGAAAGAAGAGGCTTTGGTTTGATCTTGCAGCACTGGATTTATCTTTTTCAGCATTTATGTTTTGTTTGCTTGCCTTTATCCCACTCTTCTCATTATTTGATCATCTTTCTCTGCACGTTTAAAAAACGTGTGCCTTAAAGTTGTTCCAAAGAGACGAGATTTGAAAGAAGAATCCCTTAATCCCCAACGGCAGTTCATGGCCAGACACAGACGGATTTCATGGAAGTGGGGCTTCTCCAACCCGAGGTGGTTTTTCTAAGCACCTAAAATAACAGCTGGGGTACATCTGTGCAAACATCTGCATTATGTAGTCATAGGCAGTTTATCGTTTGGGTTAGTGCAGGCCATATCTGGACTGAGGGGGCGTAGCCACACATTTTGACATTGCTTTCAACCCTCTGAGCATATAAATGAGGCATAATCAGGGTTTTTTGTTGTTGTTTTACAAAAATGTTATCAAATCAATGAAACATCAGGATCTTTTTAATTGCAAATTTGCAATTTAGTTACAACATTTTAAGTGATGTGTCTGAGTCATTCTTAGAGCTGCTTCCTCACTGGGAAATGGCTATAACTCACTAGCAAAGGAGATGTTTTGCATGCAGAAGTTTCCAGGCTCAGTCTTTGGTGTTTTCAGGTAAGGCTGGGGAAGATATTTGTCTGAAAACTCTGGAGCTCCACAGCTGATCAATGTATAAAGTCCTGAGTTAGGTGAACCAACAAACTGACTTGGTATACAGTGACTTCCGAAGTTATTTTTTGAATTGAACCTTTATTCAAAGCAAGGAAGGCTGAAATATTAATTTATTTTAGGGGAAAAGCTGCAGCTCAGTAGCTAAAGGATATCTGCGTGTGAAAAGTTCCAGGTTCAATCTCTGACATCTCCCGTTAGGGCATGCAAAGGACTCCTGTCTGAAATGCTGGAAAGCCACTGTCAAGTCAGCAAAGACAAAAGTCACATCTAGTCTGACCCCAAGCCATTTGCACCGTGTAAAAGTAACAGAACAAAATGTAAAAGGAGTTCCTTGAGAACCAGGATGATCTTAGGGGGCAGATCAGCTGTAAGAAGCCACTATGAGCTAGACTGCGCTCTCAATACCCCATTGTCTATCCCTTTTCTAAACTGAAATCAAGAGCGATATTCCAGATAACCTTAGAGCATTAAGGACATTCTGTATCTTTTGATTGCAAAGCAGGAAGTGCCTGGCTTCTAAAGAAGCTACCAGTGCTACCAGTACCATTTCCATATGAATTCAGTTTTCTGATTTACTATTTAATATGCTGGAAAGGGAAATCCACAGATAGGTTTGCTCATGCAGACATACAGCACCATGTGCACAATGTGATATTCTGGAGACGTGTGGCATTATTTTATTGGCAACTGAAAGATGAGCTGAGCATGCAGACAACTAAAACTTTTGCATTAGACCCTTGCCAAGATAACTGAACTCTTGATCTCAGGGATTTATGCAGAAGAAGAAAGCTTGAGTGAAAGGCTGGCACATAATCATTTCAAGGGATTCTTCTTATTAAAAGATAATCACTCTCAATCTTTCATTTCCCCACTGAAATCCTGCAAATTTCTGGGCTCAAGAGTTGTTTGCAAGTAAAGGCAGTTATGCAGCAAATGGGTTTGGTGAATGTCTGCCTGTGTTACACCTTTATTTCCCACACAAGCATGGAGGGCATGCAAGATATATGTCTTTGTTTCAATGCCTGTGTAGCTCTAAACATCTGTTTGCATGTGTCTGGGGACCCTGGTTAACCCAGACAGGCTAATATGGGTAAAGGTGGTCCTTCAAGTAACTTGGTACCAAACTATTAAGTGCGGGGATAACCAACAAGATTCCTTCCAGATGTTTTTAGAGTACAACTTCCACCAGTCCCAGTTTGTCAGGAATGTTGGAAGTTGTAGTTCAGCAACATCAGGAAGGCACCTTGTTGGCCATTGCAAGCTATGATGCCATTCTAGGTGGGCTGTGGCAAAGTAGTTTCTGCACTGATGGCTGACCAAAGAGAGGAGCACTATTTGCAGTGTCTGAGCAGTGTCTCCTTTCCATGGGTGCTACAAAACAGCAGAAGAAAAGCAAAAGCCTTTTTCAATGCAAAATATATTTCTGGCCAACCGTAGTCCTAGAGGCAGGCTATTTTGTACCCTAGACAAGGCTAACTACTTGAACACACCACTCCCCAAAATTGCTAACTTCAATTTTCAAAAACAGATGTTTTGTAGAAAAAATTAGAAGCACAAAACTTGAAACTGCTAAATTTGCTTCAAATTGCAAGAATAAGTAACACAGCAGTCTTTGATTAACTTTCTCAAATACAGAAGAAAATGTTTTAGCACACAAATCATTTTGAATAACATTGTGAACTGTGATGTTGAAATTCAAGTCTCTTAAAGGTTTTCAATTTCAGGCACATATAAATCTCACTTTGTGTGCCATTTTCTTCGCAAATTTTCTCACCAATTCCTTCAGGTCAAGTGCTGAGGCTTGGGCATGTTCAATTGATGTAGTTTCCCAACCAACTAGTCTCCTTTGCAACATTGTTGAGCATGTACATTTTCTTAAAGCTTTGAGCAACCACATGCCACTGACTTTGGAAGTGTGAGAAAGATCCTTTGTGCAACATAAACATTGGGCACATTATCCAGGTGTTTTTGTTGTAATATGAAAGGAAGCACACCTTATAGCATTTGAACTATTGTTATAAGTTCACAGCACAGAAATTCCGCATCAGTAGTTTTTCCAAATTCTTGTAGGCCTTAGGTACATCTTCAGCAGATGTTTTGTTGATACTGTATATATCATACATGAAGCCAAATAGGCAATTATGGTTTTGTAGCTGTTGGAATCTCTTAAATAGATTGTTTAGCCATATCAGAGGCAGCATAGTAGAAACCTATATTGAATTTCTGCTTTAGATCTTGTGGTGCCTCTTCCTGGGCCTCATTCTCAGTAACATATATCCAAACTTGTTGAAAACCATCATCACCCCTGCAGCCCACAAGGAAATTTCTGGGGCAGAAAATAAAATGCTCAGACACAGAGCTTTGAAGTGCAGACCTGTGCCTCAAAAGATTGGGGCAAAAGGTATGTGTGGATAAGTCCCCAGTCCTTTGAACCTGTTCTTTGTAGGGGTGATGTACCAAATTTTTCACTTACAAGTTACAGCAAAAAGAAAACCCACATATTTTGAGGTTGAACGTGTCAACCATTGACAGCACACTTCTTCACTATTTGCTAGTCTCCACCTGTAGTGTATAGGAGAAAATCTTCTTTTTTAGTCTTTGGGGAAATTGTGTGATACAACCTGCTGTGGTCCATGTTCTGTTATAAGATGTCACAAATTATCACTGCAATAGTTGGGCCAGTTAACAGGGTGACTGTAATTTAAGTCAGGCACAATGCCTTCTTCTTTTGCAGACTTTGCATTACTCTTGCTTTCTTGACATCCTCTTTTTCCTATGCGCATTTTCAAGAAATGTATCTAATTTGTAGTAGGAGCACAACATTCAGCTCCCTCTGTGCTAGCTTCAAGAAGAGTACAGTCGTATTCTTGTTCTTCAATTGCTTTCTGTGAACAAAGGTATTTCAGGAAGAACTGTTCTTGCTTTGCCTGCTCCTTAGCTTTTTCTGCCTTTTGTTTGCAGTGCTGAGCTACAGGTGGTCAGTTTTTATCAGCTGTAGTTTACTAGAAATCAGTAACATAACCTCCAATCAACTCTATGGTCTTTATCTATTTCACATATACATAAAGAACAATTCCAATTCATGAATTATTTCAGAAACAATAAAATTCTTCAAAATATAAAAGTTAAATATTCAGTAATTTATAAGATATAACAAAAACTAATCTGTATAAAACTGTGCCCCTCAAAGGTCAGTACTGCACTCCTCCGAGGTCTGCACCTTGGGTGAATGCCCAGTTGGTCCCATATTGCAGTTTGGGAGTCAGAGTTGGGTGTCATGTCTGAACCAGTTGAAGTCCATGTGTGGTAACTTTGAGGCTTACTGCAATGTACTCTATTTGGGGCTGCCCTTGAGCCCGGTTTGGAAGCTCTAGCTGAAAAGTGAAGCTTAGCTTTTGCTACAAATGCATTCAAAGTGAACGTTTTACAAAGAGGGACAGGGAACCTACTGTGCATATTGGGTGTAGGGCGTTAAAGAAAATAGCCAGAGATACTTTTTTTTGCAAAGCATTCTACAAAGATAAGGCTTAGGGGAATTCTCTCATTCAAACCCTGTCAGCAAAAGGGATCTTGGTATCAAGAACAAAACGACTTGAGACCCTCAGGCAAAATCCTCATCCCATTTAGCAGAGGATCCACAAGGGTGGTCCCTGGCAGGAAGTGACTCACCAGGTATACTTTCCAGGTAAAGAGGGACCTTGTGGGTCCTCTCCTGTGTGGAAGCGAACCCTCCCTACCACTTTGCCACCACCCCCACTCCCCCAAAGTAAGGCTTGTTTTGCTTGTGGAAAGGAGGAGACGGGCAAGGGAAGGAAGGCAGGCTTCTTTTATTTGGGCTTGTCCAATGTGCTTGTTAAAGACTAACAAAATGAAACAAAAGCACCTTCAGGATTTTTTTTTATGTTCTACAAAACTACTTGGAAGGTGCAGATAGTTTTGGGGGGTGAACTGTGGTCAGAAGACTGACACATCACTGGTGTAAGCTTGGATTTAGATTAGTAGGCAGATTCTCTCTTATTTCATCTGCCTGATATAGTCTGAACTCCTTTCTTGACCCCTGCCCCTAGTTCATCTTCACAAGCCTAACATAACTGGATTGTGAGATTGAACCGAGAATCAGGGCAGGTGGGAGGATAGACCATATCACGTACATTTTAAAACGACACAGAAGAGGGAAATATATCCTGGATCCCAGCTCCTTCTCTGGCTGTGGAATGTCTACTCAGTATTAAGCTCCATTGAGTTTGATGGGACTTACTTTTAGGTAAGGGTGTATAATAGCCTTCCACAACCTGGTGCCCTTCCAGATGTTTTGGAATATGATTATGATGCTCTGGAGAACATCAGGATGATGAAGGCTGGCCTAAAACTGCAAAGTTTCCCTAGCTAATGTGGATCTTTTAGCTCTAAGCTGCATTGATGAAAGTGTGAAATCAATGTGTGACAGACTGGTAGATGTGTGCAAGAAGCAAGCGAGATGGGAATGACCTCAGCTAGAATCCCCTTTCAAGTAGAAAACTCCTGGAATTTTTCATCCTTGCTGTTACCCTAAGCTAGGCCCTATCTGCACCACCAGTTTCCTGAGTATCAATATTTAAGTAAAGTAGATTAACCTGCACCTGACCTGTAGCTGAAAACATCTGAGGATCTGTAACGGTATCACTGGAAGATGAAATTTGCCTTGCTTGGGCTAAACTTTATCCCTGTCCTCCCTTGACAATGCCTCTGCTGTTCATCCCCCAAAGGTGAGTCTTGGGTCCTTTGCATGAAAGATTCTGCAGATTTGCTTATTCCATAACCTCTAAAAGTAACCAGGCTGTCTTTTCTATTTCCCCACGTGGCAGATCATAAGCACCCTGGAAACCACAGCAAGCAATGTCTCTGGGGTCTATTTCTGTGTGGCTTCCAACAAGGTTGGCACAGAAGAAAGAAGCATTCGATTCTATGTCTCAGGTAAGGTACCAATAAGCCTTCACACCTTATATTCTGGAAGCTCATCTGCAGCAGTGCACATATATCCATCCATACATATACTTCAGGTTCACTGGACACCATGACTGCTTCAGAATGTGGCATACTTGCTAGGGAAATATTGGGGTTCAGCCCGGGTGGTCAATAAGAGTGAGACTCCAACTGTAAGTCAAGCAGGATGATTATTTATTAAAGCATTGCATTGCATTCCGACATACTCTCACCATGCAGATGAAGCAAGTTGGATGCCAACAGCTGAAACACACTTCTGTTTCTATTAAACATACATTGTGACATAGCACAAAGAGATACACATGGCAAGAGAAGGAATGTCCCACTTTACAATAGCAAGGTTGCAAAACAGGGTCTTCTGTGGCAGAGGCTATGTATGGTAATCTTGTCAAAGATGCCTGTGGTTATCGGTTTGAACAGATCTTACATTCCACTCAGCCCAGAGCTGCATGGCCAGCTTGCTTACGAACACATTTCTGATTCTTAAATTCATTAATACCTTCATAGCTTCCATTCCTCCCCCCTGCTACACAATCAGTAGCTCTCTTCCCATGGAAAGAGGGTCCATATGTTGAACATGAAGTATGGCTGTGCTGCTCGCCCTACCTACAAAGTTATGACTGTCCCAGGCATCTATGTTGAATGTTGAGTCTCCAATGAATTGGGAGCCCTTTTGGCTCCTGCAGACGTTATTGCTGAGCCAGCTCCCAGCTGGTGCAACAGAGGTGCTTGGATCAGACCCTTCACTCCACCTGGCAAAGAACTGGCAAATCCTAGGCTGGCCCGACTCCACCTCCAAAATGTCCTGTTGTAGAGTCCTACTCCATCTCAGAGCCTCCACCAATCAGCAGTGCTCTCCTCCACTAGCGGAGAGCAGCCTGCCCTGAATCCTAAGCACATACACACAGCCACCAACATCAGTATGCTAGGATTTCTCCCTTAAGTTAGGAATGTTGCAAAGAAGAATGAAAAGGGTGGAGAAGAAAATCAAGCTCATTTGCATCTTAATGAGAAATTCACACCTCTTAAATCCAGGAAAAATAGCACTGTGTCCAACCAAACGACATATACAGACATATACATTTTTTGTGAAATGTGCATAAAGATGCATGTTTTGGTGAAAGTAACATAAAACTGCATTGTATATGGGGACATTAAGGTTTTTTTTAAGTACATTAGTCAAAAGTGCATTAAAAATATGCTTGTTAGGAGAAAGTAGCACAAAAATGCTGATGAATTCGCAAGCTGATGCATCATCATCATCATTTTTTATTTGTATGCCGCCTTTCCACAATTTAAAAAAACAATGCTCAAGGCAGCTTACAGCATAACAAGATTTACATAATTACAAAAGTCATAAACAATAAATAAACCACATCAAAAAATACACAACCAAATGGGAAACAATTTCCACATAAATCAAAAACTAAAACTAAGAATACAGCATGAATATCAAAGTTTAAAATGACATAAGTAAAAAATAAAAGCAATTTAAACAAAAACAAAACAAAACAAAATGGAGCCTTCTCTGCCCAGCGGCAGCAGTCCTTTATAGAGGCCATGAGGCCCAGCCCTGGGCCAGATGTTGAGCTGCAGGACTGGGGCCCTCAGCCAGGGGAGTCCTCCTGGGTGGTAGCCGCAGCGGCAGTTCCTATTGGCCCTTCAGGCCCCGCCCTGATGCAGCAGTGTGGTGCATTGAATTTAATATTGGGAAAATGAGAATCTTTGCGAACCAAACTTGCCAGAACCATGCATGCCTAAAGCCTGTTCAGGTCCGACTAATTTTACTGGAGCTTGCACAGAGGACTTTGCTGTACGATTGTGTCCCTTGAGGGCCACTTGATTTCCTCACACAAAAGTTTAAATGTCCTACCTAACAGACATAAGATAAGATTTGCTGCCAGATTCCCAAATGGGGACAGTTACAAACGGTTGCCCCAGGCAGTTTATCCTCTCCTGACACATTTATGAGACACATGAAAAGGGCCTGTGCTTTTTCAGGCTGGCAAGGGGGCTGTTCTGTCCATTCTCACTGTAAGCAATGCAGCTGCTCTGCGGAAGCTCAAATGCAGAACTTGCAAAAGCACAGAGGGTTTAAATTATGCAGTTTATTGTGCAAAGGACAGGAAATTAAAGCCAATTAATTCCTTGTAAAAACAAATGGAACCAGACTTCCTTTTTGATATATACTGACAGTTTACCTTTTCTCATTGGAATAATTTATATATGTTTTTGTAAGGAATCCTGGACACTTGAGCTCCCAAATTGCAGTAATAGCAATTAATAATTACAGTAACTACAGCTGAAAGCAAATGCTCAGCTACTTTTAGAAGATGTCACATAGCACATGCTTTACGGTGGTGAGTTGTGTGTGTGGATTTTTAAAAGGCTATTTGCATCTGTTCAGTGCAAGGATGTGAATTATATTTTATGTGTCTGGACAATGTAAGCACAGACATTCAACAAACAATCAAAGTGAAGATGCACTCTCAAGGTGAATCATCCTCCTTAGGTATGGTATGCAGAGCGACACAAGAGGTTTTCACCTTTTTCAGCCTTTTACATAATAGGGACACCATGTTTAATCTAGCCTCCCCAACTTGGAACCATCAATATGTTTCCGACCACAACTTTCATCAGTGCCAGACATGCACAAGATGGGACTGATGGGAATTATAGTCTGAAATACCTGTAAGACACCAGGGTGGAGAAAGCTATTTAATTAATTCAAAACTTTTTGGTTGATTGTCCAGATGTTCCTTTTGGTTATGCATTCATGACAGTTTGTGCTCATGATGCCATCAGGGTGATTAACGACAATCTTGCTTTCAATGCTGTTGGTGCCTCCAAAGGTTTGGAGGGCAATCACACTGCTTTGTTTCTGATCAGTGCAGGTCCCATAACTTTCTGCTGAACTCCTGTAACTTTTCATACCGCAATTTCCCAGAGGTGAGGTGGAGGTTATTCCACTTTTCTGGTGCTATAGTGCAAAACTGTCCCTCTAGACGGTGACAAGGAGGTAACATTAGGGAAGCACCTCAGAACACATATGCCCACAGAGGCCTTCATTAGTGCCCGCAATGTTACTTCCCCACTTCCCTGTTGAAGTTCACCTCAAGAGATGCATTATGTTACAGCCAGAAGAATAGGCTGTGGTGGGTGGGTAATGCCCACAGAATTTTATTTGGTTTGCAGATGTGCTCACGGGTCCAAAATATATTAGTAGATGTGTGAGTTTTCAAGCTCTACACACGCACCCTTATCCCTTACACGTGAGGGAAAGCGTTTTCTAAGATGGTGTTACAGGTGTGTGCATCATCTCAAAATAAGTAAATTCTGCTTTTTGGCTTTCTTTCACAATATTATCTTACTCACCTGCAAACATGCAGACATTTTGATGAATTAATTTGATTAATCAACTAAAACCCATACATTAACTCAGATTTCTTTAATTGGGTGTCAGCCCTAAAAATAATTGAGAATCAAATTGAATTAAATTGCATCTGACAAGCACTTTAAAAATAAAATAAGTTGAATGTAGCCCTTGAGCTTAAAAATGTCCCCCCCCCCCCCGACTGGCAACAGCTCTCTGAGGTTTCTCTCGAGATGCTTGTTATTGATCTTTAAGCTGCTCTGGAAGCCTTTTTGGTTGTAGAGCGGAGTTAAACATGCTTTGATTCATTCATTCATTCATTCATTCATTTCAGAGTTCCAAACTATATCTTTCCCAGCAAAATGACCCATCATGCCAATTGCTGAATTTCACTTGGGGAATTGCGATATTTTTCTGTGTATAAGACACCCCCATGTATAAGAAACCCCCTGTTTTTTGAGACTCCAATTTAAGAAAATGGAGGGGATTGCCCAGGGTTGTTGAGCTTTTTTTTTTTGCCGAAAATCACTCACCAGACTGACAAACGCTGCCAATCACATGCGTCACAATCGCCACAAAGCGTCTACCCAATTGACACCAACAGCCAGCAAGCAAACACACCATTGCAGCAAGGGAAGCCAATCCACAGCAGAGGGAAGCCAATCCACAGTCACTAACTAACTACCCACCCACCCAATCACCACTGACAACCTCCTCGCGGCTACAACCAATCGCCCATTCCCCCCTCTGCACTATAAGCAAGATGAGCCCCAATTTTGAACATTATTTTAGAGTAAAAAACCCTCGTCTTATACATGGAAAAGTATGGTATGTCCTGTTTTCTGTGGTGTTGTTTCCAGGGCAAATTCACACCCACCTTCAAGTTGACAACTTGCAAGTGTTGATGTGAAATAAATCCATATTACAGAAGTTTGTTTACAGTCCATTGAACAAACAACTTGTTAGCTGAGAGAAGCAGGGAAGAGGAACTCAGCTGAACAAACCATTGCATGCCCTCATCTGGAATCCCTGAACAGCTCTTGATTCCAGACTGAAATGAGTGTTACTAATTCTGGTCTGGAAAACCTGCATGTGTTGGAGAGAAATCCTTCCATGGATTCCATGCATTCAGCTGAAGGCCTTGACAGTGTATCTTTACGTACACGTGACAAACATGGTCATGGACCTGCCCTGTATGTTACCATCCATACAAACAGAGCCCAGTTACAATAGGCAGTGTAAGAAGGCAGGAATTGCCACTTGTCACAATTAGCATTGTTTCTATTCTGCTGCAGTTCAGTTTCTGCCAAATACTACATTATTTATCCCAAATGCAATGCCCAAGCCTATAGACCTATGATACCTTCTGTCTGGGGTAAATGAAGATGCCTGCAGCAAAATAGCCATTTAGGGGCCTAATGGGGTGTTCAGTGAATGGCAACATGGTCAGATCAGGCCTAGGGGTAGAGGAGAAATTCTATTCAGTAAACATTTAAAGGTGAGCTTATGCAAATTGCACTTTCTGATGCAATACATGAATTGAGAGTCCCCCTTCAAAATGTGCACTTCTGCAGATGTTGCACTGTGGTTCTCCAACCAAGTAATGTGTACAAAATATACTGGTGTAAAGTGTGCATGAAAATAATGTGTTAAAAATGGATTGTATTGGGGGAATTTGCTTTGTAAAAATATGAATACAGTCATACCTTGGATGTTCAGCTTCCAAAAATAGTTCACTTCCGGGTTTGCAACGTTCGGGAGCCAAAACGTTCAGGAGCTAAGCTGTTCAACTTCCAAGGTATGACTGTATTAGGACAACTTCACACAAAAATGTTGATGAATTTTCATGAGAATTTTTTTTTTTAAGTCACAAACTGATGTGGGAATATGGGGAAACTGAAGACTGTAAAAGAAAGAAAAAAAGAAACCGAGAGAAACTAAAATTGACAGATTCACCAATCTCAGGCCAGAGAGAAGCCATCAGGAGCCAGGCCTGGGCATTTGCATCTGACTAACTTAGCATTGCCTAAATATTACTTTATTTCAGTTTATTTTTTGGATGATGGTTTTTTTCTAAAAGTTTCGCACAAGTTTTGACTGCTGCTTTTACATCAGATTTCCATGTTATTTTAGACAAACATTGCAGGTAGCTATATTGATCCATTAGGGTAGAAAACAAACAACAACCCAAAAGCATCAGTAGCGTAATATCTATTATTAGGACTGACTGAAATGTTGTGAGCGAGCTTTCAAGTCCCCTTGAGCTGGATTTTAAGCCACAGAGGAAAAGGGGCAGGGAGAAAGATGTTGCTACTGGATGTGATCCCATTTTGCAGTTTGTAATCATCACAGGATGGAGTGGAGCGAGTGTTTGTGCAGCTTTACGTACTGCTGCTGGGATAAAGAAGCAATGGCCATTCTTCCTTTGAAAATATAAAAGCCAGCAGTTATTGAGAGCTGGTAATCAAACACATGGGGCTGTTGAAAAGTCATAAAAATAAAGTATTACTTTACAATGCAGTCCTATATATAACTACTCAGAAGTAAGCTCCATTGAGTTCAGTGAGATTTACTCCCAGGTAAGTGAATATAGGATTGAATTCTTTGTGCCTTTTTTTGAGTTTTTATCATATAGTTATTGCTTGACTTTAATAGTGAATTTATTACCTTCAGTGTTTTATTTTAGAGGAGCAAACCATAAACTTGCTTGTTAATCGCAAGAAAATAACTCAAAATCCAAACTTAGACCAGGAAACAACACCTTTTCATTAGCAGGGAAATTCTACAAAGTAGTGAGCAAGGTTTTGAGTTTTGCCATGGTCTTCTCTGGGATAGATGACTAAAATGACTCAGCACACAAGGGTTTTATGTCTTAGGTGGGAACCTTTACCAACATGAGGCCCACATTCCCCCATGGGCAATCCTCCAGGGGTCTGCATGATAGTGGTGGGTGGGACCAGTGGCAAAAATGAGCAGAGCAATGGAGGTGTCTTGGGGCGGACGTGGTCTGGAGAAAGAGCCAATGGTTGGATAGAGAAGCCTAGAGGGTTGCATTTGACCCCAGGCTTGAGGTTCCATACTCCTGTTTTAGGTAGAAGAAATGGTGGATGCCCAGTCTGCTGTTAGTTTCAATCCTAAAATGGGAACAGAGAAAACTATGTGTATGGAAAATGTATTAGTCTCAGTTCAGCAGCTGTGAGGATAATTGCCAGGTAATTTCGGACTATAAAAATGGCTAAGGCCTGGCTGTATGCGCAGGTACCATGAACCTGCCTCCATCAGGACGTCTCAGCAAAACCAAAGACCACCAACAACATTGTATGGGTTAATATTAGGCCACAAGTTTATTGATGACAGATGTGAATGAGTTAGGCTTGGCACTGGGCTAAAAGGTAAAGGTAAAGGTACCCCTGCCCGTACGGGCCAGTCTTGACAGACTCTGGGGTTGTGCGCCCATCTCACTTAAGAGGCCAGGGGCCAGCGCTGTCCGGAGACACTTCCGGGTCACGTGGCCAGCGTGAAATCGCTGCTCTGGCGAGCCAGAGCCGCACACGGAAACGCCGTTTACCTTCCCGCTGGTAAGCGGTCCCTATTTATCTACTTGCACCCGGAGGTGCTTTCGAACTGCTAGGTTGGCAGGCGCTGGGACCGAGCAGCGGGAGCGCACCCCGCCGCAGGGATTCGAACCGCCGACCTTTCGATCGGCAAGTCCTAGGCGCTGAGGCTTTAACCCACAGCGCCACCTGCGTCCCGTAGTTGGCACTGGGCTAGTCACCATCAACTCCAGCCCACCTGCCGGAGGGAAACCAGGGGTTTTGGGACTGACCCATGACATACATCAAGTGGGTACAACCCCCACAGACTTGCTGCATCAGGGGAGGCCACACCAGCTTTTAAATCCTGGGAGTGGATCTGACTCCTTGGAATCAGTCTCAGCCCTAGCCCCTTGAGTTGCCCCCCAGCAGTTGGCGTGAGGGGAATTTGTCTCCTAGCAGTTGCCAGAAGCGATACCCAGTGGTGCAACAGATGGCAGCAGGCCGCAAATACTACATCACCCACATAAAGAGTGAGTGAATATTGTCAGAGGCTGGGGAGGGTGTTTGACAACTGGGACACACACACACACACACACACACACACACACACAGTTTCCCTGCCCCTCCCATTTGTAGCATTGTTCAGGTCAAACTACATTAGTCCATATGCACTTCATTTGGTAAAGACCATAGCTTAGTGGCAGAGCATCAGCTATGCATGCAGAAGGTCCCAGGTTCAGTCCTTGGAGTCTCCATACAGGGCTGGAGAAAGGCTCCTGCCTGCTGAGACCCAGGAGACCCACTGCCTGTATGTGTTGGCAATACTGAGTTAGATGGACCCGTGGTCTGAGTCAGCTTCCTGTGTGCCATTGCTTTTTTGCCATTTGAAAACAAGAAGTTATCCATCTTCTCAATTGCATTTCAAGCATGGTTACAAGTGTCCTCCTTTCGCCCCTTCCAGATGTGCCATCCCAACTACAGACTGAGCCACAAATCACAGCCATTGTAGCAAGCAATGTCCAGTTGACCTGCAAGTCCTCCAAGTACATCTACAACCACCTCTCTTGGTACAACCCCACCTTGCAGGCCGTTCCTGATGCTTTGATGCAGAAGAAGGTGGACAACTATTCCATCTACTTGACGTTGGGCCTTAAGAATGTCTCGCAGGCCCACGCTGGTCTATACAGGTGCAGAGCTCGAAGCCACCCAAATAGCACTGAGGGGCTGGAGAAAAACACCATGCTCAACGTCAAAGGTGAGTCTGGTAGGGTGGCCAGATTTCCCAAGGGAACATTGTTGAACAGGGACATACCTGGGCAGGTCAAGGGATTGAAAATAAAACTACAAATATCATTATGCATATTTGTGGAATAGTTGGACTACTGTGTATCATTCTAGTATACAGTGGCCTCACCTCAAAAAGGATATCATAGAGTTGGAAAAGGTTCAGAAAAGGTACATTAGGGATTTTTTTAGTAGAAAGAGCTTGGGTTGAGAGGGATTCAACAGAGGTGCATAAAATTATATGTGATGTGGGGAAGAGGTGGACAGGCACAAGTTTTTCTCATTATCTCACAATATTGAAACTCAGGACCATTCAGTGAAACTCAGTGTGGAAAGATTGAAACAGGAGGTGGTGATTTGTACAGTGCATGTCTCACTTTTCTGAAATCCCAGACAAGAAGTAGAAATACAAACAAAAAGAAAACAGCAAGAGGTTTTGTCAAGGTCAACTTCAATATATGTCTGATATATTGTATTTGGCTTGGTGGGTCACAAGTTGTGTGGCTCTAGACTTTAGTGTGAAAACAAATAGATATAAACATACGAGCACCCCTTGATAGATGAGAGCAGAGGTTCATTCAGTATAGTAATCTGATTTCCAGAATGGCCATCTAGATATCTCTGAGTAGTGCCCACCCACCCATGAGGTGGGCTGAGGCAGTTGCCTTGTGCAATGGAACACCAAAGAGCAGCTTCACACCACCACTGGCAAGATCACATGAGATCTCACTGAAATCTCACAAGAGCTCTGAACCTCGAGGCCTTCATAAAGCACATCTGTACATTTCATGGTGTATGCTAAAGGTCTGAAAATCATAGCTCTTATTTTCAAAAGAGGCTGTGGTATTAGCCTCGCAATTGAAGGAATAAATATATGGCCGTGGACTATGATAAAGACATCCAACAAAGTACATTCACTAGCACAATAATTTCTACTTGTGGAATGGAAGTTTCTTTCTTCCTCTTTTTCCTCTGCCCATGTGCCCCCATGCCCCTCTCTAATCTGATCTGGAAGGTTGAGGGAACCCTCAGAATAGATTTAGGGGTGCATGGGGAGAGGAGAGGGATGGGAAGTTCATTGTGCAACCAAAAGTACTTTGTTGAATACCATCCAAAGAAACCTTTATGAGACAGATTAATACTTTCACATCTTGCAATTTCTAAAACTTGATTTGTGATTTTAAGGAATGTTCACGGTTATCTAAGCCTATAAAAGACTCCTGCTGGTCAAAGGGTCCTTGTCAGATTTCTTAACATACCAAAAACATACCAAGAAAAAAGGAAATTCTACACATCTCAGTTGTCCCATCTTTCTAGGCATGGTATTAGTGACTGAAGATTTTCTCCACTTGACCTCAAAGAAAGCAGGAATGGATATCCTTCACCGCCACCAGTTGCACCCTGGGGTCCATTCGGTTTATACTAGTTAGGGGGGGACTGTGAAAATTGGGTGATTCTCCCAAGTTCATAAGTCAACAGAGAGTCTTGGCTCCCAAACAAATTCCTCCATGCCAGCTACAATACAGGACTGTAGCAAAATGTCCCCAGTGTCCAGCCTGAAGGTCCATGAGGCCACCTCCTTGCTGAAGCAAAGTAAGTCTGGGTCTGGTGAGTGTCTGGATGGGAGACCTCTGGGAACAACATGTACACGGCCATGGATTCCATGATGGAAGAAGATGGGATATAGATGTAAGAGAATAAATAATAAAATATATAAAAGTGAAGTGCAGCCCCACAATTATCTGAATGATTAAAATGTGACAAGCAAGGTTAAAAGAGAGCTGCTTCTCTCTACCTGGCCACTTGATTTGCTGTGACGTTCTTTGAGTCAGAGAGAATTTCTCCAGCAGAGCAAATGGAAAATCCAATTCCAGCTTTTTCAGAAAATCCAATTCCAGCAACAGCATTCTCCCTGTCAGGATGTTATTATCTGCAGCCAGGTGCCTCAGAACACTTTACTTCAAGAGCTGTGTCCGTCATTCGCTTGAACCAAAATATTGTAGCTGTACAGGTGGATTTATTTATTTATTTAGCAGTTGGAGATTTTCTCTGTCAGAGTGTTGAAAAAGTTTAGCCTGCTCAATCACTCCATTATTAGGGAGCAATCGTGAGCTGAGCCACCATGGCTAAAGCAGGGGTAGGGGACCTGTAGCCATCCAGATGTTGTCTCATCAGCCACAGCCAACATGGCTGATGGATAACAATATTTACTGGGAGCTGTAATCCCAACAACATTTCAAAGGCAACAGGTCTCTTAATCCTATAAAACTAACATGGTGTGCACCATTAAGACCTGGGTGTGAGAACTGGATGGACTTGATCTGGCTCAGCTCTGCCTACTCAGTATGATATCAACCCTGACTGGAGGGAGAGGTATTGCTGCAGTCCGTAGGACACAAGTATCTGGTTGGACACTTTGAGAACAGGATGCTGGGCTAAACGGGTGTCTAACCTGATCCGGCATGGCTCTCATTGTGTTCTTACACCTTTGTGCTGACATTAGAACTGTTTGGGGGACGGACGGCGATCCCAATATTTCAAACAAAAAATTTTATACTGAATAATCTGGTATAAAACTAACAGTTCACATCTACATTTCAAATCCACAAAGTTCACATCTTCACCATACCTTGAAAGCACATTGCTTCCTCTAAAGAATCCTGGGATGTGTAGTTTGTTAAAGAGGGCTGGGAATTGTTGCTCTCTGAGCAGTAAACTACAGTACCCAAGATTCTCTGGGGGTAAGCCATGTGCTTTAAATATGTATGGTGTGGATATGACCCAAATGAATGCATAAAGGTGATACTATTTGGAGAAGGAAAAAGAAAAGAAAACTTTCAAATCTCGACTAGTCTTCTTGAGGAGTGCCAGTTTCAGCTGTTGGCAGGGTGTCCTTGGGGAAGACACCCACTGCTGTTGTTCGTTTGCACCTGCCCTCTGGGGCAGAGGAAGAGGCAGGTGAACAAGTAGGTTGCAATGGTAAACATGAGATGCAGGTGCACAGGGCTCTTATCAGTGGGGCTCCTGCTGGGCTTTGGGCCCATGGCAAGTGTCCTGCCATACCAACCCCTGGCACCAGCCATGTTTCTGAGGTTAAAATACAGTAGTCGAGGCAGAAAGGATGAAAAGTATAGAAAACTGTGCTAGATTGTCTGGCAGTTACTGATAGGAGAAGTAAATAATGCTTCCTGGCACCTGTCCTTGGTACTTTGAGCATATCATACATTAATTTAGGGTGGTGGTCATCTCCACTCTTGTTTTTACAGGACAAAACTGACTCTGCATTCTTGTCGCCCCAATATTTGAATCAGGACCACCTCCTGTGAGCATGTGATAAAACTGGCACCTGGGCTGAATTTGTGGCCTCAGGATGTCCTCTGAGCAAAAGCACTTAGCACATGCTTCAGCCATGTTATCTGCAACCACGAGAGCTACTTTCTATTATACCATATTCCTCTGAATTTTGGAGGATAGCCTCATCCATCTGTTCATTCCTAGTTTGGTTGGATTTAAAGCTGTGCTATGTTTTTATTGATGTGATCTTTCTGTATCCTTTCCACTCTCCTTTCTTTTTTTGCTTTCCATGCATTAGAGACTGTGTATTGGTATAAGGATGGAAATGCAGGTCTTTGGTGAATATGTGGTCCTTAAAAGCGTTGCTTCCTTATATTTGCAGTTAAGACTGTGCCTTACATTATGGAGAACTTCACAGACTTCGAAGTTAATGTTAGTGGGAAAATTGTTCTGGAGTGCAAAGTGAATGGGACACCCAAACCCACAATTGCTTGGCTGAAAAATGGCTATCCAATTACTCCTGCTTCAGGTGAGCCTCTGTTTCTCCAACCTTTGATTACTGTAGTGGTATTTTCCTTTGATTAACATCAGAGACATACTCGCATCTGAAATCAGGAGAACTGCTGCCAGTCAGTGTAGGCAATATGCTGCTCTGCATAGCTCATAACTGGGTTAGAAACACGGCTTACTTAACTTTTAAAAATAAAAGGATAGAGTAGAAAAAAGAGATTTGATCCATTTTTAAAAAAAGCATTATACAGGGATATATCATAAGCATAAATGTCTCTAGCAAACATTACTAGGTTGTCAAATATACAAGTCATCCTTAGTGCTTTTGCTTATTAGGGTTGGCAACTTACTAAAACCATGTGTAAAAAATACAAAATGCATTTTAATCATGACAATATGACCCTCGACAGACAGACAGACAGACAGACAGACAGACAGACAGACAGACAGACAGAAAGTTATCCAGCCCCACCACTATATAAGAAAGAAAACAGAACATTCTTTTAACTGCTGGACAACACAGTTAATATTACTCCTGATGTTGTGCTTCTTTTTCCACTTGGTCTGAGATGAGGAAATGTTTTCTGTGCAGTTGTGATAGTTCTGGGATGCTCACCATGCTAGCTATAGCGCAGGCCACATCCAGGAACCCACACCTGTTCACTTCAATTCAGATAGTGTCATTGTCCTGATACTGGCGGATTGATGAGAAATCCTGGCTTCATGAGTCTCCCCAATTTAATGAGTGTGGATTGTCTGAAGCATCTGATGGCATGAACTTAACTTACGACTCATCCATACTTCCAGTTGTTTCACAGGTATGAGTGGCTTTGCCCCTGCCCTCCCACTTACATCCAGAAAAACTCGTGCCTTTAGTGCTAAATTGGAGAAGATGGAAATTCATGGAAAACCTGGTTGCCAGTTGTTCTAGCACTAAACTCTGGGTTTTCCCCAGGGGGAGGGGAGCAATGGAGCAAATGGAAGTATGGATAAGCCCCATATCATATGCAGTGCAAAATATACTAAGAAGTAACTCGAGTGGGATGCGGGTGGCGCTGTGGGTAAAACCTCCCAGCTCCTACCCACCTAGCAGTTTGAAAGCACCCCTAAGTGCAAGTAGATAAATAGGTACCGCTTTATAGCGGGAAGGTAAACGGCGTTTCCGTGTGCGGCACGGGTGCTGGCTCACCAGTGCAGCTTTGTCATGCTGGCCACATGACCTGGAAGTGTCCTTGGACGGCGCTGGCTCCCGGCCTCTTGAGTGAGATGAGCGCACAACCCTAGAGTCGGTCACGACTGGCCAATACGGGCAGGGGTACCTTTACCTTTTTAACTCGAATGCTGCATTGGCAAGTGAGTCTTAACTGCCCCTTTCATTTCAGCTAGTCTGCCTGACCTTTAGAAAGGGGTGGATGCATGAGAGAAGGAGACATATGGTCATTTGCTCTTCACAATCTTCTTTTTATAAATAAACACTGCTGTGGGGATTGTGTGTGTATGTGTATGTGTGTGTGTGTGTTTTAACAGTTGCTAGCTGAGAGGTATCCATCACAACCATAACCCAGAGAAGGGGTCAGCTTTTCTCCAGTTGAGGCTGAAAACTTGCAGGGCTGATACTAGTATTACTATTATTTTATTTATTTATATCCCACATTTTCCCCAGACAAGGTAGCTTACAGATAAGATAGAAACAACTAAAAAACAGAAAAACCATTATTAAAAAGCAATTAAAAGCTAACAGAATTAAATCTATCTATCTGTATTTATCATCTATCTACCTAACATCTTTTAAGGATACAGGTTATTGCAAAGAAAACATCACAGCACCAGCCCTTTCCTTAAAAAGTCAGTTCCCAAAAGTTCCCAGATTTGTTCAGTACTTGTCCCAGGGCTGGAATAAGGTATGTGTTTTTTTAGGGGTAGTGAAGGTTCAGCCTCTGTTGGTCTTAGAACATTCATCCTTTAGAGACATTTGCCACCCATGTCTCAAACTAAGGCTTGATTAATTTGTGTTTTGCAAAGATGCATATTTTTCTCTGTTCCTCATCAGTGGCTGCCCCTGTGTCTTTAATTTTCCTTCTTGGGTTAGACAGAAAGGGATATATAATTCAGATCGGGCTGTTCTGGGCAGAAACCCTTTACAGCCACTGAAATTTCATAAATAATTCCAGAGGGACAAGCATGTAACTCATCCAGCCAATGGAAACATGAATAAATATATCTGGAGTGGGGGGGGGGGACACCTCAGGGTAAATATTTCAGCATTCTGCATGGAAACTTGCACGCAGAGCTTATGTTAACAACAGCCGTATTCACAGGCAGGACACGTTACAGATCTAAACCCTATCCCCCTTTAGTCCCAGTGGGTATTACCTGCTTGGTGATGATACCTCCTTAGCAAAACAGATTCACTTAGAAATACCCTGCATCAGCAGGGAAATTAAAGATAGTAGGCTTTGCTTGGTGTCTGCACAGGCCGATGGGCTTTTCCATAGTGTGCTTGTAAAAAGCTTCCATCACTTCAAAGAGTGAAGTATGTGAACACAGAGAGGCCTTCCCTGATGTAAGGAAATTTGGAAGAGTGGGGGCCCACCCACAGCATGATCCCTGTAAGTGGGGGCCGGGGCAACTCAGTGTCTGGATGGAGGGGAGGACTTGTGCACACTGCAGCAGCGTCTCCAGGAGCTGCCCTGCCAATTTCATTTCATACATTTTAATACCTACCGCTTAATATAACAAAATATCTGAAGGGTTCACACCATGTTACAGTCATAAATTCACTCTTCTCCTAACAATGGACACTTACTTCAGCCATTGAGAATCATGCCCACAACCCCCTCTGTAGTCTGTACCTTCTGTTTCTTGGTCATGATAAAATATGGCCAAATGTAGAGGTATGACAGACTAAACATATTGTCCCATCTTATTTAGAATGGTCCTTCATTGAAACTACATCTTCTAGAACAGCCATTCCTTCATTGAGTTCTATTAAGGCATGGGTGGCTTATGGGTGGTCCTCCAGATGTTACTTAACTACATAACTGGATCAGGCCTGTGACCCATCTAGTCCAGCATTCTGTTCTCACAGTGGCCAACCAGTTACCTGTGGGAAACCTACAAGCAGGACCTGAGCACAACAGCACTCTCCTCCCCCCACTGTATTTTCCAGCAACTGGTATTCAAAAGTATTGCTGTCTGCAGCTGTGGAGGCAAAGCATATCCACCATGGCTGGAGGACCATGAATTTGTCTAATCATCTTTTAAAGTCAGCTAGGTTGGTGGGCATCATTGCCTCCTGTGGGAGCCAGTTCCGTAGTTTAACTATGCACTGCGTAACAAAGTACTTCCTTCTATTTGTCCTGAATCTTCCAACATTCAGCCTCACTGGGTTTTCACGAGTTGTAGCAATATGAGGGAGGAAGAAAAACTCTTGATCCACTTTTTCTATTCCATGCATAATTTTTAAACTTCTGTCATGTCGCCTCTTACTTGCCTTTTTTCTCAACTAAAAGGACCCAAACTATAACTTTCATAGTACCTGATCAGTGGCCATGCTGGCTGCAGCTGGTGGGAGTTGTAGTTCAGCAAACATTTGGAGAGCTACCCTGGCTCTGAGAGCCTCATGCACCTTAAAGTTTTTAGGTGTGTATCCAAATGGTTGCTTTTCAGAGTGCATCAGAATGCACTGAGAAAGTGGCAAACAAAAGTATCCTTTTACTCCGGGAGGTGGGGCGGGGAACCAAGTATTTTGTATTTATTTAATCCTATTTGCAAATCACTTCCTATAAAAAGCTCAGAGTGATTTTAACAAGAAAAACAAAGAAACTATAATAACAATTAAAAAACAATTCCATATATAACAACAATTTAAAAACAATTTTGTACATAAAAGCAATTTCACATCCGATACAGATTGCAATAGATTGGCAAAGAATTCCTGAATGCCAATTTTCTAACCATAGCTGCAGCAAAATGACTCCCCTGCTGCTCTAAATTATGCTGCCAAAATGAAGAAAACTTGGAATGGATTTTTGTGTGGAAGGACTGGGAGCTCAGTTTCATTTTGAGATTCAAAACAAATTCCTGAGCTCTCTTCTTCAATTTGGTGCTTTTTTTTCAGCAGGCTCCTGCAAGCCTGATGCCTATTTTATGCCTTAGATGTAATACAAATTGTGGGTTGGGGTGAGGGGAGAGCAGGCCTCATATTATCCTATACCCAATACATCCAGCTAACAGGGTTGCAGAAAGCTGAGAGAGCAAAACTCTTCCTGAGATGCTGGAGAGATGCTGCCGGTCAGAGCAGACGGCCCTGAGCAAGATGGTCCAATGATGTGACCCAGAATAAGGCAGCTCCCTTTGATTTCATGTTCCTTTACGCTGCCAGGCACTTTTGTGTGATGTTGCCAGCAAACTCTAGATGCTAATTATATGTTGAAAATTCTTCCATGAAAACACTCTAGTACGTGCTAAAACTGCTTTTCAATCCATCCCTCAGGAATTTCCATGGAAAACAACACCCTGGTGATTGAGCGAGTGAAAAAGGACGATGAGGGTCACTATAAGTGCAAGGCCATCAATGAAATGGGCCAAGACAGCACCCAGGCATTTATTAAAATAGAAGGTGAGATTGCAAGAGGGAAAAACCTTTGACAGGCTCAGTCAAGCATTGTAAAGATACCCTATATAAGCTGCAGTGAGGATGAGCTGGGCCTGCAACAAAATGTTGCAGAATATCCTTGCCTCCTAGCAGGAGTGCTTCTGGTCATTCGTACCAGCCAGATATGCTCTCCTCCAGGTATTCCAGTCCACCCCCACCCAACACACACATTCTCACACTGGTGTTCTGCATCACTCTATACTGCAGCTATTGAGCATACCCAGTCTTCATTGAGCTGTTTTTCATTGCTTTTGTTTCTTGCTCCATAGGTTTATTTAGGATGCAATCCTGTGGTCCCTGGAAGGGTGACCCAGAGGCCATAGGATACAGCAGAGCATCTGCTGTCCCTTGTTGTTGTTGCTGTTGTTTAGTCGTTTAGTCGTGTCCGACTCTTCGTGACCCCATGGACCAGAGCACGCCAGGCACTTCTGTTTTCCTGCTGTCCCTTAGTGATGCAGAAACCTCCAACATACTGGCCCAGCCAGTATCAGAGGCCAAAAGTGGTGTCTCTTAGTTTCCATTTCCAAGAACATAGGAAGAGCCTCTGCTGGATCAGGCCTGTGACCCATCTAGTCCAGCATCCTGTTCTCACAATGGCCAAGCAGATGCCTGTGGGGAACCAGCAAGCAGGATTCGAGCACAAGAGCACTCTCCCTTCCTGTGGTTTTCAGCAATTGCTATTCAGAAGACTTGCTGCCTTCAACTGTGGAGGCAGAGTACAGCCATCACATGCCTAGTAGTCATCAATAATCCCAGTACCCCAACACACATCCCTTCCCTGCAAACTGAGAAGTAATTTAAATTGCCACCTGCCAAGATTTTTCCTTCCTACATGCTCCCAATCCATATAAGGTTGGTGTTCTACCATTGTATGAAAGTGACTCCAAGCGACATCCAATCTAGCCATCTGAAATCAATCCCTTGGTTTGCTACACCAATGACCATTTTAATTTTACAAGGTGTTCTTTTTAGTTACCTGCAGCGGTGATCATTGTGTCTGAACACATGTGTTTCTGGAATGTTGTGCATAGTGCCATGGGAAACACTTTGCTCTGAGTGAATCTTGCATTTCTTTTTCCAGGCTCTGAGGAAAAGTCCAACATTGAAGTAATCATTTTGGTTTGCACTGGTTTAGCAGCCACCCTCTTCTGGCTCCTCCTCACCCTCTTCATACGGAAACTGAGAAAAGTAAGAGGATCTCTGAAATGTTCTAGGCTTCTCTTTTAGATACCAAAATTGTTCCAAACAGGAATAGGCAGCTATTCTGCAGATAATGATCTGTGGCAGGGGTGGGGAATCTCAGGCTGTGGGGGGGAATACAGCCCACCAACCCTCTCCACCTGGCCCTTGAGATTCTCCCTAGGCTATCCTCCTTACATTGGATTCTGTGACCTCCTTTAGTGCTTTTGCCTAGCTAGAACATGTCCTTCAACTCTGGTGATGGAGAAATACCTGTGGATGTAGAAACCTTCAACTGTTGTGAGAGCCTGCTGTACATAGATACGAGCCACAGCTGTTGCTGCATCACCTGCTGGCATCCCCCCCCCCCCTCCCAGGGTGCCTATTACAGAATGCAGTCATCGGGATGAGAAGTGCTCCCTGCCCCTGGTCTGGGTTTTTGTTTGGGGTCAGAGTATCTGAAGAGCTGCCTATTCCCCTGTGAACCTGCCCCTTTTCTGAAACAGCCATCTGACGCACAGCTCCCAGTATTCACACCTCCAAACAGCAGACAGATGGTGAATGGGACAGGACCTTTTCTCTGGTGGCACACTTATGAAATACATTCCTCAGATAGATTTGCTTGGCGGCAAATTTACTGACTTTTAGCTGCCATGGTTAAAACATTTTTATTCTCGCATGCATTGGGTTGGCAATCAGCATGGCTTCTTTATGTGTGCCCCAAATCAATAGCAGGGTGTTGGACTTGATGACCCTATGGGCACTTTCCAACTCCACAGTTCTATGATTCTAATATTGGTTTTTCAGCTAAGTATATTTATTGGGGGTTTTTTAATTTAAAAAATCATTGTATTTTTATTTAATATTTATTAATAGTATATAATATATTAAATGATATATTTCTAATCATCACCATTGTTATTGTCATTATCTTAAATATTTAATCATCATCTCAAATATTTAACCTTCTCAGTTATTTAATCTAATATTTATTGAGCATATTAAAAAAGTCATCTCTGGTTACTTGCCTGGAGATGCATTTATTTAAACTTTGCCAGGTGCAACTAAGTGAATGCCTATCTATATTTATAAGTCTGTGCTCATGTGAACAGAACGCAAACTGAAGCGAAGCCAAGATTTTTGACCAGTCGTGTGCTCATTTTGTTAGACTCCCTCTCCTTTAGTTTTGGATCCAGCAGCCATTTGCCACATTAACTAGGGATTCCCAACCCCCACCTTCGTTCTTTGCAGCCAGATGCCACAGATATTAAAACAGGGTACTTGTCAATCATAATGGATCCTGAGGAGATGCCGCTTGATGAGCAGTGTGAGCGTCTCCCATATGACAGCAGCAAGTGGGAATTTCCAAGGGACCGTCTGCGGCTGGGTAAGTGATGTGTATCATGCCAAGCTTCAGAAGCAGGAGCTTGAGCATTCTGAGAACCACAGCCTAGGTCAGGAGTGGATATATTTCATGCTTGTAGGACACACTTTTGCCAGAACCTCAAGGTCCACCAGTCAGAGCTGTGTGCAAAATGGTGGCCAGGGGTGGGGGAAATACTTCTGAGCCCATGCTCAGCCCAGGGGTTTTATTTCACTACCAGAAGTGACCTCACAGTCCTGTAAAACATAAATGTTCTCCTGATTTCCTTGCTCCTCGTTTCATTTTGGAAGGATATGTCCCTTCCAACTCCACAATTTTATGCTTCTGTCTCAGCAGTGCAATTTAGAAAAGGGGGACGTTTTTCATGTTGCCACTGTTAAGTAATGGGGAGTCAGAAACACTTGGTAGTCTACTGCAAATCACTCAGATACCTACTGCTAGATCCCAATCTACCTTCTGCTGATACCTTGGTTAGATATGATATTCTCGTATGGTGGTTTTCAAATTTTCACTCTTCAAGTAACTGATTTCCATATTGATTTTTCAGCTACAGGACCCTAACATGGTATAAAAGGATTTGATCGGGCCATCATATAAGTAGGAATAGCCAAAGCAGTGTCTTCAAGATATTGCTAGACTACAATTCACATAATCCCTGACATGCTGGCTGGGCTGATGAGAATTGCAGTCCAACAACATATTGAGGGCACCATGTTGACTAAACTTGGTCTACAGTGTGCTCTGAGTTCCATGCAAAGCCTAGTCCAAATCTGTCAAGCCTTTTCATTGCTCTGAAGTAATTGAATATACACCCAAGAATGCATCCCTCCGCAGTTAATGAATCTTGGAAGAGGATTGGTAGAGGCAGGCAAGCTGTCTTTCAAGGAAACTTGTCCACATTACTAGTATTTGCATTGAGGAATCTTGAATTACAGATTCTGTTTTAGAAGCCACTGTTCCTAGTAGGCATGTTGACCAACTTGATGGCTCCCAATTTAGTCCATCATCTTTGCAGGAACTGATGGGTTCATTAAAGCAGGGGATGTGCAGGCCACCATAGAAATATGCTTCAAAACATCTTCAAACTCAGCTCTGCAGAAGAAATGTCATTGCCTCTATCAAGCAAGCGCCCTCAGCTGAGGCATAGCATAGAATTCTTTTTCTTGCAGGTTTTTCATGAGAGCAATAATTTGTGGTGCAGTGAATGTAGAGGAAAACAGACCTCAGAATTTATCCCAGTTTAACAATCTGTACTGTAGGAAAATTCACGATTAACAAAGCACATTTTTTGCAAGGTTGTCTGAATGCAACCTGAATTCTGGAATAACTGCACTCTTGAGAGCTAACTCCTACCCTGTCTATTATCTCTGCAATGTATGTTCCCTCTGATGATTTTTTTTTATAGAAAAAAATCTTACATATGTCCAGTGCTTTTTTTTCTGGAGGGACGCAGGGGGGCGCATACCCCTAAACATTTTTTAAAAGAAAAAAAGCACTACATATGTCCATAAACTTTGCTTAGTTTATGCACATGTTCTGAAGTGATATGGGCCTTTGATGGATTCCTGGTGGCTGCTGCATGTGACCAAGACTCCAATGTTTTGCTCTTCTTGCACAGCAAGCAGTGCATGTTTCTCTTGTATCCAGGGCTGTGTGTATGCATGTCAGTTCTGTGCAGTTGCAAAAAAGGCACAGATTGTGGTCTGGAGAGTAGATTTCAGCTTCCTGAAATCTTAGTTTTTGTTTAAATATAATAAAGCTAGTTTATCTGAAATGGTAATCCTGGAGGTGAGGGTTTGTTCCTGCATAGACCCTAGTTCTACCCCAAGATTAGCAGAAGAAGGAAAAGCGAAATGAACTGTGCTGAATAAGTGGGATTATGCAAAGCTGTTCAGTTTTGCATAATTTATTCAGGTCGATGAATGCAGTATTTCTTGGCGCAGAATTCAGGTTACTGTGATATAGTTTTGTTCTAGGTTTTTTTTCCTTTGCACATACTACACACAGCCTTGCTTCTGTCGGATGCAAACTGTTGACGGTTCTGCCTGGCTCACTCTTTCCTCTTGCTTCTCTAGGTAAAACTCTGGGTCATGGTGCTTTTGGGAAAGTGGTGGAGGCATCTGCTTTTGGCATAGATAAATCTTCAACCTGCAAAACTGTTGCTGTTAAAATGCTTAAAGGTACACTTCTCTTAGAATCTCAGAAGGCTTCTCCCAAAGCATATGGCCAACCAGTTCTCCATTGCTGGCTGATTTTCCACATGATGGGACCACTGCTGAAAATGGTAGCCCTGTGTTGCTCTTCACTCCTTCTCCGCATAACCAGAAATGTGGAGCCACTGCTGGAAACAGGAGATTAGCACTGACTTCCTCTCTCCCTCTCCCTTACCCTTGTGCTGACATCGCTGCATTGTGTGTCTTCACAGCCCCGTCTGTGAATTATGTGAAATAGGGGATGGGAAAATGCAGTGTGGTGATGTCCATACCAGGGACCAGGTCTGGGGTCAGCACTCCTAGACAACTGCTGGAACCCCAGCACCACAGCTGGGGCCGCTGGGGCTAAAGGGATAGGTCTGCATGCTGTATCTTAAATTTCCCATAAATCCCCTGATATAGAATTGTACTGTAAGAAATTAAATGGCAACTTCCAGCATGGCAGAGTGACACTATGTTGAGACAAGGTGGAAACTGCCCTTGCCACCAGAGAAGCCCAAGGCTGGGGTCCCACCAACATGAGAGGGCCCAACAGAGGTCGCTTTGCTGAGAGTCGCCTCAGATATGGAGCTCTTAGAGATCCCAGGACCTTTCCTTGAACATTCAGCGGGATTTTAGAGGAAACATCCGCCTGCAGTGTTCCAACTTATATAGTGTCAACTAATTGTGGGGGCAATTGTACCCATCTGGCAACCTACCCATTTGGTCAGTGAAGTGCAAACTTGTGCTTGCCTTCTAGTGTTTTGGACAGCAAGTGCAAAGGGCCCTAGAAAACTGACCAGCACTATCGATCCTTATTTGGTAATATGTAAATAAATATTTAACATAACGAAATGACTTTAAATATATTAAATTTGATATATTTTGGTTCTGGCTATCCTTAATGGATTGTACAGTTAGGCCAACCCTCACCTCAGTATCTCTGGGCTGTATCCAAATCTTGCTTGTTTTTATGTTGCACAAAAGAGGAATCAATGCAAGAGCAGCACTAGAAGAAGCTCGTTTTTCACAGATGAGCAACAAAGTTATCAGCAACCTGCTTGTGCATTCTCTTGTGTGACATATGCACCAGCAGGATTATTATTGCTGAGTGAGTTTAACTTATTGCTACATTGCAGGCCCATGCAGAGCTTGTCTGAGGCCTGGGGTGGGAGTCTTGTTAAAATAAAATCAAACAGAAAAGCTGCCAGTCCCTGGTGGGCCCCCCAGCCAGCTTAGCTCTCTGAGGCCCAGGGCAAATATACCCAGTGGTCCCCTGCCTGCACAGATTGGATACAACCCTCTGGCTCCAGAGCTGTTTCATGAAGAAAAGTGGGAAGACGTCAGATGTAAGAAGGGAGGGAGGAGAACTCAAGGTGCACAAGAGAGAGACAGAAAGTAATTCATTCAAAATGAGTTCGGCTAAAACAAAACAAAACAAACAAATAAATAAATGTGCACCTGAGGTACTCTTCCATTCCTTTTGCCTACAGATCTGATCCCAGAGCTACTTGAGGAAGAGCTGTAGTTCATTGGCAGAACATCGGATTTGCATGTAAAAGGTCCCAGGCAGCAGCATAGCATGGGAGAAGCCATGGGGCCCATGGCCCTTGGCGCACAATCTGGGAGGGGCACGAACCAGGCGCCCTCCCGAGATCCCCCTTGCACCCTGCCAGTGGCAGGGGCTGGAGAGTATGTAGGGTGAAGATCACCCTCTGCATGTTCTGCTCCCGCCTGGTGGGCCCAGCTGCAGCTCCCCCTTCCCAGGGTCAATCCTGAGCAAGAAGCAGAAAGCGGCTGTGGTGCCCAGCACACCCAGCCTCAACAACTCCTTCCCCAGGTCAGGAAGGAGAGCAGCTACAAAGCACCCAGCCAAGGCTCCGCCTTCCTTGGGTCAAGACTGACCTGGGGGCAGAGAGCAGCTCCCTCCACGCCCCACTCCTTTTGGGGGTATGCGACCCAGGCATTATTTACCTACACCCCCAGGTCCCAGGTTCAATCCCTCGCATCTCCAGGTAGGGCTGGGAAGAGATTCCTGGTCTGAAACCTAAAATAGTCACTGCTAGTCAGTGTTGAGCAAGTTGGACAGCACAGCCCCATCACCTTTCTTGTAAGCTTTCCTGCCAGTGACTACAGACAATGTGGACCTCATGGGAACAATTTGTCAGCTGCACAGTGGCTGTCTACACAGAGGGAATAACATGTGAACTCTACACTCAGCCATCGATGCAGCCTTGAATTCCTAGCATAAATGGAGTGACATCCTCCGTTAGAAAGTAGGTTGTGGGGGAAGGAGAGCATAGAACATAATGGAATTTGATTGTCTGAAACGGGATATAAACCTTTGATCCCAGCCCTTGGGGATGGAGAGAAGTTCAGGGGCCTGAAAGTGAGTGGTGCCAAGAGCAAATTAAGGGCAATAGGCTTACCATGTTTAAAACAATGGAATATGTTTCTTATCCAAAGCTTGGGCCATATGGTAACTCCTAATGACGTTTACATATCAGAAACAAAATCATCTGTCTGGTTATACATTATAAAAATATTTTAGTTGCACTTTTAAATATTTTTGGAACTGTGCATTTGCCTAATTATGCAAATGATTATTTCATTCCCTATCCACTAGTTCTGGTGTTAGTTCAGTGCCTCTTTTGCTTTAGAATCTCCCCCTACACCTTGGTATAGCTTTCCCCAATCTGTGGGTGTCCTGGTGTTCCTGGACTACAACTCCCATCATCCCTGACCATTGGCCATGCTGGCTAGGACGGATGGTAGTTGTAGTCCAAAATGACTGGGGGGGGGAGGGGCACCAAGTTGTGAAATGCTTCTCTAGCTCAACCATCACAACCTTCTGCCTCCTCTCCTGGGCACCCAACCCCTTTAAATGTTGAACTTCCTCCCAAGGCTATCTGGATGGGCACCTTTGCACTGTGCTGCACATTATTTTCAGGTCTCCGTCAAGGGTTAGTTCTGACAACAAACAGCTTTTGAGGCAGTTCCCACAGCAGAACATAGGTGGGAAAATGTCATATTGCAATTCACCATCCATGTGGATTGTGCAGGAAACATCTCTGGGAAAGGCGCTCGATTCTTGACAGCCAGGGTCCACAAAGCTTTCCTAAAAGTCCACTTGGGTCTTTTGCAAGATGCTGAGTGGTTTTGTGATGATACTTTGTGCTGCCAGGTTATTAGCATACACTGTATTAGAGAAAACCTTCCCTAACTGGTGTCCTCCAGATTTCCAACCTGGTGCCTGCTAGGCCCTACCCTAGTCTTGTGACTGTAATTTGTTTTACACTGTTACTTAATATTGTGATTTAAATGACTGAAAACTGCTCTGGGACCTTATAGTGTATGGCGAGTAATAAACTGAAATAATAACAAGTAGAAGAATAGCTCCACGTTTTGGACTGCCCCTCCCAGGAGCATTTGTGCTGACTGGGGATGATGGGAGTTACAGCCCAAAACATCTGAAGGGCACCCAACTGGGGAAGATGTTCTTAGAACTTCAAAAGCCTCCCTTCTCCGTGTAACTGGCAGCACAGAGACATTTCATCAGCTGCAGCTCTTTCAACCTCTAGCAGGAAATGTGGAGAGGAAGAGTTCCTGCAGGGCAGTTAACTCCCCCCACTAACACCCCAACTCCACAGATAAAAGAGAAATTACTCTGAGGACTTGATGTTGTAAGGGCCAAGGCAGGACGTTTGGGTGGAAGACATTCCGAATCTAATGAGAATAAATAATAAGACACACACACACACACAAAGCAACCGGGGAGGGCTTTATTCATTTCCTTTCCACTATGGTAGTTGGTGGTGTTTTGCTTCCGTTTTGAGTATAAACAGGATTTCCACCCACGTTGACAATATCCTGTTGTGTCAAGATGGCTCTGTCCTGTTTATCTCAAGCAGAGTGCTCAACGACCAACGAGCGCAAGGCTTTGATGTCTGAACTGAAGATCCTTATTCATATTGGACACCACCTGAATGTCGTCAACCTGTTGGGTGCCTGCACCAAGCCAGGAGGTGAGCCACTACAATCTCTTTCTTTTACTCAGATCTGTTTCTGTAAGGGAAAAACAACTCACATCACAAGTGATCTGATCCAAGACATGGTCAAAAAGCAAACTTCTCCATAGATGCAAATTCTAAATACTACCCAGAATGATGTGACAGAATTCTGAAGTGTATTGCTTTAGAGTGCAGAGCAGGTCATGCTTTTGAGCTATCTTCTCACACATATGGCACCCTGCATATAATAAGTGAGCAAATCAGGGAGGCAGTTATGTTAAAAATATCTGTCTGAGGTGCTTGTTTTCCATCAATAGGAAAAGTAGGGTGGATGGGGGGAAAGGGAGTGCAATCCACAGTCTGAAGTGGTACAGCTAATAGTTCTACCACCTCATTCTGCACCATGTGTGTGGCACCTCTTGGGACTATTATACCTCCCCCATTAACCTTACACCCTGATCCACCAGACCTGACCAACAGATCCCTATTCTACTAAAAATCACAAGGCCCCACCTCTGACACACCATGACTTACCCCTAGTCCACCCACTGACCAATTTCTGCCAACACTCACTGAGGAAGTTGGAAACTTTACAAAACAAATTGTAGGCAGGGCAAACGTGTGTGTGTGTGTGTGTGATAGAGAGAGAGAGAGAGAGAGAAAGAGAGAGCGTTTACACATGAATGGAAGGGAACCTATTGTGAGGGGCCCGAGCTCACAAACTTTCTTGAAGCCTTGAGAGTACTACTGGATTTGCTCACCCCCTGCAGAATAGTTTACTGGGTCATGAGAATCCTCTTGGTGCCCCTTTTATAAGCTAGCTGTAGTGAACGCAAGCATTCAGCTTTCTGAGTATTCAAATATGTAATTGTAGCTCTTACGTGTTGGAGAAGGTTTCTAGACACTGAAAGGCTGATTGCTTGAGATGGCTATTAATGGCTCGTTCCATGTGGTCTAACCCCATTTGTTCATATTTTCTGGCATTTCTGAGGTATTTTTCTTGCTGTTATTTTTATACATCAGACACAGAGTACAAGCTGATGGCTTCAAAATGATGCTGTCTGATTCTCACTATAATACAAAGGGAATTGCTTAAAACATTGTCCTGTGTCTTGGAACACCAACAGCAATTGTAGCAAACTAAACAATACTTAGTTGGCTCCCCAAATACAGAAGAAACAAGCTGGCAGATGGGTGTGATTCAAGAGCAATTGTTTTTTTTGACATTCTTCCATTCCTGGAGTTTCACATCCAGATGTACAACAACAAAATATATGGAGGTCAAGCTAGATGACAGAATGCAAACAAAATTCAATCGTGACTGCATAAAGAGAGTCAGAGAGATGGAAAGGCACGTAATCACAGGGACAATCTGTGTTTTTATTGGGGGTTTATAGGGATGGGTGACTCTGTCCATTTTGTGTTCACTCAGCTTTTCATGTTTCCAGCCATCAGTTCAGTTCATCCCATTTCCACACCCATTTGCTAACACAAAAATGGCTTCCACCTCCAAAAGATCAGAAAAAGAAAAGTATCAGAAATATAAGCTTGTACAAATAATGATAATAATCATTAGCAATAGTAATTATGATGCTAATAATGATGATTATGCCTCTGCACTATGCTCCCCCCACCACACTCAAGAACTTAGGAACAATCCCTGAACCTTCTGTGGGGCGGGCAGCAGGAAAAATATAATGAAACTGGGCTCTGCCCCTCTCCCAAAAAAACCCAGCAAGAAGTTGGGAACAATTCCTGGTGTGAGGCGGGCAGCATGAACAAGAAAGGCTTGCCCTATCTCCTGGCATCTTACCTCTTCTCCCCATCTTCTTTCTACGTGGCCTGAAGAGGTTTGGGGATTTCTTGATCTGGGCCTTGGTCTGAAAAAGATTCCCTACCCTGACTTAGAGCCTGGTAACTTCCTTACACCAGATCACAATTTGCCCCTGAAACTGTAGTTCTTTTATCTGCATCTCATTTTCCGTCAGGAATCCAACAGGGACGTTCTCTTAAACATGACAATTCCTACATCCTTTATATGTGGTCATGTTGGAAACTTTTCTTTCATCATTTTTGCAGGTCCTTTGATGGTCATTGTAGAATACTGCAAGTACGGAAATCTGTCTAATTACCTACGAGGAAAACGAGGAGACTTCATCGCATGTAAGGTAAGATGAATATCTGACCCCTGAGGCAAATGAAATTGGCTGTCCTTTAAAAGGCCATTTGTTTGTTTCCTACCAAAAGCCCAGATAAATTCTGTTTTGCCTTCTTCCTGACACTAAGTGAAAGAAGGAAAACTGAGGAGAAACAGGCCCTAGGAATGGTTGGCTGGAGACAGGCATGGCATTCCGAAGCTGCAGTCCTCTGCATATTTTCCTGAAGTAAGAACCATTGAATTCAATGACACTTTCTCCCAAGTATCTGTGCATAGGATTGCACTGTCTAAGCAGCAGATGCAGCCTGATTGAGCAGAAAAACTCTGCTTAAGTTTTTCTCTCCTGGGGAAGTCTGAAAAAATGAGGGGAAGGCTGCTTGTGTCTTTTCAGAATGTAAAGGCGACTCACTGGTAGAGTATGTGATCTGAGTGCAGGAGGACCCAGGTTAAATCCCTGTCTTCTCCAGATAGACCTTGAAAGGATCCCTTTCTGAAACCCTAGAGAGCTGCATAGATAGATAGACCAATGGCCTGATTCACTATAAGGTAGTTCTTAAAAGCTGACTCTGCAGGTTTTGTGGACACCTAAAGACTAGTATCCATTTCTTTTGCAGAGCAAGTGTGCCTTAAATGTTTTGAATGTTTTTGGGAGGGAGGTGTAAGGTGAACTTTCAATGTGTACATAATACAATGTACAGGTACCACTTAATGAAACAAAACAGGTAGGCAGCCCATCTCAGACACGATTAAACTGAAGGGATGTCCCATGAGTAGCAAAGCCCATCATAAGTGAAGAACCACTGTGAGTGCTTATAAAATTCTGAGCCTGTCTTTTTGTTTCCCTGCCAGCATCTAAGATAGCATCAGCTATATATATTCTTTTAGGTGTATTGTTCAAATTCCATCACAGCCTTGTGTGCTGGGGGTGCATGAGATTTGCACTGCATTTTCTAAACTCAGGTCTACTTCTGAGCAGGGTTTTATTTCTTGGTACTGGCATTTTCACCAGGAAAACCTGTGTTTTACTGCTGAATCAGAGTACAGTGGTACCTCGGGTTACAAGAACGGACCTCCAGAACGAATTAAGTTTGTAACCAGAGGTACCACTGTAAATAGCAATCCTCAGAAAAACAAATTGCTGTTTCCTCCTGTTCCGCAGTAAAACATGGGTATTCACGGGAAAAGCACCAGGACAAAAAGAAACACACTTAGACACAGACATGGAAAACCTAGACCTGTGACTAGAATGTGCAGAACAAAGAGAAGTGTTGAGCCGCATATCTCCATGGTTCCCCCCCCCCCCGCTCCATGGGATGGCATTTATGCTCTAAATCAAACCATATTTATGAAAAAGAACCGCACACTAAATAACCATTCACTTATAAAAAATGGTTCTAAACACACAGAAACTCCCAGTTCTGAAGAGCAGAAAGAAGGGATGGGGCACCTATGGTCTTCCAGGTGTTGTTGGACTCCAGCTCAGACTCAGCCAGCATGGACAGGGATTGATGGCTCCTAGTGTCCAGCAGCATTTGTATAACTACAGGTTCCCCATCGCTGCTCTAAGAAATCGAGTCCAGTGTGCTGGAAAGATAACAGTGGGTTACAGGGCTCTTTATTATTTTTAGTTTAGGGGAGGGGGCGACATGTTTATGACTAGCTTGAAGTGATCTCACATTTGTGCATAGAAAGCATTGATGATCTTCTTTGCATAAGCATTACCACATATTGACAGAAATATCTGAAGTCTTGTTACTTACATATAAAACCATAAACAACTCTGGACTAGGCTATCTGAAAGACTGGCCTTCCCTCTGTTGCCCAGTAAGGGCATAAAGATCTAAAGATCAATAAATGGAACCCTGTCAGATGATTATTGGTAAGGTGGAAGCAGGCTTTTTCACTGGTGATTTGGAGAGCAGTTTTCTTTTCTTTTTAGGGTCTCACTGTACCATTAGAGAGAGAGCACCAAATCGCTGAAGAATTTGAGTGTCATGAAAGGGGATGAGTTCGCTAGCTGATTTAATTTATTATTGTAGTTTAGCTATGATTATTTTCCAGGGGGAAAGAACATAACCAGCCTTGAATCACTTTGACTGTGGGATGGGTTGCTATTTACTGTTCCACCTCAACAGGGCTGGTGTCAAAGCCCAACCTCAGGCCCCACACTCAGCAGAGGGCCACTGGCAAGGGCCCCTTGGACTGGCTTCAGTGAGGAGGTAGACTCATGGAGGGAATGGGCCCATGAATGGTGTCTTGCTCAAGCCCCCCCCCCCCGTGAAACCACCTCAGGCATAAGAACCAATGAAAAGCTTGCTGGATCAGATCAGTGACTCATCTAGTCCAGCAACCTATTCTCACAGTGGCCAACCAGATAGTTATTGGAAACCTGCCAACAGGACCCAAGCCCAATGTCCCAATGGGAAGCTGGCAAGCAAGATTTGAGCATAA
The DNA here is from genome assembly GCF_964106915.1 of Podarcis gaigeae. Taxonomy (NCBI): domain Eukaryota; kingdom Metazoa; phylum Chordata; class Lepidosauria; order Squamata; family Lacertidae; genus Podarcis; species Podarcis gaigeae. Next base: position 23,326,827 of record NC_139691.1, on the reverse strand, counting down.
GAGTGCTCTCCTCTTGTAGTATCCAGTAGCTGGTGTTCAGAAGCATTGCTGCTTCCCAACTGTAGAGGAAGAGCATAGCCATAGTGGCTAGTAGTCATCAGGAGTATTAGCCTCCTGCATGCATTTGTCCAATCCTCTTTTAAAGCCACCTATTGCTATCACTCCCTCCTGTGGAAGCCAGCTGCATAGTTTAACTATGAGCTGCAAAATGGCAGGAACATGTACTGATCCAGCTATACATTAGGGTGTGATGACTGCTGGGAATGGAGAGAGACAGAGAGAAAAAGAGCTTCTTTGGGTCTTTCTTTCCTCCAGCCTCAGGAAAATCCAGACCCTGCAGAGAAAGAGCTGGAAGCATACATCAGTGATTTAACAGAACTCATCAAGAGGCGCCTGGAGAGCGTGGCAAGCACAGGAAGCTCTGCAAGCTCAGGATTCATTGAAGACAAGAGTTACACAGACTCAGAGGAAGAAGAGGAAGGTAAATATACTGCTTATTTATTTGATTGTTTCTTGCATTTATAACCCACCATTTTCCCAAAGGAGCTCAGGTTCGTTAACCACCCTCTGCCCCCAATATTCTAGTATTATAGAGAACAGTTCTCCCTATCTACTGTCTCTGTCATATTCATTAATTTGTATACCTGTACTATAACCCCTTTAGTTGTATTTTTAAAATAAATCGAAGAGTGCTGAACGTTCCCCCTTGAAGAGCTGCTTTCCCATTTAAATTGGCAGTCCCAGGAAGCTACTTTGACTTTTTTTATAAAAAAGGAGCTGCTGTGTCAATCGTGGATCCTCTACCACAAGATGTCAAGATTGAAGCTTTCTGTTGTGGTTGCTTCTAGGGCTCCTTCATGTGTCTTAGGAATTCATAGCTGTCAACTTTTCCTTTTTTTAAGGGAAATCCTATTCGGAAAAAGGGAATTTCCCTTTTAGAAAGGGAAATGTTGACAGCTATGCTTAGGATGTGTTTGGAGCCATAGCCTCTGTAAAAAGGTAAAGATACCCCTGACCGTTAGGTCCAGTCGTGGACTCTGGGGTTGCGTGCTCATCTCGCTCTATAGGAACCGGCGTTTGTCCGCAGACAGCTTCCGGGTCATGTGGCCAGCATGACTAAGCCACTTCTGACGAAGCAGAGCAGCACACAGAAACGCCGTTTACCTTCCCGCCAGAGTGGTACCTATTTATCTAATTGTGCTTTGACGTGCTTTCGAACTGCTAGGTGGGCCTCTGTAGTAGAGACTTAAGTCTTCAGTGGTACCCTGGACAGCTCCTTAACAACAAAGCTCAGCTGTTGCTTCAGCACTTGTTATCCTCAGACTGAACTTTAATGGGAGTTTTGCCACTATTGCAGTTGTAATATTCACACCTGATGATGGGAGCCTCTTCCTGTAGAGAGACTCAGCCTGTTTTAGAAATCATTGATTCTAGCAGAGCAGGGGAGACCCTGATTGCCCTAGTACTTCCAAGCAGGAGTCCTTGGGCTGAAGAGGTATTGCCACAGTGCGCTCCTCTTGTGGGAGTGCTTCTGGCTAGGACTAATCCTGAGAGCAATTCCCTCTACTCTACTGCTCTGAATCCATGGATTGACCCTGTGATGTGATGTGCGTTGCTCAGATTGCTCCTTGGTCTCTCTTAGATGTTGAAGATCTCTACAAGCGCGCCCTGACCTTGGAGGACTTGATTTGCTACAGCTTCCAGGTCGCCAAAGGCATGGAGTTCTTGGCCTCCAGGAAAGTAAGTCCTGCTTAAAACTCCTTTGCTGTTAAAGACATTGAGTGAGAAGTCAGTGGGTTTCTCCCATAGGATCTTTATTAAGAACCGTGGATCAGTTGATAAGCACACCCCAGTCTTATAAGTCCTCACTAATGCAAGAATCACTTTCACATGCATATGGAGATGTAATCAAAGTTCTAGGATCTTCCTTGCTGAATAAGAAGATCCAACTAATCCAACTAAGGTCCATCTAGCCCGACATTCTCCACTTAACAGAGGCAAAGCAGCTGAATGTGTAATTATTCATAGAAGGCAGTATTATTGCACAAGGTATGAAATCAGGTATAAATAATCAGATTGACAGTGTCCTTTCTATGTATGGTAGAAAGATTTGAACCATTTAGTTATGGCAGATCAGTTTATCTGAAAAACATGGGTTTGAATAAAAGATTATATGCTATTTTGATATATGTATATGTTAGGATTCAAAGTAGAAGTTGAGCATATAGTAAGGTATAAGATGTAAAGAAAGTGTAAATATCTGAGGAATGTGTGGCTTAGGAGTAATGTTGCATATTGGTATATTTTAGCAATAGTGTTTCTGAAGAAAAATATAAAAGGAAAACACATCTGATCTTGAGGGATTCAATAATATTTTTGATTCTGATTCCATTCTCCAGTGACTTGCTTCGTTATTTGCAAACTTTTTTATTTTTTTAAAAAATGCCCTTTGATATTTTAATAAGTTGTTGAAGTTCAGCTCTTGCAATGAGGGTATAAAATAATAAATAAAACAAAACGAAATAAAATAAATTTTAAAAATATTTTCTTATTTCATTTGTCCTTTCCTCCAGTGCATTCACAGGGATCTGGCAGCCAGGAACATTCTGCTGTCTGAAAACAATGTGGTGAAGATCTGTGACTTTGGATTGGCCAGAGATATTTACAAAGATCCTGACTATGTGCGGAAAGGGGACGTAAGTCTTGTAGGCATGCAGAATCATGTGTGGTCCACCCTTTTAAGCAGACTGAAACAAATAAGTCAGTGGGATAGGATATGGGTATATACAAGTTGATAAATCCTAGAATCCTAGAACGGTAGAGTTGGAAGGGACTCCAAGGGTCACCTAGTTCAGCTCCCACAGGAATTACAGCTAAAGAATCCCTGATAGATGGCCACCCAACCTCTGCTTAAAAACCTCCATCAAAGGAGAGTCCACCACCTTCCAAAGAAGTCTATTCCACTGTCAAGCAGCTCTGTCAGAAAGTTCTTCCTAATGTTTAGTCAGAATCTCCCTCCTTGTAACTTGAATCCAATCGTTCAGGTCCTACCCTCTGGAGCAGGAGAAAACAAGCCTGTTCTATCTTCCATGTTACAGCCCTTCAGATATTTGAAGACAGCTGTCCTATCACCTCTCAATCTTCTCTTCTCCACCCTAAACATACCCAAGTCCCTCAACTGTTCCTCATAAGGTTTCCATACCCTTATAATTTTGGTCGCCCTCCTCTGCACTTTCTAGCTCGTCAACATTCTTCTTAAACCAGAACTAGACACAGCACTCCCAGTGGAGTCTGACTAATGCAGAATAGAGTGGCACTATTACTTACCTGCATCTGGAACAGTGGTGGCTCTTGGAGTATCAAATTTCACCGCAATGCCAAAATCCCCCCATCTCTTGCCTTCCATTCTGTATCATAGTTGCAGCACCCACTGTGGCACCCTTGAGGCACCACGCCCAGTATGACCAAACTGTTCTTGCTCCCCTAAATCCACCTCTGTCTGGACAAATGTAAATATTGTTAATACTCGTCTCCTTTTGCTTTCTTCATTTTGTAGGCGAGACTTCCTCTGAAATGGATGGCTCCAGAAGCTATTTTTGACAAAATTTACACCACTCAGAGCGATGTTTGGTCTTTTGGTGTGTTGCTGTGGGAAATATTTTCTCTAGGTAAGGTTGTGCTTACTTTTATTGTGTTTTATTTTAAATGGACTGAATGCTGTGCAAAATACATTTCAGATGAAGAATGAGAGTAGGATATTTGTTAATAGAGAGTAACAAATCAGGCATGATTTAATATTACTGAGTTACTGTTGGAGTTCTGGGTGCAAATCTGCATGAAGGGTTCCTAATTCATTTTCGGTGCTAACGGTGGTTGTCTACATTACCAGTAGGTACTGAGGTGCTCTCTTACAAAGCTTGTACTTGTCAGGACTACTGAAGGGCAGCATGCCTGTGGTGGCTATATTCAAAAGGAGTCAGTTACAGCAGCCCTTAGATGGAGCTGTGCTGAGAGTACCACATGTCCTAGTGATGTGCTTGGTTTCGCCTAGAAACCAGACTTTTAGAGTTGCCATTCCAGCCATCTGAAAATTAGACAACAGCTGAAAATAGATGTTTAGGCACCTGCTAAAGACAGCTTTATTTAAGAAGTTTTTCACTGAGGTGTGACCAACCCATTTATGAAACATTAAGTATAGATGTGTAGGGGTGCTTTTAATTTTTTTTTAAAAAATATTTTTGATTTTATTGAATTCCCTTTTAATCCTGTATACTACTTTGATGGCCTCATACCATGAAGCAGTTTATAAGGTAAAGGTAAAGGGCCGGGTGGCGCTGTGGGTAAAACCTCAGCGCCTAGGACTTGCCGATCGCATGGTCGGCGGTTCGAATCCCCGCGGTGGGGTGCGCTCCTGTCGTTCGGTCCCAGCGCCTGCCAACCTAGCAGTTCGAAAGCACGTCAAAGTGCAAGTAGATAAATAGGTACCGCTTACCAGCGGGAAGGTAAACGGCGTTCCGTGTGCTGCGCTGGCTCGCCAGATACAGCTTGTCACGCTGGCCACGTGACCCAGAAGTGTCTGCGGACAGCACTGGCTCCCGGCCTATAGAGTGAGATGAGCGCACAACCCTAGAGTCTGGCAAGACTGGCCCCTACGGGCAGGGGTACCTTTACCTTTTTAAAGGGGCCCCTGACCATTAGGTCCAGTCGTGGCCAACTCTGGGGTTGCGGCGCTCATCTCACTTTATTGGCCTAGGGAGCCGGCGTACAGCTTCCGAGTCATGTGACCAGCATAACTAAGTCGCTTCTGGCAAACCAGAGCAGCGCACAGAAATGCCATTTACCTCCCCGCCGGAGCAGTACCTATTTATCTACTTGCACTTTGACGTGCTTTTGAACTGCTAGGTTGGCAGGAGCTCACCCCGTCGCGGGGATTCGAATTGCCAACCTTCTGATCAGCAAGTCCTAGGCTCTGTGGTTTAACCCACAGCACCACCCAATGAAGTAGTTTATAAATTTGTTAAATAACAGCAACCACAGCAGAACAAGGAAATTTGCATCTATCCACAGTGCTTACACCTCCATATGCCATGAAAGCAATCTCACCTCCTGTTCATGAAAACGACTGGCATGCAGCACTGTTCCCATCCTCTGGTGTGCACAAGCCCTTGCTTGGCAGAGTCACACATACAGAGCAAATATTTAGGAGTCACAGTGATCAGGGATATATAGGTGTAAAGTGAAAGCAAAGCTGAGCACCTCAGTAACAAGTCAAAGTTGCTGCAGCCAAACATTTATATGGGTAGGGTTTCAGAAGGGATCATCATCATCATAACTTTATTTATATGCAGTCCCATCTGACTGGGACCCCAGCTACTTTGGGCAGCTTCCACCAAATATAAAAGCATAATAAAACATTAAACATTAAAAACATCCCTATACAGGGCTGCCTTCAAATGTCTTCTAAAAAGTCAGATAGCTGTTTATTTCCTTGACATTGATGGGAGCGTGTTCCACAGGGTGGGAGCCACTACCGAGAAGACCCTCTGCCTGGTTTTCTCTAGGCAGGGACATAAGCAGAGGTGTGAGCAGCTGATGGGCAAGAGCCCTTCCTGACCCTGGAGAATTTCTGCCAGTCAGAATATGCCATACAGAGCTTGATGGATAAGTGGTCTGAGGTGATATGATGCAGCTTTCCTACTTTCCATGAGGCAGTCTGTGAGGGCTCAGTGAGTAGCTTTGCCAATCTCTGAATTGGTTTGAAGCCAAAACCCTTAAAAAAGAAAAAAAGCTGATTTTTGATTATACACTCTTCTTAAGCCAGAGGTTGATTTCAGATGGATCTTGATGTGGCTGGTAGACATTTTGGCCCACAACAAATGCTTTCAAAGCTGGAACTGACATTTGCAGCAGTTCAAACCAGGAGACTTTGTGGAAAACTCTTAATCGTGGCTTCTGTGGATTAAAGCTATTTTGGTGGAGCAGAAAACCTTCCTGTCAAATGGTATTTTCCCACAGGCCGAGCGGGTTCAACTCAGGGACCACACAGATCAAAGAGTTGCTTGCTGCAGCTCCTGCCCCAGATGGTTCATCTGCCCAACACTAGCAATATAAGAACTCCCACAACAAGGAGGGGGGAGAGAATGAATGCTGCAGATATTTGATCCTAGAAGAATTATTTCCAAAATGCTGACCGTCTGAAACACAAAACACCCACAGGGCCCACAGGTTGGCTGAAGCTGCTGTCACAGAAATGCAGGCAGTTATGCCGGACTTTGCATGTTCTTTTGCCAGAAGGAGAAAGAGATGGTTTTTTTCCCTTGACTGTGCCACTCATGCAAGCCACAGAATGTTTGGAATGATTATTCATTCTCCATTCATGCCCATGTGCATTTTTAAGGGGTAAGGCTTTCTAGAAAGGCAAAAGTAAGGATGGGATGGGGAGAGAATTTGATTGTTTTCATTTAATGGCAAACCAACCTAATTCACGCTTGTCAGTGCAATACGCAAACCAAAACACAACCCCGCTTGGAATTTGCACTTCTCTCAATTTTGCAATGCAGTTCACCTGCCAAGTAATGTGTGCAAACATGATATACTAAGATCAAGTGTGCATAAAGAGGCAGATATCACTAAATGTTGCTTTGCAAAAATCAATGTGTTAGGCAAAATTGAATACAAAAATGGTGTATATTAGGAGAAATTCACATTAAAATGCTGCTTCATTTTCATGGCAACTTGTTGATTTAAAAATTCACAAACTGGTGTGGAAATGTGGAGAACTGAACTGAAGAGTGGACAAATGAGAAAGTGAGAGAAACTGAAATTGACAGATTTTGCTAATCCCTAGATCAAATCGCTTACATTTTTGGAAAGGGATGTGGATTGTTGCTTCTTTATCCCAGTAGGCAGTGGAACAAACCTTAGGCATTTTGAGTAGAGAGCAGGAAAACTAAATTAGTCTGCAGAGGGTTTCATGAATAACAATCTACAGTATTCAGTATTCAGGCTGATCCATTAGAAAGAATCTGAATAACAACAAAGCAGTTATTTTTGTCCAAATGCTTCATCAGGCTGTGGATCTTGGAAAAGAATGCCAGTTTCTATTTCTCAGAATTAGACTTAGTTACAATATTCAGCTTTCCCTCAACTTGGTGCCCTCCAAAGGTTTTGGGCTACAATTTCCAGACTGCCTGATAGGAGTTGTAGTCCAAAACATCTGGAGAAGTCTGAGACATTAGGGCAGTGGGGGGGGTGCTAGCCTGCTTTTCAGCATCACTGTTTCTAAACAAATGGAGGTGAAACATTAAAACCACATTTTTGCATGGCTAGATCTCAGAAGAGATTTATATAGAACAGCCTAAAGGTTTTATCAAACCAAAGGAAGCACATCTAGTATGCAAATTTCAGAAGGGGCTTGGTGGCTCAGAACAAGCTGCTACAGCATGGAATGAGAAACTATACAGCTGTGGTTACACACAGCATCACACAGACAGGTGCTTGTAAACCAAGTGCAAAAATGAATAATTTTATTAAGTTTTGGCATTGTAGATGGTTTAATTATTGCAACTGAAAATGACCAAGACCACACACAGGTTGTGGTATACCTAAGCAAAGTAGTCAGGGTAAATGAACCACATGTCTTGTGCTGACTTTCCCTTTCTCATGCCCATTACGTTGTATACTTTGCTCCCAGGAGCATAGTCAATCATAATAGTCTCTTCTGCTCTGGAATCCAACTTGTACCTACTCTCTTTGGGTACAGAGTATATTGGGTATATTGCAAAAATATGTGCATGAGGGAAAGTTACATACAGAAATGTGCATATTAAAAGATTACAAACAGATGTGGAAATGTGGAGTACAGAATCTAAGTCTGGAAAAATGAGTAATGGGGGGAAAACTAAAAATGACAGATTCGTGTATCCCTACTGCCAACCCAAACTGCTCCATTGAGACAACGGGTTGCTCTATCAGCACTGGGTTGCATCCCATTCTGGTCACAGCACAATTTCTGATTACCTTGTTGTGTGACTCAGGATTAGAGTCCCATTTCCTTTTCTGTGGCTGCAGTTGAAAAGCAAGTTTTTCTTCCAAAGCAATGTGTTGATAAAAATCAGCCAGGCATTTCTGTGTTTTGGCACTCTCCTATCTACAGTTCATGCAATAAATATTTAATTGAGGAGCTGTGTCAGTGATGGAACTCACTTACATTTTTTTTTTTTTTTTACAGATCATTAAGAACCAGAACATGAAGGCTTGTTTGCCTTTGTTACAGGGCATGTTTGGGCTTCCAAAATTACCTCTTTTACAGGGCTCCTCCACTCCACTGCCTATATTAAATAAAAAATTCAGATAGTAAAAGGCATCACTTCTGCACACACGTACCACTTTTTTTCTGAGACGACTATGCTTTGTGCCTGCTGCCCCACAAGCAGTCAAAATAAAGACCATTTGAAGGTTTGGCATAGCATTTATTAAGTAGTGCAGACGTGACACTGACCTATGATTAAAACTGATACAAGGAATGAGGAGTTACAGATAGGTAGCCGTGTTGGTCTGCCATAGTCAAAACAAAAATTTTTTTTCTTCCAGTAGCACCTTAAAGACCAACTAAGTTAGTTCTTGGTATGAGCTTTCGTGTGCATGCACACTTCTTCAGATACACAGAATCTGAAGATACACAGAATCTGAAGAATTGTGTGTATCTGAAGAAGTGTGCATGCACACGAAAGCTCATACCAAGAACTAACTTAGTTGGTCTTTAAGGTGCTACTGAAGAAATTTTTTTTTTTGTTTTGACAAGGAATGTGGAGTTGGAGGTAGTCAAAGAGGAAAGGAGGAAGTGCAAAGGAGCACCAAACCCTAAGGATATATTATTTATATCCTCTATGTTTGATTACATTCATATTTTAAATATTCTTATACACCCAAAAGGGATTTTCCAACTTCTGTCAACATTGTTTTCATAAAAGCCTCCTTAGCAATTGGAACACATCTTTGCATACCGTGGCTGAAGCGACAACCCCCAGGTTATCCAAACAGTTTTAAGGAACAGTTGTTCTCTGGCCTGGGTTCTCATTCATTCCTCCTTGTTCCTGCATTACTTACTTTGCTCCCAAGCATCCAGTGAAAGCTGTCAGGCCAGAGATAGACAAAAACAGGAAATTGAGCATGGAATGTAAAGTGTACAGAGATTATTCAAAACTTGGACTCCCATTCAGATTCCTTTAAATCTCCTATGTTAAAACCGGATTACATGTTCTTCCAAATAATTCTTCAGGCTTCAGGGAGGCCAGATTATGAAAAGAACGTTACATCCCACAGCCCTCTGGGAAATAAAGGAATTGGGAAGCTTACAGAGTTAGAGTGGAATTAATTCTTCTATTAACTTTTATAATAACTCAAGCTTTCAGGAGGCATGATTCCAGGGAAAGCTGCTGAACAGGGAACTCACACACAGAACATTATCTGTTGTTTTCTGAAACACTAAGTTATTTTAACGCCCTTCCAGCATTGAAGAAGCAGTTATAATATACATTTAAGCAATCAATAAATTGTTTGAAAAGTTGGCAAGTAGTTAGTTAACATTTTACAATGCAATGCAATCAAAGGGTTGGGGCAATCCTGGTTGCTGTTTGATTTGAGGTGGACTTAAGATTTACCAGGTGTGCAGTGACAGCCCAAGGAGTTGCTTCAGGTTCCCTTCCTGACATGTCAGAAGGATTGTATTAATTAGCAATAACTACATACAGCACAGATATTTTGTCTAGTTCTAAATCCCCAAAGCATGATTTTTCACATACAGTAGATAGGTAAGCTTCAGGATCAGGGGTGACTTTGGGAGCACTGGGTTAGACCACTGTGGGAAACAGTATGGTGAGCTAGATGATATCCTCCTCGTCTTGATCCAGTGGTGGGTTCTTTTGCTCTTTTGTCCTGTAGATGCTTATAGTCAAATAGTAACTTAAGGCACCTGAGGCTAAGCAGGTCAAGGTCTGGTCAGCACCTGGATGGAGGACACAAACTAAGAACCACATTTAGGCTTCCTTGAGTTCCAAAGCTGAAGAAAGGCAGGATGTAAATGTAATAAAATGTACATATGCAAGAATGAATGAATGAAGAGGAAGAAGGCCTGGTTTCCCTTCGTTTTCTGCCTTCAGGCTGTCTCAAGCCAGCAGTTTTATGGGCATCCTGTAAAAAACAAAACAAAAACACGAAGGGAGATAAAACCTGAAGCATAGTTGAAGAGAGTCATGTTTTTCCCAACACTTGCAATTCTGAAGTGGAAGATACTTCCTCGCCCCCACCCTGCTCTGTGGAAATCAAGGTCTATTAGAGAGCTGCTCAGCTCCATTGCACACTTACTTTCTTTGCCCTGACAGTTGTATTAGTCAGGGTGATTTATTTGTGTTCTTTTCGGTTTCCTTGTCATATTAGTTCAGCTGTCATTACTGGAGGCAAGGCTCCTGCAGGGTCTTCAAAAGAGAACAAGGTGCAAGCAGCGGGCTGAGGTGGCTTGTCTCTCTACACATTTTCTATCCAGTACATTTCACATTTCTTTTTATCCCATCAGCCATTCATGAAACAAAAGCTTGAGCCTATCCTGCCTTAAACTTTTGCTCTTGACCGAGTCTTTTAAGGAGCTGAACTCGCACAATAGTTTTGCTTGATCGCTGCAAGGGGATGTCTGCATTGACTTCGCATCTATGCATAACTAAGAGGAACTGAATCACCTGCAGGCAACCATCTCGTGACATTTCTTTACCTAGTCCCAGGCCATAGATTTTCAGGGAAAATCCATCTGGACAATGGGATATTGGCCGGTCCCACTTATGAGCCCATCCTTTCTTTTCTTTTTTTTAAATAATATTTATTAAGATTTTCAAAAATACAGAAAGAAAAGATTAAAGTACATTCAAAGCCTTATTTTCATACACCCACTTTCCGGGACTCCCTCTTTCCCCCACCCCTACCATATTCCCCTATCATATGGTTGGCTCCACAAGCTCTCGGTTCTAATTAAAACTTAATTTGTTTAAACCATTAGTCGAATTTAAATTTAATTTTGTACAATCCCCATCAATACCCTTACTAACAAAACAAAAGTTCTTTCCCCAGGGCCCACCCCCTTTCCATTCCACAATTTCCCCTTTTTTTAATGATAAAGACGCCCCACACAATAAAAATATAAGAAAATGAAAAATAGAAAGTGTAGTAAGTAAAAGAAAACCAATTCAGAAAATAGTTGACAAGCCTTTGGATTCTATTTCTTCCCCCCCCCCGTCCCCGGTTTAGTTTCCCCCTGACCACCAATCCATGTTGTCTGCCTGGAATTTTTAAAGTCCATAAATCACATTTTTCCCCCAACTCCTTGCTGGCTTTTTCTTTTTATAATTATTTTTAGAATTATTTTTAAACCATTTAGCATCAAATCTTTAATAACGCTCCCCCTATTGTTCTTTCCAAGTTGTAGTCCAGTTTCCTCTTGTTCCGCTGCTAAAACGTTCTAGTTCAGAAATTTAGTAAGTCTGCAGGGGTTATTGTTATTCAGGAACAAAAACTTGCGTTCAGTCCCTTCCTTTCTTCAATAGAAAATTCTATTGTCTCCTTTAGCTGAACACCCTGTAGACACAATATTGTTTCCGTTTTGCAGCTTTCCCAGAAGATAACCAGTCCTGTAAAATTCCGATGGTATTTTTCCACTTACGACCTTCTTTGTAATGTCCCGAAGCTCCTCTAGGGGGATTATTGTAACTTTGTTTTCTCTAGTCCAAAAGTCCAATTGTTATCCATGTTTTCGCCATTTTGTATCCAAGTTTTAACGAGTTGTAACTAATTGTAACAAAATTTAACCAGCAAAGTCCTCGTATTAAAGTCCTCTTTGAATTTCCGACTTTGACAGCTACTTTGACAGCTGTCAAAATCTCCTTCGCTTTTCGCCAGGCTCTCTCCTCAATCACCCCGGTTCCCAGGGGGGGGGGGGTTGCGTTTTCCCTCTCCCTCAATTCTTCCTCCAGCACAGTTCTTGTAATTTCCCATCGTGGAATTCTTAGTTTTTATCAGCGATACAATTCTTTTTGGACCTTGGTTTCCCAGTCCTTGTTTTGGAAGGTTTACGGTAGGGAGGGGGACTGACTTCCTTTTTGGATCCCCCCCCGCTCGTATCAAATCCGGAAAAAAATTCTTTTTTTTCTCCTTTTAAACCCGGTTTCCAAATTACTCACGGGTTGTTGTTAAAAGTCCGAATTCTCAATGGAAGAAGTCAGCGCTCTCCGCCGGATGGCATGCGGCTTCGCTCGGCAGGGATAGCAGAGGACTCAAAGCACCACGCTTCTCCCCGGCACCCGATCCGTAGCCTTTAAAAAGGCTCCTTCACGAGTCGGGAGGGCGCTAGCGGTGCCAGCCGAGTCTCCATGTCCATGGCCTCCGTGGCCGTGGTTTTTAAGGGTCCCCGCATCGCCGGTGCGGTAGGACCCAGCCCCTGCCGAGCAGGCTCCCTCCGGAGCTCGGAGGGAGTCCGCCATTCGGCGATGGCGCCAACCCGGAAGTCCCTGAGCCCATCCTTTCTATACATAATAGTATGTAGGTCACAAATCCCCTTACCTTATCTCCTTTTTCTGCAGTTCAATGCTACCACATTTGCTGATGGCAGCCAGCTTAGACAGCTTAAAAATAATTTGTCTATCAATAATTCTGAGCCATAATGATAAGTGGAGATTTCCATTTCAGGGTGCTTCCAGATGACCAGTTTATTGAGCTTTCTTCATTATCTGTTCCTAAGGAGATTGGTCCATGTTGGCTATTTAGTTAGCATTCATTCTGATTTCTTTGTAGGGATGCTAGATGGTGTTGCATCAAGGAAGGGTTATCCTACTTGCAGGAGATGCAGGCCCTGCTTAAGGCATCTGGCAGAACATTAACTGTCTCTCTGTGTCTGTGTTTGTGTCTACAGGAGCGACACCATATCCAGGTGTGCAGATTGATGAGGACTTCTGTCGACGCCTTAAGGAAGGGACAAGGATGAGATCACCAGAATATTCAACTCCAGAAATGTAATTTCATCTCGCATGTCTTTCTTTTCTTTTTTTCTTTTTAAATGCTTTATTGTGTTTTTTTATTTTAAAAAGTACAAAACAAAACAATACACAACAAAATTATCAACACTCAATACAAAAAAAAAGATTGAGTTCACACGTCACAAATTCCAACATGACTTCCAATCCCCCCATTATGATTCACATGTCTTCCTTGGTCACTCTTGTGTACTGATATATTGACCCTGTAGGAGATGAAATGCCTGAATCATATCTATCAATTAATTTTGCTAATGGACAGCATTATGTATTAATGTGCTTCAGCATATGTGCCTCTTTGTTCCTCTTCCTTTTGGAATGTTTAGTGTGCCTGCCTTACCCTCTCCCTTCTTCTTCAAGTACTGTGTGGGTTTTTGCCTTGCAGAGCTGCTGGCTGGGTAATGTACTCTGAACAGCTGTTTCACCCAACACCTAGTCCAAAAGCAGCAGTTAGGAAATTATATCTATTCTTTACCATTCAGGGGGAGGGGGTTCCTCCCTTAGAAGTTCTAAAAACAAGTGGGATGCAAGTTGCTTTTAAATGGACAAGTGGGATTTTTTTTCATTAAAAACATTTATGTGGACACAGTTATACCATGTAAAAGTACTGTGATTTACTATGAAATTGGGAATATGTGTTCATTCATTCATACAAATGACCTTAGGACCAATTCATACAAGCATTTGGCTTTTAAGAGTGATAAAAAGGGAAGAATGTAGTAACCAGTCTTCTCTCATAAATACCAAGATGTCAGCTTACCTTTCAGTGGTTCAGCTTTCTAGAATGTGGGCAGTCATGACTAGGGTTGGGTGATAACAGCTTTTCAACATTGTGATGTATCACCAGCTAAACATAGCCATGTTGAAAAGGAGCATCATTCAGCCCCAGCCCTTCAAGGCAGTGGGGTGAAACAGCCTCAATCCTAACCCACACTGCATCATTTTAAAGAGGTTAACATGGGAAGCTACCTTACATCATGTGAGCCTATTGGTTCATCAAACTCAGTATTGTCTACAGTGACTGGCAGAAGCTATCCAGGATTTCAAGCGGGAGTCTTTCCCAGCCCTACCTGGGATGACAGAGGTTGAACCTGGTATCTTCTACATGAAAAGTGTATGCCTTATTACCAAACTTCCTTTTTGAAGATGTGGGTGACATTTGCTCACAGGGACCTTTTCTGTTCTCCAGCTATTCTCAAAGATTATAGACAGAGGCTCTGAGATTATATCTGCATGCTCCATTAGTACCTTGAGTGAAGCTCATCAGGCCCTGGAGATCTAAATTCATTTAAAGTAGCTAGGTGTTCCCTTACCACTTCTTTTCCTATCTTCGGCTGCAGCTCCCTCCTTGCATCATTAATTTTGTTATCATCAGGTTGGGAACTGCTTTTCTGGAAGTGACAAAAGAGGCAAAGGAGGTGCTGAGCTGCTCTGGCTTCTCTCTGTCCCCCAATAGCATTTCTCCCTCTTCTCCATCCAAAGGACCTACTACTTGCTTATTCTTCCTCTCTCTTCAAACATAGCCAAAGAGACCTTTTATATTTTTTTTTAACCTCTCTTGCAAGCCTGAGTTCACTCTGCACTTTAGCCTGCCTGAACTTCTGCCTGCAAGTGCGGGCTTCCTTTCGTGCTTTTCCATTTATCCCTTCCCTAGACATGCCCTTCTCCACTCATCCGTGAGCTCCTTATGCAATTGTACTGGTTTCTTTAGATGCCTCCCACTTTTTCTTTCTTGGAATTGTCTGCTTTTGTGTCTTCAGTATTTCACCTTTAAGAAATTAGCATCCATCTTGGACTCCTTTCTCCTTAAGTATTTTTGATCATGGTATCTCACCCAGTAGTAACTTCAGCTTTTTGAAATTGACCTTCTTATAGTCCATAGTACGTGTCTGACTACACTCAGCTTTCCCTTTTCCCTGTATCATGAAACCCAAGAGGACATGATCACTTCCTCCCAAGATTCCCTGTACTTCCACTTGTTGATCTGTTCCTCCCTGTTGGTGAGGACCAGATCCAAGATAGATTTCCCCTTTGTTGCTTCTTCCACCTTCTAGAAAATGAAATTGTCATTGAAGCAGTTGAGGAATTTGTTGGACTTTACATTTTTGGCAGAGTTTGAGTTCCAACAGATAAATAAATCTTTATTGCAGTCCAAAGACCCATAGAACAATTTCAGAACAAAATACATTTAAGACAGCCAATCACAAAAGAGAGAGAAACCGAGGCCGTCATTTTGTTACGTCTCAAGCATGGTGATCTTTGTTTCTTTTAACTTCAGGAAGAAACTTTGCCATGGCCAATGTAATATCATTGGACCTGTCATCCAAAAGATATTTGGGTAGTAGAAGTCTCCCATTACTATTGTACCACTCCTTTCTGAATTTTTGGTAATCTGCTCTAGAAAAGCATCACCCAGGTCTGCAATCTGGGAAGGCAGTGGAACAAAACAAAAAACAAAAACACATGCTCGGACACAGACCTTGAAAGCGTGGCACAAAAAGAAGTCGGGACAAGTCCTTATACCAACTTTCAGATGGTGACAGGAAGAGCAAAGGTAACATCACAAGTGAATAAGAACTGTTGATGTTTAAAGCTCAATTCTCTTTTCTTGTAGCTACAAGACCATGCTGGATTGCTGGCATGGAGTGCCGACAGAGAGGCCCACCTTCTCTGAACTTGTGGAACGTTTAGGAGACTTGCTCCAGGCAAATGTTCAACAGGTAAAGTTCGGGGAAATCTATCTTGTTTCAAGTTGAATCAATGTGTGCAGAGCTTGTGTGCTTTTGCTGAAATATGGGACCTTACATTAAACAAGTTTGTTAAAGGTTGCACCATAGCGGAAAATACAGAGCAAATGTTGAATGGGCACAATATATCTCATGCTCACAGATCCCGTTGTAGCCATGCATGACCAGCAAAAAAAAAATCATGTCCAATCATTGAAAGCCTAATTTGCCTCCCTAGATAAACAATATGCATATTTTTTAATTAGTTTTCAGCATCCAGAAAGTGATTACCTTGTTTCTCCTTAGATGTGTAGCTTGGACACAAACATGTATCCGGTGTCCTAAACTCATCATTGCATTCAAGGGCTTTAACATAAAAGGCTTTGTGTCCCACAAAGGCAATTACATAATTGCCTGCTTCACAATAGCTTGATCAACCTTTTATTTCTGCTTTTAGAGCAGAGCTGTTATGTAACCTTCAGTATCTTGGTTTTCAGTTCTCCCTTTTCACTTGGCGAAACAAATCAGTGAAGCTCAGTTGATGGAGACCTAGTTTGCCATGTGGGGGTGGGGAGTATAATTTGTGTATTCCAAACATAGCCAAGGAGAACAAGAAAGAAAAGATGATGTTAAGGAACAAGAAGAATAAAAGTAGGTGAAGAGGGGGGTGGCAGAATTGAAAAGGGTCTTCGTGGGGTGATGTAATGGTTAGAGGACCAAACTAGGACTTAGGGGGACCAGGGTTCAAATCCCCGCTGAGTCATTGTTATTGCTATTATTTATTAAATTTGCATACCACCCTTCGTCTAAAGAACACAGAAAGGTTCACAACATAAAAATACAAAATGAGAACACAAAATACATAATCAAACAGAAACTGAAACTGAATAGAGATCCTAGGCCTGTTGCTGCCTCTCAGCCTAGCCTACCTCACAGGGTTGTTGTGGGGATTAAATGAGGGGGAGAACTATGTGCCCCACCTTGAGCTCCTTAGAAGAAAATGTAGCAACAATGATGTGCAGATATCCTGAGACACGTCTTCTGGGAAGCTCATCTAACACAGCCTGCACCATCCTGGTGCCCTCCAGATGCTTTTGACCATAACTCCCATCAGCCTTGTGCCCTGGCTTGGGCTGATGAAAGCTGTTGTCAAAAACCATTCAGGGACAGCTAATTGGCAAAGCCTGGTCTAGCTCCTTTATTTTGACCCCCTTGGAGGATATGGGTATGGCTATGTAAAGAATACTCAGCGAAACTAGCACATTGAAAAGGGGCATAAGAGATGATGATATAGTGGACTAGGCATCTTTGCTGTGTTTCTGTATTTTGATCTTTTAGTAGTTACTATGTTAGTTCTTTTAGATTTATATAATGTTGTTTGGGAGGATGTTATATAATTCTTCTGTGCTGCTTTACAACGTGAACTTTTCAAAATATGTTTTGTATTTTTGATGATTTTTTTAGAATGCAGTAAACCGCTTTGAGCCATTTTCAAAGTACAATCATATCTCGGGATAAATACACTTTAGGTTGAGCGCTTTCAGGTTGCACTCCACAGTGACCCGGAGTGCGTTACTTCCGGGTTTTGCTGCATGCGCAGACGGTCAAAATGACGTCACGCGCATGCGCGGAAGCAGCGAAACGTGCAGATTTGCTGTCGCGTCTTGCGTTCTGTTCAGGATGTGAACGGGGCTCCAGAACGGATCCTGTTCGCATCCCGAGGTACCACTGTATGTGACAATGTATAAATTATCTAAATAAATAGATATATAAGTGATCCAGATTTCACAATAAAACATACCATAATAGAATTGCAGAATTATCAAATATCTCAGGGCAGGGTTTTTGTGTGTTTTTTGGAAAAATATTTTATTTATTTGGAAAATATTTTTACTTGTATCATCATTGCACTTAGCAGAAATTTAACTACCGTTTCTGTAATTAACTTATTTGTATCAGAAAGAAGATAAACATTTCAATCAGACTTCCAAGATTCAAAGTGATCAGTGGATTGATCAACTATTTGGTGGTGTTAAAATTGCAAAACAATAAAACATGGCTTACTGTATCATTAAGGTCTGAACCACAGGGACATAACCTGTTAATATAAGGTAACTCCTTAAATCTTCCATCAAGGAGAACTGAGGGCATAACATTAAAATGTGCAAGAGGGTGCTCCAGTTCTGCTAATATTCGCCTTGAAAATTGTTATAGGAAATGCCAAATGACAGAGATGAGCAGATCTTTTTAGCTACTGAAAGTGAGTGTCAAATTTGTTATTTTTGTCTTCCTGATCAAGGCTTTGAGCTGGGAGACCCAAGACTAAATCTCAGCTCACTAGGTATCCTTAGATCACCTCAGAGACGAGAGGCCAGTCAAAAGCCCTAAACCCTAATCGTGCTGCTGCATTGCCAATACATTCACAGTAGTTTCATAGAAAAAATGAAAGAAAGAAGCAAAACTCCAGAGGGTTTCTGGGATAGGCAACCTGCTAGAAACCAACTCAGCAGAATGTGACAGTCACTAATGTCTGAAGTCAAGTGAGAAAAATGAATCCCTTGTTTTCTTCTTGATTATGAAATATGTAGGATGGGAAAGACTACATCCCACTGAACATTACATTGTGCCCAGATGGAGATTCCAAACCCAAAATCAGCATCCTTGAAGAGAATGTGAAGAAGGGTTTTCATCGCTGGAGTACACTGGAAGCCTAGTAAGGATTTTGTAAAATGATCATAATGATTCTTCCTTCTCTTTGGGGTTCGGGAGAAGGCTGCTGCTGTTTCTAAGCTTTTGCTAACAGGAGGGTAAAGCCAGTGGTTTGTTTGCTGTTCCGGGACGGAAACGGATTCATGTAAGAGGTCCGGGGTAGCCTGCGGAATCTCAGCAAATAGATAATACAGCATCTATATATCTTTACCAGCAAAAAGGCATCATTATTACAGGCAAGCAGAGGCCGTGGCTCCATTGCAGGAGGACATGGCTGTGAGTTAGGGGGACAGCAATGCATCTCTTCGCAACAATTGTATTTCTTCTTAAAGAAGATGGCAAGGTGCAGATGGAGAACCTTTTTCAGGCCAGAGCAAGACTAGTGAGAGGTGCAGCCAGGGGAGAATCCTAAGGGAATAGAGAATAGAGAGAGTTGGAAGACCACATTTGGCTATTAGGCCTGAGGTTCCTGACCCTGATGTAGGAGACAATAAAGCGATATGTTCAGGAATACAGTGGATGGTAGAGCCTCCCCTCTCCCCTGCTGACTTGGTTTTCTGGAGGGGTCATTTTTGCCCCTTCCATAGCAGTCATGCCATTTGCTGGTTATTTCCTTCATCCTCCATAATGTATCATTCTCCTGTATTCATAGTCATGTTACCTGCATAGCCCTGTTCTGGGTTCTGTTTTTTGACACCTTTGTTTGCTTGTTTGTTAATATATTTATATTCTTTATTGAAATATAAAAAGTAATGTGTATGTAATTGTTAAGTGCACAGGATAAAATAAAACGTGAAAAAAGGAGGGAAAGCAAAAACGGGGGGGGGGGGAGATAACAACCATATACAATACGAAACAAAAACAGAACTTATAAACATTACAAGATTGTTATTGTAGTTAACCTACATTTAACCTAATACAGCATTTATAGAAATTAATTCCAAATATCATTAAATTTGTCCATGGGAAGTCTATGTTTATAGGCAATTTTTTCATGTGTTGTGAGTTTGTACATATCTTCTATCCATTCATTGAAGGGAACTGCATTTTAATTTTAATTTTGAGCATTACAGAAACCTGAAAAAGAGAGGGTAGGCTGTGGAGATTTTTTCATTCTTTCTAATTTTACCTC
The DNA here is from genome assembly GCF_964106915.1 of Podarcis gaigeae. Taxonomy (NCBI): domain Eukaryota; kingdom Metazoa; phylum Chordata; class Lepidosauria; order Squamata; family Lacertidae; genus Podarcis; species Podarcis gaigeae. Next base: position 23,307,187 of record NC_139691.1, on the reverse strand, counting down.
CAAACTATTTTTTGGGCTGGTGGCTGTTATTTCCATATTCCATGCAACTGAGGCTAGGTGCTAGAACAACTTTGTTGAGGCCACACAGCAACTGCACAGGTGAGTCCTAAGTTTTTGGGGACCAGCTCCAGCATTCTCCTGGTGTTGTGATTGTGTTGTGGCTCAACAAAAACGATTCAGTACACATGTGCCTGAAAGCTAAATGCAGCTGTTGCTTTCATCTTTCCACCACACAATAACGAACTGAAAGTCCATGACTGAATCTCTCATTCTCCTTGTTTTCAGTATTAACCCCAAGAATCGGCCACTCAGTGTGAAAACATTTGATGAGGTGTCAGTGAAGAAAGAAAAAAGATTGCATGAGGTAAGCTTGGGCCAAATGCTTTCTTCCCCACAATGCAACTCTGTGCTTCCTTGCTCCTCCCAGTCTCTCTCTTGGAAAGCAGCACTGAACCATCCACCAGAAGGTCAGGTAAGAAACACCTCTCTATCCCGCTGCCCACTTTTTTTGTCAGCATCCATCTGTTTCAAGAGACAATGGTGTGTGCCTCTGGAGGTAAAGTCAAACCACTGTGCTAGCAGAACTGAAGTGATCTCCCCAGGATGCAAGCCTGAGCAGTGTGCAAGACTATCCATTGGCTACTAGCCATGATGACTGCAATCCACCTCCACTGTTGGTAGCAGTGTACCTCTGGACACCAGTTGCTAGGATTCTCAAATGGCAAGAGAGCATTACGCTCATGTCCCATTACAGGCTTCTCATAGGCATCTGGTTGGCTACTATGATGACAAAAGCTGGACTAGATGGTGTGATCCAGCAGGGCTCCTTCTTGGATTCTTAAACAAGTCTTTGCTGAAAGTACATTATTGTGGGCAGAGGTGAGCCTCTCAGTTGGTGTCATTGCCAAAAAGGCAACGTTAAAACAGAAGCCTGTTGAAATAGCATGTGATGGGGGAGAGAGACCCAACAAGCTGGCCATCCCTGAACTGAATGGCTGTTGGGTTTCTTTCACTATTTGGCACCTATAATGAATACCTATCAATTTCCAAACAAGAGCTTGCATCTTTTCTCATTGGTGACATCTATCTTTTCTCATTTTGTTCTGGAAGCTGCTTCATAAAGGGAGATATTTTTTAACTGAAACACTTTAATGGTAACATCTGTCTTTGCTTTTAGATCAAGGTGACATTTTAAAATAACGGTGCTGCTAATGAGCTCTGAATTGCTTTGGGACTCTTGCCCAGCCAAGCCCTCTCGCCAGTCCATTAGATGACTTACATGAGGATTAGTATCAGTGCAACAAGTCAAAATAATTCAGTATGCTTGATTCAAAGAGTTGCTTGGGAAGGTTCAAAGTGCAGGCTTAGGCTCTTTTCTCCCTTTGCTTGTGTTATTTTTAGTGTTCATCGAACTGGATTGTCCTTAAGAGAAAACAGTCTTGCTATCAGACTGGCTGAAATCAATAAGAAGACTCCCAAAATCATTACCAAACTCTGGATAGAAAGCAGAGTAGTTGTAGGCAAGAGTCAGATGTTATGGAGTTTGTACAGCTACCACCAGATACTGCAGCCTTACCTCTTCCCCTTCTCTTTTCCCCAGAAGCATCTAGCAATACAGAAATGTGATGTGTGACATCATTGCGTTCTGAGTTTTCTTGCACCTCTTCCCTGGAACTGGAGTGGGAACACTCAGAAGTGCAGTGATATTGCATCATACATTTGGGATTGCCATATGTTACCAGTAGTGACTGGTGTGGTGGGGGTGTTGCCCTTGTGGTAAAGGTAAAAGTAAAGGACCCCTGACAGTTAAGCCCAGTTGCGAATGACTCTGAGATTGTGGAGCTCATCTTGCTTTACTGGCCGAGGAAGCCGATGTTTGTCCGCAGACAGCTTCCGGGTCATGTGGCCAATATGACTAAGCCGCTTCTGGCGAAACCAGAGGAGCACACGGAAACGCCGTTTCCCTTCCCACCGGAGCGGTACCTATTTATCTACTTGCACTTTGATGTGCTTTCAAACTGCTAGGTTGGCAGGAACAGGGACCGAGCAATGGGAGCTCACCCCGTCACGGGGATTCAAACCGCCAACCTTCATTGGCAAGCCCTAGGCTCTGTGGTTTAGACCACAGCACCACCGACACCCCTGCATAATTCCTAGATGAGCACAGGTTGCCTATATGATTGAAGACTTAACCACATTTACCTATTGCCCCGCTCTTTCCAGCAGGTGGTGTTGGGGTTTTTGCCCTGGAGCCATGCCTGTGGAAACCTGCTCTTTAAAGCTGAATCAGAGCAAATATCAGTTCGGGTTTTCTGTAGATTGACATTAGCTCTGATTCAGCTTTAAAGAGCAGGTTTTCACAGGGAAAGCTCCACGAAGGGGGGGGGGGCACTCAAACACAAAGCTTTTCAGTGCAGACCTGCCTAGAAAGAGTGGAGCAAAAGACAAGTGTGAATAAGACCTGAGGCTCTGGATGATGCAGGAGCAGGAGCACTGCATTGCTTCTGCTTGTCACCATCCTGCCCCAGCCCATCTAAGCAAACTGCAGTGACACTGGTCTGGGGAGAGCAGCTCTACTCCACCCTATTGGCTGCTATGTGGTTAAATTTAGAGACTGCTTCGCACCATAAAGCATATAACACAAGCTCTAGTGAAATTGATTCGGCAAACTCTAAAGTGATAAAACCAGCCACACAAACTCTAGAAACAACCAAACTATTTCATCAACTATAAAAGTGATTTTACATAAATGACTGAGTTACACCCCTGGGATAGCCTTACTAAACAAACATGTCTTTAGTAGGCACCTAAACATCATCAGGGTTGCTAATAACATTTCTTGGGAAGGTGATTGAAAGCGCTGTGGCAGGGCAGCTCTAGGCATTCTTGGATGAAACTTATTGTCCAAACCCATTTCAATCTGGTTTCAGACTTGGTTTTGACACCGAGTCAGCCTTGGTCACCCTGGTGGATGATCCCTCTCTCAGGAGAGGGACAAGGGGACTACAACCTTGCTTCTTTTGCCTGATATTTTCTCAGCTTTTGATACCTCCAACCACAACATCCTCCTGTGAGATTAGTGTTTAACAGCAGTTACAGTCCCACCTGCAGGACTGTTCATTGGCCAGTTGGTATTTATGTTATGGGGTACCATTTTGTCCCCAGTGCTATTTATCATCTATATGAAGCTTTTGAGAATGGCCATTAGGGAAGTGGAGGAAAGTGTCATCAGTATGCTGATGGCATGCAGCTCTGTATCTCCATAACATCCAAATCAGGAGTAGCCATGCAGCCTCTGGACTAGTGTCTGGCCACAGCTGGATGAGAGCCAATAAACCTGTTTTTAACATGTGAAGTGCTAAACAACTTGGGACCAGGATATCTATGGGACCACCTTGCCCACTATATTCCTGCCCAGCAACTGCACTCCTCGGATCGGGCACTTTGGAGAGTACCATATGCCCCAGAAGTGTGCTTAGCCTGTACTAGAAATTGAGCTTTTAGTGTTGCAGCTCCAGCTCTCTGGAATCAGTTACCAGTCAAAATTAGACAGGCGACTGTTGCAGGCAAGGCAGGAGGAGTCATCTAGGTCAGTACTGTCTGTGGGGCCTGCACACGGATTGGCAGAAGCTCTCTAGCAAAGTGTCTTCCCCAGCCCCTATCTTGACTTGGTGGGTTTAAGCCTGAGACCTTCTGCATGCAAAGCAGATGCTCTACTGCTGATGTTGCATTAGCTACATCTGTGTGTCATTAGCTGAAGGCTTGGGACTTTCTGAACACAAAATTGTCAGCGTGGGGGGGGGGAATTCAGACCATAGTATGGGGGATAAGGTAAAGGTAAAGGTACCCCTGCCCGTACGGGCCAGTCTTGACAGACTCTGGGGTTGTGCGCCCATCTCACTTAAGAGGCCAGGGGCCAGCGCTGTCCGGAGACACTTCCGGGTCACGTGGCCAGCGTGACATCGCTGCTCTGGCGAGCCAGAGCCGCACACGGAAACGCCGTTTACCTTCCCGCTGGTAAGCGGTCCCTATTTATCTACTTGCACCCAGAGGTGCTTTCGAACTGCTAGGTTGGCAGGCGCTGGGACCGAGCCGCGGGAGCGCACCCCGCTGCAGGGATTCGAACCGCCGACCTTTCGATCGGCAAGTCCTAGGCGCTGAGGCTTTAACCCACAGCGCCACCTGCGTCCCAGTATGGGGGATAGGAGGCTTGATAACTCTTCCCTTGCCGACAGTACTGGCCTAGTTGGAAGTGGCTTCCTGCATTCCTAATGTATCATAATTTAGTAACGCACCTGTTACAAATATATCTGCCTGTGCATTGTGTGCATATAAATAGTCATTGCTCTTCATCATGTTTTTTTCATAATGAATTATTTTATAATTCACAGTGTCCTTAGAAGAGAGTAGTAGAGGAGATGCATTTATCAGTTCATAAGCTGTCATAAGAGCATGCTGAGTCAGGCCAGGGGGGCTTTCACAGGATGCCCACAAGCGGGAACAGAGAGTAACAGCACTCTCTGCTTCTGCAGTTTCTAGCAGCTAGTATTCAGAAACATGCTGCCTCTGACAGTGGAACATAACCAGCCCATTGATAGCCCTATCACCCATGAATTTGTTATTCCCATTTCAAAGCCATCCAAGTTGGTGTCTTATTTTCTTTCTTGGTTAGGATTGCAGTGTGTGAGTAATTTTTAATAATAATAAATAAAATTAAAAAGTGACCATCCTGATCACAGCAACTTCAGGTCTTCCAGGGCCAGAATACGTAGAAATGTGTTTTGCCGGGGTCAGTTTCTGACACTTTGTTGGATGCTGCCCTCCAGTGCTCTGCAATGCATAGAAAACCTGAACAGGAAGATCAGAGACAGACGCCTTCCTGGGCATATTTTGCAACACAGATTGCAGGCACAGGGAGCAAAGCGGGGTTAATGTCCCCGCTACCCTTTGTGTGGTCAAGTGTGTGTAAGGGAAACCCTGCGCCCAAGGCAGAACTGTCAGTATAAAAGTCATTTGTCATTTGGCCCTCTGTACAGCCAGCAAAAAAATTGAGATCATTCTGATTGCCATTGCAGCCTGAACACATGTTTTTATTTCTCTCATCGCAACTGTAAAGAATATATTGAACTTGTCAAAACCATACAAGCAGTGGAAAACCATAATTATAGCCGCTGCAGTAAATAAGATACAAATTTTGATAAGGTACCCGCTAACCGATTGCCCTTCCTTGGCAAATGAAAGTAATAAGAAAAACCGTGCTGGATCAGGACAAGGGCCCCTCCTTTTCTCACAGTGGCCAAACAAGTGTTGTGGGAAGCACAAAAGGAGGATCCAGATGCAACAGCACTCTTCCCACCTGTGACTCTCAGAAACCGGTATTTAGAGGAATTCCACCTCTGACTGTGGACGCAGAGCATCAGCCTTGTGGCTGGTAGCTGCTGATAGCCTTGTCCTGTATGAATCTGTCTAATCCTCTTTTAAAGCCATCCAAGTTGGTGCCCATCACTATCTGTTAAAGAAATAGAAGCAGTTATGGCTTGTGGGGACCTCACCTAAATGGAAGTGACACTAATTAGCCTCTATCCACAGCTACCCAACTCTTTCATAACAGGCTTTAAAACAGAGATGGGAAACCTCTGGGCTAGGTCTCCCTATTTGGCCTTCAGGATGCTCCCCTGTTCACCCCCTCTTGGCATCCCTGCTGCTGCTTTTGCCTGGTTGTAATGTGTGATAATGATTTTTGATTGCTTGGATAGAGATAAGTGGGAGGGGGGTATAGAAAGCTTTGGCTTTTGCATGGCTGGAATGTAGCTTACTGTGCAAAGGTAAGAATTACATCTAATGATTGGACCCAGTTTTGCCTCAGCCACTGGCATGTGGCCCCTCCAAAGGTTGTTCACAATGGAATGTGGCCCTTGGACTGGAAAAGTTTTCCCACTCCTGCTTTAAACACTAACCCCCCCCCCTCCCCCGGAGAAATCCCTCTTGCTAAACATACCCAGGATTTAATACATGGGAAAGCCAAATGAATCAAAGAAAAGCATCTTTGCTTTTTATATAATTAGCCACCCTCACGATACCATCTGTGTACGTTAATTTTATATGGTTTTTAAAACTTGCCTCTTCCCCTCACCCCAGCATTATCTTCATAAAACTAAGAGAGGAAATAATTTACAGGCTAACTGCAGAGTGCCAGCATTATAAATGAAACGGCAGCCAGCTGTAAGCCAGGTGGCTGAGAATGGGGAGGTTAAGCCATTTCTCTGCCAAGAATATCCTTGAATTTAAAGTAGAGAGTGGGCTCTCTAATCACAGGAGTAGATCTGTCTTAAAACCAGTGGGGCACTACCATTCTCAAGAAATGCTTTCTCCGTGGAAGTATTTAAACCTAGCTTTCCTCTCATTCATAAGACCCCCCTCCCATCTCAGATCAATTCATTGAATGAATGCATGAATACATAAGGGGTCACTGGTGGGTTCCCAGCTGAGCTGCAGTCTCACAGATGTGCCGTTTATGTTGACAGGTGTCTCCATATGTCATCATGTACACATGTGCAAAGAAATACACATGGTTTCAGCAGCTCAGAAATGTTGTTGTGTCACAAAACTCATTACAGTCACTTATATGAACTACAAGACTATGTGGGGAAAGGGCTATGCTTTGTATGCAGAATGTCCCAAGTTCAATATGGCATCTCTAAGTAGTGCTGGTAATGCCGCCCCCCCAAAAAAACCAGAAATCCTGAAAATGCGCAATTGGTCTGTGTAGACTAGGGATAGCCAACGTGGTGCCTCTAGATGTTATGAACCACAACTCTCATCAGCCCCACTCATCCTCTCCAGTGGTCAAGATTGATGGGAGTTGGATTCCACATCTGGAGAGAGTTGTGTCTGATGTAGACAAGGCAGAATGATATAGGCCAATGGTATTGAGTCAGTATAAAACAGCTTGCTTTGTAGATAAGTATGCTGATCAAAACGTCGGCGGTTCAAATCCCTGTGATGTGGTGAGCTCCCATTGCTCGGTCCCTGCTCCTGCCAACCTAGCAGTTCGAAAGCAGTTCGAAAGCCCGCTGCGGCGGGAAGGTAAACAGTGTTTCCGTGCACTGCTCTGGTTCGCCAGAAGTGGCTTAGTCATGCTGGCCACATGACCTGGAAGCTGTACGCCAGCTCCCTTGGCCAATAAAGCAAGATGAGCGCCGCAACCCCAGAGTCGGCCACGACTGGGCCTAATGGTCAGGGGTCCCTTTACCTTTACCTATGCTCCTTGGACAAGGGACTGACTTTTGACAGAAGCATTTAGGGCCAAACTAGAAATGTGACACAGGACACCTGTGATCAGGATCTCTCTCTCTCTCTCATTTTCTCTTTTACCAATTAACATCCCCACATTGCTCCTTTGAATATGATGGGCTTGGCACCTTACGCACTGGTATTTTTCCCTTCGTGGTGCCAACTGGTACTTGGGATGTGTTGATTTACTTTGGGGAAATGACCTGAAAGAGTCAATCCAAAACCCCAAAAAACCTTACCTTCACAGGAATTATGCAGATCTCCCAATTAGTAAAATAAAGCAAGCAAGCTGGAAAACCTAATCATGGGAATTCTGCATTGCCTGGCTTTGCAGGGTGGGACTGATGGGAACTGTAGTCCAGACATCTGGAGGGCACCAGGTTAGAGAAGCTAGGCCTCAATATTTGGTGGTTCCCTAACCATGTGCTTAATGGACCCTCCATAAACAAGGCTTGTGAAGCCTCCTGTGGTTCTGATGGTGTCATCACTAAGGGAAGAAAAGCTGTTTGCATTACAAAAATTCTAGAGGGGTGGAACTCTGCTTGGAATGGTTCAAAAATTGAACAGCTGGTGTTGGATTCACTTCCTTCTGCTTTTTCTGCCACTGCCAGGCTGCATTTGCTATGAATCCAACCCTCCCTCAAGACTGTATTTTGAGCTTGAAGGATGTGGTGAGCTCCCGTTGCTCGGTCCCTGCTCCTGCCAACCTAGCAGTTCGAAAGCAGTTCAAAAGCCCGCTAAAGCTTTTGTGTTTTTTCCCTTCTTTAGGAATGTGAGTCAGATAGCGGGATGGTGCTGACTTTGGATGAAATGAAAAGCCGAAAGAGATTGGAGATTCGTTCTTGGCCTTATGGAATCATGGCTCTGGCGTAAGTACCCCTGGATGAATACATATTACTTGATATTGGCCTGGTGTGCTTATCCATGGTTTATTTGGGATAACTGTGGTTTGTTTGGATGTGCAAACTCAACCCAGCAGAGTAGCCATGGTTTATTTTCTGCAAAAAAAGTTGTGATATATAGGCATGGTTTTGTTGTTGGCTTATGAACCATGGCTTGTTTTAACTACGTTTTGGTATTATGTCCAAATCCTTACTTAACCATGGTTTGTTTGGCCACCCCACCACAGACACTCTCATGAGGCAAGAGCAGCTGGAAAACAAACCAAGCTTTGAAGAAACAAACTATGGCTTGTTACGTCATCTGTGAGCTGACTTGTGGTTTATCAAACAAACCATGCTTTAAACAAACCACACTTAGCTTTACATGCAAATGTAACCATTGGCATCCTTTCATAAACTAATATATCCAAGAATTGGTTTGTGATGAAATACAAGTTGTATACATTCATTATTCATGTCTGGGGTCTTGTATAGAAAGAGGGAAAAGGGCCATATCACTGGCCCTGATCCCCATTTGTGACTTTTTAAACTTAGTATAAATGATTTACATTGCAGTCCTATACCCACTTAGCCTGGAAGTAAGCCCCATTGAACTCAGCGAGACTGGCTTTTGAGTAGATTTGAATTGGATTGGATGGTCTCTGCTATGTAATTTGGAAAGTTGTGTTTTTTTGTTTTTTTGTTGTTTTTTTTGCTATGCACTTGGACACCTCTTACGATATAACCAAATTTGCATGGTTCTAATTTTGGTTAGATCAAGGAGCAGCTTTCATCTATGTTTGGATACGATTAGAAAACAGTGTGAATCAAGATGAACCTTTCAAAACTTCCCTGATTTTAACCAAATTCTGAATGATGGTTCATGAAATCAAAGAGCACATTTTTGCTTATGTTTGGACATAATTTTGAATCAAGAAAGCTGACTAAACCTGTCAAGACTGCACTGATTTTTTTGTTTCTTGAAATTTCCAAACAATGCCATATATGAGGCTGCTAGTAATCAAACAAATAAATGATTAGTAGTGCAAATCTGTACATATATACCCAGAATATTATTTCAATGGTACTTACTGTTGTGCCACCTTATATTTACTTCAGCTCGTCTGTACCACTTTCTCTATCTTAAGAAGATGTACAGTCCTGACCTGGGTTTCTGAGAGCTATCTTTATAACTCATTGTTTCTGCTGCCACCAGAAATACCAAATATCTGACTATTTCCCACCTCTAATATAGCCAGTCAAGAGGATGTGTGTATGATACAACAAAAAGGGGTTTTGATAACTCATTGTACAAAAGCATATGGTGACAGTGATTCATAGAAAACAAAATCTAGTCACAGTGCTGACCCTACCTTATCAAACTAACCCTGCGACCACCCAAACACTCTCGACTGCCCCCCCATCAGTATTCAAACTCCCTTTCAAATCTTCTGTCCAATCATTGCTCACTTCCAGCACTCAAAGCACTCTCTCTCAACCTTCCAATCTCACACCTACCTCAGTTCATCTTGTATATTCACCTACACATTTATCACATTTTAGTTTTCCTTAATTGGTGACAGTAAAGCACCACTGACCACACCTCATAAAAGCTCTGTTCTCCAACATATCAGCACCGCCATCCACACCCATACACATCACTGCCTGTGGTAGGGCTGGTCCTGGTGTGTATAGTGGGAATGAGGAATCTCAGGTTTGGGGGCCAAATTTGGCCCTCCATACCTCTTTATCTGACCCTCAGGACTCTCCCCAGACCACACACCTAGTGCCACCCCTTATGCCAAGGTAACGCTCCTCTTTCTGACTGGCTGGAATGTGTCTTTGAACTCTAATAATGCCTCTTTCTACCCTGGACAATAGAGCTGGGTATGGCAGTGTGTGTAGACAGTAGCCTACAGTACAAAAGTAAAATTCACGTTTGTGTCTGCCCACTCCTATCTCTGGCCTTGCCCATTAGCATGTGACCCCTGGAAGGTTGCTTGGAAGGAAATGTGGCCCTTGGGCTGGAGTAAGTTCCCCATCCTTGGTGCATAAGGTTTTAGCCTCAGTTGACTAAATAACTGCACTCCTAAAGTTTATTTCATATATTTATGAGGATCATTCCATGTCATCGAAAGCCAACACCTAGTTAAGTCCTGAGAAAAATACAGCTTTGCATCTACCCACAAACTTGGAAAAAGCAGCTCTGAATATCAGCTCTTCTCTTCTCCATGGCTTGCTGAGGCTGGCTGGGAATCAGTATGTCGCCCTTGTTAACGATATCTCTCTTCTTATCAAAAACATTTATTCTGGACCTATTACAAACAGTCCTGCTTTACTTCTACAAGCCCCACAGAAGGCTTAGTGTGTTTTCCAAACCAGGGTGGCTCTTGAGGCTCCCGTCCTCTTTCCACCCCCCGCCAAATCTGGCTGTTTATTTGACTTGCATTTGCTGAGTTGAAAGGGTGGAGGCGGCGGTGGAATTGGCAATGCTTAAGTGAAGAATTTGGAGAGTTTAGGGAAGACAAATACAAAACTCTGGGACTGGGAATCCTGTTGGACAAACAATGACTGTATGCTGTGTCAGGTGTTAAGAAAAGAGAAACAACATCCAAAGAGACAGGCTGAATATGAGTTGGGTGTGAGTCCTGTATCTTCCCTCCAGAGATATATCAAATGAATGGAAGGAAGATCTGAATCCTTTTCCCCTGAAAAGTGAGCTGTTTTCAGCAAGGGGTGTAGCATGGGGAAGGCCAGGGGGCCCATGGCCCTGGGTGCAGATTTTTGAAAGGGCGTAAGGGGGCGCAATCAGGCTCCCTCACTTGCCACCCTGCACCCAGGATGAGCCTTCAGGGCTGGGCAGCAGCAGTGCCTCCTTTCCCTTGTGGCCAGTGAAGGGTCGCCACTGGCACCGCCCACAGAGGCAAGAGGCACGGACAGCCACTTCTGCGAATGGGGCACCACGGCCCTCAGTTCTGTCCTCATCACAGGGCAGCTTCGAGCCTCTTTCTCCTTCCCTCGCCTCACTCACCTTTGGCTCAGACCAGCTCAGTCGTCAGTGAGGGCTTCAGCGGGCGCAGCCACCTCTGCACCCTGGCGTACTCGTACTCCCCAGGCACTGAGAACCCACACTATGTGGCTGTTTTCAGCCTTTCCAGTAAATGGGTAGCAGGCAGTGGAAGGGAGCGGGTCCATTCCTGACCTCTCCCACCAAACATTCACTATATGTATCACCAGAAATGATTGACTGCAGCGCTGAGAAACTGTTGGAGAATTTCTTCTCTATCCCTAGATAAATTTTCCAAGGCTGAAGCAGGCTAACACGTAATACACAGAGAGAGGAGAGGGCTATTGATGGCTGCTTCCAGGGCTCTTGTGCTCTGATCCTGCACACAGGTTTCCCACAGGCACCTGGTTGGCCACTGTGATAACAGGATGCTGGACTAGATGGGCCATTGGCCTGATCCAGCAAGCTCTTCTTATGTTCTTAGAGAAAATGTATATGCTGCCCTTCCTCCCCTTCCCATGGATAGTTTCTCTTTTCCCCTCCTGGGAGAATTTTGTGAAATAGCCCCCAACATTTCTGTGCCCTCAAGCAGTATGGAGGATTTTCATTAGGCAATTTGTGCACCACTCTCGTCTGAACATGCCTGTAGCAGTGCGGTAAACCTCAAGTTTACATCTGCAGCAGGGCAGAACCACCTTGGTCATCATACTCCTCTGAATTCCTTCAGCAAACCATTATTTGATATACATTGAAGTCTTGGCTCTGCCTTGTTTTTGTCATACCCAATTAAGCTCAGAAATAATTAGACCTAACGATTTAGCTGAGAACCAAGATATTCCCCAAGTAGGGCATAGCTGAGGTGCTTCAGGCATCAGAATGCCAAAGCATTCCAGCAAGGATACTGCCTTTGCCTCAGACACATTTCTCCTGGCAAAATCAAATCGAACAACCCTCCTCAACTGTGGCAGGCCTTCCTGTTCCAATCTAAAGTGTTAGGGGGCAAATCATATCATTAACAGCTTCTGATGGGGCTCCAACTGGTTGTCCGAATCCTACGTTGAAGCTAAGGGACTTGCCTCAGGGACCATAGCTCACTGCTACAGCACACACGCTCTGTGCTGAGTAGATTCCAGGTTCACTCCCCAGCATCTGCAGGTAGGGTTGAGAAAGACCCCTAGCTGAAACCTTGCATAGCCAATGCCCATCTGTGTTCCAGGCCTTAAACCTTTACATCCCATTAATTGTCCCAAGAAGCAGATTGTGGGGAAAATATCCATTGTTTCAACAACCACATTCACTACTGCAAATTCTAATTCAACTTACAACCATTATTAAATCCATTAAGGGCCTTAAACATGCTTGCCCTGCAAAAAAATAAAAATAAAGCCTCATTAAACACCTATAAAAAGCCATAAAGCCCATTATAAGCCCCTGCAGCTCAATTACCGCAATTGTTACAGGACTCAGATGCAAGGTATAACTTGCTGCAAACAGCAAATTGATTGGGATGTCTTTCTTTGAGGGCTGCTGCTCCTTGTGTACAGAATTTTTAATGAATGGGAAAATCTATTAAGCCTGCAATCCTAGGCAATCTTATTTGGGAGTAAGCTCAATTGAACATAGTGGACCTTGCTCCTAAGAAAGTATGCATGAGCTCAAGCATTCTCATTCATAGGGTTTTGGAGCCACTATTCCAGACCTATGAGGCCACCATAAGGTCTCTGCCTTATTTACATATAAATCAGGGTTTTGCTTTAAAAATAAAAGAAGTGCTAAGTGCTTCCCCCTCCCACAACTTAACCTCCTCACAATCTTGCACTATCCACTTTTCTCCATTTCCAGCTACAAAAACAACATCAGCCAAGAATAGGGAGAAAATGGCTGGAGCAACTGACTGTGGTGAAAAAAATAATCTCACCTTTGCTTTATAGATGAGGAACACTTGAAAAGAATAGACCATTAGTCTGTCTAACTCAGTATTGTCCACACTGAATGACTGTAGCTTCCCTGGGTTTCAGACAGGGGATGTTCCCATCCCTTCATGCAGAGCAGGTGTTCTACCACATGGCTTTGGTCCTCTTAGTAGGAAAGGAGATGCAAAGGGGGCTTCCAGAACTTCAATGGGAAAACAAAATGTGCATCTAAATTCATGTAAACAACACTGGCAGCATCTCAAGATTGGGTCAGTTGCTGAGCAGGGGAAGAACAAAATGAAATCTCAGTAAATACAGAAAGTTGTTAAGGGTTAGGAAACAAAGGCTGAAGAGTTGTCTTAATTTCAGGGTATGCAGCTTGGGTGAAATGAGTATTTTCTAGGATAGTAATTGCATTTCAAATCTGCCAGAGATAGTTAACCACACTCCTTGCCTCTGACCAAACTTGTCATCCCTCTGACTTGGGAGCAAATATTAAATGTCATTGTTTGAGAGGCTCGCTTTAAACATTAGCTGACAGACAGTGTCATTCCCAGATTTGACATGGTGGCTGGGATGAACCAGAAATGCAAGCTCCCTTCTTCCTACATACTGGGAGCTGACAGAGCTCAGGGAGTCTCATTGTGTGGCCAGGCTAAGCCTTAATAACACTTCTTTTATTGGGCACTGCAAGACTCGCCCAGGCCAAGGGCCAAGTTACACAGATATTTTTGTGTTTTTCTCCATCCCCATTGACCAGTTTAATACCTGGTAAATTATAAAAGCTGCTGGAGCCATGGAGTCAGCTGAGAAGAAACATCAGGGGTTATCAATGGCAGGGTGTGTGTGTGGGTGAGAAATAGATGAATAGTAACGTTTTCACAGGAAGAGTTTAACAAAGAGAGGGGAGCAGCCAACTGCATGCAAGGATACAAACATGCCTATGATTATCATAAGAACATAAGAGATCAAAACAAAGGCTTACCTAGTCTGACATCCTTTTCTCACAATGGCCAACCAGATGCTTCAATGGGCAGCCTGTAAACAGAACCTGAGTGCAAAAGCAGCTAGAAGAGGAGGAGAGAAGAGAGGGTGAAGAGCAGAGGGTCCTCTTTCCATCCTCTAAGCCCCCTGGAAAACTCAGGAAACCTGCTGCACCTGGTACTGGGTGTGGACAGTACAGCTGAATAAGACTCAGCTATGGACAACCTAAGGAGGTGCCATTCACCTTGGGCCTGCCCATAAAAAAACAAGTCTAGAGTGGGAGACTAGGGAAATGTCTGCTCTTTACAGAAACTCTTCTCATCCTGAGACTTTTGTGGGTGAGCTGAGAGTTTGTTTGGACCTTGGGTGAGAACCTGGAAGCTGAGAGGGAGGGTATGTGCCAGAAGGAAAATGAATTTATATTGATTAACATATATTAGAAACTTCATGTTAATGAAACATTTTTATGTTTAACTGTGTATTTTTGTAATATTTTAAGTTGTCTGTTGTTGCTTCAGTTTTTTGTACACTGCTTAAGCTTAGAGATGTTTTTAATATATTAAACAATATAGAAAATGAATAAATAATCACCCTACCTGCAATTTCCAGCAACTGGTATTCAGAGGTTCCCTGCCTCCACTAGTCGAGGTGCCATCATGCTAGCAGCCATTGATGGCCTTTTCCTCCATGAATTTGTCCAATACTCTTTTAAAGCCTTTCATAGTTAACAGTCTTTGCCTCAAATGTCTCCCTTCCCAGCACAAGGATCTTACAGACCTCATTTAGCTAAATGGTAGAGCATAGCCCTGCATGCAGAAGTTCCCAGGTTCAATCCCAGGCATCTCCAGGTACAACTAGGACACACTCCTGCCTAAAACCCTGGACAGCCACTACTAGTCAGTATAGGCAGTTTGGAGCCCATGTAGAACACTGACTGAATATGAGGCAGCTTCTTATGTTCCTAATGTTCCACTCAGAGTGGTTTTCCACCTGTGTTCTAGGCAGACACTATAAAATAATAGTACTATACAGATAATTCCTTTGCCTTCGAACAGGACTTCCCAGGATGTTAGAGCAGTCAAAACAACAGGTGCTCACAGGTTAAATCTAGGATGCTACTGTACCTGTGATTGGTAGCAGCGTATCCCAACCACCAACTGCCACCACCTCTTCTGTGCTGCAAACTATGGTTTGAATTCACATGAGACAACACTCAAACCCGCAGGCTGAGCCAGTGTCCTTGGTGAACCAAGTGTGGCACGTCCCAGAATTCTCTGCAGCACACAATGGTTCGAGCTGATGTGGGGCCAGGAAGCAGAAAGATATGAGATGAATTTATTCATTCATTACATTATATATCACCTTTCCTTCAAGTAGCTCATGGCAATGTGTAAGGGTCTCACCATCCACCTTTTATCCTCACAGCCTCAACCCTGGGAAGTAGGTTATGCTGAAAACCCAGAGAACTTCATAGCCAAGTATGTTTGAACCTGGGACTCCTTGATCTTAGTGTGACACTTTAACCCACTATACCATTATTCGGAACACAAATATTTTATGTCTTAATGGTAGGGATGGAGGAAAGACTTGGTTTGGTTTGCATTTTAATGTGAACCTTCCTAATTCCCACTTCCATAAATAATCCACAAACCAAAGCACAGCTATCCTTCTTAATCCACACTTCACTGGATTTTGCAGTGTAGTAGTCCAACAAAAAATGTTATGAAAAATGTGTATGAAAGTGCTGGTTCATTTTTGTGAGGACATTTTTGCTGAATTTTCAATCATTTTTCCTCCCACAGGAGAAAAGCCATCAACAAGAGCAAAGAGTCTGTATTCTCGGAGAATGAGCGTGAGGCTGTGAAGTACCTGTCGGCAACACAGGTGAATGATGCCGTCCAGGAACAGTATGTTCTCCTGCCAGTCGATCCCACCCTGGAGTGCCACAGCCCACCTCCTGACTACAACTCAGTGATTCAGTACTCTGCTCCTCCAGTGTAACTGGCTCAGGGTTGATCTTCTTCATTTTACACATCTTTGACCATACAGTATATTCATCAGGCTTCCTATTTGTGCTGCCTGCTTAATAGAACCAGTGGGGTGGTTTTTTCGCACAAAAAAGGGGATAAGAGATCACACTCTTATCCAGGTCCATCTGTCCAAGGTATTAAACCCCCAAAGCAGATAGAAGTCCTTTGAAGAGCAGCTGTCTTAAAGGGTCTATTTCTGCTGATCTAGCTCTTATTTTCTAACCTTCCGCACAGCAAATTTGTTTAAAGAAGAAAAAATGCAGTTGTACCCATTGCATTGTCATTCTGTGGGGGCTTCTTTCTCAAAGCTTTGGGATATACACTGAAAATTCTGGTTCTGTTAACAGGGGCATATTCTTCAGGGATCACTTCTCTCACAGTTTCAGGTAGAAATAAGAATTTCTCTTTTCCTCATCTTTGGTTCCTTATTATCATTACCATATTTACATCTGCCAGAATCCCACCCCTTCCCCAGTCCACATCAGATTACAATTAGCTTGCACTGCAAAACAGGGCTGGGGTGGGATTCATATTTATATTGACATCCAATGCCTTTTGTTCCTAATAAATAAAAGCTAATAAGGGAATAATTAGATGAGCTCATTCTTTTCCAGAGCAAACTTCCCTTCCCTCTTTCTCCCAATGAAAAGTCTGACAATTATAACTATGTAACTGTCATGACTTCCCCCAAAGAGCCCTGGAAATTATAGTTTAGGAAGGGTGTGGGATAATTCTCCATTACGGATCCCAGGCCCCATCCCAGCCCCTTCTTCATAGAAATCTCCCTTGGAGGAGAAAATGACCATTACATAACATCCTTTTCCCTGGTCTGTAGATTTGCCATTAGCTCCACTTTCCTCAAAATCTATTACAGAAATAAATGGGTGTGAAAACTTTCTTGGCAATTAATGTTAGTCATTCAGCAGGGACCAAAAAGACCTTTAGCCATCTAGGGTAGTGAGGTTCAATAGATCCAACAGTATTGGAAAAACATGAAGAGAAAATACGCCTCAGGTGTTTTTGAGCCAGGCTAGGTCAAGTTGGAAGGCAAGCCCGTGACCCTGTGAAGCTGTGACTTTAAAAGCATCCTCTTAAAAGGTGTTTGGAAAGAAAATCTATTCGATTCTGGTAGGGATTTTTCAGACAATGGCTCCAAAAAAGAAAACAGTATGCCTTGATGAGCAGCAAAAACATTTCCTTGAGAGGAAGAGAGGAGAGATGGTTATTTAAGGTGGGGGGGGTTGTATTCCAGTCACTATCTTGCATATTCTGATCAATAACATGCTTTCTTTGGCTGTGTAATATGAATGCTGTGGAGATTGTGGCTACTTCCACCTTGTTCCTGCTCCCCACAAAGAGGTGTGTTGGCTGCACAACCACCCCAGGGCATCTGCACCATACTGTGGTCCTGAAAATCATTGTATGGCTCCCAGAAAGGTGTAGTTGCCATTTCTCTGTAATGTCCTTCCCCCACCACACACACACACCATTCCAGTTAATGTTAACATGCAGCTCTCTTTTGGGAGATACCCATGCTGGTGTTGTACCTCCTTGAAAGTCAGATTATCTGCTCATTCCACACTAGTATTGAAGGAGTATGGGAAGATGCAACCAGCCACTCTGATAAATCCAGAGAATGGCACTGTGCTGTGGATTCTTGCTTTGCTTGACTCAAGGATCCTTGTGGTCCTTTCCTCAGAGGCAGAGCAGTGGAAGAAGTGCCCTTAACCCTTTTGCCCAAGCCCCCAATCCTGAAACTCTGACAAACACATAAACTTCTAACAGGGTCTCTGAAAACTGGTTTCAGGACCAGCAGAAGAACTTTCAGCTTTCTCAAGGCCTGCTGCATTCAGCATCTCAGGTGTACAAAAAGGCGGCACTGAGCAGAGACGTAGCAAGAGAGGTGCATGTTTGTGTTCTCCCTAAATTCAGCTAATTGGAAACTGAGAAAGGCAGATGCAAAAAGTGCCTTATGGCATGAGAGTAGGTGTGACCCTTATCTTCTTGCAGGCAGGTTGCCTAATTCACCTCTTGTTCTGGATCTGAAACCCAAAGAGGCCTTCATTGAACTAATATGGAATTGAAGAATTTGTGTAGTATGGCTCTTCCCAAAGCAAGAAGCACCCCATCTGGACTCAGTGCCTAGCTTCTTGGCAGGAATGGTTCTGACTTTGGGTTCATAGTCTTCCTCACTGTTTTTGTTTTAACCAGCCTGTGTACTACCTAAAAATGAACCTGTATTACTTGTATTTTATTTACTAATATTTTTTCTGCCCTTATCTTCCCATTCCCTTAATTTAATTACTATGTGTGTGTGTTTCCAATTAAGCTGCTATATGAGATAGATATAATCCTGCAGAAGCAAAGCACCTGATCTCACTGGTAGAGGTGAGCCTTTCCTTTGCATAACCTCTTTTCTCCCCAAAGGTGCTACCAATATGTTTGACTTCTGCAGGATCTTGCTCATTGTGTTTAATCTGTAAACGCAGTTCTATATAGACTTTCATTTATGTAGCAACGTGTATAATTCTTATGTAGTACCAAAGAGCAGGAAATCCCCTGGAATAAGAGCTTTCCGTGGGTTTACTGAAAATGTCACTAACGCTTGCAGGACAGGCCCCAGTTTATGAGAATCTCCCCAGTTCCACAATTACTGCCAATTTTGCCAAACACCACCCACTTCCCCACCTTCCTTATCATTTGGGGGGCATCTTTGTTTTATTTTTAATGCTACCTGGCTTCTTTCAGAAAACAGGGAGCCATGTGAATCTTGTGGTGTTTGGATCAAAGGGCAAGAGAGGCATAACTGATCTTGTTCCCATGTGAGGCTGATCTCGATTGCAGGACAAAAAGAGGAGCCAGTTGCCCAATAGAAGTGTATATTTGGTATCTTAAGACTACTCAGGGAATATTTTGTGATTTCAGAAGATACTCAGCCACCTGCCTTTGTGACCTGACAAACCTCAGATATGTTCAATGTTAATCAGTACAAACCTGTCTCTCTTTGTTTCAAGCCAGACCTTATCTTTTTCACTCCTTTAGCAACCCTACATTACCAGAGAAGATAGTATTATTAACCTGTTTTGTATCCAGGACCGGCTCCACCATTAGGTAGAATGACACGGAGGGGCACACAAAACTGTGTACCATGTGGCTGACCTGCACCACCTGCCTGCTGCCTATGGAGTTTGTCCCAGCACTAGTGTTGAAGTTAAGAATTCAGCTGGCAGTCTAGACAGCTTTTGTACCTGGAAATGGGCGAGACACTGACACATGCTTCCCTTCAGGCAGCAAAATGTCTTCAGTCAGCCCTGGTTTTCTCTCCCTTTATACCATAATCAGCAGCTTCAGAAAAGACATTTGTTCATAGCAACAACCTATTCTTACAGTGAGATGATTCTTTCAGAAATATATTACTCGTCCTGCTCTAATTATATGTCGTTATCTGCTGCACTGACAAAAGCAATAATCACCATATTTCCTGCCCTATATTTCTTTGGCCTTCTGCCTCTCGGTTGAGAAAGACACAGAGACAGAGAGAGACATTTGCTGGGAAACACAAGCAGGGAGAGTGCTGTTGGAACCATCTCCTGCTTGCAAGCTTCCCATTGGCCACTGTGAGAACTGAATGCTGATCCAAAAGGGCTCTTCATACGTCCTTAAATCTCCGGGCCTTGGTTGTGGGAAGACTTTTTATCAGGAACCGCACTGAGCAGAAACTCTTGGGTTTGTTTTTTCTACTGCCCCATTTTCCCATTGTTCCTGAGTTGTCAGTACCATTAACAAATGCCTGTGACCCAAATAATGAGATGGCAGAGCAAGCAAATAAGCAAATGTCCCATTCTGCTCCAAACACTACAGAATGTACAGTGAGACCAGACCCTGTGTGTCTGAAGAATGCACTGGGGGAAAACCAAAACACCTGCTCTCTTTATATATTCAAAAATGTATTGTAATTATTAACCAAAAATAAATAAATAAATAAAAATAATTTGATTTTATACAGCCTTAAGCCTCCTTTGTGTCATATGTTCTGAATTCATGCTCTATTCCAAGCATCAGATAGGAATTCCCATGTAAACTGAGGCATCAAAACAAACCCAATCATGATGCCTTTTTCTTTTCTTTTCAAAGCCCCAGTTAAAAGCACTTTACACCATAGTGCAGGCCTGGTGCCTCTGGTTTGTTGGTAGATCTTTGGGTTCCACTAATACACAGATAGACAGAATTGCAACAGTAGCATAGCTGCTTTGCATGCAGAAGACCCACATTCAATCCAAACATGCCCTTAGCCAAGAACCTGAGGAGCTGCTGTTAATCAGAGTTAGTAACAGGCTTTGTGGGTAAATAATCTCACCTAGAATAAGGCATCTTTCCTAGGTAGGAAGGAAGGTACATACTCAATGCATGGGGCCACAATGCAGCATTGGACTGCTATAGTTTTCATTTTAGTGCTATAGTTTTCATCCAAAGGATGTTAGAAGTGGGAGGGGGAAGCACACAAGGACATTGGAAACAGAATCAAAGGCAGCCTCTCAAAAGAGCCTGTTATGTGACCAGCAGAACAGGAAGAATCCACTTGACGGCAGAAGCCTGAAAGCGCTCAATGATTGGGAAGCCACAGTGACAAGAAGCATAGCAGGGGCCTCAAGCAAGAAATCAGGTCTTCTCACAGTTGTGGGTGTCCCACCACTTGGTGGGCAACATATGACCCTTGTCAAGATCACATGGCTAAATCCAGGCCAATGCCTTTACAAAATGAAGACTGTTAAAACAAGGAGGGTACATTCATGGGTACAAAAATGTGGCGGCACATCAGTATGCTGTAAGCAGGGCTATTAAAGATTTAGTACTGCATTTCCCCATTGTGGTTCACATGGAAATAATCTATTTATAAAAGAGTAAAGATTGATTTTCAATATGGCATGCCGATGTAACCAAGAATTACAAAAGCCATCCCAGCTTTTGTATGTCCTGTTTTTGGTGCCAAGCTCTTGCACGAGTCTGCAGGCTCCTGCAAGAGTTCAACACCAAAAGACGCACGTCTTTCATGTGAAAGAAGGACTCTGAGTTGGAGCCCATGGAGGGGGAGGAGGGCTGCTGGTGGTGCAGGCCAGCCCCCCCCCCACTGGGCCCAAAGGTTGTGCCACCTCCACCCAACGACACCCCCACCAGAGGAGAAGAAACCAAGGAAGTCAAGGGTGACAACGGAAGAGGAGGAGGAGCTGGAGGTGCCGGTACGGTGCTTGCTCTAAGAGTAGCAGCTGGTAACAGACAGGGGATGGGACCCAGCTGGCTTGACACCGAAAGATGCACTTCCTGATTTTAATTGGTGGAATGCTGGAGAGTAGGATATGGCAATGGCATGACAGAATCAGGCAAACACCTCTTGCAGAAATCCTAACACAATGATGCAAGTTGGCCAGGAGTGAATTTAAACAAGGCCCCTTTTAAGGTATGTGGTTTGGATGACTTTCATTTGTCAGCTCTGAGCCGGGTGACTCACATCCGCTGACCTCACAGGAATCCTTTTGAAGAACTTCTCAGTATCTAGATGTATCCTGTACTGTATATTATTTCCATGTCAGTGAATGTCTGGCAAAATGCTGTGACCAAAGATTCACAGACTCTGTCACTTATATTTTAAGTTCAGTTTTTTATATCAATTGTCATTTCTAACCTCTTCTTACAATAAAACTATAAATTGAGGATGGGGACAGTAACAACATGGAAATGTTTCAATGCCAGCTGAATTGTTTTAAATACAACACAGCCACCAATGTTCACATACACACATAACACAGAAAAAGCCACGCACACGCACACACCCCACCTGTGTATAGTATGCTAGTTTCTACACACCTCTAGCCTCCATCCAGGCAAACAAGAGGCAGCACCAGAGCTCAAGGACACATTTCAGCCAGGTAGAAACACAAGGAGCGTGTGAAGCAGAGCTGGTGAGAGGTGCAGCCTGGGGGAAAGTCTAAGACTTGGAGGCTTGGAAGTCCACATTTGGTCCCATGCTTGTTCTTCCCCACCACTGCACTTAGCCAAACTATGGCTTTTCAGGAACATGTGAACATGCAGGCTCCCACAGCAGTTTTGCTTCCCCACTTTGCTGCATTGCAGATTGGACTAGAATACCCTTTGTGTCCCTTCCAGTTCTGCAGTCCCATGAGTCTGTGCTTCTATGCTGTGTTTACTAAGCCAATGTGCAGCTTAGTGTGTTGTCTGAACCTGGACTCATGGTTAAGCTCTCTCTCCTCACTAACCATAAGCTGTAGCTAAGGTTTATACCATGTCATCCAAACCAGAAGCTACATCTTGCCTTGAAATGGAAAGGAATATGAGCTATCAAGAACTGCAGGTGGGGAGAGTGCTGTAGCACTCAGGTCCTGCTTACGTGCATCCCATTGGGGCATCTGGTTGGCCACTGTGAAAATAAGATGCTGGACTAAATGGGCATTTGGTCTGATCCAACAGCCGTGCTCCTCTTATTTTCTCTTAAGACATTTGAACCTAGCAGCCCTCACTCATAACTCTCTGACATCTGGTCCTCTAATCTCGCCCAATAAACAGTCACTTGAGTAAGCCAGAACTATAGACTCTGATTTGCAAGGGTTATTGATTTGTTGATGTGCTTACAGTTTTGTTTTGTTTTTATATTGGAGATATAAAAAGAGATGGCCAGGAGAAGCCTCTTTGGATTTGCTGGTGGCGAAGTAGCTGCCTCTTAATTTTGAAGTTGAACCTTTGTCAGAACAAATTCTTCAAGTTCTAAAAGGTTAATTTGCTTTTTCATAAACTACACATTTTTTTAAAAAATGATAACTTTATTCCTTCCTGGAAGAGTTTTGACCTTTTATTCATGTATATTTTTCAACTCCACTATTTGCTGTTTACGCCACGAGCAAGGATGTCACAAACTGTCTTAGCAAATCGAGCAGAAACAATGAAACATGGGGGTAAGATGAGGAGAGCAGGTTGTGAGGGGTGGAAAACAAGCTGTCTGAAGGTAACAACTCCCTTTCTTTTCCTTATAAACAGGTCTCTGATTCATTACTGGGTGCCAATAATGGGGAAGAGCTATAGCTCCATGGCAGAGCATGTAGCTTTGTGTGCAAAAGGTCCCAGGTCCAATCCCCAGTGGCATCCCCAGGTAGGGCCAGGATTGTCCCCATTCTGCCACCAGTCTGTATAAGCAATACTGAGCTACATGGACCAGTAGCCAGACTCGGGGCTTATCCAGACTTAACTTTTTCCTCACTCTTTCCAGGCAGAGGTTTGCGCTTTAACACTCTGTGTCAGAGTTGTTGTTGTTTTCCTTTCCCCAACAAAACACACTCTTTAAAACTGAATCAGAGCAAACATCGATTTGGGTTTTCTGCAGATTGACATTTGCTCCGACTGAGCTTTAAAGAGTGGGTTTTCACAAGGAAAGCTCGGGACATGACACATGGAGGTTTAAATCACAGACTTGGCCTAGAAAGAGCAGAAGAAAGGTAAGTGTGGATAAGCCCTCAATATAAGGCACTGATGTTCCAGCTTTGCTCGATGGAGAGACATAACATGCCAACAGCACACTAGAACTGAATTGCCCTGTAGAACCTTTCCAAGATCCCTTTTTCTTGCATTTTGAAGGCTGATTCATTAGAACAGTTAATAAATTCTTTCCTCCAATTCGCAAACTGAGGGAGAACATTTTACCAATTCTGAGTGTATTTGCCTTAGCATCAGTGTGTTTTGGTGTAGCTATGTTTGGAAGTGAGAGCTGGACCATAAAGAAGGCTGATCGCCGAAGAATTGATGCTTTTGAATTATGGTGCTGGAGGAGACTCTTGAGAGTCCCATGGACTGCAAGAAGATCAAACGCATCCATTCTGAAGGAAATAAGCCCTGAGTGCTCACTGGAAGGACAGATCTTGAAGCTGAGGCTCCAATACTTTGGCCACCTCATGAGAAGAGAAGACTCCCTGGAAAAGACCCTGATGTTGGGAAAGATGGAGGGCACAAGGAGAAGGGGACAACAGAGGAAGCTACAAACATGAGTCTGACCAAACTGCGGGAGGCAATGGAAGACAGGAGTGTCTGGCATGCTCTGATTCATGGGGTCACAAAGAGTCGGACATGACTAAACGACTAAACAACAACAACATGTTTGGCAGCTTATACTACTCTCTCTATAGATCAGCCATGTCAACTTGGTGCCCTCTGGACTACAACTCCCAGCAGCCCCAGCTTGTTCTCTCCCATAATGGTCATATGCAGAATAGAGCAACTGAAATGAAAGGACATGACTAATTTAGGTCTATTCATTTCAATGGGCCTACTCTGAGTAGTTTTTAGTTGTGCACAACCCTCCAGGGGGAGGGAGTAGTACCTCTGGTGGGGGAGATGTAATGCTCCTTCTGGGGCAGTTTGTCCACATTTGGCCCCTACTCTGCAATCAGCTCTCACCTGTGACTCCTAAATGGGCTACCTTCCCAAGTTGATGAGCCCAACCTGCCCCATACAGCACAGGCCAAGACTGCCTTCTTGACTGTTAGAACCCCTATTGGTATTGTCTACTCAATCTGCCGGAGCCTGTCTTTGCATAAAGGGGAAGTCCCTAACTCACCAAGTGTTGGCTACCCTCACCTGGTTTAGCCAGCCAGTTGAAGCCTTTATATGATCCACAGAATGGAGTGACTCTATGCTGAAAGGTTGCAGCATTTGGGTCTTATTAGTTTCAAGAAGAAGACAGGAGTGCCTGGCGTGCTCTGGTCCATGGGGTCACGAAGAGTCGGACACGACTAAACGACTAAACAACAACAACGAAAGTTTCAAGAAAAGCCAAGTAGGTGACTAAAACTATGCATGGCGTAGCATATCATGGAGACAGTGGATAGGGAGGTGTTTTCTTCATGGAATCATAGAATTATAGAGTTGGATGGGACCCCAAGGATCACCTAGTTCAACCCCCTGAAGGAGTGCCATTGGCAGGATCCCTAGCAGGGTACCCTGCAGAAGGCCCCAAAATGGAGCATTCCAGGGTGGATGGAACCTGAATCGGTCTCACTGCCATCTTGCAGTGGCATCAAATCCAGTCCAAGCCCACTCACTGTTCCACTTCCAGGCTTAGTGTGGAAATTGCCCTGTACCATCCCCATTTCCACCCCATCTATTGTGAGTTCAAGGTTGCAGGTGCAGCAGTTGCCCTGCTCCATAAAGCCCTAGCAGATTTGGATTGTGCTCTGGGTGTGCCGCTCAAGCCCATGACAAAACATTCCAAAGTCCATATTGGGGCAATGCCTTTATTAGGGCAACCAAAATTTCATGAAACAGTGTGCAAGCTTTCAGGTTCATCAGAACTCTTCATCAGACCTCCATCAGGTTCTAGAGAACTTGAACACTTGCACACTATTTGGCATTTTGGTTGCCCTAAGAAAGCAAAAATAATAATAACAAATGTCATTCCATTACCCACTTAGACAACAAAACAAAAACAATACATTGGTCCTTAGCAGGTTGGTTGCCCCCAATTTAAACTGGGTTAGACCAAAGACAGCAACATTATTTCCTTTTCTATCTCTGTTTTTAAAGGAAAGCAGGGGGGGGTTGCGGGTCCCTCATCTAAAAAGGTGGAAGTTGATTCTGCTCCTTTTCTAACAGATTCTGCTATCCTGGTTCTCATGCTGACATGAAGGTTGCAGGAAGCCTTAGAGTAAGCCATTGTAGCAAGTGTCATTTCAATATCAGCTTCTAAACTTGAAACTGATTAACTTCAGCCCTGCTTTTGAATGAGAAATGAAATTTATCCTGCCACAAACAGCTCCAGCTGAGGCAGCTAAGCTGAATGCGAAGAAATAAAAGTCCTCTTTAAACATATTGAATCAAACATCTCAACAGAGGGAGAATTTCATGAAATTTCATTAGCTGGTAAGTTCCTAAATCACAGAAAATGTAAGGAAGGAAAGTCAAATTTAGTCTAAGCAAAGCCAGGCTTGTAAAAAGTATCTATAATATGTTGTGTCAGTAAATGATCTATTTTATCAGTAGCAATGAATGAAGCCTATAGAAGTGGAAGTTATTTGCTATTAAAACACCAAAGAAAATAAGTTTGCTATACCAGATAAACTTCAATTTAAAGACATAAAAAGCACTGGGTCCTATCAAAACTCATAATGAATCCCTGCATTAGCTAAGAATATCAGCTGTGAGCTGGGAAATCCTGCATTTGAATCTCATTGCAGCAGTGGTTACCAAACTTGGCCCTCCAGCTGTTTTGGGAATACAATTCCCATCATCCCTGACAACTGGTCCTGTTAGTTAGGACTTGTAGTCCAGCAACAGCTGGAGGGCCAAGCCTGGCCACCACTGCACTACAGAATATGTATAAAATTATGTATACAAGTAGGGGAATTTTGCAGTTAAGAGTAGTGCTCCTATTCAAGACTTCATTTCTACCAGCAAGAGAACATGCTTCCCCATGAAGCAATCATGACCACAATCATAGAACTGTAGAGATGGAAGATGGCTCTGAGGGTCATCTAGTCCAACCCCCTGCAATCCAAAAACGATTAGACAAATTCATAGAGGAGAGGGTTACTGATGGCTACTAGCCCTGGCAGCTATGCTGTACCTCCACAGTTGGAAGCAGCAATGCTTCTGAACACTAGTTGCTGGAAACTGTGCTCAACTCAACTTGTGCTCAACTCTTGCGTGTTTCTCAGTTGTGGCGCCCGCCCTGTGTAACGCCCTCCCATCAGATGTCAAGGAAATAAAAAACTATCTGACTTTTAGAAGACATCTGAAGGCAGCCCTGTTTAGGGAAGTTTTTAATGTCTGGTGTTTTATTGTATTTTCAATATTTTGTTGGAAGCCGCCCAGAGTGGCTGGGGAAACTCAGCCAGATGAGCGGGGTATAAATAATGTTGTTGTTGCCATCTGGTTGGCCACTGTGAGAACAGAATGCTGGACTAAATGAGCAATTGGCTTGATACAGCAGGTTTTTCTTAGGTTCCTAAAGATGATTCCACTGAGGCATGATGTCAGTGAAATGAATAATTCATCAACACAGGAAATAAGACCTCTT
The DNA here is from genome assembly GCF_964106915.1 of Podarcis gaigeae. Classification (NCBI taxonomy): domain Eukaryota; kingdom Metazoa; phylum Chordata; class Lepidosauria; order Squamata; family Lacertidae; genus Podarcis; species Podarcis gaigeae. Next base: position 23,280,005 of record NC_139691.1, on the reverse strand, counting down.
GCAACTAGCATCCCATGATGGAAACTTCCCCAACATACTGGATGTTAATCTAGGACTATAGCAGAACATTGGCACTCGTTTATCCTATACCTTATCTGAGCATGCAGGCCTAAACAATGTATAATATGCTAAATATATTAATATCAGAGATCTTGGGTGGCTGTCTGTCATCGGTGTTTTAGTTGTGATTCTTGCATTGCAGGCTGGGTTGGAAACAAGTCTCCATCCATGGGCAGAAATGAATATGTAAGGGGTTCTAAATGACTTAGACTTATGCAATCTTGGGTTAGCAAAGATGCAGGCTGTAAAATCACATTTTAGAGATATTCAGTTCACTTGCAGGGAGCCATGGCCGCATGGCTTCTTGCTTGTTTCAGGTAGGAAAAAAAGGGGTGGGACAGAGCCTGCTAAGATAAACACATTGGCAACTTGAGCTCAGGGCTCAGGCTAACCCTGTTATGCATGCAAATGTGAGCCAATAACTGCATATAACAACAACAACAACAAACCGGGCCTTGGGCATGGACTTTTAATTCTCTTGCCCTTATTTCACTACTTACATGGGTGGACCTACTTAAGACATAATCTATCCAAGAGGGGAGCAGTGTAGCTGGGACTCTTGCTTCATCAGCAATTCCCCACACAGGGTTGGCCAAAGTGTTTTTGGTTTTGTACTGGGTCTACAACTGTTTCCTGCCTTCTAATCTTGTCATCCCTCAGGATATAGAGATCTCACACAGAAGGAAGTGAAGTCTAGCATAAAGTTCCAAGCAACTTGCACAGAAACAACATGAAGTTGTACATTTCATCCATCATATACTTATGCTCTATTGTGTACTTCAAGTTTCCTCTAGTTTACTGATTCTGCAGACCTAGCGAACCTAGCAAGGCTCAGCAAGCTTTGGGCTGAACTGGGCTTTGGGTGAATTACATAACTCCTGGGTGGAGGGACCAAATAGAGGTTGAGGATAAATTGATCCAGTTCACATTTAAAGGCAAGCATTCCTAGTTACCATTTTCCAAAACAACATGCAAACCCAAACACAGTGATTCTTCAAAATTCGCCCTTCTCTGAATTTTGCGATACAGTTCTACAGCCAAATAATGTGTACTAAAATGCATATACTAAGGTAAAGTGTCCATTAAAATACATATATTAGTGAAAATAACATAAAAATGCATTATATTAGGAGAAATGGTTTGCATACCAAATTTTGCATATTTGAAGAAATTTGCAGTAAATGCTGATGGATTCTCATGAGAACTTTATAAATAAATTGCAAACTGACGAAATATGGAAACATCAGAAACTGAAATTAACAGATTCAACCATCCCAACTCCCATGGATCATGCAATAGACTGTATCTAGCTCTACAAAGTTGGAGATAGTGCTCTGAGGTCAAAGATGGAGATCCAATGTTAAAGTCTCCCTCCCAGCAGCCTGCAGTTGTTTTAATACCTAAATGGCACCAGAGCTCTGACTTTTAATTTTATATACATATATTATTGAAAAATGTCAGTAGAGAAATAATGTGGAAAAGGTGGAGAGAACTCGTAAGAAAAGAAAAAGAAAGAAAAGTGCATGAAACTGTGGTGCAATACAATATTGACTTAAGATGGGCCAAAGTGTTATGGGAAGGGCCCTAAGCTATCTTGGTCACCTGACACATCTCCAAACCAGGAAGATATTTAGTTACACTCTGTGGAGTTATTCATCCAGACAAGGTGACATTTGCTTCACTGGTGAGTTGCTTCTTACTCTGCAAACAGGTCACCTTCAGAGGCACTCAATACTCTAATGTAGTGATATGGCTCAGGGAGGCCAACAGAAGCTTTGCTCCACACACCAGAGCCAAATGTCACAGCTTGCCTCTTCTGAGATCAAGATGCTGGAAAGGGAAAGGAGTTTTTGCCACAGGTACTTCTTCCTGCTGTGTGCCTAACACAAGAAAGGGACAGTCCCAACCACCACCTACCCCCAGGCAAGGCTTTCTGAAAGGAAGGAAGGTGAATATTTTCAACTGCAAGGGATTTATGATATAGATGAATTTCTTTTACTTTCTTTGCAGACTCCTGTTGTTCAGCAAGCCATGAAACAACAGGTAAGACTTATCTATGTTATCAATGGCACGTTAGAAGCCATGTAAGCTTCTCTCCCAATCAGAGGCAACACCTTCCACCAATGACTGGGTGGGCCTGATGTTGCACGCGCATGACACTGCATGGTTGGGAGGAAGCTGCATGCACCAAGCACCCCGTGCCAGTGTTGCTGTGTCAAGCGGCGCTGAGCATGCTAAGCCGAGTGCCGAGCGCCAAGCCACCTCAATGGACAATGGCTCCTCTCTTGCACTTGGCCTCCTCTGCACTTGGCTTTCTCTGCACTTGACCTCATCCAATATTGAGGTGGCTCCAAACAGTTCAGCCCCCCCCCCCCCATGAGCTGGTGCCGCTGCTCCCAATACAAACAACAACCTCAGAGGTGTGAATTGCCACCAACTTGGTGATATGGGACATCGCCAACTTGGTCGGCTTCAAAAGACCATTTTTTTGGAGTATCAATGGTTTTTCAGCCATGATGGCTAGGTTGTACATCCACTGTTGGAGGCACTATGCCTCCGAATCCTAGTTACTTGGAATCACAAGTGTGGAGAGTTGCTGCTGCACTTGAGTCCTGCTTGAGAGCATCTGGATGGCCCCTATGAAAACAGGATGCTGTAGTAGGTGGGCTTTTGGTCGGCTCAAGCAGGCTCTTCTCATGTTTTTAGTATTTTTTGCCAGGGTTGTGGCAGGAAAGGTAGTCCCTGCAGCACTGTTGCTGCTTCTCCACTGCCCTGCAGTAAAGGTAAAGGTAAAGGGACCCCTGACCATGAGGTCCAGTCGTGGCCGACTCTGGGGTTGTGGCACTCATCTCGCTTTATTGGCCGAGGGAGCCGGCATACAGCTTCCGGGTCATGTGGCCAGCATGACTAAGCCGCTTCTGGCAAACCAGAGCAGCACACGGAAATGCCGTTTACCTTCCCGCCAGAGTGGTACCTATTTATCTACTTGCACTTTGACGTGCTTTTGTACCTGCTGCTTATTATTTTTACTTTTCCAAAATGTGCATTAGGCAGGCACCTTCATTGTACTGTTTTATTTACATATGAATTTTCAACAATTTATATGCTGCTTTCCACCATAGTCACTAAGGGGTGTAAGGTTACAAAATATAAGGTAAAGATAAAACCAGCTAAGACTAGCCATAAAATAAGAAAGCATACTTAAAAAGTCAGCTGAAATATAAGGATCTTCACCAGGAAGGGGGGTTCGTCTGATTTGAGCCAGGATGAACTCAAACCAGGACGAACGGTTATGTGCTAGTGGTAGTCTGGTCCCACCAACAGTTGAGACCAGGGTTTCCTAAGCTTGGGTCTCCAGCTGGTTTTGGACTACAATTCCCATCATCCCTGACCACTGGTTCTTCTAGCTAGGGATGATGGTAGTCCAAAAACAGCTGGCAATCCAAGTTTGGGAAACCCTAGTCTAGGCACAGCATTATGCCACAGCTGGAGTTTCTGAACCAGCCCAACGGCAACAAAATACAACCTCATTGCAGTGATTGAGTCTTGAGGTTAGCAATAAGGCACTATTATGTTCCTAACTCTGGTATACTAAGCTCTTGCCACATAGTTGAATCTTCAAAATAGAGAGTGGAAGCCCTACCTATGTATGCCCAGCAAGGCCTAATGTGGCTTAAGGATGTCTTTAGGTCAGACCATGCTGCAAATGTGGAGAGGTCAAGTGGTCATTGATGCCTGACACCTTGACAGGCTATAAGCCTCTGTGTTTATTTCACACACACCCCTGCATTATTACATTCATATCCCATATTTTCTCCAAGTGAGATCCAGGAAGCATGCAAGGATTCGCCCCCTCTCCATTATACCTTCACAACAACCCTGTGAGGTAAGTTAGGTTGAGAGTGAGTGACAGAGCTCAAAGTTTCCCAGTAAGCTTCATGTATGAGTGGGGTATTGAACCCTGGTCTCCTAGGTCCTCATCCAGCACTCTAACTGTCACACCACACTGTCTCTTAGGTTGCATGGCGGTGTGTAACAGCTTAGCAGAATGCTGTGGAACATCTTCAGTCTCTGGCAATTAAAAGTTCCATTTCTAATGGTCCTTTACAAGATCCACAATCTGTTTCACATTCCTAATGCTGTGAAATTCATCAGGATTCGTGGCTGGTGTGTTTGCACAACTTGTACCCTTAGGTCTCAAACCTGTATTTTAATCAGGTATCTTAATCCAAGGGGGAAAGCCAAAGCTCAGATGTAGGGCCTCTTCTCTGTATGCAGAAGGTCCCAGGTTCAGTCCCCAAAATTTTCAGGTAGAGCTGAAAAAAGTTCCTACCTGAAAGCCTGGATGGTCACACACCTCTGGTCCCTGTCCTTTTCACTACCAGCCAGGTCAGGGAGAGACCTCCATTTGCTCTCTTTCACGAAGCCACTTCCTTTGCTACTGTAACAACTCATACTTAGGGACCATTAACTCACCAAGAAGGTGGCCAGGTTATTCCAACAATTGAATCCTCCATTAGATTTTAACCCTTGCTGGATTGAAGAATTAGAAGGAACTCATGCAAACATTCTATCTCCACTCCCCACCTACCCCCACCCCCAAAAACCCCTCACTATACATTTTCTGAATCTTTTGCTATTTTTACCTGGTTGTGAATGACATATTGTGGCAATGTATTTCTTGAGATAACCTCCTAGTAATGCCTTTGAGAAGCTATCATACTGCAAATTGTGCTTTATTGAAATCAGAGTCGTGTGTCGAAATCTTCAGCTGACAGATAGAACTCATTTAAGGTTTCAGAAATGTTTGCTGCCTTATTGGGAAGAGTTTTCTTCACTGCCCACACATTTCTATTTTTAAACCCGTCTTACTCTATTCTGCAAAGCAATTTGCTTTAAACTGCAGCTGTACATTGACAAACCACCTACAAAGAATACTTCAAAGCTTCTCCCTTGCTGACACTGGAAGGTCCTTTGACACCACTGTTACACTTTTCACTCATGCATTTATTTCTAGACTTAATGGAATGGCAGAAGGCTATTTCACATGCTACACAGCAACAAGCCCCAAACTGCTGCCCCTGCTGCAATGCAGCAGCCAGCCCTGCCACACATAACTATTATCCCTGCTCTTCCATCCCCACCACCCACCTGCTTCCTCACCCAGCCCCCCTGCTTCCTGCCATACACACTTGGAACTAGGGAGGAGGAATAAATTTAATTCTGTTTGCATTTTAATGAGAAATTACCCAATTTGCACTTCTCCAAGCAATACATGAACCAAAACACAGATATCCTTCAAAATTTGCAGTTACCTGAACTATGCAATGCAATCCTTCAAACAATGTGCACAAAAATGCATACATTCAAGAAAACAGTATACCCAAATGCATTATATCAAGGTGTGTGTATAAAAGATGTCTATACATTCATCTTTAACCAAGATAGCTGTCTGGAGCATGATGTTCTGCACTTACGTTCAGCAAACATTTTACAACAATGATTTTCCAAGCTTATAAAATGCATAAGGAACCACCACAAGATCATGAGGAGCCTTCTCCCTGAAGAGGGCTACGCTACAGATACTGTTCCCACCCCCCCCCACCCACCCCCCCACACACCATTGTTGTTTTATCAATAGCTATTTGTAAGAGCATAAAAACACAGAGAGCTTCTGGATCAGGCCAAAGGTCCATCTCTTCCAACATCCAGCTCCAACAGTGGTCATCCAGATGCTTCTTCTGTGAAGCCTGCAAGCAGGACTTGAGTGCAACAGCAACTCTCCCCACTGGCTGCATCAACAGAAGAATCAAGGGAAGGAATAGCACTGCTCTATTTTGCCTTGGTCAGACCACACCCACAGTAGTGTTTCCAGTTCTGGGCACCACAATTTAATAAGGATATTGACAAGCAGAAATGTGTGCACCAAGATGATCAAGGGTCTGGAAACCAAGCTTTATGAGGAACAGTTGAGGGACTTGGGTGTGTTTAAAAGAAGACTGAGAGGGAGATATGAATAGCCATCTTCAAATATCTAAAGGCCTGTGACATGGGGGATGCAGCATGCTTGCTTTCTCCTGCTCCAGAGGCCAGGACCCAAACCAATGGATTCATGTTACAGAAAACATCAGGAAGAACTTTCTGACACTGAGTGGTTTGATAGTGGAGCACACGCCCTAGGAGGGTGGCGGACTCTCCTTCCTTGGAGGTTTTTAAGCAGAGGTTGGATGGCCATTTGTCATGGATGCTTTGGTTGAGATTCCTGCACTGCAGGGGGTTGGACTAGATGAACCTCAGGGTCCCTTCTAACTCTACAATTCTATGAATTGGTACACAGAGACATGCTGCCTCTGACACTGGACAGGGAACATAACCATCATGGCTAGTAGCCATTAATAGCCCTATCCATATTTTTGAGTTTTTAAACATAGGGTATGAGAAGCAATAATCTGTAACATTAGTCTTTCAAAATGAAGCTTTCTTTCCGAAAGAGGAAGGAGGATCACTCTCTTTAAATGCACTTTCTTTCTTTTTTTGTCTATTTGCATTTCTATAAAGCAACGAACACCAGTTAATCAGTAAGCCATGTTAAAGTTGAGAGGAATTGAGAAAGCCAGTGGAGATCAATAAACTGAACTATGTTGTGATCACTTACCGAATATCATCAACTCAATTCTAAAATGGGTAATTTGTGGCTGTAATAGTAGGAAACAGAAACATTTCCTATGATGTATTAAAAGTGCCATCTAGTGGAGAAAAGTCATTTTCAAGCATCCATTTGTCAGTCTGAATTGTGCCCCTGCTAAATTTTCTATATGTTCCAAGTCCAATACACCAGCGTCCAATCTGTTTGCCATGCAAGCGTACAGAATCCCAACCCACAACTGCATGTTCAGCATCCCGCTGCAGTTTGCATAAAGACCTGAGGACTTGGCCATTAATAATGAATGCAGCAGCAGCATTAGAAGATATTGAGGGTAGTTGTTGTACTGAGTACCTCAGAATTCGCCCCTAAAACCCAGCCAGTCATGGAATGAGGCCCAGAGTGGGGAGTTGTTGTGGCATTATTCCCCCCCCCCTTATTTGCAACCTTTGTGCTTAGCAGAGCAGTTTTGAAAGCTGCAATGTGACCCCTCCCCTTTGCTGAGAGAAAAGGACTGGATACCATCTCTTTCTGGGATTTTCACAAACAGCTGGCGCATAGGCAAGGGGGCCCAGGACCATCTCTGGGAAGCCAGGTTCTCAGAACCATGATCCAGGTGCAGTGACCAGCTGTCCATATGTGGCCAGGCCATGAGCCCATTGAGGCTGTGAGGAAGACCTCGTGGAATGTGGTCTGAAGGCACATGAAGCTACCACCTTGGTGAAACTAAGTAGGTCTAGGTCTGGTCAGTTTCCAAATGGTGACTGCTTGGGAACTCACCCACCGAACACCACTGCTTTGGGTTCCATGGCAGAAGGAAGGCAGGTAAATAAAAGTAAGAAAATGAGTTAATAAATCTCTTTCAGCTCCTTGGAACTATTGATATGGGTGCTGCCAGCTGTCAAAACCTCAACTGCCCCCAAAATGGAAAACCTTGCAGGATTTGCTACTTTTGCTTTGGTATCAAAATGTGTAGAGTTTGGCACTAGCTGAGAAAATAACCCATAAATGCTGTACGGTAGGATATTTTCTTATATGCAAAAAAACACAGTGCTCCCTCAGTACATTGTGAAATTTTATTTTCCTAATGGTCTTAAGTACCTTAACAACCTAATGTTAAGTCTCTCTAAGATATACTGGGCTGCTTTTTTGTACTTCTGTTACTTTTATCACATTATTTTATTTGATTTACTTCAATGAAATCTTTTAATAAGTAAGTAAGTCTCGAAGGTAACAAAAGGCAGTTTTAGGAAGTGGGGGCAGGATCACATATTGCAGGGCCAATGAAAAGCTGACCTTGTATTGTCAGGACAGCCTCAGAAGCAAAAGCCCAGGGCCCTGTGAGGCAGAGTGAGCAGGACAGACCTCAAACACAGTAGCACCAGCTTGGCAGTAAGTATGAAAGAAGAGCCCCTCTGGATCCAACCAGAGGCCTGTGGAGTCCAGCATCCTGATCTCACAAGATAAAAGCACAAATAAGTAGTTGAAACCACTAGGTGTCTCCCTTGCTGCGTTTGGTTTTTGGTTGTTGTTTTTTTAAGCATTTAAGCAAACCTGTATGTTTTATGCAAGAACCTTCTGCCTTTGATCACAGAACAGTGCTTGGGTTGTGTGTATGGTGAAATGGAAAATAATAATAAAATGTAGGAGGTGATGCAAAATACCTTTCTCTGCTGGTGAGTTGATGTCAGTCAGAGTACATCAGGAGTTGGCAAACTAAGGCCCGTCAGCCGGATCAGGCCCAATTGCCTTCAGGATCTGGCCCACGGAGTGTCCATGGATCAGCGTGGGGATTCTGTTCGTTCGGGATGCGCCATTTTCCCCCTACACCATTCCATTTCCCCCCTCTCTCATCCACCCACCATGGTGGCGCCTCCTCCTGGCTTCTCCCTGCCCTGTCTAGAGGAGAAGGGTGGCTGGGCTGAGCTGGCTGAGTGCCATTTTAAGTAGCCCCTCTCTGGAGCCCGCCCTTTCGTGCCGCTCATCTTCCCTCCGCAGCGGCCACCACCCTGGTGCTCCTGTAGGCCAGAGAGTGGAGTAGATGAGCTCACTCTGCCTACCCACGGGAAGCAGCTGCTGCGGCAGTGGTGGTGGTGGTAGCCCCAGGGAAGGTAACTGCAGAGGCTGGGTCTGGGGGGTGGGGAGGAGGACTACTTGCCCCCCTCACCTCTTCTTCCAGCTCTCCCCCCCCCCCCGGTGCCGTTTCTCTGGCCCGCCACAAAGTCCGGACAGTGGACCGGCCCGCAGCTAAAAAAATTTGCCGACCACTAGAGTAGATTATACCGGGCTATATTTTGATGCCATATGTAAGTCGGCCTTAAGTGGTGCTGCCAACATTTCTGCCCATTATGTTTGCCCTGATTATTAGGGAAGAAACTAGTGTGCAAAAGGGGAGGCAGGGGGAGGTGTCATGCAGACTAGTGTGCATATTTAGAGCACCCTTTCCCAACACAGTGCTCTCCAGATGTTTTGGAATGCAATTCCCATCAGCCCCAGCAGATGTTTTGGACTAAAACATAAATACAGTATAGTTAAAGCATTGAATTCACCTTCACAACTTAGATGGCTTTAAAAGAAGGTTTGACAAATCCATGAAGGATATCAATTACTACTAGTCACAATGGCTATGTTGGATGCCATGTGGCCCTGAATACCAGTTACTGGGAATCACAAATGGCAAGAGTGCTGTAACACTCAGGTCCTGCTTGGATGCTTCCCATAAGTATCTGGTTGGCCACTGTGAGAGCAAGATGTTGAAGTAGGTGGGGCTTCAGCCTGATCCAATAGGCTCTTCTTATGCTCTTATATTAATTCCCATGTGGTTGACGGGAGTTCTAGTCCAAAAGTTGGGGTGGCACTAGACTGAAGGCTGATTTAAGCCATCTAAAAGGACCTCAGCTAGATGTTAGAGGAATGGAAGCAGCAGAATATCAGAAAGGGAGAGAAGATGGGGATTAAAGGTGGCTCCAAATTCTGAAAAAGCCAAAGACCTCTATTCGAATGCAGATGCTCCAACATAAAACAGATTTGAAATTGCAGGTGCTACAGCAATATCTCTGCACACCTACTGGGGACAAAGGACAAGCAAAAGAAAAAAGGAGAATGAAACTAATTGATATGACCAGTGCTGGATTTACATATAAGCTAAACAAGCCATAGCTTAGGGCCCCACTCTCTTGGAGGCCCCCAAAAAATTTAAAGGGGGAAAAAAACAGATGTATCTTTCCAAAATATAAGATAAAAAACAAATAAAATAAAACCTACATACAGTTAGAGCTTAATAATTATTTCACTATTAATAAACTTCTTCTTGATTGTATTTCACTATTAATATACTTCTTAATTGTATTTCGGTTCAACAATTACTTTGATTAAAATACATATTTTCTTATGTTCAAATGGCTTTAGGTACCTATTAAGTCCATAAATTACCATATAGGATATATTCAACACAAAAACCAGTGACAATTTGTTGTTGACAAAGGACAGCTGCACATATAAAGGGCCCCATTACCTTCAGTAGCTTAGGGCCTCATCAAACCTAAATCCGGCCCTGGATATGACCACTTGAACTGGGGTGTTACCAGATGGGCTCAGAACAATGTCTTGTCTGCCAGTCTCTCTCCAGCAGTGGCTTCCACCAGCTAGTACAAGGGGAGAGTAAAACCTGTATAGGCTCAGTAAACATCTCCAGGGGTTGATCCTTCTTCTCATCCGCAGGCAATTAAAACTATTTAGAGCCGCTCAGTGGGGAAATGCACTGTGAGAAGGCAATTGCTTTAACCAGAGAGGAAATTGGGGGTGGGGGGTGAGAAAAGTCTAGATGTCTTAATTGATTTTACACACCACAAAATTTAAAGCTGTTCCAATCCGGTATCTCTTTGAAGAGATTATTTCTGCTTTTCTGAACTGAATTACGATCACTGTATTCAGTCTTTTCCTACCAGGGCACTCCAGCTGTTTTTGGACTACAGCTCCCATCAGCCCCAGCCAGCACTGTGGTCCAAAAGCAGCTGGAAGACACCAAATTGGAGACACTTCTCTATTTGATGTATAGTAATTGCTTAAAGATTCCGCCTCTATGGAGCCATCTGTAGGGCTGCTCTGCTCTAAGCTTCTGAAATGAAAGAGTAGGATATAAATGTAATAAAATTAATCCTGTTCCCCATGCAAAGCATGTAATTATTTAAAATAGTTCTCGTCTCTCACCATATAAAGGCAGCAAGATTTTGGAAAATGTTTGAGTTAGTTAGTTTGGACTCTTGGTACTCAAGGGTCTGGCAGACAGCCTTCTTAGGGAAAAAAATCTCATAAACTGAAAGTCTCTAAGAGGTCTAGTAAAAAAAACAAAAAACAGGCCCCCCCTTTTGCATTATGGTTTAATTTATGTCATTTACAAATAAGGAGGCATATGGACGGATTATCCCTCCAGCTAATGCTGTAGTATGGGTTACATGAAAATACTATCAATAAGATTCAACACACCCATGCTATTTTCTTTTGTTTTATGATATTTTATTTTTAATCATATCTCTGTTCTTATGGTATATACCTATGAAAGCAAGGGAAATAAGAATAACACAATTTTTTTTACCCTGAGGATCATCTAGTCCATCCCCCTGTAATGCAGGAATCTCAACCAGATCATACATGACAGATAGCCACCCAACCTCTGCATAAAAACCTCCAAGGTAGGAGAGTCCACCATGTCTTGTGGGATCTGTTCCACTGTCAAACAACTCTTACAGTCAGAATGTTCTCCCTGAAGTTTAGTTGGAATCTCCTTTCTTGTAACTTGAAGCCATTGGTTCTAATCCTATTCTCCAGAGCAGAAGAAAAGAACTTGCTCCATCCTCCATGTGACAGCCCTATAGATATTTGAAAATAGAGACTACACTTCTGTTGATGCTTGCTTTGTTGCTGCATCACACTGTTCACTCATGTTAAGCTTGTGATCAACTAAGACCCTTAGATCTAGTGCTGGCCCTGGAAATTCCTATGGGTTTTCAGCATCATCTGAATGAAGACAGCTATTTGTCCAGGTAAACAAAATGTAAGAAGAGCTCAACTAGGCCAAGTCAAAGGAGCATCTAGTCCAACATCCTGTTCTCAAAATAGCCAGTCAGATACCTTTTCTGGAAATCCTACAAGCAGGACTTGAGCACAATAGTACAGTAGTACCTCAGGTTAAGTACTTAATTTGTTCCAGAGGTCTGTTCTTAACCTGAAACTGTTCTTAACCTGAAGCACCATTTTAGCTAATGGGGCCTCCTGCTGCCGCCGCGCCGCCAGAGCACGATTTCTGTTCTCATCCTGAAGCAAAGTTCTTAACCTAAAGCACTATTTCTGGGTTAGTGGAGTCTGTAACCTGAAGCGTATGTAACCTGAAGCTTATGTAACCTGATGTACCATTGTACACTCCCCACTTGTGACTCCCAGCAACAGATTGCCTCAGACAGTAGAAGTAGAACATAACCATAATGGCTAGTAGTCATTAACAGCCTCTTTCCATGAACGTGCCAGATTGTCTTTTTGACTTGTTCAAATTAGTGGTCATCATTACATCTTGTGGTAGCAAATTCCATAGTTTAACTATGTACTGTGTGAAGAATATATACATAACAATTTCCTCACACCATGCCAATGTCTTCCACTGGTAGGGACAGGAAAGCGTTCAGCATAATATTATAAGGACACCAATATGAAAGAGCACAGGATGTTTTTACAACCTTTGCAGATGTATCATGAAGATTCTCCCTACAAGACTCCAGAATCAACGAATTAAACACTACAGAAGCAAATTTGGCAGCCGTGTAAATCTGTTTGAAAGTCATTCTAGAATGCACCTTGAGGAAACAATCACAAGTCATTCATCCTGTGTTGGAATCCTGTTTGGAAAAGAACATCCTTCTCTAAACATAGTTACATTCCCAAAAGATCCTGCTTACTTCACATTTTCTAATTGTGGGAATAGGTGTTACATTGGAGGTGTCTAAGGGCACACACACATTGAGTCAATGGAACAATTCACTACACGCTGAATGTGTTCAACAGAGATTTGCTCTAATGTGTCAGCTCATTCATAAAGGTGCAATTAAATATCACATCATTAAGCGACTGTATTTCCCCCCTAATTATCCTGATTATATTTTGCTGGCTCATAAAAAAACAGCGCCAATACAATTCACACTTAAAAATCAACATATTTCTTTCTTGGTTGGTAGGAATCATCCTCCTGATTATTTTCAGCTATAACTTGTAACACGTTTAAATATGGAACTTTCTTGCATTTTTTTTTAATGGCATTTGTATGAGATATTCTCATAATATCTAAGAAAAGCACTTTATAGAAAGCAACTCATTCTCAGTTGCTTCAATCTGTTAAAAGAGAGTTTGAAAGAGATGCCTCAAGACTCCTTCTTTATTTCAGCTAGAATGTTTGTAGTTCAGCCTTCCAGATGCTTTGGACTACAACTCCCATCAGCCCCAGTCTCCACTCCAAAACATCTGGAGGGAACCAGCCAATTATAAATACACTGAAGCCCAGTTAACTACGTCATGTAATGCAAAAGTGTTTAACTTTAATTGGAACAGGGAAAATTAAATCGCCACTGACAATTTGACATTTCCACCATGTTTCAACTCATGTTTGCACCAAGCTGACCTCACCACTACCTCACCCCTCTGCCTTACTATAGGTCACACCGATGCCATTGATAGGGGGTCAAGTAAGTGCCACCACCCCACAAACTGCCACCATTCCAGTGATAAATTTGGGTGGAGTACCGGGTGATAATAATCATTTTGAGTCATTGATTAGGTAATGCATCACCTAGTGGTTAGAGGGAATGACACACTCCTCTGACATAGCAAAGAAGATTACCGTCTTCAGAAGAAAATGATATATACATACAGTGCTTTTTCTATTAAAAAATGTTTAGGGGTACTCTCATTTTCCTACTCATATTGAAATACTGCCCCTCAATGAGGCCAAACTTGGATTCACAAAATGTTTTGGGGCAGTGATTTTTTTTCTTTAAGAAATGTTTAGGGGTACTCTCATTTTGACTCAAGAAAATCCCCGTTTTATAGTTCAAATCTAGAAAAATAAATGCAGTACCGTAAATGGACAAAAGTACAAAGATTCACAAAATGCGTACCCCTGCGTACCCCCAGAAAAAAGCACTGCATACATAAATACCTACATTATATCTCATTATTCTGTGCCACCTACATACATAATTTTATTTGTATGCCGCTTTTCCACAGTATAAACAATGTTCAAGGTGGCTTTCAAAGTGAAAAAAAGTTATACAATTCAAAACACAGCAAAAGTAGTCAGAAGCAGTAAATAAAACATCAAAAAGTACACAACCAAATGGAACAATTTTCCACATACAAGATGCAAAATAAAGATACAAAAAATTAATATCAATAACAGCAACAACCCACAGCTCAACAAAAGCCCCTAAGCAATATCTCAGCCCAAGAGTTGTCAAAAGAAATGAACTTGCTTATCAGATGGCCTTATTCAAATCTCCAGTATATTTCAGTGGAAGCTTTCCTACCTTGTAGTCTAAGCATTGTATTGTGGCATAACCTTTCACAGAAAAAAAATCCACTTTGTCTGATGCCAGAGGTTGTACAGTCGACAACAGGTTGTGCCAAAATAAAGCTGTTGATTTTAAGATGCTACAAGACTCTTCTTGACTCTTTTTGCTGCAACTGACAAAACAAATTCTAGAGGGACAGATGTGTTAGTCTGACGCAGCAAGTGCATACATAACTCATTTATGATGGAACTTGTTGTTCTTATTTATTTTATTTTTGCATAAATAAATAAATGTGTGAAATCTGTGCCCTGTCTGTCTGGGGATTTGGGGATAGGTCAGGACATGGAGCATCTGTGAGAAAGGAAGCACCCAAATTGGCAGCAAGGTGGGGTTGTTGGGATGGCTAACCCTTCATTTGAATGCAAATGTTGCTTGAGAGCAGCCAGTTATCTGTGACATCAGACAGAACCTTAGTAAACTGTTGGCCCAGCACCTGGTAATACTATTGTTAATCATGTGTAGTAAAGAGACCTCAGGGCTAGCATGAGTCATTCATAGAGCCAGTTGGGGCTAGAAAAAGAGAGTGAGAGAAAGAGGAGGGGGTGTGACATCAAAGGAGCAGAAGCAGGATGCCTTGGCAGGACAAAGCTAGGGTATGAGCATCATGTATGTGAGTTATCTTTTGGAAAAAGAAGGCAGCATGTATCCAGGATCCGTAAGGTGCAACAGCAGCAGCAGCAGCAACAACAACAACAACAACCTGCCAGCACAAAACTTTGCCTCCACAACACCCTACGCAGATTACATGGGATACCATCCAATGCAAAATATGGACCACCGTGGACAACCTTCAGGGTCTTGGGGAGCACATTATGGCCTGCAAAGGGAAGACTGGAATGCTTATGGCCCAGCACCTTCCAACACTGTGACCGCTACGCAAATGAATGGATCATCTCCCGGGCAAGTTTCCTATAGTTCTGCTGATTACAACTCCTTGAATCCCGCTGGATCGGGGGCTTTACCTTCTGTAAATACAATCAATACAGAGCAAATCTCTCCCCACAGTCAAAGACACAGCTCTTACGAATGGATGAGGAAAACAGTCCAATCCACTTCAACAGGTATGTTGGCGAGGACTAATCTATACATGGAAATCTCTAGCATTATTCTGTGCCATCTCACCCACACACCTCTGCACGGGAATACAAAACTCTTGCTCAAGATGAAAAAGGTTGCTTCCCTAGACGTTGTCTATGCTTTTGAACAAATTTCATTTATTGTCCTTCTGATATCAATGAAAGATCAAATATAATGAAATAATCACCACATACAATGTGCAGAAACAAGGGTTTTGAGGAGCGAGATAAGAGAATTTTTAATTGAAAGTGAACTGGGGTAATATCCATCTAAGTCATACTTAAAGAGATTCACTGAAATAAATGGACTTAAAGTGAATGATTTCAATGGGGGCACTCTGAGTATGACTTACGTCAATTGATTTCAATGGGTCTAATTTGAGTATGGTTTAGTTTGTTATTACCCAAAGTCTCTTAAATGAGATAATCCTGCAAATATTTTTTTTAAAATATTCAACATAACCTTATGCCTGTTTATAGGAATTACGTCTTACTCCCATATAGGATAGCAGACTGAAACACGCTGTTTTGGTAGCACTGTAATTGAATATATGGCTCATTTAAGAGTAAGCTTCTCACATTTTCTACACACTTGTATGGCTGAAAAACTAAAATGGTCTTGAAGGAGAAAAGTTATATTCACATAAAGCTTCACATCTTCTGAGGTCTACATGAGAGGGAGGTATGCAGCATCACACCATGGTTATATGTTCAATTTATAGGGTTTCACGCATTAACACTTCAAATGGAAACAGTAGATGAAAGGTCATCCTTCACTTTAAAATGCTAGGCATGTTCAGAGGCTGCAGGGATCTAACACACACAACCAGCTTGATCTTTTCATAGGCGATTCAATAGTAAGCTGGTGAAATAAAAATTGTATAAAATATATCTCGGAGCTCCAGGAAAATATTTGTTAGATAATGGACTAGAATAAAGGTGTTGGCGGGGGGGGGGGGGGGGTGAGGAGGAACTGCCAGATTACTAAACACTCAGTAATTATAGTATATGGACAATGAATAATAAAATTCTGGTTTTAAAGTGCTGCATTAAAAAGAGAATCCTGAACAACCACAGCTACTGTGTGGTTTGACTGCGGCTATTAAGAGACCGTGGAAGTTAATTGCTGCAAAACCTGGTGCTCTATAACATAATGCATAAGGCCAGGATCCCAAAATGAGCCAGGCACACTTTTGCAGGCAATCCTTCAAAGAACAATAGTGCTATTAAGGGGGGGGGGTGTTAAGTACTGCAAAACTTAAATGTATTTAGCTTTCAATTGAATCCTTTGGTTATGAAACAGTAGTGTAAACATATTACTCCTTGCTGATTATGTAAAGTACAGGAAACTCTGATCAGTGATTTGAACATCTAAGAGCTCAACTGTGATATTATGGCTTACTGTTAATCAAGCTTCATGGAATGCTGGGGAATGTAAATCTCAAGGGGCTAATCAATGGTTTAAATTATTTCTTCCAAGTGAAGGATTGTGGTAAAGTATCTCTCTAAATACAGGCTACTGGAAAGGTCTTTATTGAAATAACTTTCAAATAACTTTCTACATTGCTTTTGAGGCCTCTTCTTATATCCCACCTTCCATCAAAGGAACTCATGGGTTCCCTTCTCATTCTATCCTCACAAAAACCTTGTGAAGTAGGCTAGGCTGAGAGACAATAACCGGTTCAGTGAGGATTTGAACCCTTATCTCCCACAACACTCTAACTGACTTTTTAAAATGCTGCTATGTAAGTACCTAGAGTTGCCATTCTTAGGTTTCAGCACAGTCCCCTCTCTGGAAGTTCAGTCTCTGAGGCTCAAATCTTACACATGTTGAAGGTTGCAATCTCAACTCAACTTATGAGTAGACATGATTAGGATTGCACTGTTAGCCACATTTGAAACAGGGTGAAATTTTACTTACAAGAAAACATGCACAGAATATTACTGCATGGCTCCTTGTCAGTGCCCAGCCTACACATACAATAGAACAATCAGATCTGTCTGATATATCTAACCAGACACAACAAAAAAAGTATGTCTTCACACAGCACCTGGCTAAACTATGGAATTTGCTCCAATAATGTGATGGCCACCAGCTCAATAACTGTGTTCTACTTCCAGTGTCAGAGACAGTATGTCCCAATACCAGGTGCTGGGATTCACATGTGGTGAGAGTTGCTGTTGCTTGCTGGCTTCCCATAGGCATCTGATTGGCCACTGTGAGAACAGGATGCTGAATGAGGCAGGCCTTTGGCCTAATGCAGTTTTCTTCTTATATTTTGATGTTAACAAAAATAACAAATTCCAGAGGGGTAGCTGTTTTAGTCTGTGGCAACAAAAATAACAAGGAGTCTTGTGGCGCCTTGAAGATAAATAAACACTTCCTGCCTCACAATGCAAAACCAGATTGGTAGACAATTCTAACTAAAATTAAACACACCATGCTAGAGCCCTTTAGAACCTAACAAATTAATAATATAAGAACTGTCCTGTAAACAGGAACCGATTGAGCTGCCTGGTCCAACATTCTGTCTTCTGCAGTAGCCAACAAGGTGTCATGAACATTCCATGAACAGTGCACAACAAAGCAGTGCTTGTTTGCTTCCAGAAATCAGGGCAGCTGATAGAACCTGCCCTAAGGATATTTGGCAGCAAAGTGCTTATTCAAGTGCTCTTTTTGGATGCTATACTCTCTACCATCAGGAATATCAGCAGCTCTTCTTTGTACAGAATCCAAGTGGCCAACAATTAAGGCAAGAACACTCAGTTAAAGCATGTTTTAAAAATTGTTTGAGCATTTTTCCTCCACTGTGCTATATGGAATTAGGTGATAGCCAACTCTGGAAAGCAGCTTGTCAATATTTTTTTAGATTATTATTATTTTCCAGAACTGAGCTCTGCTTTGACCTTGAGAAAGAGATTGGATCTTCTGGAAAGAATCCAAATGGAACCTACAACCAATTAGAAACACAATTCTCCCTCCCCCCCCCCACTATATACTCTTGAGAACAGAACCTTTTAGAGCTAGTTATCTCACCAGTTTCCTTATAAAATGTCTTTACTGAGCTAAGTTTCTAAGTGCAGCCCACTGCAGTCTTAGATAGCCGCTACAACAAGGTAGACACATGCAGACAGACTTTGTATTTGCGGTCAACATCAAGTCATCTGTTAGCAGCCAGAGCTTTCAGATTTAAAGTTTTCAAATATGACAAAACCAATATGATGCATGCCTTGTAAATTTTTGACTTGCTGTCAAGCATATACTGCTACAAAGACTTGGTAGTTAACATAGCAGATGGCCAAACTTCTCCTATTTGGTTCAAATGCTTTATATAGTGTATTTAGCACCAACAGTGGCAGATGCTCCCCTGTGAGAAGAGAAGTATTAGGTCAGAGGTTGTCAAACTACTTTCAAAGGTATTGTGGGCTTTCAAGAAGTTTATCAGGGGTTCCTTGATGAGTGTTAACACTGGCCAGCTTTCTCTGCAAGACAGTTTGACCAGAAGCTGAGCATTTCTTTTGGAGTATGTTTGCCCAGAGAACAGACTTGCCTTTAAATGCAGAGAGCCTATTGTTTTGGTTTGTACCAGTTGGACCTCCACCCCTTTGCCATCACATTTCATTATTGGTGCCACCTTCTCATGCCACAATGGAGAAGGCACTGTGGAGTTCAGGTCCTACTTGCAGGCTTCCCATAGGTATCTAGGTGGCCACTATAAGAACAGGATGCTGGACTAGATGGGCCATTGGCCTGATCCAGCAGGACACTTCTTACACTCTCGTGCTCACTTCACTCCAGATCTTCCTTGGCTTCCGTATGAGGGTTATGGGTTTTTTCAAGGTACAGCCTCATGGTGAGGAGAAACTTGGTCCATGCCATGTGCTGTGTCTGTGTCTTTTCCCTGGGATCTGCTTTGTTTTCTAGCAGAATCTTAAAGTTCACCTTCCCTCCCTCCTTTGTTTTCTTACAGGCCTTAGTGCAATATTTCCAGGGATTGTTAATCCATTATCGGTTTCAGGAAATCCAATTTTTAAGAGAAGGGACTTCTCTTGTTACTACTGCTAAACAATAAACAATAAAGGGATTTTGTTTGTTTGTTTACAATCAAGCAGTACTGTATATAAATTGTGTTAAATAATTTTAAAAATACTGTAAATCACTGAAAGGTCTGTCAGTAGACACCAAATCTCCTCTCTGCATACAAACACAACCCCACTCAAGAATTTTCTGCAGTAGGCGGAAATGTAAATGTAGAGTGAGTTTCCTGAAAGTGGAAAGTTTAAAAGCACATTTATACCACTTTAGCACTCACTGCTTTCCCCAAAGAATCCTGGGAGCTGTAGTTTACCACTCATAGAGCTATAATTCCCAAAACACTCTTAGCAAATTATAGGAGGTGATGCGATTGGTGTAAATAGATGAATACTGACTTTTTACAATAAATTTTTATTAGTTTTCAATTACAGTACAGTCCAATAATAGCCTCATTATAGCAATACCAATTTATAATACAATTATTAATAACAATCATTCAAATACCAAATTATACAATTTAGATAAAGTGGGGGCCCTCATAACAATCTACCCCCAAACATTTTTCAGACATCTGCTTTCTTTCCTTCTCCCATCAGGCCTGCTATCCCCAAAGGCCTCTTAACTTAGGAATCTTGTACAATGAACTGTCACTTTTCCCTATGTTGCTTTCCTGATCCTAAGCACATGCAGAGATGAGAGTCAGGAGGGGAAAATAGCAAACTTTAGCTCCCCATAGCCAAAATACACACACAAGAGTTTTCTCCTTTAACTGTAACTCTGTACAAGTTGCTCTGATTGCCATTGACACCATATGTGGAGATATCTCCACATACTTCCAGTTTTCTGACTTCCTCCACCGTCATAGGCAGAAAGCCCATGTACACCTGTTGGTGGCAATCACAAGTGGGAAGAGTGCTGCTGCACTCTGGTTCTCCTAGTGTGCTTCCTTTTGAGGCATCTGGTTGGTCACTGTGAGAATAGGATGCTGGACTCGATGGGCTTTTGGCCTGATCCTGCAGTCAGGTTTTTCTGAAGTTTTTAAATTTGACATTTTCTCTGGCCCAGGGTTCACTTTTGCCCCCTTTCTCGAAGGATTTAGGTAAAAATATACATTTATGTGGGGGTTACGTTCTGAGACATTGCGCACATCAGTGAAATAACTGAACTCCATTAAGAAAGACTGTAAACATCAGCTCTGCCCTTTTAGTGATGTTTCAGTGATGTCTTTATAACGCTTCCAGGTCACTTTTGGGTTCACCACATTGCATGTATACATGATCACACACATATTGAATGCACATAAATGGGGGGCTGCCTGTACTGTGATGTCAATACCGACATAATAATAATAATAATAATAATAATAATAATAATAATAATAATAATTTTTATTTATACCCCGTCCTCCCCAGCCAAGGCCGGGCTCAGGGCGAACCAAAAAATCAGTCAAGAAGCAGAACAACTTAAGAATAGCTATCTGCAATCAGGTCTACGGACAGATTAAAAGGTAGATTAAGGATGTAATCCTAAAGTGGGCCTGAGAACATGTAATTTAAGGAAAATGATACTTACTCTGCTTTGGTATGCATCCTTCCCATAACTCTCTGGGTTACTGATTTGATTTTGGTGGTTGTGTATTACAGTCATACCTTGGGATAAATACGCTTCAGGTTAAGCATTTTCGGGTTGCGCTCCACGGCGACCCAAAAGTAACGGAACGTGTTACTTCCAGGTTTCTCTGTTTGCGCATGCGCAGGCGCTCAAAATGACGTCACACACATGCGCGGTAGCAGCGAAACGTGACCCATGCACACGCAGTCGCGTGTTACATTCACCTCAGGATGCGAATGGGGCTCCGGAATGGATCCCGTTTGCATCCAGAGGTACCACTGTATTAGCTGTAAGAAAAATAAAAGGAAACTGTCAGTCATAATATAATAATAATAATAATAATAATAATAATAATAATAATAATAATAATTATTATTATTATTATTATTATTATTATTTATACCCCGCCCTCCCCAGCCAAGGCCGGGCTCAGGGTGGCTAACAAGCAATAATAAAAATAAGTTGAATGAATACAACTTAAAAACAAAATTAAAACACAACATTAAAATATTGAAACATTAAAATATTAAAATGTAGCCTCATCACAGGAGGAGAAGGAAAAGAAAAAAGAAAGAGGGGGAGGGAATCAAATTGGCTCCAAGCCAAAGGCCAGGCGGAACAACCCTGTCTTACAGGCCCTGCAGAAAGAAATCAGATCCTGCAGGGCCCTGGTCTCATGAGGCAGAGCGTTCCACCAGGCCGGAGCCAGAGTTGAAAAGGCCCTGGCTCTGTTGAGGCTAATCTAACTTTCTTAGGGCCCGGGACCACTAGGGTGTTGCTATTTATGGACCATGAGGCTCTCCATTGGTCCTAGGCCATGAGGGTCCTAGGCTATGAAGGGCTTTAAAGGTCAAAACCAGCACCTTAAATCTTAAATATGTGAAACTCAATTTTAAAAACAAAAACAAAACTCTTTTGCTCAGAATAGACCCATTGAAATTAATAAAACCAAGTTAGTCATGGTCATTGATTTCAATGGATCTACACTGTAAAAGTAAGTACAGAAGGGGTGGTGCAAGGGGTGGAGGAGAGAACTGCTGAAAATTATTCATCCACCTCATCCAATGCCCTCCTGCACACCACCAGGTAGGATGGGCCACAGCTGCGCTCTTGTCCTTAATTTTTTTTAAAAAAGAAATAACCAATATAGAGCCAGTGTGGTTAAAGACTAGGAGCTGGAAGACCTCCGTTTAAACCCCAACTCAGCCATGAAACTCACTGGGTGACCTTGGGGCGATCAGTCTCTACTGCACTACCCCACAGGAGTGTTGTGAGGCTAAAATGGGGAGGGGGCAGAACCATGTACAGCAGCTTGAGATCATTGGAGGAAAAGTAGAATATAAATGTAAGAATAAATTTAGAATAAATACATCTTTTGTCCTGCTGGAAATAGTGGGAAGGAAATAAAATCTAGGGCTAACGTGGGAAGCTGTTGGATCTGAGCTTTTGCTTGGTCCATCCCAGCACTGTATTGGGAGGGCAAGTTTGGGTTCATGTTTGGGTTCCCTTACACCAGCTCTCCCTGTTTGGGGCGGAATCTCTTTCTCCATTGGGAGAGAGAACTGCTGCTTCCTATAGCCTTTGGGGCACCTCCCAGGAGCTACATAATTGTAAACCTGAGACCATTGAAAATGTCTGGGTAAATAAAAGTCTTTGCCTGATAAGGAAAAGGCAGTGTTTTGGTGAGAAAACTGCAGAGAGAGTGTGCTAAAACCAAAAGGTCTCTCTACCTGGTCTCTATCTGCTTCATCCAGAGCCGGATTTAGGTTTGATGAGTTCCTAAGCTACTGAAGGTAATGGGTAATGGGGCCCTTTATATGTCCAGCTGTCCTTTGTCAACAACAAATTGTCACTGGTTTTGTGTTGAATATATGCTATGTGGTAATTTATGGACCTAACAGGTATCTAACCAGTGATATTTTAGGCAGCAGTCTAGCAGGCGGGGCCCATTACTTACATCATAGGAACCTGCACTATACAAAATACCGGTACTTGTTGCTGTATGTAGGTTTTATTTTAATTGTTTTCATCTTATATTTTGGAAATGTACATCCAGGTTTTTTTTCCCTTTAATTTTTTTGGGGGGTCTCATGAGAGTGGGGCCCTAAGCTATAGCTTGTTTAGCTTATACGTGAATTGGGCACTGGCCTCATCTCTTAAGATTTATCTTAACCTGTCAGCAGACACATGCGGATGTAGGCAGCCTCAGAGATATTTTACTGTTGTTTTATTACAAATTTAATTTATTAATAGCTTCTTATGAAATACATAAAAGCAATTTCACAATACAATGAAAACAAATTTAAGCTAAAACAACTGCACATATAAAAATTGTTAAAACAATAGTGCTTTAAAGATTAAAACCAACAGCACTATGAATTGTGCTCAGAAACAGACAATAAGTTAAGTTCCAAAATTGGCAATACAGTGGTACCTCGGGTTACAAACACCTTGGGTTACAAACACTTCAGGTTACAGTCTCCGCTAAGACGGAAGTAGTACCTCGAGTTAAGAACTTTGCCCCAGGATGAGAACACAAATTGTGCAGTGGCAGCAGCAGGAGGCCCCATTAGCTAAAGTGGTACCTCAGGTTAAGAATGGTTTCAGGTTAAGAACGGACCTCCGGAACAAATTAAGTTTTTAACCAGAGGTACCACTGTATATATTCCTGCCCAGCAATATAGTACTCAATTTGAAAAATAAAATAAAAACAGCTACATTTCCCAAGTAGTCTTCAGTGCCAGCCTCATGCACAGCCCATTGCAGTAGTCTAATTTGGAGAAAAGGACATGAAAGCAGAAAGTATAAGGAGATGGTGCCCACCTCCATACACTTCCATTTACCAACAAGCTAAGAGTGCAATTCTCCAGGAAGACCTCATATTATGTTAGCTCCTCTTCCACAGCTGCTGTTCATTTTAAGGGAGCTTGCTCAGAAGAACCTGCCACACGATTGTGTCCTATATCAGTTATTTAATACCATGAAGGTACATCGCACCTCACAGAATAGCATAAGGAAAATGACAGTAAAACCCTTTAAAACTTTGACTGTGGAGGGATAAATAAGGGACGGGTAAGAGAAACTCATATACCAAGCAGTGAATGAGAGTCAAACATTATAAAGCTTTGTTTCAAGGAAATGAGGACTAAGATAGGCCTTTAGCCCTCCAGACAGTGCTGGAATTCCAACCCTCATCAACCCCAGCCAGCATGGCCAATGGTGATGGAAGTGATGAGATGGTGATGGGAGCTGGAGGCCCACAAATTCCCTATCCTTGAATTAAGTGGTAAAACCAATGGACTGTATTCAAATATGTTTTATTCAAAGTATAACCATTAAAATTAATGATGTGCCTAGTTTAGGCCCATTAATTTCAGTGGGTCTGCTCTAAGTAGGGCTTACTTGAATACAACCCAAAGTAAGGCTAGATTTGAGTATCCCCCACTTCTATAATAAGTTTAACAATTACATCAGTCACTATGCTAACAGTTGAGCTTCAGATCTCATTCACATTTTTGCCCAGAACCATTTCTTTGTTGCTTTGAAGTAGATTTAATGTGTATAATTAGAACTGTGTCCCCATCACACAAACGAGAATATCAACATGGCCTCTTTTTTATCACCCTGCAGAAGTCACAGACATAGACTAATTCATGTGACAAAGAGGATGTTAATGATGTAAAACAGGAGCAACTCTCAAGCAAGGAGGACAGGGTGAGCCAGAGGCAGTTTTCACGCTAATTTATTTTGCTTTGTAAACTAGCTGTGAGGTCTGAGCATCCCCCACCCCGCCATGTCTTGCCCCTTCCATCCATTGTCTTCAGTTCAGAGGCCTATCTGCCATGTCAAGCAACAGACCCTTTTTTGACACCTCTTCCAGCTTTGATGTGCATCCCTGTCTCTTCCTTCTCTTCCTTTTATTTAGCAGTTATACTGCCGGAAAGAGTGACAATTTTCACAGCAAATAAAGAGGCCTGATCTTTGCTTTTATTGTGTTCAAAAGAAACACTCTGTGAATTTTATGGCCAATAGGAAAACTTCCCCCACCCCCTTCCCATCCCGCACAATACTCAGGCTGAATCACAGACTGGTAAAATAACAGGAGTATCCTAATACAGGTCAAACATCAGGTGAGTAGTTTCATGGCATTTAGAACAGCCTGATTTCCACAAAAGATTACAAATGAACACTTAAATGGCTCTGCCCTAACATTTGCACATCGTAATAATTAATTTTGAAACAAGATGCAACAAAAACTTTTCTCACGTTTTTTTTTAAAAGGGGATAGAGCCCAAGAAACCACTGGGAATCACTATATTCCCCCACCACATACCCCAAACATACACATACAAAAATGAATGGGACAATGTTCCAATTGTTTTCTTTAAAAACACAAAATACAATTCAGCCCAAATAAAGCACTTTTAAGTCCTTTTTATTTCAATGGAATACCTGTTGACTTTTCTGGGGCGGGTTGTACAAACTGTACAAGCAAAACAAAGTCTGAAAATTAGAACAAAAAAAATTCCTTCCAGTAGCACCTTAAAGACCAACTAAGTTAGTTCTTGGTATGAGCTTTCGTGTGCATGCACACTTCTTCAGATACACTTCTTCAAATTAGGTAACTGTGGCAAATTGCAACAAGTTGTTTTGTACATACAATTACTTGCTTATTTAAAAGAAGGTAGAGATTGAATGTTTCCCTCAAAAAGAATAACTTTACACATGATCTGAGACAATACCAAGATCCACAGGCAGAATCCACACAGAGCTTGAGGACATGTTTAACTCTCCCATAGCAAACAGATCAAATGTGCTTCATTTTGGCTAGATGGTACCCAATTTGCCTTATGATGCTGAGTAAGTAAAACAGTGGTACTAATTGTAAAGAACAAGGGAAAGCAAGGATGGTGAACCATTTACAGAGTCACATTCTCTTCTTGCAGGGCTGGTAGTGTTGTGCCAGTGGTGAATGGGGCCTGAAAAAGTAGACAGAGCAACAAATGTAAATTGTGCCTTTGAACCATAGGCTTGTTTCTACATACACTCACACACCACTCTCTATTTTTCAGTTTGGCAATCAAGAGGCATTATCAGAGATCAAGGACACCTTTCAGACAGGGTATGGAGCAGGGCTGCTGAGGGTTGTGGCTTAGGAGAGTCCTGAGGGCAGCCTGAGGAGAGTCTTGAGGGCCTGTATGAAAAGGGTTTGTAGAATGATTAAACAATTTAGGACTAGTTCAAATAGTGCATCCCACTCAAGTCTTTATAGACACCTATAAAAATGTAATGCAGACATTGCTATTCTCATTGGAGCACTGAGTACATCTATAATTACCAGGTTTAACTGCTAATTTTTCCACACTGTGTTAGAGGGCCTTTTCAACAGAAGCACCAAAGTGGGGATCACCCTCTGAGGTATAACTTGCACCAACTTTGTACAGCTTTTGTCAACAGGTCAAGATGCACTTCCTTGCCTAGGCTTTTGGAGAGGTGAGATGGGGTGACAATCTACTCTTTCTGCTGCTTCAATGTGCTGTTGCTTTTATTGTATATTTTCTGAAATGTTAAGGTGTTTTATATTTGTGTGTTTTTACGTATCCCATTGTGGGGCTCCTTGGATGAAGAGAGGGCAATAAAAGTGATACAGTCACCTGCCCTGCTCCTGGATCTGATTGGTTCAGGTGGAGGGGCAGGAAGTGCTTCTTGCTTCCCCACCCTCCACCCAAACCAATCATATCCAGGAGCAGAGGAGGAACTACTCTTTTTCAAAAGGCAAGACAGAAATAACCTATATAACAGTTTGCTAAGAACTATAACATGAAGAGCCCATGCTTGAGCTTGTTTTTCCCTTTCCCTGCCCGTTCATTTCCCCTAGTGTGTCAATGTCTTGAGCCTAAGAACAGGAACTGTATTAGTACTGAGCTTGGTAAATTGCCTTGGGAGATTTTCCCCCTCCCCTTAAAGGGCAGGGTATAAATACAACAAACAAACAAACAAACAAACAAAGTTGTAAAAGAAATATTTAGACATAGAATTGAAGAGATGGAAGGGACCCTGAGGATCATCTAGTCCATTCCCCTACGATGTAGGAATATGCAGCTGCCCCATATGGGGATCAAACCTGCAACCTTGGCATTATCAGCTATAACCCACTAAGCTATCCATGAATTTGTTTATTTTCAGTTAATAAAAATTAAATCCTCTTGATAGTAAGAACGCTGTGTGATTTACAAATAGGTTTATATATAGGTTTATATATAGGTTTAAAGCAGATGTTGAAAAACATTCAAATGCTTATTAAAAAAACAAAAACCTAAAAATAAATGAAACACATGTAACGTCTACATTTCTGGATAGGCTTTCCCAAACAAAAATGTATCTGACTGACACCAAAAAGAGAACAGTGAACTGGTCCCAAGCTATTAAGCGACTACTGTAATTGGCCTGGTTTCAAATGGGATACCAGTGCAGATCTGAAGAGAAGTGTATGCAGACAGGATCTAACTCCTGTAAGCAACCATTTGAGAATTCTTCACAAACTGTAGCTTCTGGATCAGGTGCCAGGGAAGCCCCACAAAGAGTGCACTGCAGTAATCCAACTTTGAAGTCACCAGTGCTGGAACTATTGTGGTCAAGCTCTGCAGGTTGAGGAATGGCTGTAGCTGTCACCCCATTCACAGTTGGTAAAAGGTGCTTCTAGCCACTAAGGCTATTGGAGCCTCCAGTGACTTGCACTGGATCCAGAAGCATTTGCTACACTGTGTACCTGCTTCTTCAAGGGGAAAGTAACCATGTCAAGGAACGCAACAATAGCCCATATTCTCAGCCACAGGAACCACTCACCCAGTGCCTCCATCTTGCCAGGATTCAAGCTTAGCTTATCTCACCTCATCCCAACACCAGTCCAAAGCCTACATGACATCCCCTACTTCAGATGTTATGGAGAAATAGAGCTGAGTGTCATTAACTTACTGATGGCACCTTAGCACAAAACTCCAAATGGCTGGCCACAGTAGCTTCATATAGATATTAAATCACTCTGGGGATAGAATGCTATTTTTTATGTAGAATATTGTGGAATGCTCTCCACAAGAAGGATTGCCTGCCACATTTGTTACAAATCTTTAGGCGCCAGGGAAAACATTCCTCTTCTCCCCAACCTTTGGCTAGTTAAACAATCTATGGCCTTTTCAACTGTGTGTTGGTGGTGGTGGGATCATTGTTTTTGTTTGTTACTATCTTATGTATTTGTTGTGTTTTTATATTGTTAACCGCCTTGTGATCCTCAGGTGAAGGGCAGTATAAGAAAGAAAGAAAGAAAGAAAGAAAGAAAGAAAGAAAGAAAGAAAGAAAGAAAGAAAGAAAGAAAGAATAGTATTGGGGATACAACAGTGCCCTGCAGCACCTAGCGTAACTGCCAGGAAACCAGAAAGCACTCTACCACAACTATTTGTCCCCTTAGGTAGAATTCAAACCACTAGGAAACAGGGCCCTCAATTCCCATTCAACTGAGTCAGTCCAGAAGAATACCATGATCAATGGTACTGAAAGTCACAGAAATCAAGGAGCACAGTCACACCCCCTTTATTTCTCTCTCTATATAGTTCATTATCAGGACAACATACATAGAATGGTAGAGCTGGAAGGGACCCAAAGGGTCATCTAGTCCAACCCCCTGCAATGCAGGGATGTATACACATACAAACTACTACTGTCAAGAAAGCGAGAGTATGCAGGAGTGTGTATCCTGGCACTCTCCAGAATATATGTAAACATCTGTATTTCAGTCAATCAAGACACAAACATGAGACATGCCAAATTTTCTGGTTTAGAAATACCTATGCGTATTTTGTTTTTGTTTTTTTCTGAACAGGTAAAACAAGAACAAGAGAGAAGTACCGTGTAGTTTACACGGATCATCAGCGATTAGAACTAGAGAAGGAATTTCATTACAATAGATATATTACAATCAGGAGAAAGTCTGAACTTGCTGCAAACCTGAGACTTTCAGAGAGACAGGTAGAGTATGGTTTCCAATACAAAAGAGGTAAATTACTGGACCAAATTTGGGCGGTGTTAGAACAAAAACTGCAAAGGTTTCAAGGGAGGTATGTGTAAAATGGCTCAGTTCAACTCACTGTGACTATTCACTTTAATAATGTTTTATAAATAAGTGGTCTAAATGTTTTTATTATTTATAAATAGACAAAAATTGCCATGAACAAGATATTGAGCACACCTTATTGAGTCTTTGCTCAGATTTTGAAAAGGTGGTACTAAAGGTGACTCTGTATAGCTATTTTTAAGGTTTTAAGCTTGAAATGGGAGTGAAAACTTGTGGAATGCATGAAGTATGCTTTAAGGAAAGCTAACTAGCATGCTGGCTGTGGTTGATTGGAGTTGTCATCCAACATACCTGGATGGCATCAGGTTTGCAAAGGCTACATTAAGGTTGGAAAGATAGGAATGTACCTTAGACCAGGTCACACTGTTTATCACACACTTTACCCTGAGAGGCAGCAGTAGGGGACTTTCCCATCACTTGCCACCTGTGCCCGGGACTGAATCTGAGCCTTTATGTATGCAAAGTACATGCTCTGTGCTGAACTACTGTATGAGTCCCCCTCTCCCCAAGTTCTTGCCAGCTTAGCAGAGAAAAACCAGCACAGCCTGCTCCTGTCTCTTTAACAGTAGTTTGATATGCAGTTGTCATTAGATGAAGCTTTTCATGGCAGGCATCTAAGATATCTATCAATATTTCAAAAATGGGAAATCTATTGTGTGCTTGATAACACTATTCTCACAGTAAGAATTAGTGGCACACTACATACCTGCCCCCTCATTTTAATATCAGGCAATACTGTAATTCTCTCAACTTCTGATTTACTTGGACTTAGTTTGTCTTGCCTGTATAATATCTCTCACAGAGCCTGGGAGGCAAGAGCAGTGCTTTTTTCTGGGGGTACGTGGGGGTACGCATACCCCTAAACGTTTTGTGAATCTATGTTTGGCCTCATCAAGGAGCAGTATTTCAATGAGTAGGAAAAAACATTTTAAGGAAAAAAGCACTGGGCAAGTGTATCCAGTTAAGACACATGAACAGAAAGCATATCTAGAAGTGGTGCCATCTTGGTGGCACAAGCTGCCACCAGAATTTGAGTAAGTTCACTCAAAAGTTAATGAGGGTGGTACGTGAGGGTACCAAAGATGGCACTACTTGCTTTCACAGACACATTGCACACAACTTCTTAGAAGCAAACTGTATGTGCCTTTCTGTCTGATGTCACAGAGTCTGTCAACAAATGTAAAGGGTGGCAAATACATCCATTTTGTTATTTTGCTGCCCCTCACATTGGACCCAAATGTGCAACACACACCTTCCCAGTGATTTAATTAGAGAAAGGCATACAAAGAAGGACATATGCATTTATAATTTTGTGGTAAGCAACTGAAACCATTATATTATTTGCCCTTGTAGGTAAAAATCTGGTTCCAGAACCGAAGAGCCAAAGAAAGAAAATTAATGAAGAAGAAAATGACAAGTTTTGATGGCAGCAGCCTCAGTTCCATCCAGAGTGACTCTGGTTCAATGAGTCCCATCCCAATGCCTGACCCACAGACGCATTCAGAAATGACTGGTACTTTATTCCCACCACCTCCACCACCTGCTCCTCTTCCAATTAATGGCTTACAGCACAATGGAAATCTCCAGCAAGTTGTGGCATCTCAGTAAGGTCATTGCGTTAAAGGAAGAACATGATAAAGCATGGGTACATGGAGCACTACAGTTCACAACAGGAACGCCAAAGCTGTTTGCAAGAGACCCAACTCCCCAGCCCCAGCAACACAACAGCCATTTGTAAAATACTGAGAACTTCACATCACATCAAGGCCTGGGAGAAACAGCAAAACATCCTTTGGCAAGGTCACTTGTGATATGGCAAAAGCTCTTTGGGAACCTTGTGTTCTTGACTGCAAAGGCGGTCTGGAAATAGGGGCAGAGAGAAAGGGGGTTATGGCCGGAAAAACTTTTTTGGAATAAATGCCCCAAATCTGCAGCCCCATACTTTGCTTGATTTGAGACTGAATAATTTTTACACAGAGCAATTCCAGTAATTTGTTCTTTCTAGAATGTTTTTATTCTGTTCTCTTAACAGGGTGGAGCTAATGACAATTACAAGGAAACGAAGGGTTACACTGAGTCAGTGTAGCTTGTTGTCAGGACTGGGCATATGCTGTGTTTCTGCAGAAGTACAGGAAAAGTAGACAGTGCAGTATTAGGCACAAAATTCAGCTTCCTAAGAACAACTTTCATTTTAAACAGTTCCTAGTCCTTATGGCTAAAAAGTTATGCCTGAAGGTACACAGGCAATGCCTGATAAAATTTCAGAACCTAGACACATAGCTAAGAAAGATTTCCAGTGCTTGAGGGCAAACTCCTTGTTCCTTGTCATGACCAGCAATAAATTTTGCAAAATAAGGACACGGTGCAAATTTGCTGAGTTTGCACAATGGCTTGTCCAAATGCAGATGTTGTTTTTTAGTGTGGAGGTTACACACCAGCCAACTTTTAGCTGATTGGATGTTTCCAGTGTAAAATTTCCGGATGTTTGAATCCATGGGGAAATTGCAGGGGGGGCGGTCGGTTTGCCATTAAATTATTGTGTTTAGTATATTAAAAGTTAATAATTTTGGGGTTAATAATTGCAAATCGAATTTACTTCTTAATATTTTTTTTTAAAAAATTACAAATGGAGCTACAACTGCTGAACTGTAATCAACCTAGGATCCCCCCCCCCTTTTTTCCAGTTTATAAGGAAAAGGTGGAACCTCCCCACTCCCAGGAACAGGAGTTCCAACATTATAGTAAAAGAAAATGTTTGTGTAATCTGAAAATTATTCAAGTAAGTCCTATTCAGAGTAGACCCACTGAAAGTAATGTAGCTAAGTTAGTATTGAGCAGGGTTAGCTAAGTTACCGTGAGCAGGGTTAGCACTGATTACCACCCTGTGTCTCCTACAGTCCTCCACAATGTGAAGCAGACATAAAGCATTCATATCCATGAACAGAACTGTGACAAAGCAAAGAGGAATATTACATGAATTTTAATCAACCTCTTTTTCTGAGCCACCACAATCAATTTCTGTTTCTTCATATTTGTCATTGTATTTATCATGGACTTCTAAAAGCTGAAGGTTTGCCCAGGTTGAAACAAGCTTATCTATCCTTTAACATGTCGTGGGGAGGGGAAAGGCTTGGATGGGGCGGGTAGAAGAAACAAAACTGATTTATTTTTTTTCCTGGGTCTTCACATCTCCAACCTGAAGCCATTAAATAAGTTTGATGGCACATCACCAGCTTCTGTTCCATTCCATTGTTTAATTCAAGATTCCTGTGGTTTTAATTTTGTACTTATTTCATATCTGCATGGGAGCTTATGATTTCATGTCTTGATATTCTCAACTAAATGACATCAGGGTTGCTCTGGACACCAGAATTAATAGAGAAGGGGAGGTACTCTTCAAATTCTGATTTTTAAATTATTGATTAACTAAAATCTACTTCTAAAATTCAGTTGAACAGGAGAGGCTCTTATGCAAAAAGGGGTTGCACATACCTAGTTATATGCACCTAGATGCAGCAGCTGCCAAAAGGAGGTAAGGATGTGTATTTTCAATGGAACCTTAAGACAAATGAGAAGCCACATTTCCATCCACACTTTGCAGTACTAAATGTGATACTCATCTGCACCTAATCTGCACCCACAAAAGCTGAGTTCAGATTATCAGTTTTAAACTATGATTTAGATCAGGGATGAGGAACCTGTGGTTTTCAGATGTTGCGGGGTTGCAACATTCATCATCCCTGACCATTGACCATGCTGGCTGGGACTCATGGGAGCTGGATTCCAACAATGTTCTCTATCCTGGTTTGGAGGGAAATTAGCTGCAGTGAGATTCCAGTATCCTTTTGAATGCGAGAGAACAAGATTGAAAAGTTTTATGTTCTGTTTTGACTACACCAGTTTCTTGTTACATAGAAGCTTAGGGACCTGCCGTTCATTCTAATTCTAGTTAATAACAATGATCAAACCACAGTTCCCTGGATTTCGTACATAATGAGAAACTATGGTTTCGCCAAAACCAAGAGCAGAAGTTTTCACTCTGTGAAAGAGGAGATGCCTGTGTGAGCTGTGGCTTGAGCTATATCATCTTAATCATGTTTTAAATTAGTATTTGAAACAGGCCAGTGTGTTGGAAGCTGCATGTTCGGTTCTCAGTTTAATATTAAAAATATAAGAGCTTGACTGCTGAATCAGACCAAAAGTCTAGTCCAGCACTGTGTTCTCACAGTGGCCAACAAGATGCCATGGGAAAACTGCAAGCTAGAGTACAACCCCCCTTTCCTTAGCTGTGGTCCACTGACCCAATTGTGGGGTACTCACTGGTGGAAGAAGAGGGGGGCGGGGGAGCGCCCTGCCTCCAGCAGTGCGATCCCATTGGGGTTCCATCTTGGTTGCTCCCTTGCCCCCACAACACGCGCCCCTTTCCTGCGAACGGCACACCAGCCCCACCCCGCCTGCTCTCTGCCCCCGGTGCCAGAGCATGAAGCTCCGTCACTGGGGGTACTCTATCAGTAACCAGGAAAAGGACATAGTGCCAGGCTCCTAGTAGCGTAGAAGGCCTGGCAGTACCAAAGGCCTGCTGTCACTTAATCTCAGGTCTGAAGCAGAATGCTACTATTTCTTTCTGTATCTGAAAAAGGTTCTGTGACTTGAGTGCACCTAATCCATGGTACCTGCCTCAGACCATGAGTTCCCTCTTCAAGCCTGGGCATATCCCAAATATTCAAGAACCATACATCCCTCATATGATTCATTTGAGACATCATGCCAAACTATGGTTTGCACTATCATTTGTAAACTTAACCAGGATTTTGTGTGCTAAATGTAGACCATACAATGTTACAACCTGTTAGTGTAATCCTACAAATAGTATCTGTCTACCGAAGAAAAATCATGGATCAGGGCTGTAGGTGTGCTTTCACATTCTGTCTGCTCAGCTTCATAAATTTACTCCCCACTTGTAGTGCAGCAGCTTCTGGACAAAACTGTCTTGCCATTTCAGACACCACACAGAAACAAAAGCACTGCCTATAGAGAAATGCTGTACTCAGAAGGAAATCACTGTTGTTGCCACTTTCATGTCGCCATGGAGGAAACACATAATCAAATAAAAGGGCACAGATTTGCATGTTCTTATTTACATGTATAGATGCAAATTAATAAATAATTATAATTTAAAATACAACTCTGGCGCATATCTTCATAGTGGGAAAGTGTGTGACCAGGTTATCTGTGTTCCTGCTCAGTCTGTAGTCAAAGCCTTGCATTCCTTTCTAATGGTATATTTAAACAGATACATTATTTTATCCCCTGGAGTTAATAGTTTTATGGTGTTATCTCTCTCTATATGCACTCCTTTACCTCAAAATGTGATAAGGCTCTCTTGCTGCATTTGAGGGTCCTCCTGCTCATTCTGCTGAGTGGGGTCCTGTACCTCTGCCCCAAAATCTGGCCCAGGTGGCACCACTGACCAAACATGGATTGGATAACCCCTTGAGACTGTCCTCTATAAAGTATGAAACATGAGGACCCTATAAGCACCATTATATTCAATGGGATTTACTAAATAGGTATAGGATTGCAGCCTCAAGCTTTCTTCACCATGGTTTGACATGTTATCTGAATTGAACCTAAGTTAACTGCATGTATTTGATTTGTTAAGATGTTACAGAGGAAAATACTTAAATTTGATATACAAGAGCAGATGAAATCAGTTTCAAATTTACCAAAGTCTGCCAAAACGTTTGACTTAATATTTGCACACATTTCGATGCAGGTTGTTGATGGAAGAAGCTTACCCTGTTTGCATCCAAAGCCATCTTCAAAACGTCATAGGTTGAGGTCCAAAGTAGAATGCCACATACTTATCTGTATCATTCTGCTATGCTCAAAACAAAACAAAACAAAACAAAACAAAACAAAACATGAGAAGTTTCAAGTTGAAATGGAGGAATAATGCAGGAATGGGCTGCTTGACCTTTTTCTCCTCTAGCTATTTTTATTGTTAGAAGTACACTGCTCTGGGACAAAGGCAGCTTGAGGAGAGCAATTCTGAGGAGAAAAGTTAGAAGATAGGAAAGAATTAAACAGCTGGGGTCCAACCCAATAGTCCACTCCAACAAGAGATTATTCTTTTTTTTAAGAAAAAAACATTATTTTACAGTAATGGGGGCAAACTACCAAAAACTATCACATGTTGGGCCACCCAGATTGGTGGTTTTTCTGCAGGTGTATTCCGCAATAGGTCATTGACATAGCAAAAGTGCATTAAGGGTAGATTTATATTGGACTGTCCACATCTCATTCTGCTTTATTAGTTGTTTCCCATTACTATATTACTATCTGGAGTGCACTCTTAAACTGTAATGCAACTTAGGTTTGACCAGTGCTCTTTTAGGGGGTACTCAGGGGTACTCAATACCAGCACCTATTTTGTTGTTAAAAAGTGTGACACTTACTGTAACAATTTCATGGTGAGTACTGGCACCTATTTTTCTAGGAAAAAAAGCACTGAGTTTTACAAAAAAAGATAAAATTGAATATTTGTGGTATAAAAAGTTACCAGATTTCAGTAGGAAGTTACAAGACACACACTGATTAGAAATGAAGCAGTATGTTGGCCCCAAAGCTTTTGCAGACACCAACAGTATTGCAAGCTAGTCTGAATATAACTATCCCATTACCATCATGAGCACAAATAATCATGAATGCACAATAAAAAAGGACATATGGAAGCGTTCCAAGTCTGTCCCTGTGTGTCGTTTTCAGAAATATTAACTACTGGGAGGGTGAAATGAACAGGAGACAAAGCAAATAATTCACCTCCTGAGTGGGTCAGTGGAAACTGCTAAATATGTTCATTTTTACATTACTTCTTCTGTTATCCAGTTTTGAAAGTTGTTTTGTAGCTTAAAGAGTCTTGATTAACTTAGGCTGTAACAATGGGTTCCATCTTCTAAAAAAAATTAAACAAACATTATAACAGACCTTAAAGTTGCTTTATATACACATTTTTTAACAAACCATCCTTTGTTGATGTGGTGCCCTCCAGATGTTTTGGACTCCCATCAGCTCCAACCATCATGGAATGGCAAAGGTTGCAATAAATGATACAGATGTTTTCATTGTAGTGTGGTGTAAGCTACTACAGGAAATGTCAAGGCACAAATGCTTTTGCTGTTATTCCTTGTGATCATAAGTAAAAATACAAAAAACAAAACAAAAACCCTACAATAAATACACTAACTGATCATATTAAAATGTAGGCAAGAAAATTATTCTTTTATATCTCAGTTCAAAAATACAAAGACGTGATACTGAGCAGCCCATGCAATATCAAATTGCCATCAACTTACATTGGTATCTATGAACAAAGCAAGGATTATGTTGCTTTTATTCTCCTAAACATACTTGAAAAGTCCTTAGAAATTCCGTGGTGGCAATTAAAGGAAGAGAAACTTACACTTCCTGGTGTGAAAATTTGGGATTTCAAAACAAAAACTGCACTTTAGTCACTTGCCCCAGGATCATTGCAGGATCAGTTTATCTGGTAAACCAGTCTGTTTTACCTTATTTACATACAGGAGGATAATTATGACGGAAGATAAGGAAAGGCTTTGAAGACATATTTTAACTCTAATTTGCTAAAATGCTGCTTACTTTTGATTGCAATATGTTTTCATTAGATGCTGTTAGTATGTAACATAAAGCAGAGTTTTTAATAAGGCAGTATCCAAAGGTTAAAATCAGAACTGAAAAGTTTAAATGAGTTGATTTAAGAACAAAAGGACAAGTTCTTTGGAGCTGTTATACCTTAAGAGCACAGTTGTTTATATAGTTTTCAAGCCACTTGTAGCCCTAGTTTATTACTGCAATACAGGATGCAAAAAGAAATGATAAAGATGGTCCTTCTAACAATGATCCTTTATTAATCAAGTTGCAAGTTCTTTTACTCAGTAGCACAAAAAGTAGTATCTCATGGAAAAAATGCAACTATATTTGAACTCAATATATTAATTGGTTAAAAGGTAGATTAATAACTAAAATATGTCTAATCTATTGACAGCCGTGATTAAAATATATTGCTATAAAATTGAACAATGCCTTATCTATCATTAGCCTAGTAGTTATATAGTGTTATGAGTCTGTGGATGCCAGGTTCCTCTAAATCCCTGGAACCAGTAAGTGTTAGAATTTAATCAAATACTGCTAATTTCAGAAAACTACCAGACAACTACAATCCCCAGATCCAGCAAAGTATTAGAATCTAATTAAGGTTTGGGGTGCTAAGAGGTGTACTAGCCATCTCTAATCCTTGGATCAGTAAGTGTTAAAAGATAATTAAGCTTAGCTAGTTTCCTTTTGAGGTGATAGGCAGGTTATGGGCCATTCAGAAAACATGGGCTCCAAGGGACTTAGTGAGACAGCCAAATGGGTGAGGCCCCTCTCACAACCAATAAAGCCAGAATTTAAAATAAAGAGTTAGAAACAATGTGAGTTAGAAGTTTAGGGTAGAGGCAGTAATGTGACCTAGAAGTAAAGCAGGAACAGGAGATTCAGAGCAATTTTCTGAGAGCAAGGTTTGAGAGCTTATTTGCATTCAAGGCTTTGGCTGTGAGAAAAGCAAGGCCTGCTTGGAGTGTTAATGCTGTGAACACCTTCACTGGAGGCTCAGGTTGTATATATGTGTAAATACACTATATATCCTACGAATACCACAGTCTCTGATGTGCCACATTTCCAAAAGAAAATACGGACCCTGAGTGAGAGACTGAAACCCCTGGAATCTTACATTAGCTCAAAGACAGGAGTGGCATACAACAACAGTGATTATTTAACATCAGTTTGACTCATTTGAAACCATGCAGGAAGTTTGATTCAGTAAGTATTTTGTTAACTGTAACAAAGAAAAAGCTATTTTATGCAATAAATGTTTGTGAAATACATTTGTACAAGTGGAAAGCCAGAACATTTTGCAGGTGTGTTTTTACTTCACAACACTTTGTTTCCTTTCCCCCATTTGCACACATCCTTTCATAAACAAAGAGAACTCGAGCAGCAGCCAGAGTGGCCAGAGTGTTTGTACAAGAGTGGTCATTTTGTTGACTGAAATTCTTGCATTTCCTATGGAGAAAGAGATGGACCAGGGATCAGAGAAACTGTTGGCATGTGGGGAAAGAATGTATGTCCACCTGCCTGCCTTCCAGACATCTTGTCCCTGAATTTGGGAAAGAAGCCAATTATTCCTCATGCCCTCAACATTTCTTTCCTGAGTGCCAAACCTTCTTTCTTCCATGGAACAGAAGGCTTGACCAAGACATTTCGGTGGCTGAAATATCTAAACAACAATTATCCCATCTGTTAATATAGGGCACAATACATCATGAAAGATTCCTGCACATGCTCCATTACAATAATCAGAAACTACTGTACTCTTATGCAGTTTATTTTATTTCAATAAGGATTGTGCAGGAACTGATGGTGGATTGTGAGTGACAAGTCACTGGCCACTTCATTTTGCCTTTCCTTTCCAAACCTGGTATCCTTCTGGTGTTTTGGGGAACAGCCATGCAAGCTAGGGTTGATATGAGTCATAGTTCAAAATATCTGGAAGGGCAGCTTTTCCTGCATTTAGGTGAGATTCCTGGGTGTACCAGCGCCAGCTTCCATGCTGTTAGGTACCATCTATATATATATATATATATATATTTTAATAAATTTTTTATTACATTTTCAATTTACAAAAAAGGAAAAAAGAACAAACCAGAAAAAAGAAAGAAGAAAAATAATCCATCTATAGGTACCATCTATAGATAAGTTTCAGAATGAGTT
Source organism: Podarcis gaigeae (assembly GCF_964106915.1). Classification (NCBI taxonomy): domain Eukaryota; kingdom Metazoa; phylum Chordata; class Lepidosauria; order Squamata; family Lacertidae; genus Podarcis; species Podarcis gaigeae. The sequence continues at coordinate 23,241,007 of NC_139691.1, read as the reverse complement.
CTCTTATGTACTTTTCCGTGTTTGTTTGTTTGTTTTGTAACACAAGAAAATCTTTAATAAAAACTACAGTGGTACCTCAGGTTACGTACTTAATTCGTTCTGGAGGTCCGTTCTTAACCTGAAACTGTTCTTAACCTGAAGCACCACTTTAGCCAATGGGGCCTCCTGCTGCTGCTGCGCCGCCACTGCACAATTTCTGTTCTCAACCTGAAGCAAAGTTCTTAACCCAAGGTAATATTTCTGGGTTAGCAGAGTCTGTAACCTGAAGCGTATGTAAGCTGAAGCGTATGTAACCTGAGGTACCACTGTAATAATAATAATAATAATAATAATAATAATAATAATAATAATAATAATACATCTGGAGGGAAACCAGGTTGGAGAAGGTTGCCTTACAGTTTGGAGCCGTCTCTGTTCCCAACTAATCCCCAGATACTGACTGAAATGTCCATTTCTTGCTTAATGCTATCAAAATCTGAACATATTACAAAGGAAATGAAACAAGTGAAGGAGTGAGGAACCTTTTCTATCCCAAGACTACATTGCCTGCTAGACAATCTTCTGAGGATGACATGTCATTTGTGGGGAGGGCCAGAGGCAAAGTGGGAAGAACAACAGCTGTAAATTTTACCCTTGTAGAGTAGCATCTACAATCAACTCCCACACCCCTCTCCATCTTTCATCCAGGAAACAAGAGGCATGGTCAGAGTTCAAGGGCACATTCCAGACAGGCAAAAACACTCAAAGAGGGTACAAGGCAGGGCTAGTGGGGATGTGTGGCCCGTGGAGACTTCTGAGGGCTAGATATGGGTCCTGGAGAGTCACATTTTGTCATTGTGCCTGAATTTCCCCACTTCTGAAAATGAGAGTTAAACTTTCCACTTCTAGATACTGAACTTTCCTTCACCTTCACTTGTTAGAGAAACTGTCTTGCTTGCCTTTTACCCATCTCTCTGATGGTCACAGCTTCCCTCTTTCCTGGAATTAGTATGGATGTACTAGTCTGAATGGTGTCAAGGTGTAAAGAGCTCTGAAAGAATCCACCTATCTGAAAAGCTAAAGGTCTCATAATATCTCATAATACGTCACATCTCTTTTGCAAGGACATCCTTTGACAAATACCTTAGTGTTTAGTTATATATGATCTAGGATTTTATTTTTATTTTTTAAATGTAAACAAAGAGAGCAAGACAGAGCTAGCAGAAAGGTGGGGTTGCTTGGATGTGTCAGCTCTTCATTTGAATGGACATGCACTTAGAGAATAGGCAGACCTTTTCCTAAACCATGACTACCAGAAGCATGGTAACACAATGACTGTTAATTCAAAATAGAGTAATAGATTCAATCAGATTGTGATGTGTTCCAAAGACCAGCAATAACTTATATTTCACCTTAAATAGGAAGAAAGTAACCAACAAGCAGGATGTCAAAAAAAATCCACCAGTCACTGATATCACATATGTAAGCCATCTTTTAGAAAGAAAAAGAAACCAGGATCCCTAAGGAGCAACAATAACCATCTAACAATACAAAACTCTGCCTCCACAGCACCATATACAGATTGCATGGCTTATTGTCATCTGCCAAGTATGGAAAACCATGGACTGGTAAACCAGTCTTTGGGGAGCTGGGGTTCTCATGATGACCTAGAAAGGGAAGATTGGCATTCTTACGACCAAGGACCCTCCAGGACAGATACTTGTTTACAAATGAATTCCTTATCTCCTAAAAGGGTTTCATACAGTGCTGCTAATCACAGCTCCCAAATCTTCTGTGCCTTCACCTTCTGTTACATAATTAATATGGATCAAGTCTCTCCCCATAGTCAAAGACAAAACTCATCTTATGAATGGATGAGAAAATGTATGTACTCTACTAATAAAGATAAGTGGACACTATTATATTTCCAACCTCGTAATCTGCCCCCCCCCCCCAAATCTTTTCTTCTCTAGTAGAACTCTTGGCATGATCCAGCTGAAGTTTCAAATCCCACACATATCTATTCCTCATTCCTCTCACAGAGTGAAAGTGCACTAAGCAAGTGCTTAACTTTCCTACTGAAATCAGTGGAGCTTAAAACTTCTTAACTCTTTGCTGGAACCTTTATTTAGAAATGAAAATTCTGTGCTTATGCAAATTAAATCTACATAATTTCAACTTCTAAAGGCTGAAATCTTGGTAGCTTGAAATAACTTCACCTTCGCAAAGTTGCAAGTTTCAAAGTTTTATACATTTGTTTAGGTTTGAAAGATGTTGAATCTATAGCACTTTGCAGCATGAGCCAGAGTATTATGAAAAAAATCTATTTTTCTTAATAGCATTTCTTTTTTTTACATTAGAATACAGTCTTTCCAATAAAGTTATCCTATGATATTCTTAATGTATGAAAAAATATTCATTATGAGAGCTTTTTTTTTTTTTGCTGCCCCCAAATGTTTAGTTGACTGATACAGCTGAGCTAAGTTTCATGATGCTCTAATGTTTAAGGAATCTCACCTCATATTAACATGCTTAAACTAAAAAGCATGCATTGGGTGCTATCCAGCATTAGTCATACCCAATGGATCAGCTCTATGACTTATCTAGGTATCACTCAGTAAGTACAATAAATTACTGACTTAGATGCAAATGAAAAGCATGTCTGCCTTCTGTAAGAAGTGCCTTAAGATCATTTGCCATAATTTGTAATTTTCCCCATTATAGTGTCCTGTTTATTTAATAAATGACTTATTGCTTTACAGAAGACATTTTGCCATCTGTTTTAAAAATATATTCCTGAAGGCCCAAATTAAAGCAGAAAGGGTTGTTGTGGTTGTTTTAATGGAAGCCTGTAAACCAGATTTAATCTCTTCTTTGTGTATGTTGAATTTAAGAATAATGGAACATTGGCAATTCTAGCAAGGTTAACAGCAAGGATAGAATTAAGCTGAAGTTACGCACTTTTTCATGCTGATTAATTTCAGTGGCAGAGTTCAGCACATGCTTAAATATCTCCCATTAAAACTTTTGAGACTTAAAGGTGCTTGAGTTTGGCAAAATTGTGCCTGAAGTGTGCCACTGAGTACCAAGGAGAAGGGTAATTACAGTAGACTAATCCTACAAGATGCTAAACCCATCAATTTAGCTTGTAAAACAACTCTGCTACTAATGGCTACTATCATTCAATGCTGAGATTCATTTGGTGATTGTTCTTGTGCCAAAACATTTGTACTTCTCGTTACTAGTTTTGCTTAAAACAATTAGGAGGCAATACAGATTCAAGTGAGTCTAAGTCCAGGTTCTTAAAATGCCTGTAAATAAAAGATAAAAATAAATAGTATAAAACATAAGCCAAAATACTATTGTGCTTGCATGGTTTAGACTGAAGATAGGATACTGAGCTTGGACCTGATAGAACTGGTTCACATCAGTTGTGGCACCCCAAGGAGACTTGTCTAATTTAACGTATTTTTAGTCCCAGGCAAACACTTATATTTCCAAACATCTATTGAGATTTTAATATCTATGGAATTTTAAATACTTGATATTTTTCTTTAGCTTTTTATTATTATTTAATTTTACAATGTATATAAAAGAGAGCAATTATAACAGACAAAAATTAAAAGAAGAACAAAACTATACAACAGGCATGTAGAATAAGCAGTTGCACATGAGTTAAAATAACAAAGTCTAAGTAAAGACTTATTAACTTTATCAGATCATCAAGTATAGTTCCAGATTTGAAGAATGCTGTTTTTACCTGCTGCTTTACTGGTGTAAAGAATAAAGTTATTTTTGCTACTTTAATTGTTTTCATTGTTCATTATTTCTTGCTGTAAAGTGCCCTGGAAATGTTTATTGAAAAACAGTGCAGAAACTCATGAAATACATAAAATTCATCTCTGTCATGGCTTCACTAAGAAAGTCTGAGAAATATGGATTATCATCATACATCAGTTTTCCTCAACCTGGTTTTGAACTATAGTTTTAATCAGCTGTGCTGGCTGGGGCTGATGGGAGGCCAAGAGAACTAGAGGGCACCAGGTTGGGGAAGACTTTCTTATGAAATATTTCCGGTGTGCGTTCTTTCAAAAGAATCACCAACAGAATTCCCATACAGAAAACAAGTTGGAAGACACTCTTAAAGGCCTCCTTCGATTGAGAAACAGAGGAATGTATCTTCATTATAAAATAATACTATTTAACTTTTATATAAGCAGAGATTTGAATCCATGTCTCCTCTAGGCAAATCTGACCACTCTATTTTCATTCACTTTATGTAAGATGTCATACATATTATAAACATGGTATAGCTCAACCAAAGGGCCCTTTGCTGCAGCAAAAAAAGTTCACACCTCCAGCTGCATGCCTTTGCTTTATCTGGTATTCATTTATTTTTCTGTATATTTGGAGGGGGACGTTTAGTGAGATGAGAGATTTTCCACGACAGTGGGTTCTGTTTATAATCTAAGATTCTGTGGCATTAGAACAGTTCAACCAATCACTACCAGACATTTTACTGCCATTATTAGATTATCTCTTAGTGCAGAGGTAGCCAACATAGTGGCCTTCAGCTGATTTGGACTACAGCTTCCCATCATCCTTGTCCATTGGTAATGCTAACTGACGCTGATGGGAGTTGGAGTCTAACAAAGGTTGGAGGGTATAATGTGCATTACAATACAGTGGTACCCTATGGTTACGAACACTTCTGGTTACAAATGCTTCAGGTTACGAGCTCCACTAACCCGAAAGTAGCTGCTCCTGGTTTCAAACTTTGCTCCAAGATGCAAATGGAAAGTGCGTGCCAGAGGCACACGCACAGCAAGAGGCCCCAGTAGCAAAAGCGGGCCTCAGGATAAGAATGGTTTCAGCTTAAGAATGGACCTCCGGAACGAATTAAGTTTGTAACTAGAGGTACCACCGTATAGAGCTTTGCATATTGCAATTAAGATGCAATACTAAATACAATCAACAACATACATTTTATAGACAAAAAGTCCTCTATGTTGGATACAACTTAATCTTTCTTTTCTTTTTTTAACGCAGGGGCATTTGCACAGGGCAGATTTATATGTTTCACATAACTACTGTGTAAGTAAACCCAATAACTGCTCCATTTAAGACAAAGCAAGCTGGGGTAGGGGATGAAGAAGGGCAAGGGGAGGAGGTGTCTAAGTTCTCCCCCTAGGGTCTGAGTGCCAGACATCTGTTTCCAAGGGTAACCATGCATGTGAAACCTGAAGGGTTTGGGTTGGTTTACTTTTTTAAACAGAGTTTTCCAAACTGTGTTTGTGCTACATGTTAGTGTGTCGCTTGCAGTGTGTAGGTGTGTTGCAAAAACACTCCCTAAACTCCTCTAGGGGCTGGAAAGGGGTTAGTTTAACCTCCAGTTTGCTAGTTAAATTGAATTACTGTGTCATGAAATGATGAATGTCTAAAAAGTGTGTCACTAACATGTAAAGTTTGGAAAGCTCTCTTTTAAAAGAAAGGCAGAATAGCAATTTTTTATAAAAAAAAATAATTTAAAAGAAGTTAGCATCAGGAGGGGAAAATATTTGCCCAATAAAAGAAGCTGCCAGGAATTGGTTAAGCAAGGATGTGTTGCATAGATTCTATATGGTCTGCAACAATAGTGTTTTAGAACCAGGAATCATCAGAAATCTACCGGTAGGTCTTCCTGAGGAATAAACACAGGTGATGGGAAGCTTGGTGAGAAACAAAACTCCTTACCTATGGTTTCTCTAAAAAAAAGCTACAAGACCATATACAATGGGTTGCTGAAAAGATGAAATAAAAGCCCCTCCCCTATTTTTTTTATAAAAATGCAAAGGCACAAGAAATAGGGGAAGGGCTATAGCTCAGTAGTACAACTGTTTTACATGCAAAAGGGCCAAGTCCCCAGCATTTATAGGTAGGGCTTAGAGAAATGCGTCTGAATCCCTAGAATGCCACTGCCAGTCAGTGCCAATACTGAGTTAAATTATGCAACAGTCTGAATCGGTATAAGACAGCTTCCTATATTCCTGTATGTTAAATGAAGGTCTATAGCTCAATGGTAGAGCACATGTTTTGCAGACAAAGGTCCCGGGTTCAGTCCCTAGCCTTTCCATTAAGGGCTGGGAAATATTCCTGGCTGAAACCCTAGACATTCCCTGCTAAATCAGCATAGATGGATCAATGGTCTGAACTGATATAACAGAACTTCCTATACTTCTAAAATGTGTATAATCTGAATATTAATTTCACAATGCAAGTGAGCTGTGCCAACTTTCTCTTAGCCAAGTGTGCCATTGGTTTTAAGACCTCTCATAGTGAGCCACAGACCTTTTTAACACTTCTTTTAAACAGCTTTGATATGCAGAACCGTGTCTTCCTTCTCTTTTCTTCAGCAGCTAAATTGCCTGAAAGGGTGCTAATCTTCACAGCAAATAAAAAAAAAAGTTTCTTTCAGCTTTATTGTCTTTAGAAGAAATGTTCTGTGAATTTTATGAGGGGGGAATAGGTTAAACTCCCCCTCCCTCATCTCTGTTATTCTTATTTACTAAAGAGGTGTTAGAATAAGAGCACTTAAATTTTATCTCTTGCATTTGCAATTTTAAGACTTTATACTGTACTTTGTAACTTGAAATGCAATTATCTGTCACAGAAAGGTTTTTCTTACTCAGAAATTATAGATATTTTAACAAATCTTATCCAATGCATAGGAACTGCTTTGAGCATTTGAAATGCCCTGTGAACATACTATGGGTTGTATCCAACTGAATCATACTCAGAGTAAACCAGCTGAAGCCTATATTTATTTGTATCCTTAATTTCAACTAGTTTGCTCTTCAGTATGAATAGCATTGGATGAAATATGACCCAAGTATACCAATTCTATGCATGCTTATGAAGAAGCCACACTCAATTCAAGGGGCTAAACCCCAATAAAATGTGCATAGCAGCCTTACAGACTGATCCTAGGTTTGCTTACCCTTAAGTAAGTCCTTGTGAGATCTGAAGAATCTACTTCTAAGTAACTGTGTGTATAAGTGAACACTTGTGCAGACTTGTTAAGGAGTCTTAACGAATTAAGTTCCAGTGATTTAAAAGTAAATATTCATATGACTGGTCTGCAAGTTATAATAATTAAATGAGCAATAACAAAAAAATTATACAGATTCAGGTAGGTAGCCGGAAATTATACAATCACCTTTAGGGATTTCACTCAAAAGGATTTAGCTATTTTAGCGAAATATGTCTCAGTGCACTATTTAAAGAAACCTTCCAGATTCAGTTGAACAGGGTTCCATTCTGAGATTTTGCAGAAATCAGTAAAAGAAATTAGGCATCCATCTATTTCTGTCCGCTTGTTTTCCTGGAGATGAAAGAGAAGTTGACATTTGTTTAGGGCTTGTAAATTCCAAACCAATTGGTTTGTGTGTCTGAATGTGAACTGAGGTCTCAATAAGAACTTCTTGCTGCTCTTTTGTGTGGCATGTGCTTCATCTTAACACCTCAATGGAGTTTAGGGAACTACTTTAAAGGATACTTTGCATTACAGTTTGTTCCAAAACTTTCACATCAAAACATCCTGGGAAGATCAGAAAGGTTTGTTAAGAACCCAAATCAACACTGTAGAAGTTACATGTGTTTTATTTATTTTTAGTCAGTGTTGATTTCAAAAAATTTTAAAATATGTTTAATATCTGCTTTTAACTTTTTATCAGAAATTTTAATGTTTTATTTTATACTGTTGTAAACCTCTTTTTCTTTAAAAAAAGTAAATGAATAAGGCCCCTAAACCCCTCCTCACACAATGCCAGGAACGTTGGGGACCAAATATTGCAGGCAGAATTTTTGTATGGATCCTACCCTTTTGAAATGTTGAGCATTGATGTGTTTAGGCAAATGTCTGAACAGTGACTTCTAAATACATGGAGCCAATCCACTGGAAATTTGTGTTGAAAAGGCTTTTCTCAAAAGAAGTAAAATAGTAGTAGTAGTAGTAGTAGTAGTAGTAGTAATAATAATAAATTTATTTATACCCCAGCCAGGGCCGGGTTCATGGTGGCTAACACCAGATATGAATTACAATAAAACGTAATAGAAAAAACAGAAACAAACAATTAATTAAAATATGGTTTAAAATAGAAGTACATTACACTCAGGCTGCAATCCAGCCACATTTATCTTGAGGTAAACCCCACTAAATTCAACAGGACTTATTTCTGAGCTAAGTATACATGTTTAGGATTACATTTTGATAAGATTGTACATGATCAAATGAAAGTACTTTTCCACACTGTAAGTAAGCATATGGAGATTATTAAAATCTTTTGAATACAATATTTTCTCAATCCTGCAGGACTGTATTTTCAACTGGCTTAACTTTTATTATAAATTTGTATCATGGATAAACTGATGAATTTCTGAGTTAATAATAGTTTTTTTAAATATGCAATTATGTTATTTCATTTGTGGTTCTTTGTGATTCTTCAGCAATGTCTTGGAGGATTACATACGTAACGGCAAGGAAATGTTTTATTTTTGTCAAAATAATTATGGTTGTAAAATATCATTTCAACACAATTATAAAATGCATACTATGTACCTTGGACTACCACAGGACGAAAGGGAGAAATGTGCTAAGAGGAAGGTACGCTTGGCAAACCCTCAATGTGATCAACTCCCAGCCGGAAACCTATTTCCCCACTGTGGAAGGATGTGTGGATCCAGAATTGGCCTCTACGGTCACTTTCGGTCTCAGTTAAAACGGTGTTCATGGAAGACAATCTTACTCAGCTATGAGTGATTGTCAAAGACGAAGACTACCACATGATTACAGATTTACAGCTATAGTGGTAAATAACATGTTCCTAAATAAATGCAGTCATTGTATTGAATTTTCTACTTCTGTCTGGAACAAGGGCTAACCAACTAGCAGCCTGGGGCCTGAACCTACCAATCTGGCACAAAATTAGACGGATCACCCTTATTATCCACTTTGACTGCTTTCCCCCTGCAGCTGCAATACAGGCAAAGGGCTCTTTACAGAGCAAACTCATCCATTCCCATGTGTTGTGAAGACCTTTCTCCCATTACCAAAGTTATCCCTAGTGAGGCCAGAGATGTAGCAATATGCAGTGGCTTAGCATGGGTTGTCAGCACCTGGGGCAAGGCAAGTAATTTGCGCCCCCTAACCCGTGGATTTGCGCCCCCTAACCCTAACCCCCAAATGTTGCGCCCGGTGCGGCCGGCCCCCCCTGCACCCCCCCACGCTACGCCACTGGCAATATGGCAGATGTCCTGTCACCTGAGTTTTAGTCTCCTTTTGTGGGGTTTTATATATTGGTGGCGTTGTGCTGCTCTTGAGTGCTGAATTACACCATATCCTATGCACTGTTATGCAACATTTTTAAGTCAATGGGAAAGAGCTTCCCTGTATAAAGTTATGCCATCCATAAAGGCATTATCAAGCAGTAAGGAGTGTAACATACATCAAATAGGAGTCACCAATGTTTGGAGGCCAATGGGTGTATTAGTGCAGTAGACCCTGGTCACATAACAGCTGTCGAGGGTGTGTGGCACAACTAACTGGCCGTTGTGGGATGTGTGACATCACACAAAATAGCTGCCACATCTAAAAGAGCAGAAAAGGGCCCACAAAATGGTGCAGCCATGTCCCCACACCATTAATGAAGGAAAGGCACCAGTGTCAGCCGCTGCTGCACTCAGAGGAAAGCTTTTTATACGCTTCTTCTGCCTAATGACACCTAATGAAATGTGGGCACGTTAAGGAAGTGTTCTTTGTAGAGGATGCTAAGCCAGTGCAAATATGAACCAAGCAAGAAGAGCAAACAGTGTCTTGTGCTCTATAGATTTTTGAGGTGATATTTATTGAGACATTTAGCAAGTGCCATAGGAGGTACTAGGGGGACGCAGGTGGCGCTGTGGGTTAAAGCCTCAGCGCCTAGGACTTGCCGATCGAAAGGTCGGCGGTTCGAATCCCTGCGGCGGGGTGCGCTCCCGCTGCTCGGTCCCAGCGCCTGCCAACCTAGCAGTTCGAAAGCACCTCCGGGTGCAAGTAGATAAATAGGGACCGCTTACCAGCGGGAAGGTAAACGGCATTTCCGTGTGCGGCTCTGGCTCGCCAGAGCAGCGATGTCACGCTGGCCACGTGACCCGGAAGTGTCTCCGGACAGCGCTGGCCCCTGGCCTCTTGAGTGAGATGGGCACACAACCCCAGAGTCTGTCAAGACTGGCCCGTATGGGCAGGGGTACCTTTACCTTTACCTTTATAGGAGGTACTGGCAAGCACACTGGTGCCTGCCGGGAATCACACTGGCAATCTCTTGGATGCAGAGTGTTTTTCTATGCTGCTGCTGACTTCCCTCTGTCAACATACCTTCACTGATGGAATGGTGCTGCCAATATATTCCACTGGTGGCAGACTACTGTTTTGCTGTCATAGCAGGGCTTTTGTCAAATCCTATAGCTCCACAACCAGTGGATCCTGCACAAAGGACTACACTCTATATTCTTCTCTCTCGTGAACAGTGAGGCATGTTTTGCCACAGCAGTCCACATTTGCACCTCAGTTGCTGCCAACTCTCTCTTTTGCATTTAACAAATAGTTAAATGAACCAAATAATAATAAAGATACAATAATTCAGTCAACATTTGTGGTTTCTATTTTTTTTTGGGGGGGGGGATAGTTTTATTGCTCATTGCTTTGTGAGAAGGTGGAGACCTTGAAGAGGATATTTATTCATTTTTTCCACAAGCCTTTCCTTTAGCAGTTGGGATTGTGCATTTACTTGCTTTTTATACAGATAGGTATAGTCTCTGTTTAATAATTTAAAGACCACTGCCTTTAGGGCAGCCTTTCTCAACCTGTGGGTCCCCAGATGTTGTTGAACTACAACTCCCATCACCCCTAGCTAGCAAGGCCAGAGCTCAGGGATGATGGGAGTTGTAGTCCAACATCTGGGGACCCACAAGTGGAGAACCGCTGCTTTTGGGGGTGTGGGTTTTACGAAGAAACTCCGTTCTTCCACGTGGCAAGGAGCTCAGTTTCTCACTTGGCTGCTTTTTACTTTCATCTGACGTGCCAGCCAACGATTTTTTTCCGCACTCCTTACCCCTTGTCAAACCACCTGCGTGTTTCCACTGCTGGGTGATGAAGACAACTTCTCAACCCAGAAAGCCGGGAAACCATTCACAGGACCAGGCTATGTGGGTCGTCGCAGCCGAAATCGCACCACCTCTTACTTCTTCAGGTGCTTCCCGGCCTCTGAACTGTCTTCAGCTTCGGTTTCGTCTCCAAAAGCCTCGACTGTAGCGGCGGCCCCACTCGGCGCATGCCTACAGGCCTCCCGCGAGCCAGCGACTAACTGCCGCCAACCTGGGCCACCCCCCCCCATCTCCCGCGAGCGGGGCGCACGCGCGTTTCTAGATCGCGAGCCGGAGAGGGAGGGGGGGCGATGAGCGTCCTGCTCCCCAACATGGCTGACTTTGACACTATCTATGAGCTGGAGGAGGAGGAAGACGAAGAGGAGGAGGAGTCCGAGACTGTGGTGAGGAGTCAGGAGCTGCCGCGGCTCCAGGACGCGCCTGAACCCGTGGCTGTGAGGGGCGCCGGGCAAATCACTGTGTAAGGAACCTGGGGAAGGGGTGACGGGGAGAGGGAGAGGGTGGCTGCTGGCTGACGGGACTGGGCAGGGGGCGGGGCGAAAGGGGGCGGGGCGAGGGAAGAAGGGGAGGGCGGCGGTGACGCGGGTGAGGGTTGTGGGGGAGGAGGGGTTTGGGCTCGCTGGCTACAGGCCTCCCTGGTGCCAAGAGTGCCTCTGAGGGAGTGCAGAGGATAGCTATCAAATTGAAAAGTTGAAAATAAGGGATTTGAAAATAAGGAATCAGCAGCCTCACCTGTCTATGGGATATCTAATAATCCGGGATAGCTGCGGGAAACGGCACTGGAATAAGAGAATTTCCCGCAAAAAAAAGGGAAGGTTGACAGCTATGGTGCAGAGAGCGCAGTTTCCTCATTCAACTCATCAGATGCTTCGGAACTCCGTGAAGCAGAGGGAGCCCCTGAGTGTGTGCAGAGAGCCATTCGTGCAGCCCTTTTCGTTTGCTTTCGTGGGGATGAGACCTTGCGAAGGAGGAGGTGCAGAGGTCCCTTCCTGCAGCACATTTCAATTCATTCTCGTTGGAAGTGCTTGCAGCTCGGGAGGGCTATGCGGGGGGTCCCTCCTGGAATATCTCACTCGGCACTAGGGCCCTGCGATCCACATGAGCAGCTTTGTACTGTGTTTTCATTTGTCGCCCTTTTTCTGGCAAATCCTCGTGCAGCAGAGGAGGCGGGCTGGGAACGGGAGAAGGGCTTTCAGATCAGAAGTTGTTTGGGGTACAGATTTATACGCGCACGTGTGGATAATGGATATATGACAAGTGCCCAATTTTATTGCTTGGAAGGGGGAAAAGAGGTTTGCTGCGGAATGAAGCAAATCTGGAGATAACACACTGAGGCTTAATTGAATGAGTTGTGGTCAACCTACAATAAATACTGTATAAAGCACAAGTCCACCCCACAACACAGACACCTGCCACATTCCCTTAGATGCCTTGGGATTCAGTTATGGCTCTCTCTCATTTGGTTGCATTAAAAAACAAAAACCCTGTTAATTTAAAACTTTTTCTAAAAAATTGCTAAGTTGGGCTGGGGAGAGGACCCATAATTATATTACTCCAATAAAACACTATTGAGGCAAGTAAAATTAGATTGATTTGAGGCCTGCAGGACTAGTAAACTGACAGCTCCAAACAATCTGGTCATGCTGTCATAAGAATCCTGGGTTTTTCTGAATGACTGCAAAATAGAATCAACCCCTCTAGGCTGGTTGGTTTGCTAACTTTTCGTCTAGCTTAATTTAGCCAGTTGAGTTCTGTACTGCAGTAAAGGCAAAAGGCACAGCTATATGGGTTTTGCATGTTTTATTCATAACAGCATTTTGATCCCACCTTTCCATTTTAATGTTAGCAGCATGTTTATTAAAAGCAACCAACATTTTAAAAGCAATATACAAATTAAAAATAGGTTGGAGCAGTACATAAAATTTATTGAAATATTGCAAAGTTTAGCAACTGAACAGGACTGATACTTTCAGTAAAGCAACAGTTCAGAAGTTGTTCTCTTTGGATCAGAACAAAAACTCTTGAGTCTCACATAACTGCTGATAGTTTACAAAAATGGGGTCATTTGAAAAAAAATACATGTATTGTTTATTTAATAAATATATTTTATGCTATGAAAACTACACTTCTTTGTTAATATTGCTCTTGAATTTTACTCTCACTTCTCCAAAAATGGTTCATGATAGTCAGTGTTGTATACTGTGCTACTGAATAGAAAAGGAACATCTTAATACAACAAGGGAACCATCTTTTATTTCTAAGAAATACAGTGGTACCTCGGGTTAAGTACTTAATTCGTTCCGGAAGTTTGTTCTTAACATGAAACTGTCTTAACCTGAAGCACCACTTTAGCCAATGGGGCCTCCTCCTGCTGCTGCTGCGCTGGCACTGCACGATTTCTGTTCTCAACCTGAAGCAAAGTTCTTAACCCGAAGCACTATTTCTGGGTTAGCAGAGTCTGTAACCTGAAGCGTATGTAACCTGAAGCGTGTGTAACCTGAGGTACCACTGTACTTTTGATTTTTACCATATCATTTTAAAAAGTATCTTCTAAACCTTTTATTAATCCTTAATAATTGTAGTCTTTTAAACACCATAAGCATTGTTTTATCATTTTATATTTATTGGATTTGCACTCAGACTCTTCGTAAGTAAGCGTACTTTGCACAGTATTTGCCAATTTGTTTCTCAGCTGTTTTCTTACAAACATCAGGTTGGATGTTTTGGATTGCACCCACTCTGTATTTCATTTTTTTCTACTCTATTTAATAAACCTTTATCACACATTATTGCTATATCTACTCCTTTTGGGAGTAGCGTTTGCATCTTGTATTTCTTGTTTTCCTACTGTCCTATATGTCATCTCAGTATATTTTCCTTCTTTCTTCTGTATTCCCATCCTGTTTGCTCAAGCCAGTGATGGTCAAACTCGGCCCTCCAGCGCTTTGGGAACTGCAATTCCCATCATATCCCTGACCACTAGTCCTGTTAGCTGGGGATGATGGGAGTTGTAGTCCAAAAACAGCTGGAGGGCCGAGTCTGGCCATCACTGGCTTAAGCTGTGCTTTGGTTCATTTTGAGAAATATGAATGCATTCAGTTCCCCATTATGCATCTCATTTCTTGTTAAATCACTGAATTATTTACAAAAAATGTTTAAATTAATACACTGGCTACATTAAATTTAATGTTTAAATTAATACACTAATTAATTCCTGTGGTTGTTTGGTGAATAGACTGTCTGCATGGTTAAGCCGTGGTTTGTTGAACAAATCATGAATTTTCCCACAGACAATCAAACAAATCATGGCTTGTTTTTCCCAAATTTGATTTATTGTCCAACCGCTCTTGCCTCGTGGCTTGTAGTTCAGTGAGTGTCTGAGGAAACCTTGGTTAAGGAAGAGTGCCAAGTTCACATGTAATCACACATAATGAAGCCATCATAGCTAATGTAAACCAAGATTCAAAAGCCATTCACAAACTGCATCTTCAAATTGTGGCCTGCTAGTAAACAAACCATTACTGAGGTGGGGAGCTTGATTCATAAATAATGCTTAACTGGGGTTTAATAAATCATAGTTTAATAACATCATCATCATCATCATCAAACCTTTATTAGCATCACTTACAAACATTCAGAATAAATAGGCCAGTGCAATCTCGTTGCCATTTCAGCAGTACAGTCATTTGCCAAAGGAAAGAAGAGGCAAGCAATCTATTTCACCTCTGTGGGTCTCCAGCAAGGGCAGGGTCCTGTAGCATAATACAGTGGTACCTTGGGTTAAGAACTTAATTTGTTCTGGAGGTCTGTTCTTAACCTGAAACTGTTCTTAACCTGAGGTACCACTTTAGCTAATGGGGCCTCATCCTGAAGCAAAGTCTTAACCCGAGGCACTATTTCTGGGTTAGCGGAGTCTGTATCCTGAAGCGTCTGTAACCTGAAGCATCTTTAACCCGAGATACCACTGTAGAGGAACTTAGCTACTGTCTTGGTGAGCTCCTGGTCTCTCGCCTGTAATAAGAAGCGAATGACCTCTGTCTCTGGTTTCCATATTGGGATACTTACATTGGAATACATAGTTGGTCTAAAAATTGTTGGTGGAGATCATCATACATTTTTAAGGACCATGTGAGCTAGAGTTTCCACCAGGTGGGCCTCACATGAGCAGACCCTATCTCCTTCTGCCATACCTGCAAACCTACCCCAAAGGAGGTTAGGATTAGAATTGAACCTAGCCAGCGAAAAAGCCCTTCTTTCTTGCGGGTTAAACAAAAATTGTAGATAATTGAGGTTAAATTCCTGCGCCCAAGAGAGTCGAAAATAAAGAAGGGAACATGTTTTTTCCACGGCTGAAATTGGTTCCTGGCGATCTATGTCCCACAGCCTAGTTTTTAACATGGCCTTGGCGATTGGAAAAGCCACAGCACCCAAGAGATCCTCTGAAAGCCCAAGTTGCCATATCTTTGTGCAAAACAATTGTAGCCCTGGGGAAGGGAAGGAGTCTGACAGAACTTTGCTAAGTAAAGTATCTTTGTCTGCTGAAAAACAAATGTTTAGCCAGCATAAAAGAAAACTCATCCAGGCAACGATCTCTAGCTTATGTTGGCCTCCCTCTAGACACAGGGCTGCGTAAGGTACACAGCGTGGGACAGCGAAAATCTTAAATAGATAGGCTGCCTGCACTCATTCCATTGACTGGGTAAACCCTGACATTTTTTTTGGGAAGCCGCCCAGAGTGGCTAGGGAAGCCCAGCCAGATGGGCAGGGTATAAATAATAAAATTATTATTATTATTATTATTATTATTATTATTATTATTATTATTATCCAGACTGAAATTCCATAGCGCAGTTGAGCTCTAACTTTGACATTAAAATGTGTTGGTTACCTCTTGTTGCAAAGAAGCGCATTATGGCCTGCATAGACAGCTTGCTGGCGTTTGCCGCCTCTGTGCAGTGCGAAGACCACCGGAGCATGTGATGGGAAAGTGATCCCCAAATAGTTGAATTCGAATACCTGCTGGATGTGTTTCCCACCAAAAACCCAACTATAGCTCTTATGATAATTCCTGAAAACCATTATTTTGCTTTTATCGAAGTTCATGCTCATTTTCATTCTAGACAGATAGTCGATACAGGCATTTAGCAGATGCTTTAAGCCAATTCCTGACCATGAGAGCAGAATCATATTATCTGCATATAGGAGAATGGGAATTTTTGATGCATTGAGTTTTGGGCTCTGAGCATCCACCAGTTTTAATGATGGGGCAAGGTCATTTAGGAAGAGATTAAAAAGAGAGGGAGCAAGAACACAGCCCTGTTTCACACCTTTATTTATAACAACAGGGTCTGACACCTTGTCCCCTGGGGTTATTCTTATACGACAGGTATTATTTGAGTAAAGGTTTTTAATCAAGTAAAGTAACCTAGGGTCTAGGCCCAATGACTCCAGTTTGGACCATAACAGCCCTCTATCAACTGAATCAAAAGCAGCCTTAAGATCTAAAAAGGCCACATATAGGCCTTCTTTATGGTCTTGCGTGTACAGTGGTACCTCGGGTTACATACGCTTCAGGTTACATACGCTTCAGGTTACAGCCTTCATTAACCCAGAAATAGTGCTTCAAGTTAAGAACTTTGCTTCAGGATAAGAACAGAAATCGTGCTCCGGTGGCGCAGCAGCAGCAGCAGGAGGCTCCATTAGCTAAAGTGGTGCTTCAGGTTAAGAACAGTTTTAGATTAAGTATGGACCTCCGGAATGAATTAAGTACTTAACCCGAGGTACCACTGTACTTGGCGGCTAAATGGGATAACACTATACAGTTATGTAAAGTGGATTTGCCTGGCCTAACCCTGCCTGCTCTGGGCCTATGATGTTGTTCACGTCAAGCCACGTGGTTAATTCGGATAATAGATGTTTTGCATACAATTTCCCAATATTTGACAATAGATTTATTGGTCGATAGTTGAACGGTATGTTTTTGTCCCCCTTTTTAAAGATTGGGATGATAATGGATTTCTGCCATGAATTAGGCATAATTCCAATTCTGTCCACCACAGTGAATAGTTCTGCTAGAATCGGAGCCCACCAGTCTGGCTTGGCTTTAATTAGTTCAGGCGGGACGGCATCAGGGCCTGCGGCTTTGCCTAGTTTCATCTGAGAAATTAAATTTTCGACTTCAGTAATGGAGACAGGGGGCCACTCAACCAGGGTCTTGGCTGTCTGATGGAATACAATCGTCGTAGAAGATCGCCTTAAAATGCTCTACCCATGGCATAGATGGAATCAATGTCAGTCGATGATCTTGGGTCTGTGGGGGGTCTGCAATAACCTTCCAAAATTTCTTATGATCATTGGTAAGAATGGCTGAAAGCAGTGAATCCCAGCAAGCCTGGTTGTATCGTATCTGGCTAAGCTGGATAGACTCCCTAACGAAATATGTGTCAGGCAATTGAGAGGTGCCTGCCTCTCTAGACTCTCAAATATTCTGCTAACCTCTACTATAATGCCTTTGATTTCGTTATCAGTCCACTCGCCAAACCCTGGTTTCTTAGGTGGCCTGTGCGAGTGTGAATGGGGCAATTTGATTATTAGAGTGTCCATAAGCTCCTCAAACCAAGTGACTCTAGCTATTGGGGAAAGTTCACCACTCCCAACCGAGATCAAGTGAATCACACGATCAGAATGCACCAAGGTTTGGAAAGACGATAGTGTATGCTCGTTAATTCGAATCCTTATGTACTGAGGACACTGTACCTGGGGGTGGGGTGGGGTGGGTTGATTATATATTCTGGCACTCTCGATGGAAAGACAAATTTACATTGAAGAGGGAGATGGTTACTAAGCATAGGATCACCTATGTGGAACTCAACCACTTGGGGCAGCAATTTAGTGGGGACCAGAATATAGTCTACCACACTATTTCCTTGTGAGGAGAGGAAGGTAAAGTTCCCAGAGCCTTTCTAGTCTGACAGCCCATTAAGCCACACCAAAACCCTGGTGGTAGTCAGCTTGGTGAGCTGTAATCCCGCCAGGTTGATTTCTAAGTCCTGTGCTTCTTGTTCCCATAAGCAGAAGTCAGGAAGAGCAGTAGAGTCCAAGATCTCCCAAGCTGTTGTATATACTTCCTTCCCTTGGCATTGGCGGGCATTAAAATCGCCTGTCAAGACAATGGGAAAATTGGGGCAAATAGTGTCCAGATTCTTGAGCACGTGTGCAAGGAGATCTCATTGATGGTTCTTGGCTATGACAGTAGAGGTGGGAGGATTATACACGTTGACTTGTAAGATTTCCTGGCTCTCCAGTTCTATATTTGTTGCTAAAATTGTGCAATTTGCATTAGTCAAGAGAATGTGTTCACATTTTATATGGGGGGCCACCAGGGTTAGCAAGCCACCCGAGGGCCTGCCTTTCTTGTGGAGTTTGACTGCCAGAACCGCAGAGGCGTTATAGTCGGCAAAGTCAATGTGCCGTGTCGACCAAGTTTCTTGTAAACAAACTATATTGTGCTCTCTTATTAACTTAACAAAGTCAGGATAGCACAACTTTGAGGATCATTCTGCCACGTTCCATGATAGCAACTTCAGGGAAGAGGGTTGCACTGGTTTCCCGCCTTGGCACAAAGTCAGTCTAAGTAGATGTCATTAGATTGGCTATCACTAGGGGCCACGGGCGGAACCTGTAGCATTTCCTCTAGTGCCTCAGGGGCGCCAGTTAGACCATGGTCCCTGGTGTCAACACTTCTTGAACTGTCTGCTGTCGACTCCTTGTTCGAAGTTGAGTAGCCAATTTTTTTGGGGGGGTGAGATCTCTAGGACTGAGAGCATCGACGGGAATATGCATCCCAGAAATCGTTCCTGGGGGTTCTTCTTCTGTTGAGGTGTCTTCTAGTGCCAGCATAACCCAAGTCAGCATTTGCGAGGCAAGATGAAGGTTGATGTACTAAGATATTAACTTTTTGCAGATGGGCTTTGAGGCAGTCCTGGAACACAGGTGGGAGAATAGGTTGCTTAGTAGTTTGTGATACATCCGGCAGGTTAGGCATTGTGTTACCTATCGGGGAGGTTTCTGGTTGGTCCTCAGCTAGGCAGAATCGTAACTCAGCGCTCGGGGTGACCAGCTTCCCAGTGTGCATCTCCTGATCGAGTTCAGATAATTCCCCAGACATCTGTGTAGTTTCTCACCTTGCTCGCTCATCCTCCTTAACTGGGGGCAAAGTCTGTTCTATTGCCAGAAGTGTGGATGAAATATCTATAGTGTCATACATGCTAATTCAGCATATAGTTGGGTCCAGTTCCTTGGTCTGCAAATGTCTGCCTTTCTTGGTTGGGTGAGTCCCTTACCGGGGATTCCTCCTGTAGAAAGGCCAGTATCTCCTCTTTTCCAGACCCATCATTATTCATATTCCTGCTGCCCACATGAGCAGGTTCATGGGGGTTTACCCTAGGCTTGTTGAGGTCATGCATCGAATCTTGAATACTGTTTGTTATTTCTTCAATTTCCTCTAATATAGAGTTAATTAGAGTTATGTTTATCGTTGCTCTTTCCTCGACATTCCTAAGGAGTGGAGATTTCTTTAGAGTCACTCTTTGAGGCCCTCCTCTATTAGCTGCAGCTGTGTTAGTATCAGTCAGAGGAACTGGAAGATTTCCACGTTGGCTTAACCTTGAAGGTGGTGCAAAGCTTGGGTTGGGGGATAGTTTAATAAGCCACGGTTTAGCATTATGTGGGAACCAGGCCAATATTCATTCAGACTAAGCAGAGTACTTGCTTTTCTTGCGTTCTGCTCAGCATACCTCCTTCCCTAGCCACCAATACATTCATAGTTACATTCTTATTTCAGACATTGTGCTATATTAGTTGCAGCCCTTTTCCTTTCTGACCTATGTTTATGTAGGATGCTCATTTCAGCCTGTCAATCTCTAAGCCTTTTCAAGGAGCAAAACCTCATATATTATATAATGCATCACATGCAGGACCTGCTTTTTCTGTAGGATTTTTTCCTCCCTGAGGTACTGTTTGCAAACAGTATCCATTACGTACTACTGTTCCCATTTTTACATAATACTATGCTATTTCATTCATCCAAAAGCCTGAGGTGGCACAAAATTGAGAAAATCACTTGGTGGTGCCAAGTATTGGTCTCCCACTGGGCACAATTATGTGAAAGATTACAAACTGCCTCCATTTTGTCCGGCTTTCAGAGGGCAAATCTATTTTATCCATCATTGGGTGGGGCATAGGGCCAGCCCTGGCACTGACCTCCGAAAGCCGGGAAATCTCTCTATGCATGGGAATAAATAAATAGAGATGGGGTTTACTTCACTCTCCATTTGTTTATTTACTTCCCTCTGCAGCTCTTGATACTCTAAGCCATTTCTACCCTGCCTCCCAAAAGCTGCACGTGTTGCTGCCTAACCCTGCCATTGAACGGCTGAGAGCAACCTGGCAGCTTGGATGCCCATGGAAAAACAGACTGGGGTCATTTACTTCTGAGTTAAAAGAAATAAAAATAAACCTTGCCATGTTGTTTAAGCCTATTTTCTACCTTCTCTCCTTCTGTGTGTGTGCATCTCTCTCCTGTCTGTTAGGGGATGTTTTTTCACCTCTCCTTTGATATCCATCCTGTACATCTATAGCTTTAATTTTAGAGAAAGTGTGCTAATTTAAATATTATCCCTACAGTAAAATAAAAGTTGTAACAATATGTTAAAGGTAAGAACGGTAAACATTTTAAAGTTTCAGATGCCAAAGTAGTAACAGTTGCTTGGACATTAGCCCATTCTCTGCCTCATAATTCTATCCTTATTTCAAACAATGTATTATACTGGTATATAATGATGTTTATCTGGTGACATGTCACATCTCCCACCCCTACTTGCAGCCCTTTCCCATTCTGACCTTTGTTTATGTAGGATGCTCATTTCAGTTTGTTAATCTGCAGGCCTTTTCAAGTAGCAGAAGCTCATAAATCATAGAATTGTAGAATTGTGGAGTTGGAAGGGACCCCAAGGGTCATCTAGTCCAACCTGCTGCAGTGCAGGAAGCTCAGCTAAACATCCATGACAGATGGTCATCATATAATACATTGCATGTAGGGCCTGCTTTTCTCATAGGGATTTTTCCTCTTGAGGTATTTACTCTGTTTCCAGTCCATTATTGCTGTTTTCATTTTTACACAGTGCTAAGCTTTTTCTTTCCACTATAAGTGCTAGCTGTGCAATATTAAGAAGATCCACTTGGTGGCACCACATATTAGCTTCGTATAATGCATTATTTTGTGAAAGATTACAAAAGTGCAGGCAGCGCAAGGGCTCTGTGCTTGCCCATCTTTGGGAAGCAGTGAATGTCTCCATGACTGTGCCAGAGTTCTAGATCTTCCTTCTCGAATCCTCACTCAGCCTGCGCAGGTGGGGCTTGCTTGGAAGTCAAAACTTGTCCCATATAAAAATAGGCTGGGATTATTTACTTCTAAAGTTAAAGATAAAAATAAACCTTGCCCTGTTGCTTTAGCCCCCTTCCTCCCTTCTTCCTTGCTGTGTATGTGTGCACACTTGTATGTATTCAGACATTGTGTTACATCAGATGTTTAGCTGGTGAGATATCACAATGTTGGAAACCAGACAGTGTCCAGACCTAGTTGCAGTCCTTTTCTTTTCTGGGTTTACCATATGCAGGATGCTCATTTCACTCTGTCTATCTCCAAACCTTTGCAAGGAGCAGAACCTCATATGTGATATCATACACTACATGCAGGACATGCTTGTATGGTTTTTTTTTCTCCTGTGGCACCGCCCTCCTAAAGCCAGCAGAAACCTTATGTGATCCTAGTTTATGCAGGTGTCTCTATGTGTGGGAATAAATAAATGGAGAGTGGGTGTCCTTCACTCTCAGTTTAGTGTTTGCTTCCCTCTGCAGCTCCTGACCTTTTGTGCTAAGCCTTCTGAAAGTCGCATACGTTGCAGTCAAACACTGCATTTTGAATGGCTGCTGCCCTGAACTAGGCTATATTACAAGCTGCCACTTGTCACATGGAAAAATAGGCAGGTTATTTACTACTGAGTTAAAAATAATAATAAACTTTGTTCTGTTCTTGAAGCCTAGTTTGTACCTTCTCCCCTTCTCTGTGTGTGTGTGCTCCTGTGTGTGTGTCTCTCTTGAGAAGATCCATTTTATGTGATGTTGGAGAGTGGCTGGTACCGCCCTCCGAAAGTCCAGAAACCTTATGCCTTTGCACAGATGTCTCTGCGCAAGGGGAATAAATAAATGGATAAACGGTTTCCTTTCTTCTCCATTTATCTATTTATTTCTCTCTGTAGTTCGAGAGACTCATAAGCCCTTTCTGTCTCACATGGCAAGAGATGCGAATGCTGCTGTCCAGTGCTGCTTTGAATAACTGCTGCCTTCAGTTGCTTAAGCCTTGTTTTTTCCTTCTCCCCTTCTGTATCTGTGTGTGTGTCTCTCTTGAGAAGATCCTTTTTATCTGACTTTGGGAGGGTGACTGGTACCACCCTCCCAAAGTCCAGAAACCTTATGCCTTTGCGTAGATGTCTCTGTGCACGGGGAATAAATAAATGGATAAACAGTTTCCTTTCTTCTCCATTTATCTATTTCTCTCTGTAGTTCCAGAGACTCATAAGCCCTTTCTGTCTCACATGGCAAGAGATGCGAATGCTGCTGTCCAGTGCTGCTTTGAATAACTGCTGCCTTCAGTTGCTTAAGCCTTGTTTCTTCCTTCTCCCCTTCTGTATCTGTGGGCATGCTTGTGTGTTTTTGTCTCCCTCATGTCTATCAGGGAACATTCTCTCACATTTCCTTTGATATCTATGCTAACAATTACATCTACAGCTTTAATTTTAGAGAAAGTGTGCTAATTAAAAAATTATCTGTATCAGAAATTAACAGTTATAACAATATGTTAAAGGTAAGTAAATATTTATGTTTCAGACCTCTAAATAGTAGCAGTAGCCGGGACATGGGTCCATTTGCCTTTACATAGTTTAATCCTAATTTCAGACACCGTGCTCTATCAGTATTTCTTGATGCACACCTACTGGTATACTACAGTGTTTAAAGCCAGACTTGATGTTGGATACTCATTTAAATCTATCAGTCTCTGTGCCTTTTCAAGGAGCAGAACCTCATCTTTCATATGATATATTGCATATAGAACCTGCTTTTCTTGTAGGGATTTGTCATCCCTCAGGTGCTTAATGCTCTTCACATGCCATTATTGCTGCTCTCATTTTTACACCGCGCTATGCTTTTTCATTCATCCAAAAGTCCTAAGTGGTGCAATATTATGAAGATCCGCTTGGGGTGCCAAATAGCACCCACAAACCGCCATTTTATAAAAAATAACAGTGCCTCCATTTTGTCTGGCTTTTGGAGGGTGGCGTAAGGGCTTGGTCGCCACCAGAGCCCTGGCACTGCCTTCCCAATGACGGAAGCATAGTAAGTGCTTGCCCATTTTTTGGAAGAAGGGAAGGGCTCTAGGACTATCCCTGAGCTAGAGGGAGATGGCACACCCTTGAAAAAATCTTTTGCAATCACAGCTTTGTACAGGTGCCTGTGCCCTTTCTGCCTTGCCTCCCAAAAGCAGCTCATGTTGCTGTCCAGCACTGCCTTCAGCCAGGGCTCGCTTCTGGTTATTTACATCTGAGTTAAAAATAATAATAAAAAGCTTGCTCTGTTGTTTAAGCCTCCTTCCTCCCTTCTCCCCTTCTCTCTCTGTGTGTGCTTCTGTATGTGTCTCCTTTGTGTCTGTAAGGGAACCCTCTCTCACCTTTCCTTTCATACCTGTGCTGTTAATTATTTCTACAGATTTAATATTTAAAAAGTGTGCTGATTTAAAATTTATCTGTGCTATAAAATAACAGTGGTAACAATAAGTTAAAGCTAAGTAAATATAAGAACTTTGAGGAGCAGCAGTTGCCAGGACATTGCCCCATTCATCTCTATATAGTTTCATCCTTATTTCAGACATAGTGTTATATTGGTATATTGCGATGTTTAGCTGGTGACATATCACAATGTTGAAAACCAGACATCGTCCAGACCTACTTAGTCTCTCAATCTCCATGCGTTTTGAAGGAGCAGAACCTCATTTATGATACATTGAATATAGGACCTGCTTTTCTTGTAGGGTTTTTTTTCTCCCCTGAGGTGCTTAACACTGTTTTTAACCCCATTATTGCTGTTCTCATTTTTAAACAGCACAGTGTTATTTCATTCATCCAAAAGTCATAGTTGATGCAATATTATGAAGATCCACTTGGTGGTACCACATATTAGCTTCACACAGGGTGCCATTTTGTAAAGATTACAAAGTGCCTCCATTTTGTCTGGCTTTTGGAGAGCGGGGTGGAGGCTCTGGGATACTGCCATAGTCCTTGCACTGCCTTCCTAATTACGGAAGCCTAAGAAGTGTTTGCCCATCTTTGGGAAGGGCTCTAGGACCATGCCAGAACCCTGAATCTTCCTTCCAGAGCCAGAGCAGTGCCGCAGATTTCCTGCACAGAACAATGACAGTCCTGTACAGGGGTTATTTACTTCTGAGTTAAAAATAATAATAAACCTTGCTTTTTGTTTAAGCCTCCTCCCTCCATTCTCCCATTTTGTATATGTGTGCAGGGTTGTGCGCCTGTGTCTCCCCTCATGTCTATTAGGTGATATTTTCTCACATTTCCATTGAAATCTATGCCACTAATTATATAGCTTTAATTTTAGGGAAAGTGTCCTAATTTAAAAATTACCATAAAACAACAGTTGGAACAATTTGTTAAAGGTAATACAGACCTCTAAGTAGCAGCAGTTTCCAGGACATTACCCCGTTTGTCTCTTCATAATTTCATCCTTATTCAAACATTGTGTTATATCAGTATATCACAATGTTTAACTGGTGACATATCGCGATGTTGAAAACCAGGCATCGTCCAGACCTAGCTGCAGCCATTTTCCTTTCTGTAGGATACCATTTCAGTGTGTCAATCTCCATGCATTTTCATTTATCAAAACATACATTACAGGTAGGACCTACATTTCTCAATGGGGGCAGAGGTTCCTCCCTGAGGTACTTAACACTGTTTCTAGTCCATTATTGTTGTTCCCATTTTTAAACAACACAGTGTTAAATCATTCATCCAAAAGTCCTAGGTGGAGCAATATTATGAAGATCCACTTGGGGGTGCCAAATAGCGGACTCACAAGCCGCCATTTTATAAAAGATAACAGAGCGCCTCCATTTTGTCTGGCTTTTGGAGGGTGGCGCAAGGACTTTGGCACAGCCTCCCCTAAGCCGGAAGCTCAAGAAGTGCTTGCCCATCTTTGGGAAGGAGGGAAGGGCGCTAGGACCACAACAGAGACCTGAATCTTCCTTCCCACAGCCAGAGCAGTGTTAGCATTACAGTTCCCTAAGCTGAGATGCCACAATTTTTGCAAGATCCATAACTGAGAAACTCCACTTGTGGGTGAGAAATATTGGCCTCAAAAGGTTTGGATGGACAGTATGAGGGTTCTGAGGTGCTGCCATGGCCCTGACACTGCCCTCCAAAGCTGGGAAAGCCTTATGAGATTGCAGTTTTGCACAGGTGTCTCTATGCGTGGGAATAAATAAATGGAGAGTGGGTTTCCTTTTATTTAAATTAATCTACTTACTCCCCCCCACACACACACCTCCTGACACCTGAGCCCTGCTGGGTCCCTCACATGGAAAAATAGATTGGGGTCATTTACTTCTGAGTTCAAAATAATAATAATAATAAACCTTACCCTGCTGTTTAAGCCTCATTCCTCCCTTCTCCCCTTCTCTCTGTGTGTTCCTTTTTCTGGGTTTCCTCAAATGTGCCTCTATTTTGTCTGACTTTGGGAGGGCAGGTGAAGTGATCTCTGAGAGCCCTGGATCTTTCTTCATAGACAGAAGAACAGCACAGAGAAATTGAGGTGGCAAAAATGTGAGAAGATCCATTTTATCTGACTTTGGGAGGGTGGCTGGTACCGCCCTCCCAAAGTCCAGAAACCTTATGCCTTTGCGTAGATGTCTCTGTGCACGGGGAATAAGTAAATGGATAACCGGTTTCCTTTCTTCTCCATTTATCTATTTATTTCTCTCTGTAGTTCCAGAGACTCATAAGCCCTTTCTGTCTCACATGGCAAGAGATGTGAATGCTGCTGTCCAGTGCTGCTTTGAATAACTGCTGCCTTCAGTTGCTTAAGCCTTGTTTCTTCCTTCTCCCCTTCTGTATCTGTGGGCATGCTTGTGTGTCTTTGTCTCCCTCATGTCTATCAGGGAACATTCTCTCACATTTCCTTTGACATCTATGCTACCAATTACATCTACAACTTTAATTTTAGAGAAAGTGTCTTAATTTAAATATTATCCTTACTATAAAATAACAGTTGTAACAATATGTTAAAGGCAAGAGATATTTATAAGTTTCAGATGCCTAAGTAGCAGTTGCTTCCATCCGTATTTCAGACATTGTGTTATGCTGGTATACCGCGATGTTTAGCTGGTGAGGTACCACGATGTTGAAAACCAGACATTGTCCAGCCCTAGCTGCAGCCATTTTCCTTTCTGGACTATGTTTATGTAGGATATTCATTTCAGTCTGTCAATCTCCATGCTTTTTCAAGGAGCAGAACCTCATATATGATACATTGCATATAGGACCTCCTTTTTTTGTAGGGATTTTTCATCCCTCAAGTGCTTAATGCTGTTTGCAGTCCATTATTGCTGTTCTCATTTTACGCAGCGCTATGCTATTTCATTAATGCAAAAGTCCTAAGTGGTGCAATATTATGAAGATCCACTTGGGGTGCCAAATAGTGGACTCACAAGCAGCCATTTTATAAAAGATAACAGTGCCTCCATTTTGTCTGGCTTTTGGAGGGTGGTGCAGGGGCTCTGGGATGCCAGAGCCCTGGCATTGCCTTCCCAATGACGGAAGCATAGTACTTGCTTGCCCATTTTTTGGAAGAAGGGAAGGGCTCTAGGACCCCGCAGTAGCCCTGGATCTTCCTTCCCTGAGCCAGAGCTGTGCCCAAGGTTTTCCTCCACAGTTATATCTTTCCAGTTGTATCTTTCAATAGATCGTCTATAGTCCACCTTTAGGAAATTGAGATAAGGGCTCTGGGATGCCCTCTAGCACCACCATCCCTAAACCCGGAAAACCTTATGGGATCACAGCTTTGTTCAGGTGTCTCTGTGAGTGGGAATGAGAGCAAAGGAGGGTTTCCTTTGTTCTCCATTTATCAATTTACTCTGTTCTGCAGCTCCTGACACTTGAAAGTGCTTTCTGCCTCATCTCTGAAATGATGCATGCTACCGCCCTCATCCGGGGCTCGCTTGGAAACAAAGTCTTGTCCTATGGAAAAATAGACTGGGGTTATTTTACATATGAATAAATAATAAGAATAGAAACCTTGTCCTGTTTAATCTTTCTTCCACTCTCTTGCATTCCTATTTCTGTGTCTGTTAGGGAACCTTCTCTCACCTTTCATTTCATATCTATGCCACGTATTACTTCTACAGCTTTAATTTTAGAAAAAGTGTAATAATTTTAAAATTATGTGTTCTACAGAATATTGGAACAATATGTTAAAGGTAAGTAGATATTTATGTTTCAGAACCTTAAGGAATAGCAGTTGCCGGGACATAGCCCCATAGTTCCATCCTCATTTCAGACATTGTGTTATATTGGTAATATCGCGATGTTTAGGTGGTGACATATCACAATGTTGTAAACCAGACATTGTCCAGCCCTAGCTGCAGCCATTTTCCTTTTTGTAGGATGCTCCATGTAGGATCTGCTTTGGGGAACGGGGCGGGGGGGGGTTCTTAACGTTTCCAGTCCATTATTGTCGTTCTTATTTTTACACAGTGCTATGCTATTTAATTAATCCAAAAGTCCTAGAAGGTTCAGAATTGAGAAGATCCACGTGGGGGCACCAGATATTAGCATTCCAAAGGCTCCATTTTGTGAAAGATTACAAACTGCCTCCATTTTGTCTGGCTTCCAGACCCCTGGCACTACCCCCTCCCACGAAGGATAGTAAGTGCTTGCCCATCTTTGGGAAGGAGGGAAGGGCTCTAGGACCATGCCAGAACCCTTCCTTCCCAGAGCCAGAGCAGTGCAGGCGGAACAATAGAACAAAGGCAGAAAAACAAAGCCGGGAAAACCTTATGCCGTGGTTCCGATGTTTCTCTGTGTTGGAGTAAATAGAGGGTTTCCTTCACTCTCCATTGCTCTGCAGCTCCTTAAACTTGAAAGTCTATTTTGCCTCGTTTCTCAAGAGCTGAGCTGTCCAGTGCTGCCTTTGAACTGCTGCTGGTCTCAGCTGGGATTGGCTTGGAAGTCACCACTTGTTCCATAGAAAAATAAATGGCGACTATTTACTTATAATAATAATAATAATAATAAAAAATATTGCTCTGTTGAATCTTCTCTCGTGCCTTCTCAGCTACTCTCTCTCTCTCTGTGTGTGTGTGTCTCCCTTGTGTCTGTAAGGGAACCTCCTCCCACCTTTCCTTTCATATCCATGCTACTAATTACTTCTACAACTTTAATTTTAGAGAAAGTGTCCTAATTTAAAAATTATTTGTATTTTAAAATAACAGTGGCAACAATATGTTAAAAGCATGGGGGGAATTAAGTTTCAGACCCCTAAGTAGCACCAGGTGCCAGGACATTACCCCGTTCACCTCTTCATAATTCCATCCTTATTTCAGGCATTGTGTTATATTGGTATATCGTGATGTTTTGCTGGTGATATACGACTATTTTTAAAACCAGACATCATCCAGCCCTAGTTACAGCCTGACCTATATTGATGTAGGGTGCTCATTTTAGTTTATCAGTCTCCATGTGTTTTCAAGGAGCAGAGCGTCATTTATCATATGATACATAGGACCTGCTTTTCTTACAGAGTTTTTTCTTCCTTGGGGTACTTAACACTGTTTGTAGTCCATTATTTCTGTTCTCGTTTTTACGTACGGTAGTTAATTTCATGCATTCAAAAATCTGAGGCGGTGCAAAATTGAGAAAATCCATCTGGTGGCGCCAAGTGCACAGTGCCACTTTATGAAAGGTTACTGTTTTTTTTTTACTGCAAAGTTTTCCTGCAATGGGGGCCAAGCCATGGTGGCTTGAGAAGAACCAAAATCTTTTCATGAATGTGTGCCTGTGTATCTCTCATGTCTTTGTCCCTTTCCTCTCTTCTCCGCTTCTGTGTGTACACACATGTATGCGTCTCCCTCTATGTTCCCCATTTTCTCCTCCTTACCATCGTACTCTCCCTAATATTCCCCTGACCCTTTGCTTTCTCACACATTCCCCTCCCACACCCCCTATGCTTCCTTATGTGCTTCTTCACCTTCCTTTTTGTTCCCTCTGGCCCACACCCACTGGTGAAAAAGGAGAGAAGTGTTTTCATTTCCATTTCCTGGAGTTTACGTTTTTGGTGCCCCATAAATAGCTTCCCTCCGTATTAAAAATACAGGTTGATGGTTTTTTTTTTTAAAGAAGGAGGTTATCTCTTTGCCACATAGTTTCATCTTTATTTCAGACATTGTGATACATTGTTTTATTGTGAAGTTTAGCTGGTGATATCTAACCTGATGTTGGAAACCAGACATCGCCTAGCCCTGGTGTATGCAAGGCAGGTAGCAAAGCCAAAATGACACTGCTGTGATTCCATCCTGTGAGGGACCCACTGGGATTACTGTTAAGATGTTGTGTCATTTTGTCATCCAAAGGGAGCTCAACAGTAAAGTGGGGGGGGTGTTCAAAGTGCAATAATTTTTGCATCGGTTTTGTTGAAAGGATTATGCCCCTAATTCCTAGAGTCATATTCAGCTGATGAGTCTCACTAGCAGAATCCCAAGAAAGGACTGCACAGCTTTAACCCTCTCCCCCCACATGCCCCCCCCAGATTGCCTCTATGAGGGTCACGAGAAGCTCTGGAATAGGATATGGGGAGAGAAGAGGGGGGATCATTCTGTCTGAAACAATTGTCAAGAGCTATGTTGAATTCCTCCTTTAGTTTTCAGGTTCTGCAATAATCTCAGCAAAGTACTCTTTACAGTTCATCTGGCTGTGGGCATAAGCAAGAAACAGATGAACTTTATAGTCACTACTTAATACAAATAGAAACATCAATTGCCCTAATAGTCTATAACCATGAAAGTGGGAGGAAGGTGCATGCCTTTGGATGTGGTTTTTAAATTAAGTGTTAATAAAAGGAGCTATGTTCTCTGCACGTTTTCAGTAGTACTTTAAAATGTACTATGAACACTTGAAAGCTGATGTGGAAAGTAGCAGCGATATATAACTTAATGGCGTTAGAAACAAGTTAGGTGGAAATACTTTTTCTCTTTTGTTTTTTAAGGTTTGGCTTAACCAACAAGTTTGACACCGAATTTCCCTCTGTTCTGACAGGGAAGGTAAGTCAGCACATGTACCCCGTGTAAATTGCAAAAATGCTTTTCTTTCAGTCGGCTGAATGTCTTAAATGTTGAAAGAACTGAAAGATCTGGTGATCCTGACCTGTACTCCTATATTTTGAGATCCAGCCACTGATTTTCATGGAATTTACATTCAAGTTAATGTGTAGTGGAGCAGAGTACCAGGTGTTGGTTCGTTGACATCTTAGTCACTTCATCTTATTGGATTCAAGATTCATTTAGCTCTTCCCAGAATCCTCATTTTGTTTTATTTCTTCTCTCTTACATCTATAATTTCCACAAATCTTGTTTCAGTTTTCTAATGTCCTGGCACACAACTAATACCTTGTGCAATAGGGATCTGTACATTTTTAAATGTAAAGTGCCTTGTACATTTTAAGCACTAACAAATTATAAATGATGCTGCTGTCTGGAACACATATTATCTTTGGTTCTGTAACTACCATCCATTTCATTTTCAACACAGGCATAATTTAAAATACTTAAGTTAATGTTAGTAGCAATTACCATGCAACACTTTTAATATCATGGAATTCTGGGTTATAACAATGCCAATACATACTAATTTTAGCAATAGTAAAATATTGCTGAGTTATAGCAAGTATTGTGAAGATATTCTGCTGAGTGTGGTTTGTTCCTTATACAGTATATTTAATCCTGTACCTTTACCTTTATATTTAAAAAAGATATTTGTAGGATTAAGATGCAACAGAACAATTACGTTTAAACTCCACATTTCAGATTGCTGGATTGCTTTTTAATATTTGAATTCTTATATTATTGATCATACATGTTGACATTACAAAGTATCTTCATAAATAAAGAATGTGAACATATTTTGTGTAATTATTTTTTTAACTGAGATAACTGGATTGAGATTTTGTTTTAATTTGTACAAAAGGAAGTTTGTAAGTAGGAAGCCTATGATAAACTTTAAAAAGACAAGATGAAGAATGGGGATAGGTCTCAAAATATAGTCCCTAACAATAAATTTTATTTCCCTCCTCTTCGACTTTACAATCATTCTTTTTCCTTGGTAAATCTTTGAGTTCACCCCGAACTCTTGTCCCCCTTTTTTTTGTTCAGTTAATTCTTTTAATGGATATGTTGGTAATCTTCTCAACATGCAACAGAATTGCATGTTCAGGCAAGAAGTCTCAGTCCTAGCTTTCAGTTCTTAGTTGATGGATGAAAATATTGGTTTGTGATATATGGCCTTAAATCTGCCACTTCCCTGTCACCTTGATCAATCAATAATCCTTTAGGGGGAAAGTCCAGTTTCCTGTCCTGATCTTAAAACAACAAGGACTTCTGTGGGGAAATTGGTGTCCAGTGCAAGGAAGTGTAAGTCATAAAACATTCCCTTCGTATTGTAATTTGGCACAAGGCGTGATTGATTGGGCTGTGATTATGATGGCCAAAGAAGGGAAAGGGAGCCTGCTGGTCATTGCTCCTTTCCTCTCTTGTATCCTGTTGTAAAATATTATGACCCTTCCCTTCACCTTTATTCCCCTTTATGGTGTACTGGGCCGAAAAGGAATCTCTTAGAATGCTGTCTGGGTGTTTGGGTTGTTTTTCCTCCAGAAAATTTCTAATTTCCTAAAACACTGTTTTACTGAGGACCACTATTGTGGTCACTTGCTCCTTGAGGACCATCACGTTTCCGTACCTTGCGACCTTTGTGTGAAAAGGATTCCATAATTCACACATTCAGCATTATCCTAAGGACTGTGGGGCTTACCGTAGCCTGCTAAAACTGTATTTGCAGAGAGAGTGGGGGAGAGAGAAAGAGCTCACTTTTTACTGTGTTTAACATTGATTATGATGATGATAATAAGAATAACTGATTTGGTATGAAGTTGATGTATTTAAATCTATTTATGCAGGTAAGAAACACAAGTAAGAATACCAAAAGTGTCTGTAGAGTAACTAAAACAAAAATTTCATCCTTAGTGATTACTGTATTTTCTCACACACAAACTGGCAGTAGAGTTCTAATTCCTGACAGCCTTTACAATATTTTTTTTACAATCAAGCAGCATATAAATTTTATGAAATAAATAAATCCCAGAATTATATTTTCTTTTTCTACTTCCTCTCTATATACGTGGCTCCCAGTATGGGTTTATCTCTTGTTTTTCCAGGTTGCTCCGGAAGAATTCAAGACAAGTATCAGTCGTGTAAATGTATGTTTAAAGAAGAATCTCCCTATCAGTGTAAAATGGCTTCTCTGTGGCTGTTTGTGCTGCTGCTGCACGCTTGGCTGCAGTCTGTGGCCTGCTGTCTGTCTGAACAAAAGAGTAAGTACACATACAAGGCTACTAGTGTTACCAGCAGCTACCTGAAGTTGCTTGACCTCTTAATTTCTTTATTGCTTTTAGATCATTAGTTGCACAAACCTTTGTTCTTGAATATATATCAAAATAATTCACATCTTTCTTGTACTGACCCTAGAACATCTGTGCTTTTCTGTCAGCATTTTTCTCATTATTTTTTCAAACAACAAGAACTCTATTACTCTGATTTATATCCAAATGATAAAAATTCATTACAACACCATGATATGCAGAATTTATTCTTTTAATTAATTGATTCATACATTATTTTCTTTTCTAAACAGTCCTGTGTGACTCATGGCCTTAAATTCTTTACTTGCCCATTAAGTTATTTCTGTAGAAATACAATCAATACTTCTAGATGCCTGAATTTGTTCAGTGTCCTTTCAATAAACCCTAAGTGCCTTGGTTTTGCCTTCTTGAGGCTTTCAAAGCTCTTGTCACCCAAACCTTAGCTAATTGGTCATAATGCATTCATTTTGATAGAGAGCAGAAGACAGCACAGGTTTGGAAAATAAGAAAGGTACAGAATTATGCCTGTTTTAGGCAGATCTCTAGGAACCTCTACTCACTTTAAATTAGAGAAATGAAGGTCATAGCTATTTCAGTAGGCCCAGTATTAAATCTGGTTGGTATATTCTTGCTTGAGTGTTAATTCACTTCAAACCAGTTGCCACCAAGATCACCCTGTGCACTTGTGCCAAAACTCCAATAGTGTTGCAACTGAATCCCATAGGACTATTCCATCAGGTCATAGAGCAGAGGGGCAGAAAAGAAGCAGGGCTATGATGGGAGTCTCAGGTGAGATACCCACACAGTGGAAGTTGCTTCCAGTACCAGTAACCACATGTAAGCTGAGAAAGGTTCAGATAGTTTACTATTGCAGAAGATAAGGCCCAGTAAAACAGTTATGGACGTAGATATATACAGCTTGTAGGTTTTTGCAGATAGATATATACAGATGCATACAACTACAAAGTACAGTATCTTGGTTGCTTTAAATAACTTGTATTTTGGTTGCTTTAAATAACTTATAACATGTAAAAATGTAACAGTGGACAGGTAACATCGACATACTAACCAACAGACAGACAGACAAACTGCAGACCTACTGGTTGACACATGGAGCTGCCATGACATATCACAGATATAGTCAGAACACTGGCTTGTCTGACCTTGTACCTGTGATTAGCTCATCCATGGAATAATTTACACTCATGAAGGAAATTAACCCATTCTCATTTCCAGTTACTCCACCAGGCTATTCCGTAGCCCCTGCTAACAGGCCTTTGGCCCTCCCATCAACTATCACTTGGTGGGAGCCCTTCTGTCAGGCTATCTGTACTGTTTCCATCACAGCTGGTCTTTATAAGAACTGTAACTTTAAGAACTGGTGCCTCACCTTCCTTTCCCCCCCTCCTCCTCCCTTTCCCCTTGTGTATTATGTCTTCAGACTGCAAGATTAGGATAGAAATACTTTACATAATATGGCATAAGCCATGGGTGGAAAACCTGTGACTCTCCAGATGTTGCTGGACTCCATCTCTCCTCAGCCCCATCCTGCATGGACAATGATCATGCAGTGATAGGAGTTGGAGTTAGCAATATCTGGAGGACTACAAGTTCCCCAGCACTGATATAAACTTATGACTCCTAATATGTTTCTTGGCTGAACTACTTCAGACTGCAGTTAGAGGTGGCATGAGTGAATGCTCCCTCCAGCAAAAAAATTAGTCCCTGTATATAGAAAATTTTCTGGAGAAGGCTTTGTTAAAAAGCTGCTCTCTTGTTTCATAGTGCTTCCTACACAGCCTAAGAACATCAGACCCCTGCTGGATCAGGCCCAAGGTGGATCTGGTCCAGCATTCTGCTCTCACAATGGCTAGCCATATTCCTATGGGAAGCCCACAAGCAAGATATGAGTGCAATAGCACTCTTCGGCTCTTGTTCCCCAGCAATATGACTAGGAACAAGTATATAGTGAACGTTCATAATATAGTTTCCCCACTGTCATCTATCTTGAATTGGAACAGTCCAGATATACTTTTTACTTTGAGGCTAGACACTAATGATTATCAAAATTCCTGACCCCTGTGCAACTTCTGTAAATACTGCAAGCAGTCTGGTCATATATTTCATTTTACATTAATTTTTATTGCTTGCTTGCTTGCTTGAATTTATATACCTTCCTATACCCAGAAGCCTCAGGATGGTTCACAGAACAAAATATATAAGAATGGCCTTGTTGGATGAGACCAAAGGCCGATATAGTCTTTCCCATAGTGACTAATCAGATGCCTTTAGGAAGCCCACAAACAGGGTATGAGCACAACACTTTCCGCTCTTGTTCTTCACAGCAAACAGTGTTCAATGTGGACTATATTGAAGCTGGAGAAGACTGTGTTTTTTATTCTGTTGTGTTTTCCTTCATTCTATCTTATTTGTGTAGAGCCAAAGAGATGAGAGATCCTTTGCAGAATTCCTTGTCAATTGCAACAGACACATGGGCCAGTTTTATGGGCCATATTTAAGGAAACTGATTGAATCCATATTCTAATGCTATTTTGGTCATCTTTCCTAGACTAGAAGATCAATTGAGAAGTTGTTAGAATGGGAAAATAACAGACTATATCATAAGGTAAGAAGGGAAGTGGCTGCTTTAATCATGGTGGAGTGTTTCAGGGGTTTTTTCAATTTTAGTGTGAATACATTTATTATAAGCAAATACTATGCAATTAGCAAAGACACATCGCTGGATTAAAGATGCTTCTGTATTGCTTATGTGCCCCAGTTGTAGCCTTACAAATGCTAATATCCCAAATGGACAGATAAAATAACTATACACAGAGATAGTCATGTTACATTATGCTAAATATTATGCTCCCATTAAGGTAATGCTAAACATTATATTACTTTCCTAGCTTGGTTTGCACTGGAAGTTGAGTAAAAGGAAATGCGAAACTAGCAATATGATGGAGTATGTAAGTACTTTATACTTCTCTGTTAACAGATTGTTGGTTACAAAGGTGTTTCCCTATTTTTCTGACTGATTTGTCAATTAATTGCTCTTACTTTGAACAAAACACTCTTGGCTTTTCTGTTCTGTGCATACTAATTTGGGAATAAGCCCCACTGAAATCTGTAGGAAATCCTTCTAAGTAAACCTGGATAGGATTGGTTATGTATCCGTCTGTTTAATTCACTGGGGCACTCTCTTTTCCAAAAAGTCTGCCTTATTTCAACATTTGAAGAAAGTTGGTAGCATTGAGATGAATGGTTAATATGATACAGTGGTACCTTGGGTTAAGAACTTAATTCGTTCTGGAGGTCCATTCTTAACCTGAAACTGTTCTTAACCTGAGGTACCACTTTTGCTAATGGGGCCTCCCACTGCCGCCGTGATTTCTGTTCTCATCCTGAGGTAAAGTTCTTAAGCCGAGGCACTACTTCTGGGTTAGCGGAATCTGTAACCTGAAGCGTCTGTAAAACGAGTTGCCACTGTATTGTGCTTCCAAGCTGTAGTTTCAGACCAGTTCCTTGCCTCCAGTTACTCATGTGGTGCAAATTAGATAGGTGGGAAAGAGCTGTCTCTCTCCTCTCCTCTCCTCCCTACCCCCCCCCCCCCGTCCCCTTTCCTTTCTGTTCATTCCATATATGTTGGTTTCACCAGTTACCGTACATGCTGTATTGGACTTCCACTTTTTTGGCACTGGGTCCTCATGCTGCTAATGGTGCAGATTGATTTTCTTCTGAAGTTGTCTGTTTGTCCTGTGGATATCATGAATCTACATTTACCTTTGTCGCCGTTGTCATCCCCCCTCCCATCATTAACCATTCTGGTTCATATATATATTTAAGTAAATGTGGTCATCTTAGGTCCTGAGGTGATGCAGACTGGCCCGTCAGACTTTTTTAAAATCACAGATTTCAGCTGTGGCTCTTAAGCAAGCTGGTTGTAGCAACAAGGTATTAGCCATGTACCTTCCATTACAAGGTCTATATCTTTTGAATTTTACAGAACCGTACTGAAATTTCTGAACATTTGAGATTGAGAGTGAAGGAATGGGTTTCTGTGTAGTAAGTTTAAAAACTGACTCAACCCCCCGCCCTTTTGGGGGTGCTGTGGCACTCAGGGAATTTTCAGTTACATGCATATATGTAGCCTTTAGTGCTGAATTATTCACCTCCTCCTGGATTAGTTAGGACCTCTGCATGTGTTTAGGGGCGTAACTTGTTCAGGAAAGTTTTCAGATTGGCAGAGTCACCTGTTGTAACCAGCCCTGTACTTGCTCACAGGTGTCATGCATGAGGAGGTTGTGCACGGTGCCACAGTGGCTGCCAAGTTTGTGAACAGGGAAGTTTCAAGCTTCCCTTTTTATGGACTTGCCACATTGTTGCAGAAGCTTCATTTCCCACATTGCACTGATCATTCAAGTGCTATATAAGGCAACAAAACTGCTGATAACTCTCCCTTTGTTGGTGGTGCCACTTGAGGAATAAACAACCGGAAAGCAGCTGTAACTCAGAAGATGAAAACTGCCAAGTTAGATTCAGTTAAAAAGCACCTTCAGGATCCACTAGGGGGAGCAAGGTCTGAAATACAGTAGTACCTCAGGTTAAGTACTTAATTCGTTCCGGAGGTCCGTTCTTAACCTGAAACTGTTCTTAACCTGAAGCACCACTTTAGCTAACGGGGCCTCCTGCTGCCGCTGCACTGCCCGAGCATGATTTCTGTTCTCATCCTAAAGCAAAGTTCTTAACCTGAAGCACTATGTAACCCGAGGTACCACTGTATTGTCAATTGGGTACACTTCACCATGGGCCTTAGCACCCAACAGCCTTAGCACAGTCAGTATAGAAGAGTTGAATTAAATGGGCCAGTGATTGATTTGGTATAAAGTACTGTCCGTGATTTTACCCAACATATTTAATTACTTGTAGCTTGACTAATATTCTGTACGCTAATGAGCTGAATGTATTGGTTAATATATGTTTGTGTTTTTTCCCCTTCTATAGGTAATACTAATAGAATTCTTACCAAAATATCCCATATTTCGACCTGACTGAGGAGCAGTATTACCTTTCATGTTATCTGTCGTTTCCTACCTGTAGTGCCTTGTAGGGGATGTTGGAGAGAAGATGGTCTACTATTCTGTGATTTTTAAACACAAAGGTGTTCTTTAGTAGAGAAGCTTTGTTGCTATGTTACTTTCTTTTGTTTTAAGAAGAAAACAATTTGCACATTTTTAATGTTAAATAATGAGGCTTCTGTGTGTACCCTGAATTATTATTTTAAACTTCTTTAATGATGCAGAGTTGTCACTACAGATATAATAGCCACTATTGATATAGAATCAGTGCTGCTTGTAGCCTTTTTTGACACAGTACATCAGTTTCACACTACCTTATATTCTTGACAGAAACAACCAAGGTTAGCTTTCAGTAACTATTAATACAGTTTTGATAATCCAGTTGTATAAGACTTGCAATGAACAGCTCACTGGTTTTGTCCTGCACTTGCAAAGTTGCTCATTTTACATTTTGGAAGCAAGGTGAGGGTTCATTTGCAATATAGACAATGGGTCTATAACTATTGCCTCATTGTATAATGTTAAGTGTGATACTACATGAAGGTTTACAAAATGTAATATAATTCCTATTGTTTTACATTTGTTCTACATAGATTTATTATGAATTATGTCTGTAAGCATTCTTCTGATTGTATGACCCATTAGTGTGCCATACTATGAAGCCAATAATGGGTTTGTGCTTACTACCAAAAGTCCCGCTCAGGTGCACTTTGTTAGTAAATGAATGCGAAAATGTATCACATTTATAAAGGTATTATTGCAACACCTGTATATCTCCAAGGTGTCACAAACCCAATGGGATTATTGGCTTGAAATTCTTACATCATGCCTCTTAGCTTCCATTGAAACTGGGGAAACTTTCAAATGCATTTTATGATATGGCACTGGGGTGAGTGTCTGCTTTCATGGAGAGAACATCAAAAATCCCCCTGAGTATGGTCTACTCTAAAGTTGCAATCCTAACTCCACTTACCATTGAAACCTCATTGGATTCAATGGGACTTATCTTTGAGTAGACATTGTAGTGAGTAGGATTGTAATCTACATTATGTTTTAAGGACTATGGCAGAACTGAAATACAGTAAAGAAAATAATTTTTTAGCAGAGTTGTACTTGGGTATTCTCTTATAATATTATTTTGTTCAACATGATTCATCCTTCTATGAAGACTATCCGTCTAAAAAAGTTCAAAGAATCTGGGTAAGCTGTACTACTGAAATAGCATGGCAGATCTGGAAGCTACCAGGTTCCTCTATTTCAATAACTTACTCTTTGAATAATTATATGTCAAGACATGCACTCAGCTTGGTGGCTCTTGCCTTGCTTGGTTTTCATTGACAAGTTGATTTTGGAGGTGAGGTGTTCATCTATGATTCCATGAATATCTCTGGATATCTCTCTGTCCAGTGGACTGAATATTATTGAACACAAAAGGCCACTTATACCCGAAAAGCCTCTAATGAGTGCAGGGTAGGATTCAAGAATTGGGAAGCCAAAAATTCATCAGAAATATTTCTTTGATGAATATGTTAGCTTTGACTCTGGAATGTTTGGTTTACATGTATTTTCACACTACATATTCCAGTTTTACCCCAGTATGTTGCTATAATTGTGACTAAAATGGGATCGGAAGGTGCCTGCAATTTTATGTTGCTTGCTTGTGGCTCTGCTGTAACAGTGGCGATGAAGAAAGCAAGCTACCACCATCATGAGCCTTGCATTGCAGCTTCTTGTGCAGACCAGAGCTCCTGTTTCATCAAGAACTTGCATGCATCTATGTATGCATATACCACTTGCATGCTTAGGGTTGCCCATTTAGTAGAATGGTGGAGCCATTGCTTACTTGGAGCTCTGTGCATGCACCAGAGTGCCTATGGAATCCTTAATATCATGGACTTGAATGGGGTGCTCCTTAGTATGCTTTACACTGCACAGCTGCGAAAGCAAAGGATTCTAAGGTATGTGGCATAACTTGAACCTTGAAATATTTAGTGATGCCCAGGCTTCTGGCTCCGGGAGGAAATTCCTGATGGCAAGAGCTATCCAGTTGGATTTTAAAATGGAACACTGAGTATTAAAAATGTAATATCAGTTAAATAGAACTTTTGAGGTGCTGCTTGCTACTTAGACATTTTTATTACTCAGTGTAGGTATTTCACATTCTGTTAAAATGTTCATGGTATTGAACAGAGGAGTATTGGAAAGCAGAATGAATATTTGAATAGCCAAATACTGTGGCACAGTGTGAAATGCAGTGTAGTGGTTTCCCATTCATTATAAAGGGTGTTGAGAGTTATGTACAGTATTGCCAAAAAGCGTAACTCTAAATATTGTTTCTTGCCTGATGTAGCTGAAGCTTCTTGTGTTACAGTGCATTAACTGTCACATTCAAATATCACAGAATAGCCCAAACCCCACAAATCTTACTATTATTCCCCTCCCCCTGTGAGTTTTTCTTTGGATAGTTTCTTAGCACTGAGCAGATTTGAGTGTGTGTTTGACACTCTTTGTAATGAATTCTGAATACTATCCATGTGTCTTTTTAGATGCATGTCATTTCTTTGCTCAGTAGTTATACTTTGCTCAGTAGTCTCAACCCACCCCATTCTTGCTTCAAATAATCATAACATTGTGCCAGGCTTGGAGCTTTTTCATTTTGGTAGTATGTCTTAAATTAAGACTTGTACAAAAACACCTCCACCTTCCCATTCTGCTCATATTATGTAGAAGCTAATTCCATAGACACTAGTGTGACTTGTTTCCAATTAATCTCTCTTTTCCTCTTTTGTAGGATTAGGTTACAAATCTTCCAAGTCTCAGACAGTTTAAAAGCTCAGTTGAATTCCAAAGTTTGTCTGACAAAGGGTCCATACGTGTTACCTGTTAGGTGTACAAGAGCCAAATGTTTGTTAATTCAATTTCTAATGAAAAAAAAATGGCCCAACAGTGTTACTACTAATAGTAGCATGCAGAATTTTGTTGATTCAAATAATGTAAGTATTGCATTTTTACAGATGTAAAATACTACCCAATTCATCCTATTCGGGGTAGTATTTGAGGCATGTGTACACAGTGTGAGCCTCCCCCCTTCCTCTTGTCCTCATACTGATTCAACAGCAGTGAAATGTTATGAGGAATGGGGATGTCAGCCCTTTCAGTTTTCAGTAAGCTGCAGGAGCTTTGTGTAAAGCTACAAAGATTGCCCCAAACCTGACTTCCTCTTCACCTTCAGATTGCTCTAGGATTGAGGGTTCCACATGGGGAGCCAAGATGCAGCCCGTGGATGATTTTCCCACCCCCATCCTTATTACTGTCCACCTCTCCCTTCCAACACTTGAGAACATTGTATTCAATACCCATGAATGTGGAAGACTTTACTTGGCTCATGATCTGGTCATCTTTTTCTTAATATCCAAATGTTTGTAAGATAGAACCACGTAGCCTTCAGTCTGAAAGTAAATTATATTTGGGGTAGAATTTAACTCCAGCCGTACACAGAGTAGACCCAGTGAAATTAGGGTAAGGGATATGACTAATGGGTTCATTAATTTCAGTGGGTCTACTTTGAGTAGGATTGTGAGGACAGAATACCACCCCAGAGTCTAATTCTGTAAAAACCCAAGTTCTGCTCAAGCTGTTCTGCTATTCTAAGTTAATGTACACACCACCTGAGAGGTGCATCCCAGTATACTTAATGGCTTTACAAATGATTCTGTGGAGCATCTCCTTGGTTTTCACATTCCCTACTGTGTTTTCAGCATTCCCTAGTGCTGTTTCGAGTGCTTTACATCTTGAATTGGTTGCTCCTTCCATGCTGCCTCTTTATTTGATTTTTTGTGTGCGGTTGGGCCATTCCCACAACAGAAGCTCCTCTTTTCTTTTTCATAACCTGTAACAGTCAAGTAGATCTACAGCAGAGGTGGGAAACTTGTAGGCCTTCAGAAGTTGGACTCCCAACACCTGTTAGTCCCAGCCAGCATGGCCAATGATGGGAGCTGTGGTCCCAGTAACATATGGAAGGCTGCAGGCTTACCCATCTCTGATCTATAGTAACATGCCCAAGTAGTGGAAGAGGAAGTGCCTTGAACATTTCAGATGTACAGAGCTGTATACATAAAGCTATGGAATTTCATTGGCAAACTGGAAAACCCAAGCCAAACGCTGTCACTGATTTTATGCTGTTGTTCCCTACAAGGTTTAAAGCCATTTTGTATGGTATAGGAGAGGTGGTAGAATTCCATAGGTGAGGAGTGTCCTACATATGTTCCAAATTATAAGTAACAAAGCTTTCTGCATGTACTAAACTAGAACCACAGGGGGTGGGCCACACTATCTCCTTGATGCACTATTTTACTACATGTATGGTTTTTTTTTAATTTGGGAGAGCATTCATATATTGGATACTGCACACCTGCAGACTTCTGGTACAGTCCAGAAGTGTACCACCTTATTTTGTATATAATATGTATACTGGTTGTTCAATTTGCATCAGTATTGCAGAACTGGGAGGCTCTGCCCCACCCCAAACTGTGGAATGTATTATAGATATCCTATGTTAAGTCACACTTGAAACCGACCCATTGAAAAACCCATTGATTTCAGTGGGTCTGTTCCTGAATATGACTAACACTGATAAATTCAAAAATCCATTTTCTTGTCCTGATTTAAGATTCAGAACTCTACATGCTCAACTGTGAATATTGCATTTTAATTTCCTGACAATGACTGATCACTTTCACTTGAAAACACTAGAATTGAGCAATAAGGGGAAGGGGTCAGTGGGTTGATACATGGTGTAAATAATTGTACCATTTTAGTAAACAACATTGCATTAAAATATGTTCACATTCTGTAATCTTGTGAATTTTTTGTTTATAATTATTCGTAACTCATGAAACTTGTTAAACTGTATGCATTTTAATTAAGTCCTCAATACTTCTATTCAGTTTACGAATTAACGGCCACTTTTTAAATAGGATGATCTCATGCCTTGAAGTTTTTAAAATAAAAAACTAATTAAGCTTTGTGTCTGTGACTTCCTGCATTGCCCTATGTCTCCTTTAGCCAACATATGGATGCTAAGTATTTCCAGTGTGAATTGCTTTTGGAAATAATTTACTGGTGAACCATTTTTTTGCGATGAGAGCTTTTCTGTTGCTTTGGTTTCTTTATAGGATC
Source organism: Podarcis gaigeae (assembly GCF_964106915.1). Classification (NCBI taxonomy): domain Eukaryota; kingdom Metazoa; phylum Chordata; class Lepidosauria; order Squamata; family Lacertidae; genus Podarcis; species Podarcis gaigeae. Next base: position 23,197,784 of record NC_139691.1, on the reverse strand, counting down.
CAACCAGACAACAGTCCGTAAACAGGCTGTGTTCACAAGTGCTGCATCCATGTATACGGTACTTAATATGCACTAAGGGGAAAGTCAACTTGCAGTCTTAACATAGCCCTGAAGCAACTGCCCCCTGCTGGTCAGACTGTTTATTTTTGTACATTTCTATTCTGCCTATCTTCTATCATCAAAGCTCAGTGAACGTGTGGTTCCTAGGCAGCCTCCCATTCAAGTATTGACCAGACCTGGATCTCCTTGAGCAGTAGCTTCATGTGCCTTCAGGTCATGCCCTAATCTACCTCTTGAATAAAATGCTTCAGTCTTTCCATCCATAATATTGAGATCATTCATTGATCCATACAAGTGATAACCTTATTTTTCAGGATTGTCAACCAGCACTTTGAAGTCTGATCAGCCACAAGGTGAGGTGTTGGGATTGTTCTGGCCTCCAGACTAATGCTTGGAGGATATAGAGGCCCTTGAAAACTGATGGTGACTCTGGTGAACCGGGTTCACGTCTCCGCTCCTCCACATGCAGCTGCTGGGTGACCTTGGGCCAGTCACACTTCTCTGAAGTCTTTCAGCCTCACTCAGCTCACAGAGTGTTTATTGTGGGGGAGGAAGGGAAAGGAGATTTTTAGTTGCTTTGAGACTCCTTATGGTAGTGATAAAGTGGGATATCAAATCCAAATGCTGCTGCTGCTTCTTCTTCCTCCTCCTCCTCTTCCTCTCAGTCATTTCTGAATGCTTGCTTTAACCTTGACATTGAAGACCTAAAAATGGCTGTGCTTAGTCAAGTCAGACCAAAGGCCAAATTAGCCTAACAGTCAAACTTTCCTGGCCATCTATATGGAGCACAACTAATACAAATTTGCTGCTGTGGGATGTAGTAGGTATAGGAGGGGTAGACACTGGATGTGTCCACCTTTGATCCCCACCCTGCACTCAGCTCTCAGCTCTGGCTCCTAGAAGCTGTCAGCATGCCATACCATAGGAAATAATTTCAGCTGGCCAGCTAAGCCAGGTGAGGGTAGCCAATGGGTCTCAAACCCTCAAGAGAGTTAGGAACTACCCCTGCATGCAAAGACAGGCTCAGCAGATTGAACGGACCCAGTAGTGGGTCCAACATTCAAGGAGGCAGTTTCTGCATCTGCTGCAGATGGAAGTGAGGGGCAGATGGGGCTCATCAGCCTGGGAAGGTAGCCCATCTAGGAAAAGGAAAACTCTAATCTTAAACCTCCACTGCCATACGGCTATACTCATTTGTGAAAGGCTTCAGGAGTGCACCCAAGGAAAAATCAATACCCGCTGCCTTGCAGGACATTTTGGGAGAAGAAAAGGCTAAGCAGTAAACCCTACACAAACCTGTCCCTAAGGTGTTTGGATGGCGCCTTGTACACTTCCTTCCAGCAACTCCTCCAACAAAGCTGGTGCCAAACATATTGCTCTGCTTTTCTTTGGACTACATCAGTGAGGCCGAGAGGGTGGTCTTGTCATCTGGGAAGCCCAGGACCTCCACACACTGCCCAGGCTTGGTCACTGCTCTGGAGAGGTCACTTAGGTACCAACACCATGGTTTGACTTCACCCCTGGGAGCACAATCCACTATCTTGAGATTGATGCCGACAACAACTGTTGCTGTATAAAACTACTTTAACCTATTTTAATTTGGAACACAGTTTCTGCAATGTAGTTTCCTTCATTTATATCCTGGCGTAAGGCAACAAAAATGGTGTTCTATCACGTACAGCAACCCTGTGAGGTAGGTTAGGCTGATACTGATGGGCTGAAGGTTCATGGCTAAGTGGGACCTTGAATCTTCTCGCGTCCTAGCCTGACGGAACCTCTATAAAACACACTGGTATCAAGAATCACACTGGCTTCAGTGATTCTACTGATACTAAATGGAAAGGCTTTCCCACAATTACTACTTTTTTGTGTACAGTATAAGGCATTTTCTTAATGGGCGGTTGTCTTGTACATGGGTGATCAACAACTTTGGCAACCCAAAAATACTGATTTGGGGTAAAAAAAAAAAGAGAGGTCGTCTTATACATGGAAAAATATGATATTTAAAACATTTCTACACCACCTGCCTGGTTTTCCAATGACATTATTTTAGACTGTAAAAGCCCTTGGTATAATGACCAGTCAAATCTGCACCATTGGCATAGATTGCACAATACTAATCTTGTCCTGCGTGTTCCCAGTAGCTGGCCATTCATGATTTTTTCAGGCATTGTGCTCCTAATTCTTGATGGGATAATGTTGTATTTGTGTGTGCAATATCAGGCTGGCATGTAATGAGAAGGGTATGTTTACTATGCAAGGTAAGGATAAGTTATACTGAAGGCTCTTCCCCTTTTAGGAAAATGCTGAGTATTTTTATTTCAGCACCTGAAAGATTAGCATATAACGAGGGCACAAAACAGCCTAGACAGATAGGGCTGGACAGATGTTACAAAGCTTGCTCAGTCTACTTGTGGCAGACAGGGATATCAAAGGAGATCTTGCATTGTGCACAAGTGTTGGGAGTTACGTGATTTGGTTGCTTGGTGGCTGCAGTCATACAGGCTGCTGCCATACTGAGTGTGCTTAATTTCAACTTTACTGTACATAACAGTACATTATTAATCTAAAGCTCCTTGCCCGGAGCAGGGGGGCTTCTGCCTTGTCACTGATACAAGGCTGGCTCCAAACTTTTGTGTGGCCTTTGCCAAGATAGCTGCCTTCCCTCTGGCTGTGAGCAGAGCAGGCTGGCTAACATTTATTTCATTTATGAATCATTTCCTAAGGAACATCCATCACAAAGTAATTTACAATGCAATAAAAACATAATTGAATTGCACGCAAAACAACTGCAACAACAACGATTACACACACACACATATATATTCAATTTCAAATCCAATTCCAATATTCATTTAGAAGGGACTGTTAAGAAAGGAACATCTGCAACAGGTGTGGAAAGAACAAATAAAGTCTGTATCTGATATTTAAAGGGAGTGGGTTCCAAAGATGCCTCCCCCCACTGAAGGCCTAATTCCGGCCTATTCAATACTGCCTACCTACACTGACTAACTGTGGCTCTCCTGGGCTTCAGATAAGAGGCTTTCCTAGCTGGAGATGCCAAGGATTGAACCTGGGACCTTTGGTATGCAATGCTGGTGATCTTCCACAGCGTGAAGCTTCCAGAAGGGCACCACTGAGACTCCTAGTGTGTGTGTGTGTGTGTGTGTGTGTGTGTGTGTGTGTAAATGTGCATGGGGTGTGTGTGCCAAACTGGATCTTTGACCTAGGCAAAAATGAGCCTTGTTTTACCACTGCAATAATGAACTTGCATTCAAGTTCTGCTTATCTGTGCCTGTTTTGTCTTTTAAAGAGAAGGGTACCCACTTCTTTTCAATAATGTACACAACTATTCATGTATGTAAACTGGAAGACAAAAAGACAAGGCATACCAATGCAGCAGAATGAGGCAGGGGACGGTTGGCAGGCTGTGCTACTTCAGCCAGCAGGAGGTGAGGCATACCAATGTTGAATGTTCCCCTATGGTTTCAAAATGAAACACACACACACTCACACACTAGTCCCAAACCAGCAATGCAAGTAGAAAACCCATCACTGAAGCTGTTTCTGGCATAGCATTCTCCTTTCTGTGCATATTTTCTTCTTGCAATGTTTGTGTGTTTGTTTTACATATACAGTGGTACCTCGGGTTAAGTACTTAATTCGTTCTGGAGGTCCATACTTAACCTGAAACTGTTCTTAACCTGAAGCACCACTTTAGCTAATCCCCCCCCCTGCTGCCGCCGCACCGCTAAAGCACGATTTCTGTTCTCATCCAGAAGCAAAGTTCTTAAGCTGAAGCACTATTTCTGGGTTAGCGGAGTCTGTAACCTGAAGCGTATGTAACCTGAAGCGTATGTAACCCGAGGCACCACTGTAAACTAGATGGGCACATCAGCTGGGCAGCCAGATTAGCTGTGTGTTTCCCAGCTGCACACCCAGCCATTTACAGAGTCGGTGAGCTTCATTAATGTGTGAGCCAGAAATTCCAGACCCCCCTCCAATCCGATGCCAAAGATTACTGCTAAAGCATTTGTACAACTTTTGCATTAGTTTGCAGTCAGTCAGACAAGGTTGGGTTTTGGGGTGTCCCTGCGGCCCCCAGTCTGAGTGTCAATTACTCAGTTTAGGAGGCAGCACAAAATGTGGGGTTTGGGGCACAAAATGTTGGCACCTGTTTGGAGTCAATTAGAAAAGGTTGGATTTTTTGGCATTACAGCACCAAATTATAGCACCAAACCAGTGCACTACTTTGGCACCAGTTTGGAATCAATCGTCAAGGTTGGATTTTGGGACATTTACTTGCAACCCCAGTTTGAGTGTCAGTTATTCAGTTTGAGGGGCGGCACAAAACGGGTTCGCGACACAAATTAGCACTGAACTTAGGCATCAATGGGGGGGGGATCTGGAATTTCGGGGTCACACGTTAATGAAGCTGAGCCAGCGTACTGCAGTAGCTGCCACATTGCGCTAGGAATAGAAAGACCCTGCTCCAAATTTCCCGCCTGCCAGGGGCGCTTTAAGCAAGATTTATTTTTCACTCTCTGCCTTCTGAACTGGAAAAGTGGGGCTGACACTGGATAACCTTCCTGGGGCTGTTGTATGAGAAGTACCTTGATCGTTGACTGGTTCAAAAGCCCCATATAAATTCTAAAGATTAAAAGAGCCATAGGTCCGCGAACGCATACACTTCGCTTCATCATGTCCTCATGGAGGAACGCGGCGGTGCATATACAGTACGTCGGGTTAAGTACTTAATTCGTTCCGGAGGTCCGTTCTTAACCTGAAACTGTTCTTAACCTGAAGCACCACTTTAGCCTATGGGGCCTCCTGCTGCCGCCGCGCCCAATGGAGCACGATTTCTGTTCTCATCCTGAAGCAAAGTTCTTAACCTGAAGTACTATTTCTGGGTTAGCGTAACCTGAAGCGTATGTAACCCGAGGTACCACGTATGTAAGTCGCGCGAACGCTCCCCGCGCTCTTATAACAGGTTAGTTTAACCTCTGTTTTGCTAGTAAAACTGAATTTACTGGGCCATGAAACTGTGCTTGTCTAAAAAGCGTGTCACCAGCTTGAAAAGTTTGGAAAGCTCTGACTTCAGAGAGCAGCAGCCTGTCACGCTACTTTTCCTTTCTTACGGGACCATCTTTTCCCATGCAAATCCACCTACCCAGCAACCAGCCTTCTTGGGAGGAAACACGCTTGTGATCAGACTCACTAGCCCCGGGTTATCTTAAATTTTAATTTCGTTTGAAAAGCTGGCCCAAAGTCAAGTAGAGATATTCCCGGCTGGGCGCTAGGACCTGGACGCTCCTCCCGCAACAGCAGCCGCAACCACCTCTCTGTCTCCCCTGCTCCGACGTTGAGAGGTGTCCCCCCCCTCCACTTTTCCCCACCCCCTCTCCTTCCGGGGTTAGAAGCCCAAGAAAGGGCGATGGATGACGGCACTTTGGCCCAGCAGCCCCGGTGGGGGGGGGGGCTACTGCTCCAATAGCTCCGCGCGGAGGATAGAGCCGGTTGAGGCGCACCTCCCTCTCTGAACCCCGCCCCCCCCCGCAGTCCTCTGCTGCGCTTGCTGAGAGGCCTCGCTCGCTGGATCCCTTCCTTCCCTTCTTGTGCAACCTCTTCCCGGCCCGCTTCCCTTCCTGGGCTCCGCCGCCAAGTGCCTCCGGCTCCGCCATGGCCACGAATCTGGGAAGCAGTGCCATGCAGACGGAGGACGAGGAGCAATGGCTCTACGGAGGTAGGCAGGCAGCCCCGACCCCATCCTTCCCCCTTTTCCCTTTCTGTTTCTTGCTGCTCTGGAGGGTGGGAAAGGTGCGCGCGCGCGCGGTGGAACGAAGGAGGATGCCATGCCGACCTAGCGGCGCCTTTGCAAACTTCTACCCGCCGCGCCGCGTTCAATTCTCCTCCGGCCCCTCCCACACCGCCCCTTTGGGCCGGAGAGCTGAGACTGCTGCCTGGAGAGTAGAGCCGCTGCGCCGCCGCCAGGGTGCAGCTCGTGGCAAAACCCACCGGTCCGCAGGCTCCCGACGCCGCTGCCCTACCTGCACTAGGGAAGGAGAGGAAAAGAAGGAGGAGGCGGCGGCGGGGACGTCTGCCTAGGGTCGCTTTGGACTTCAACTCGGAGGGAGAGCATCTTTCCCTCGCTATCCGGTTCCCTCACGGAGTCGTAGGTAGCTTCCTGCCGTGTAGTAACTATTTAATGCCGTGTAGTAACTATTTAATGCCTGAGCGTCATAATCAAAAATTATAATATTTTTTTAAAAAATAGAGGTCTCGTTCCCCGAGGAGCTTGCACATTTGTTACAGGGCGATCCTGGAAGTAAGCCGGGCAGAGTTCAGTGGGACTTAGACTCCCAGGTAAGGCTGAGTACAGGGGATGCAACTTCATTCGTTTAAAGTTCGCAGTATTCAGCCAAAGCTCTTGCAGCACCTTGCAAACCAAAATAGCAAATTAGTAAGGCTTTAAAATAACAGGAGCTGTAATGGCTTTTGTATGCTGCCCCATAATGCAAAGTTTCATGGGTGTATTACAATTGACAAGTAAGTAACCAGTTTAAGTATCAAATATGTCCTAAAACTTTAAAATCAAAAGCAACATAAACACACATAACCCTCAAATTCACTGCACCCCCAAAGTTAAAACATAGGTTTAAAAACTGATAGATCCAGACCACATTGATTTAAAAGGCGCAGTTTTTTAAAATCAACTTGGTTCCAAGTTGTTCAGGGTTTTAAAGGTTAGACCTTGCACTTTTAATTGGGCATGGGAAGACACCCCTGAAAGCAGCAGGGTGGGTTAAATTAGATTAAGAAGACAGAGACTGCAGGAGATGGGACCTGTGTTCAAATCCTGCTTGAGGGTTTCCTTCTCGGGCATCTGAGTAGCCACAGTGAGAACAGGATGTTGGACTAGATGAGCCATTGGCCTCATCCAGCAGGCACTGCTTATGGTCTTGGTAGAATCATAGAATTGTAGAGTTAGAGTTACAAGCTTGGTGGATCTTTTCCATTTTAAAAAAAGGAAAAGTTTCATCAGACGTGACTTGTTTTCGAGAAACTCATGCTGGGTTTCTTTTCCAAGTGCTCACAGACTGTTGAATTATCTATTCTAGGATCTTTCCTGGCATTGGTGTCAAGCTCACTGGTTGGTAGTTACATGGGTCTTCTCCCCCCCCCCCCCCCTGAAAACGGGGACAACATTTGCCTGCCTCCTGTCTGCAGGGACCTCAGCTCCAAGAATTCTCAAAGATTACTGTGTAGACAAAGGTTCTGATATTGCATCCACAAGCTCCTTTGGTACCCTTGGGTGCAGCTCAACAGGCCCTGAAGATTTGAATTTAAAGCAGCTAGGTGTTCCCTTACCATCTCTTTTTCTATCATGGGCTGCAGCTCCCTCCTTGCATCATTTATTATGTTATCACCAGGTTGCATATCACCAGGTTGCTATATAGCTGGGGGGGGGGCAGGGAGGGACAGCCTCCCAGCAAAATGCCTGCCCCCCAACAAAAATTCTAGCTACGCCCATTTTGAGTATTGCTTTCCATTTGGGTGAAAACGGGCAAAGCAGGTGTCGAGCCGTTCCACCTTCTCTGTCACTCAATAGTATTGCTCCTTCTTCTCCACTAGGGGGCTTACTAGTTGCTTGTTCTGCTTCTTGCTTTGAACAAAGCAGAACAAACCTTTTAAAGTTATTTTTAACCTCTTTCCTTCTGAGCTTTGGCTTGCCTGCCTTCCTCCCTGCAACTGTTGACTACTCGTGCATATTCCTCATTTGTGATTTTCCCTTTCCTTCATTTCTTATACTTTTCCTTCTTAAATCTCAGCTCATCTCTGAGCCGGTTTCTTTAAACGCCTCCCACTTTTTTCCTTCTTGTTGGGATTGTCTGCATTTGTGCCTTCAGTATTTCACCTTTAAGATATGCAATAACAGATGAATTGAGCTATACATCAGAAAAAGCCTGTATAAGCAGAAGGGTCTGAAGCAAAGTACTGATGACCCCTGCTTAATATTAACAGCCAAGGAGTTGGACAGCCTAGGTGATTGTGTACCAAAGACTTTCCCTTGTATCCAGTGTGCTGCATGCTGTCAGTGCAAGGATTCCACCACTAAATAGATGTGAGAGTGAGTTATGCTGTGCAAGAAGGAATCCTTGCACCAGCAGGACACTTACTTTGCACAGCATTGAATATGAGTCCCTATTTCTCATAGAAGGTGAACGTCATGTTCAGGGGATGTATGCTAAGAGAAGGCAGTAGGTGAACATTCTTGTCTGGAGGCTTAGTAAGGGCAGCCAGCTAGGCAGAGTGGCATTCTTGAAACTCCCCACTGGCTCTGTATTCCTGCAGGTTTAGACACCACTAATGGGGAAGGAAAAAGTTAGACAGCAGGATTTCTATATGACCAACTGGGAGCTTTTAATGGTATGCAACAGGTGCTGCGGTGGCCAAAGTGAAGATAAAAGAGTCATGGTAGCCAAGAGAAAGCAAAAGGGATGACAGGAGTTTGTGTGTGCCCTAGAGCGAGGGACAGCCCTGGGAAATGAAAGTGAGGCAAAGCATGAAGCGAATCCAGAGTTAGTGCTGCTTCTTTGTGTTTCCGGACACATCTCCCCTCCATTGGGCAGGGTGTCTCATTAGCATACTACAGCGGCAATTATTATTTTTTTGTACTGAATTTTTCAAAGGGGAAAAGTAACATAAGCATCTTGCATGATTTGTTAGGGAGGAATGTATGCAAATGTAGTGGTATGTTCTCTCTCTCTCTAAATGTTTCTGAAGCTTTGATAAAATTTTCCTCCTCTTGATATATTTGCAGTTGACATTGGTAATCAAGATGATGGACCAATTCCTGGGTAAATTTTATTTTATTTTTGTAATTCAGAGTCAAATGCATTTTTTTGGGGGGGGGGCAGTTGCAGTACATTTGCCAGGATGGCTTACATACTGTTACATACCCCTTTGGAATGAGATACATCGGAGACTGTAGTATCTTTTAGAAATATGGTTTATTTATACATATTTACACCTGAGTTTAGGTGGAGGGAATGCAGAAAATTACATCCCTGTAGTGTATCTTGTTGCTCATTTCATAGCTTCAGAAAGCTTTGGTCCAGAGCAGAAGCCAGGCATGACCCCCGGTCTCTTGGTTCTGCCTCCTCCAGCCAACACCACATGGAGTTCTACTCCTCCATACTTCTTCCCCAAAACCTTGCTCAAAAAAACCTCTGTATAAAAGGACACCCCACCCCCCTGTATGGACATCACACCCCCTGTAACCCTGGCAACCTCCCCTACTCAACATTGCTAGTGTCTTTTGCTAACTAACACACAGCTGCATGGGAGAATAGAAAATGGAAAACAGTATGTATGTATGTATGTATGTATGTATGTATGTATGTATTTGGTCTTTTTTGCTGATTGTGGTTACCAATCACTACTCTGTTGCCTTGCCAGACTGGCTGATCATTGTGACTGAGATGTGTTTTGAGAAGGAGCCAACATAGGTTCTAGTCTGTGGGTGTGTGTTCTGTGTTTATCAGGGACACAGGACCTCATCCTTTAAAATACATTCCCAAGGAGAAAAAGATTGTCAGTGATGAAGAATGAGAATTATTACAGCAAGTAAGTAGTACGGTATAATCAACCTGAGATCTCTACTCCAGTGCTCCTCTGTTGTTTAGATCTCCCAACTCCTATCAGCCCCGGACAACAACATACAGGTGTGCTACCCAGGGCTGATGGGACTTGGAGTCCAAAACATCTGGAAGGCACCAGGTTGGAGATGGCTGGCTTAGAAGAATGGTTTAGCTCTTTGCCAAGCTTAACAGAAGTAGAGGAGACCCAGAATGGTTGGGCAGTTGTTCAGTTTGCTGGCCAAATACAGTCATCTATCCCATAAAAGTAGAGTGCTTTTGCATTGCATTGCATTTATTTATTTAAATCAGGGGGTTGGGGAACCTCAGGGCAGAGGCCCAAATGCAGCCCTCTAAGCCTCAATACTCTCCCTAGCCCATATCTCTTGCCTAGCTGCAAACACATATCAGCTTACCAACCATGCTTTGCCCTTTATTGCTTCTTCCTTGCTGGGATGGGTTCTTGAACTTGGATTAATGTCTCTTGCTTGCCTGGATGGAGAATATAGAGCGGTGAGTGTGTATAGAAAGTAGCAAATGGTAAAAAAAAAAATCTGCATTTGTTGCTATTCTTCTGGTCACCCGGAAGTAAATGTGGCTTTTCGATCAAAAAGGACTCTCTTTCCTAGATTTGAATCAACAGATAAATAAATAGCTGCCCATCTTCTCAACTCACTCATCATCCATGATTGCTGGCACAAATAAATTAAAATAAATTACATACTTACAGCACAAGTAACCAAGAAGGGAGGGGGATGGTACCTCTTGAGCATTCCTATTTTAAAGTTTTATGTAACTAACTAAAAAAAAAAGCCTCTGAATGTTTATTTCTCAGGCTTAAGGCTGCAGTCCTAACCTCACTTCCATAGGAGTGATCCCCATTGAGTTACAGGAGAGTTACTTTTTGTAGGCATGGTTGAGATTTCACTGTGAACAAAGTCCAACAGGACTTAAAAGTAATGTCATGCCTAACTTATCAAATTTATTGCAATTGAAGTTGAGCTAACTTTATTGGGAACAAGCTAACTTGTGCTGCCACTTAGGTATGTATTTTTAAAAACTGTCTTCTCATTGTGCATGTCTTCTGTCTCCTTCCTAGACTCTTTCAGATAGAGAAGACAATGAGGAAGACAGTGATAGTGACAGTGACGACTACATCCAAGTAATGATTGGCAATATCACAACAAGAAGGCCATCTTTCAGGTGTCAGAATTCTGCTCTTGGTTTTATCTGTGGTTTTGTTTTCTGCTATATTTAGAAAGGAAAGGGGAAGAAAGGGGAAGAAAGACTAAATAGAGTTGTATAGCAAAAATTAAAAGATTTACCGGTAGTAGTGGACCTTAGTCTGAAAAGTTGGAAGACTCCTGCCATTGATGGTCCATGAGAATACCATGGCTGATGGTATCAAAGCCAATGAGAGATCCAGCAAGAACTTAGCCACACTCGCCCCATCCATTTCCTGATAGAGGTCAAACATCAGGGTGATCAAGATGAATTCTGTCCCAAACCCAGGTCTGACCCTAGATTGGAACAGGTAATGGGAACCTTTAGCTCTCCAGATGGAGCTGAACTAGAACTCCCATCATTCCTAGCAAGTATGAAAGTCATAGTTCAGTAAGATCTGTAATGCAAAAGGTTCTCCACGCCTGGTCTAGATAATCAGTTTCCTTCAGGACTCCCTGCAGCTGCATTGTCTCAACCTTCTCTAATATTTTGCCCAAAAGGAGAGGGAAATCTGTGACTTGATGATAGTTGTTAAATGCCATCAGGTCCAGGTTTTCCAGGAGTATCCACACCACTACATCAAACGAAGACACGCTCACCAGATCTTGAACCCATCCCTCTGGCTAACTTTAGTAAGCCATGAAGCGCAAATGAATTATAGCTGGAAGGGAAAAATTTGAAGCACACTTTGAGTACTCTCTGAATTTTCCCTTTGCAGGCCAGCTTAAATTCAAGATGGGCTACAAAGGAAACATCTTCCTTAGTAAGTGTGGCTTAAACTTAAGAGTATGCTCTCGAGTCTACCTTTGAAGTTTGAAGTTTAATCACCTGGTGCCAGGTGACTGACAAGTGGGTGGTCCTGCCCACCTGTCAAAGTGATCCACAGTGAGTGGGGAGCTGGATACAGTCCCCCACCCCAGCTTCAGTGCAAGTTTGAAGGGCTTGCTTGAACTGCAGTTGCCAGTTCAGACATCAACATGGTTTGGTGAAAATTAGGAAGTGTTTGATTAAGCTGGGCCTGCAAAGAAAGGAGGGAGGACATAAGCTCATCACCATTCACCATGGTTTGGACAATGCTCTTCATAACTGTTCAACTGGCTTTTAGTGAATGTGAAGTTATAAAGACGTCATATGCCTTGTAATATGTCAGAACTAGGAAGTGATCAGACTTGCTACGTTTCTTGGCTGCCTTCTGCTTCTCTCCTTCACATCTTAGCCTGTCCATTTATTGTAGCTGCTCACTGAAGCCAAACCACAGTGCAATTCAGCAGAAGCCTGTTCCAGCTGTCTGATGCAGGCATGAAGGTAGCCAGGATTTTTGTTTGGGGGGCAGGCTTTTTGTTGGGGAGGGGGGCAGAATCTCAGTTATATATTTTTATTGATTTCTGGGGGGCAGCTGGCTCTCTCTCTCTCGGCTATGCCCATGGATGCAGATGTGTTTTGGTCCTTTCTCTCTCCCTAGGGAGCGCCCCAGGAATATGAGTCTAAAAAACAGCCAAGGTTATGAAGCAACCACAACTGGTACTGGTCTTCCTATTACTCCCTCTGTGGCTTTTCCTCCTCTGAAGCAGTTAGTCAAGATGGGTCCTGCATAGCAGGGATGGAGAACCTCAGGCCTGCAGGCTGAATTCTGCCTGCCCTCCAGACCTTTCTGTTTGGCCATCAGGACTCACTCCAAGCTACATTCCTGCTCCTCGGGCCCCACTTCTGACTGGTTCTGCTTAGCCCCTGCTAGAGTGCTTTGGTCTGACTTTGAGAGGGCCTCTTTCTTGGCTGGATGAAAGAGTGTGTAGAGAACCCCCGTGACTACTGCATGTCTGGACTGTATCCTCCATCGCTCAGTGCACCTTGTCTCTATTGCCTTGCCATTACTTGTATGCAAAGCCCAGAGAAATCTGAGGCAAAAGTGGATAGCGGAGGCCCAAATGTTATACTGTTCATCCCTTGTGTGATAACCATACATTGCTGAGGAAGATTAGAAGAAGGAAGCCAGTGGCTGTGTTAGACTAATAGGCTTCCCTGTCCTGCCAGAAGATTGTACAAGTGAGGTTTTTCAAAGTCACTAAACTGTCAAAGCAACCCGGAAGTACAACTGGAGGAAGTCTGGGATCACAGGCAGATTGTCCCCACTAGCTAGACCTGAGTGCTAAATGAATAAAGGTGGAGGTTTAGGGAATTTGTAGCAGCTTTTTAGAGGCTGATGTCAGCAACAGCTTCTCTTGAGCACATGGAAGACCTCAGAATAAATTACCAGTATTCCCTCTAGTAGTTAATAGTTTAACTCTAACATAACAATCAATATAATAATTTCACAGCTAAGCCTATTATGCCTAACTACTAAGGAAATTTAAAGGCATTCTAAGCATCTAAGAGAGTGGGCAGCAGCAGGAAAGTATCCTATGGCGTAAATCTGTGTTATTGTGGGAGGGAATTCCATCGACCCTGCAATATTAAAAGCAAGGTAGCACAAATACCTGAATTTGTGTTTATACAAAGTGGGATCGGCGAAACTGTTTCCCTTTACAACTATAGTTAAGACTAACCATAGTTTAGTATTTGAATGTAATGGAATGCAAAAGCATTCCTGCTGCATAGGAGAGCGGTAGGTTGTCTGCATGAACCTGAGGCTCATTCAATTCATGATATAGTTTATCCCTGCATATGAATGCAGTCTTAAGATGTCTTAAGTTTTTCTGTCTTTCCCCCCTTATCTGTTTCTTTAGCTAAGTAGCTGAAACCCATTAATTTTTTTAAAGAAGGGGAAACAGAATAATTTTGACAAAAGCAACAACTTGTGATTGAACTCACAGATGGGAATAATTAATGTAACTGAACCTAAATCCATTGAGGATTTTTAAAAAAGGAGGGGAGAGAAAAAAGAAACCTTGATCAATTTGCTCAGCAAATGAATGGATCAACAACAGAGTCTTGGCACTAAACATCTGTTTCCCTCCTTTCAAAGCCAAGTTGCAACCCAAAGGTAATGATTTAGATGCTCCTGGGAATATATATGGCTTACCTGAAGCAGACATGGATTTGGATTCAGCTGATGACAAACCATGGAGGAAACCAGGTGGGGCCTCAAAGTTTATTGTGGTCAATACTATCAGTTGATTTATTTTTTGCTTTGCATTTCACATCATGGGCCTGTGTGCAGCAGGAGTTACGGGGTAGATGGGAGGAGAGCATGATGTGTGATTTATAAGTGTGCTTCTTAATCAGACATTAAAAAATTACCCAGCTGCAAACATTTGGCTCATACTTCATTTTATTTATTGCCTCGTCTGATGTCTTCAGATTCATTCAGTTCTTGTCCAAGTGCTTTTAAGCATCTCTCAACCATTTGTAAGGAAATCTGTTTGCTTGTTTTTAATTTAAAAATGAAATTGAACCCGAGATTGTCAGGAAGCAGAATTCCGAATCCAGTGCCAAGTTCTGTGTCCCTCATGGAATCTTGGCAATGGATGCAGCTCTCTCATTGGAATGTATTCTGCAGCTTCCATGTGTTCTCGTTCCTCTGGGCCAAGTTGCATAAGTCCTTTGGGGTCCCCAGAACATGTCTCTGCTGTGTGCTCACCCCCATTTCATTGATTGTCAGGGCCAAGAACCAATCGGTGCCAAGCTAGAGTCATTCTGTTCTTGTAGTTGAATGTTGGGCTAGTACCTGGGAGACCAGGGTTCAAATCTCCTCCCAGCCACATGAAGGCTCACTGGGTAACCTTGGGCCAGTCACTACTCTTAGCCTAAGCTATTTTACTGGATTGTTGTGGGGATTGGATGAGGAGGAGATTTATGCAGATTTATGGGAGATTTATGCAGCCAAACATAACTGTATAATTACCAGTAAGAAAGGGGTTAAGATCACAGAGTTCTTAATTGCTAGAGAAGACTCAGATTGGTCATGACCCCTCACCATTGGGGAGGGAGGATGCAAGGGTTATTTCCTGTTCTTCTCTCTCTCTGCCTTCTCTTTGAACCATGTAACTGAGCAAACATCTGAGGCTGGGGCTCCAGACTCAGTCTGTGTGTTTGAGGTCAACTTCTGTATTTTGTAACCAAGAATACACCACCTGTGTTGTTTCTGCTGTAGCATTGAACGATGCATGAGTGAGACCTCTGATTACTGTAAGTAAAACATTTAAACTTACTTAAGGTTGTGGTCTCTTCACTCCTAGAGGGGTAGAGGTTGGGGAGCACAATTGTCAGTGCTTAATACTGGTACATTTAAAGGTCTAACAGCCTTTATTGCCCATCCTTTGCAAACACTGCACATATATTTTAGTTTTAAATTCTACTGGGGGCTCTTTGGGCTAGACAGTGAGTCAAGCCCTATGCTTTTTTTGAATTTAGGTAGTCAGCTATTGGGACTTCAGGATTAACTGTTATTCCCTAGTTATTTTCCAACACCATGTACAACATACATTGAGCTCCTTGGAGAAAAAATGTGGGATATAAATGCAATAAATAAGTAAAATTGTCGCAAGCATATTGGCTGTTGAAGTGCTCCCAATTTACTAATTAAATATACTCATGTGCTTGGGACAAACTTTCAGGAAGTAGTTTCCTAGCCCTGGCAAGACCATTGGGAGAGACAACAGAAAGTGGTCTTTCCCCCTATGAATCTCTCTCAAATTTGCCTTTGCCTGGTGTAGGCTCAAATAAGTGAAACATTTTGCAGAGGATAGCAGGGATAAGGGAAAAGAGAAAGTGGGGGAATTCTATCAGATGGTTGTGAAACTGGATTTTTTAAGTGAAAAGTTAAAGATGAGCCTCTTGGACAATTGCTGGGTGGGAAACTTGGCTGGCTGAATCATTAAAATCCCAGAACTAGAATGGCACCATTGTATAATAAACTGAAGCTCCGCTCTGAATTTCCCCTCTCTTCACTGGATTTAAGTGTGAAAGGTACAGACCAGGGATCTGAGCAAGTTAATTAACCTTGAAAGGCTGGTGAAAGGGTTAAATTTGGTAGACAGTGTAACTGGTGAAACTCATCTGCCAAAGCGTAGCAGTATCAGATATGATCTTGAAGTAGCTTGAACACATTTTTAAAGCTTCCACTTACTTTAATTTATGGAAGTCTTGACTAAATCAAAAGACCCCCCAGGAATATTTGCTCCTGAGGAGAATGTTTCGCTGATGTGTGTTGCAGAAAACATTGCAGCAGCAGTGTTATAACTGGATAATTGATTAGGCGTCCAAGCTCTAATCATTACATCAAATCAACGAAACCTTTAGTTGATTAATGAGGGGAAACCAGTTTTAATCAGTGGAACTTTTAAGGACATACATATTTCCTTATGCAGGCTGTTTTGGTTCTGGTGTGTTTCTAGACTAGAGGATGAAAAAGTTGTAATCGAAGCAAGAGGCTCAGGAAAGTTTGTTTCTGCCCTTCCTTGCACAACTGTCTTGTAGAGTAGGCCAGTTATGGCTCAGCTGTCTGGTTTTTGCTGCCACCCCTCCTCCATAACATAAGTCAGGAGGGAGATCTTGGGACCCTCACTCAAACACCTATGTGGGGATTGCACAGATGTCTTCTAAAAGTCAGATAGGGAAATGAAGATGTCAACAGGACCCAGAAGAACAAGGAAAACTAAAAGGAGCACCTGTGGTTCTAATTTATCTCATCCTAAACTTTCTACTTGGGATCAGGTGAGTAGCAAGGATGGTCAGTTGCAGGATTATCTGATGGGGGTGGGATGGATCCTGATGTGAGAGAACAAAGGCTACATAGCACAGTCCATTTATAAGGGGCTCAGGACCCCCATTTGGCAGGCAGTTTCCAGCAAATCAGGAGTCTGGCATGCTTGCCAGGCAAAGATTAACACTCCACTGAGATCAGATGAAGGTGGACAGTTACTGCCCAGATTCCTACCCCCACCCCAATCTTTCTGTGACACAGTCTGAATCATTTTGTTCACGTAGGTTGTGTTTTGGCTCCCGCAAGGCAAATGGAGCAGCAAGAAACCAGGCTTTTCCCTCACAGAAGCAAATATTAGAGATGGCTTTTCCTTGTGACACTGACTGATTGGTTTGTCTTTCACTTCCTAACTTATATCAGAAAGACATCTAAATTGGGGCTACACTAGTGTACAAAATATATTCAAGTGTAGTTGGCTATTACCAATTCCTTAAATCAGTTGGCAGCCCTGGCGTTTTACATTGCAGCTTGGATTTTCTCCCTTCCTTTTTAACTGAACAACACCAAAAATATAATTCTGGCACAATAATAGATCAGGCAATGCTGTGAAACTGAAATGCTATTTAATTCCTTCTGTGTGATTTGCTTATATAAGAGAAGTTAGATACTTTAGGCATTGATTTCTATAGTCAAACATTAGGATGGCAATGTTCACATGCTGATGATCCCAGACTGATTTGGTTAATGCCCCCAAATTAAAGTGTTCCTCCTTTTTTTTAGACAAATGCAATTAAATCATGACAGGGCCATTCACTGATGTGCCTTGGAGCTTGTTACAAATACAATTGTGGTTTAGTGGACTCAAAAACTCCCTCCCATCAGCATGGATTTATTCTGTTTTTTCGAAGTTTGCTTTAGGTAGGATTGTCTCATTACCATGGTTTCCAAATCTACTTCAGTCCATAGTTAAGAGGCTAGTCCTGGTCAACCCAGTACTTTTTTCAGGTGAAACTCAGTTCCAGCCCCTCTCAGCCATTGCCATTATAAGAGAACAAGGGAGACGTTCATGGTGAGTTCCATCACCTCATTTTCTAGAAAATTAGCTCAGGTCAACCACTAACTGTGGAATGTTGTGCCTTGGTTCTCAGAAATTCACCCGTTTTTGTCTGGGATTATGACTGTTAATGAGAATGCTGATATTTACTGTAATGAAATACATTTTGTCTCAGAGGTTGCTAGATTGTTCCAGACTTTGATACTTCCTTTGTATCCCACCACAACATATAATAGCACCACAGCTGTGTTAACCCCAGAGCTAATTTTTTTGAGGATGTTTTAATTTTTCTATGACTCAAAGTCTGAAATGATCTACATATGCAGGAGAATGAAGTGGTAAAGTAGACAATACAACTTTGGACAGCAAGTGAGCATTTATGAATGCTCCTCTGTAAGTAGAAAATTAAGTAGAAAATTAATGTATCAGCAGCTTCTGTCTATGCTAGTTTTCTCTCTGTGTGTAGATTGCTCTGCTGTTTTTAAAACATAGGAACACATTTTAAAATGAGGTCCTCCACTGCAGACTGAAGTGGGATGACGCATTCTCCCACCTCGAGATTCTGCCATCTCGTTCTACTAGGTATATGGAACCTGCCTCATTCATTCATTCATTTCCTCCCAGGTGCTGACCTTTCTGATTACTTCAATTATGGATTCAATGAGGAAACATGGAAAGCCTATTGTGAAAAGCAGTGCTGGTTTCAACTTGGCTTGAAGTCATCCGCCTCTGTCAGTGCTGAAAACCAGATCAAGGTAAGTGGTGGAACTCGGGTGTACTGGAGGTGGTTGGAGGATGGATGACAGCTAACAGACTGAGGTTGAATCCTGACAATACAGAAGTACTGTTTTTTGGGGGGGCAGGTGTGGGGGACATCCTGGTTCTGAATAGGGTAACTGTGCCCCTGAAGGACCAGGTGTGCATCCTAGGAGTCATTTTGGACTCGCAGCTGTCCATGGAGGCGCAGGTCAATTCTGTGTCCAGGGCAGCTGTCTACCAGCTCCACCTACTTGCCTGCAGGGTGTCTCACCAGAGTGGTGCATGCTCTGGTTATCTCCCTCTTGGACTACTACAATGCGCTCTATGTGGGGCTACCTTTGAAGGTGACTTGGAAACTGCAATTAATCCAGAATGCGGCAGCTAGACTAGTGACTGGGAGTGGCCGCCGAGACCATATAGCACCAGTCCTGAAAGATCTTCATTGGCTCCCAGTACGTTTCCGAGCACAATTCAAAGTGTTGGTGCTGACCTTTAAAGCCCTAAACGGCCTCGCCTCGGTCCTGTATACCTGAAGGAGTGTCTCCACCCCCATCATCCAGCCCGGCCACTGAGGTCCAGCGCCAAGGGCATTATGGCGGTTCCCTCGCTGTGAGAAGCCAAGTTACAGGGTACCAGGCAGAGGGCCTTCTCAGTAGTGGCAGACTTCCTGTGGAACACCCTCCCATCAGATGTCAAGGAAATAAACAACTATGTGACTTTTAGAAGACATTTGAAGGCAGCCTTGTATCTGGAAGTTTTTAATGTTTGAAGTTTTAGTATGCTTTGATATATGCTGTAAGCTGCCCAGAGTGGCTGAGGAAACACAGCCAGATGGGTGGGGTATAAATAATAAAATTATTACTATTATTAATATTACTTGGAGGTACACACACACATACACACAGAGCTCAGGTGTACTTAGCTTATTCATATATGCACGTGTGTGTGTGTGTGTGTGTATACACACACATATATTTAAATGAAATGTATTAATTTTATTAATCTTAAATAAAAAAATCATTGTGCCACAATTCTGTAAATAAATATAATATGTATATATACAAATGATGGTAACATCAAGCAACAAAAAACTATTGCAGAGTTTGCTTCCAGCCACTTCCTCAATCAGTCAACTAATATATGTAGAAATTCATTTCCGCTGCCAGGATGAGTTTCCGTACATGGTGTAGTAGCCACTTGGTAAAAGCAGTTTGGAGAGAATTTCATGCTAAAAAAATAATTGGGAGGAGAATGGTTAAGTACTCTTTATATTCCCATCTCTTTCCTAGTGCAGATTCTCTCCCCACACCACACCCTGAGAAGGCTTTGCAATTGTGAAGGGGTCATTGCAGGGAGGGGAGTTTAGTTACAGGCATGCTCAGATCAGTGACTCATGCAGCAACACTCGGAATGTTGAGTTTCTGCACTGTGTGTGTGTGGTTACTTTTGACTCTTAAACACACTCTGAAATAGCCTCCCCCAACCTGAGGCCCTCCAGATGTTGCTGGACAGCAACAGAGGCTGATGAGAGCTGTGCTTCAAACCATTTGGAGAGTCTCCAGATTGGTGAAAGTTTCCCTGCAGGTAACCGCCATCTTGGGACGCGGGTGGCGCTGTGGGTTAAACCACAGAGCCTAGGACTTGCCGATCAGAAGGTCAGTGGTTCTAACCCCCACGATGGGGTGAGCTCCCATTGCTCGGTCCCTGCTCCTACCAACCTAGCAGTTCAAAAGCACGTCAAAGTGCAAGTAGATAAATAGATACCACTCTGGGAAGGTAAACAGCATTTCTGTGCGCTGCGCTGGTTCGCCAGAAGCGGCTTAGTCATGCTGGCCACATGACCCAGAAGCTGTACGCCGGCTCCCTCAGCCAATAAAGCGAGATGAGCGCAGCAACCTCAGAGTCGATCACGACTGGACCTAATGGTCAGGGGTCCCTTTACCTTTACCTTAACCACCACCTTTGGTTATATAAACAAAACAAACTTCCAACCTCAATTTTTTTGTGCCTTGTTTAACAAAGGCTGTATTATGCTATTGGTTTTAATTTTTTTTTGTTTCGTTTAGGTTCAACAAGGAAGAATTAGAAATTCAGAAAAAGAACTAGATTTTAAAGCAGATCTTATGGCCCGAGTAGATGGGCAGGTGAAAGTCGGGTCTCCCCCAAACAGGTACACCAACCACTTTTTTTGTTTTTGTTTTTAAGCTTCTTGTATTAATTAAATGCTATGTTACGCCAGGTCGGCTCCAAGCTGTTCTTGTGTAGGCTTGATCCTGTTGCAGGGGCAGGGAACCTTTTTAGGCTCCATGGGCCAGATCCATTTTGGGATCCGCCTCACAGGCCAAATTTGGCAGGTGGGTGGCCGCAACCTGTGGGATGTTGGTATCCAAAATGCATATAGTAAAGGGATCGTTGCAAGAGCTGTAGAACTCTGTGATGTCATACGTCTGAGGCAGTTATGGCAGTTGGTACAGTTGGTTCAGTCAGTTGAACAGTCTTCACAGAGCAGCAGGTTATGTTTTGATGTGTTGCTGTCTGCCTCAGAGTCAGAGTTAGTTAGTCTGCAATAGTTTAATCTGGGCAGGGCATGAAGAGAAGAGTGATATTCAGATGAGGGGGAGGAAAAGAAAGCGCCCAGAGGAGGATTTAGAAAACCCCAACCCCTCAAGTCACCAGGGTTCCTGAGGGTTGACCTGAGTTGCACAATGTCCAGCCTGGAAGTGAAGGGGTGGAGCTCCTGAGTTAATGATGGGGGAGGATAAGAACATAGCCATCATGGCAAGTAGCTATTGATAGCCTCCATGAATTTACCCATTCCTGGGAATTCCTAAGGAATTTACCCATTCCTTATCCTCCATGAATTTACCCATTCCTGGGAAAGGAATGTAGCCTAATGCCGCACGTACTGTGCCAAGACACATCATGCCCTTTGCCTCTGGGTGGAGCCAAGTGGATGTAGTTGTGGGGGACATAGTAAAATAACAAAAGTTCCCAAGCCAAGCAGGAAATGCCTGTCTACTTGTTCCTGACCTTGTGCCTTAAAGTGTTATTCTGTCCCCTGGAGACCCCAAGAAAAGGCAGTGAAAACCCTACAACATTCAGCAAAAGCTTTAGGTGTGGGAAAACCTTAACCCTTGTTATTAGATGAGGTGCTCGTGTGTCTGGGCCAGTGAATACTTTGCAGTTAAGTCTTTGGGCCTCCCTAATTGGCTGCTAGGGATGCCATGCTCCCTCCATGAATCTTACTGTGCACTTGAATTCATTCATTCGTTCGTTCGTTCGTTCGTTCGTTCGTTCGTTTAGACTGGGTAAGAATGCCCAAGTCCTTCCTGTGGAAGATCTAAGGGCCAAGGGTCTATACAGTGGAGCTTGGTGCAGTATATGACCTACATGTTGGTAAATCTCAAAGCTTTCCATCTCTTCCCTGTTTGCATAGCTGAATGAGGGGGAGAGTGCAAGTGTGCACCCGGACCATCTGTCTGTCACCTGCTTATGCTGAATCTGAGATGTTGCTTCTCTCCCTTTTCTAACCAGGAAGCTAAGTATGACCATTGATGTGATAGGTGGAGAGCCAGGCACTATTAGAAGAGTGGAAGGAAGGCGTCGTGATAAGCATGGCTCAGAGGAAAACTCAATTCAGGTAAGAAATCTGTCCAGACTGCATGAACTTCGCTTTCTTATCTAACTCACTTTTGAGTACAAGTGGATTCGTTTGTTTATATATTTCTTGTATTTATATCCCACCTTTTTCTCCAAGGAACTCAAAGTGGTGCATTCTTTCTCATTTAATCCCCATAACAGCTCCGTGAGGTAGGGGGGCTGAGAGGCAGTGACTGGCCCCCACAGTCACCTTGTGAGAGCTTCATGGCCAAGTGGGAGGATTTGAACCCTGGTCTTTCCCAGGTCCTAGTCCAACCACTCCACCACACTGGTTCTCAAATTTATATCACACCCTTCGTCTAAAGGAGCCTCCTTTGGGGCTGATTGCATACCCTTTTTATTACCGTATTTTTCCGTGTACAAGACTAGGTTTTTCCCCTTTTGAAAAATGTCAAAAATTAGGGGGCGTCTTATGCATGGGGCCATCTCCCCCCATTTTCTTAAATCCGAGTCCCCAAAACTAGGGGGCGTCTTATAGATGGAAAGATACGGTAAATTCAGTCCGCATACTCAAAAGCAAAGTAAGCAGAAGTTCAGAATTCCATTTAAACTCAACTCCACATCCAGGACCACATTCTGCCATTTTTCTGTGCTCCAATGGCACAGTGCAGTCCTCCCATGTGGGATATGTGCTTTGTGTAAGGCCTGGTACAGGAATCGGTTTGGTTGCAATTAACGGGGAGGTCAGGTGTTTTCTTTTTTCTTTTTAACTAATCCCTTTTCTGTTTTATGTTCCTTTTAAAGTTACTTGGTGACAATGGGAGCAAGGCACACCCCACAAAGTCACTGCAGCAACCAGGGCCACAACAGCCATTGGTGTCACCCACGGGTCCTCCACCATCAGTAGGTGGTTCACCTCCATCTTGTTTTTTTCCTTCCTTGGATGCCAGTTACTTCTTCCCCACCACCTTGTCATCATCCAGGTAGGTGCCTGCCAATATAGAAGGCTGCTCCAGAAAGCTAGGTAGACCCTACCATCACGGTCTGAAACCCGCTTTGCCATAGGCAGTTGATTATAGGAAATGCCTGAAAGAGCACTCACTGGTTGTCCTGTGTCTACAGTAGCAAAGTGAAAGGACTGGGCCACAGACGGAAGGTCAGAATCCTTTCTTTAAAGATTATAAAGCTTCTAATAATCTCAGGATTATACCACTTCGATCTCACCTTGTTCTGCAGCATGTGCAGAGCTATGCCCAATGGTTCTTTGGTGGTGTAGATACTTACAGTGCTTTCTGTTCTATTCTTCACATTAGCTACAGTGGGGCTGAGGAATACGTGGCCCTCAATAGGTTACTGGACTACAATTCCCATCACTCCTGACTGCTGGTGGCATTTGCTGGGGTTGATGGGAGTTGATGGGTCCAGCAATAGGGCCACATATTCTCCACCCCTGCTCTAAACCATATTTGTAAACCTGCTTAACAAGTATTCTGTTATTGCCTAGGTATGCCACCCCCAGCTCCCGTTTCAGGTAAGTACTTCTGTTTAAGCATAAGAGTAGCAAATTCAATCCAGCCTACTGGAGAATGGAGCACTTCAAATTAAAGCCTTTGAAGAGAAATCTGGGTAGCATTTAATTGGATGAACACATGTAGCTAATCAAACATGGTCTTGTCAACATGTTTCTTGACTAAGTCTTCTGTCATCTCTGACCATTAGTCATTCTAGGTCAGGCTGATAGGAGCTGGAATCAAGAACCATCTAGAGGGGACTGTTCTGTGACCATTATACATCAGAGAAGTTACAGATTTAATTGGGCACCAACCTATGAAATCTTTAACTTCTCTGGTGTGTAATGGCTATGGGGTGGGGAAACACCTTAAAGAGTAATGGAATAGGCAAGGCTGAGGTCTGAAAGTGTCTAAGTTCCTGAGACAGAAGTAGATGTGGTAGACACCTGAAGGAAAGCTACCTGGGAACTGCAGGTGGGATAGCAGAATTGCACAGTATGGGTAGGACATGAGTCCATTGTTGAGTCCCGTCTCTCTTCCTTCACTAATATGTAGTGAATATATGCTGATATTATCACATTGTGTGTTTCCTGCCTTGCATTATTGACAGCAGCTGGTTGGGGTGCAGGGAGATGAAACATGAAGTTCAGAGACAGGTGTATGCTTTATGGCACATTACCAAACAGGATGGAAATGGTACCAGGGTTTTAATTGGCATAGTGAAGTTCTAGGAAGAGCCTGCCGGATCAGGCCAGTGGCCCATCTTGTCTGGCATCCTGTTCTCACAGTGGCCAACCAGGTTCCTGTAAGAAAACCACAAGAAGGATCTGAGCACAAGAACATGCTCAAGGGACATGCTCTGTCCCCATTCTGTGGCCAAAGAAACAATATTATATGCTTCTGAAGAAAAAACACCAGTGAGGAAAGAGAAGGCTTCAGTGGCAGTTGAAGGGTCTTCCTTTAGAGGCAGCAAGTGAGCTCACTAAAAGTGCTGCTCCTTCTTCATCTGAGAAATGAGGCCAGGGTGGCCTCCACTTTGGTGTTATGTTCTTTTGGGGAGCAGGAGGAACAGCTTTCCCACAGCTCTTGACTGATGGGAGAGGCTGAAGCATACCGCCCTTCAGCTCTGCCAGGCTTTGTAGCAACATTTGCAAGGGGGCTGAGAGCTTCCCTTCCCCTTCTCCACACATTTAAATTAGTATGACTTTGTCTACAGGTCTGTTTCCTCCACCTCATGTTTCACCGCCACCCCTTTTGATTCCAACACATGGTGGGTAAGTGACTCTATTTGTTGCATTTATATCCTAACTTTTTTGAGCTCAAGGTGGCAAACGTGGATCTTCCCTTCCTCAGTTAATCCCCGCAACAACCCTGTGAGGTAGGTTAGGCTGAGAGACCAGTGACTGGCCGAGGGTCACCAACTGAGCTTCACAGCTGAGTGGAGAGTTGAACCCTGGTCTCCCAGGTCCTAGTCTGACACTCTAACCACTATGCCACACTGACATCTCTCTTAATATTGTCTCATCTGTAGGCTGCAAAAGGCTAGCAGAATTGTGGTTGTGGTTTTGCATTACTTTGTGGTTGAGAAAGAGCTCTTTGAATATGATTGTGGACATTAGCAGAATCACCATTCAAATGCACATCAACACTTTTTTTTAACCTTAGGCTGAGATTGGTCACCATTGTCTTTTGTCAGTTTATTGATCCACTGTGATTGCACTACTTGTAAATTATAATATTAGTGAGGGTTCTTGGAGATAGGGCTAGGGCTGTTTGGTGTCCCCCCCTTTTTTTATTTGCCATCTCCATTCCACCTGGAAGGTTGTAATCCCAGTTTTGTAGATTACCAGATCAAGCCATAGCTGAGGGCAGTAGTGGGAGGCAAAAGCAGATGGAGAGAGCCAGCTGATCTGTAGCTTCTCTGGTGATAGATTCCAGATTGCTCAGACCATGTGAGCCAATCTGACCCGAAAGCTTTCATAGGGGCCAGCAACTATCAACTGAACTGCTCATGCCTATTCAGTGTGCCTTATCTCCCAGCAGTTTGTACCTCCAGCTACTGCTGAGCAGTGGCATTCAGACTGCCAGTTCATGAGTTGCTAAGAGCAGAACCCTTGGGATGATTTGTGGCTCTTTCCAGTGGTGTGCAGAGAATGTGGTGATGTTCTTGAAGAGGCATCTGAAACTGCAGAAAAATACAGCAGCCACAGTGTTTCATGGTGAGCACTTTTCCAGCCACATTACACTAGTCTTATATCAATTGCACTGGCTTCTGGTTTTCTCTTTCTCCCACTCCACTTTCCTGGTCCTAGTTCTAGATGCTGGTTGTTACCTGTCCAGGAATATCTGAAACGCAGCCTCAGCTCACCATAGGTTACTGTCATCTTGTGATGTCCTGATTTGTGTCCCATCAGCAGAAGAGGTTAGTTTAGTAGGAAGGCAGATTGGGCCTTTTCTGTGACAGCCCCCCTCCCCAAAGATATGGAATTCCCTTCCACAATAAGTTAGACTGGCCTGCCCCTAACAGCTTTTAGGCAGGCATTTTAATGGTGTTTAATTATGAGATTTAAGGATTTAGCTTTTCTCTGTTTTCCTGGGTTTTAGATATTTGGATTTTATTTTGTGTACACTGGTTTCATTGGTTTTAATGTGCTGCAAATGGCCTTGGGGGGGGGGAGGAGAAAGGTTTTTCATGAGCAAAAATGTTTGTACAAAGAAAAGACAGGAGCTTAGATTAAGAACTCTTACACACTCATTCCCCACATTGTCAGTTTATGGAGTTCATCTGGCAAAATGTGGAGATGGCTTTACAATGGGACTATATCTTCCCCAACCTGGTGCAACCTTCAACAGCCAACCACTTCCATTTGGCTACAACTCCACAGGTGAGCCCCTTAGACATGCTGCCTGAAATCAGTTAGTGTCCTGTGCTACCCATTATGGGTTATGTGGATTTCCCGGCTCGCTTCTTGTTGGGCAGCCTTAGACCATTCTATTTAATTATTGTTATATTTACTGTATTGGCCTGAATATAAGCCTCACATTCCCCCCAAATTCCGACCGTGAAAAGTTAAAGTGAGGCTTATATTCATAACTTTACGGTATGCAGCCAGGAGTGCAGGGCAAACAGCATCAGGAGTGCGGCAAAGCAGCGCCCACCCCACATGTAGTCCCCCGTCCTCTCCCCCAAGGCCAGAAAGGGAGAGAGCAATGCAGCACGGCTCCGCCCCCCATATGCAGCCAGGAGCAACGAGGAATGGAGTGGCTTTTATTCAAATATTTTTTTTTCATTTTTTTTCTTCCCCCCTCCAATTTCAAAGGTGCTGCTTATATTCAGGTGCGGCTTGTATTTGGGCCAATACAGTATTTATATCCCGCATGTTTCCCTGGCAGGACTCAAGGCAGCTTACAACTAAAATAGAAGCAGCTAAAAACATATATAAAAAAGAAATCTGTTTTTTAAAAAACAATTTTACATTAGTAGAATTAAAATATAAAATATAAAACATAAAACAAGCATGCCTGTGAGGGTGGCAGGCCTGAGAATGGCCTCCCTTGAAGATCTCAGAGCCCAGGCAGGTCCATCTTCTATGACTGGCAACAGGTTGTCTACTCTTGGATATGAGCTGCCACTAAATGCTAACCTCTGCAAACTGGCAGGTGTAGAAGAGCTGGAGTGCCACTATGCCCCATGATGTGCCTTCTATGCTAGCCATGTTTGAGCTGCCCCTTCCTGTGTGACTCCCTGCATTGCAGCATTTGCCTTGTTCATTCTCCCACCAACTGCTAAAGCCTGGAGTGGGTAGGGTGGATGTCATGTATGTTACAATATTCCTG
The DNA here is from genome assembly GCF_964106915.1 of Podarcis gaigeae. Taxonomy (NCBI): domain Eukaryota; kingdom Metazoa; phylum Chordata; class Lepidosauria; order Squamata; family Lacertidae; genus Podarcis; species Podarcis gaigeae. Next base: position 23,170,460 of record NC_139691.1, on the reverse strand, counting down.
AGATTTCTCTCCTGCTTATCCCTGCCTGATCTTCTTGGCCTTAACATGTTCCCAAATTCACTTGAAAAATACCAGCACTAGTCAGTGTAATCACCCTTTTAACATGTTGCCCATGCTTAATTTTATTAGCCAGTTACTGCTTCCAGGTATGTTTGCCAGGAACATGCCAAAGCACCTGCCATCCTTCATGAAGACATAATGCTTGCTTCTTTCCTTACTTTGTAGGAAGTGGATGGCTTAAGCACAGTTCTGTATCTGCTGCTGAGGAACTCCATATTAATACTGCTCTATATCTACATCTGAATAATTTGCTGAGCTCTTCCACACCACACCACACCCCATATATTTCTAGGCAGTGGCCTTATATGCAAAGCCTAACAGGGTTTCAAACACTTGGTTGCAGATTTCACTGTGGTTACTCTTCCCTCTGTACCCATAAGACAGTTTCATGTTAGCCACATTTTGATGCTACTTGAATCACTCACTTTATGTTTCAAATGCAAGCCTTGATTTTAACAAGTGGAAGATACTGATACTTTCTCTGAGCTAACATGGAGGTAAGAGTCGTGTAGGAAGCTGGGCAATGCTGATGAGAAAGGAGACTGTGTTCATTTCAGTCAAATAGGTGGGGTCCACCCAATCTTTTGGGCTACAATTCCCATCATTCCCAACCATTGGCCACACTGGTTCTAGATTTTAAAGTGCTTTGCGTTGTCAGTCCCCTATACCTTAGATATAGTCAGACAGTCAGTCAAGTTTATTGCTTATAGCCAAAGGCTGCTGCAGTACTTAGATATAATCTATTAGCCCAGCCATGCTTTTATTTTCTGCTCTGTGTGTCCACTTCATAAGGGGCAAAGACTTCTGGAACATGAAGCAGGCCTTTTACCACCATTGGGACACAAAACACAAAATCTACATCTTTTAAAACGGTTGTGTCAGATGAGTGCCTTTTTCTGGAACTGCACTTCTGTACAGTCCATTTCTTTTAGCACTTATTGAGTAAGCTTCAAGGGTGGATTCTTAGAATCTTCCAGTTTCCTTAGGGTTAGGGAAGCAGTTCCTGAGAGTTTCCAAATCAGCATTGTTCGTCAGCTACTCCACTGAAGCACCAGTTAACTTTTGCAATAGATATGACTTGGACAGCTTACACAGTTGTGTCTAGTTCTCTTTCAAGAGATAGACAGAAAGCAAGCAAGGAAGGACTTTCTCTTGGCTATATCTATGTGGAGAGTTTGTTGCAAGTTCCATTATGGATGTTGTGGAGGACCAAGGCACATGCCAGCTCCATCATACAGTTGTTTGAACTGGGTAGTGAAAGACTGTTTCCTTTTCCACAGCTTCGGGTTTTATAAGCTACCCACTCATTTCTACATCTCACAAGCCATGGATGACTACAACCTCCAATATTTCCAGTCACTGGGAACATTCTGGCTCAAGAGGGGAAAGAGATTGTGACTGGACATCTGCCACCAGTGAATACAAGTAAGTGCTGGTGTTTCTTATGTTGGAATGGAACTGGAGCTACAGGTACAGCAGACTTCTGAAGCATGAAACTGGGCACAAAACTCAACACCCAGAAGACTGTCTGACTCCGAAACACCCTCTCTGATTGCATGGAGCCCGAACAGCCCTGTGGTTTTCCCCAGAGCTGAGGGTGATGAAACAATCACTGAGACGGCTAAAGCGCTGGTGGTGGAAAACTCATTCTGAATCTGACCAGACACAGGTAAGAGCTCAACGTCGACGCTACCAAGTGGCAATAGCGACCACGAAGAGGAAGTTTTCACCACCTCAGTGGCATCTGCAGAAAACAGCAGCAGGAGATTCTTTCAGGTGGTTCACAATCTAATGCCATCAGGGCTGGTAAGGTCCCTAAAATCTCCTGCAATGATTTTGCAGTTTTTTGCAGATAAAGTCGCTCAGATTTGGAAAGAGGTGGACTCCACCGTGGGAGCAGGGCCGGGGCGGGAGAGTGCTAGAGTCCTGTCTAGTCAGGTTGCATGGGATCGGTTCCAATCTTTTACCTCCAAGGATGTGGACAGGCTGCTTGGATGAGTGAAACCGACCACCTGTCTCCTTGATCCCTGCCTATCTTAGCTCATAAAAGCTCTGTAGGATGGTGAATGCTTTAATGTTATTAAACCACTTCTCAAAAAAGCATATGTAGACCCAGTCACTATGGTCAAATATTGCCCAGTCTCAAATCTTCCATTCTTGGGCAAGGTGATTGAGCGGGCAGTTGCTGAAAAACTCCAGGCATGCCTGGAGGATGTGGACCATTTGGATCCCTTCCAGTCAGGATTCAGGCCTCATCATGGAACTGAAACTGCCTTGGTCGCACTGGTTGATGATCTCCAGTAGGCTAGGGACAAAGGTAAAAGCTGTTTCCTAGTTCTGCTGGATCTCTCAGTGGCTTTCGGTACCATTGACCATGGTATTCTTCTGGATCAGCTAGAGGGGTTGCACTGGCCCCATGAGGCGAAACCACCTCAGGTCCCTCAGCAACAGTTTCACCCTAGGCAGGAACTACATTAGAACTACGACTACACTACTCAGGCAAGACTTATTGGCCATGCTCCTGTGAAAGACTGTGGGTTTTGCCTGCCAGGCTCATGTGAACATTTCTGGAAGAATTTATTGGCTTCACTTTTCTGACTTGGGTTTGTTTTGGTTTAGCCATTTTACCACGTGGTTTTTTCCCCTGTGTCATTGTCCATCCATTTTGGGGGGAGGGGAGGGGAAGGTTGGGGCAGGAGCTCTTTTTGTAAACCCTATCACTGGAATTGCCCATATCTGTTAAAACAGTAAAGCAGTTTTTAAAAAGGTGGGTTCTGGGGTTTCCACATGGTTTGTGATCAACTTTCCATGTGTTTTCATTTCTTGTTACATTTCTTGAAGCAAGTTTGTGTATGATGAGGTTCCAATAGGTAAATCTTGTGACCTACTTATGAAACTGAAAAGAGAACAGTATTTGAAATTTTCTTCTTGTTAGACAAAGCCTCTTCTCTAACTCACTATTATTTCCTTTCAGTGATGATGAAAGGGATCATTACTATAGCAGAGAAGGCAGCTACAATTTTGAGCAGGACTATCACAGTAGAGATAATAGTTGGGAGTGAGAATATCATCATTGGGAGCAAAGGCACAGAGACAAAGAGGAAGCAGGCAAACACCAATCATGGTGGTAAGGCTTTTCCCAATGGTAGGTTGGAGCTTCTAGCTGGGATCAGGCCAAGGAACATTAAATTATGTAGGGGTAAACTGTGTTCCAATCTGGTCTTTATAATTTAGAATGGACAAAGGCTGTAATAGGTGTAGGAGGGATGGCTGGATCTCTCTACCACATGTGGTAGACCTACCCAAAGGTCCTTATAGACCAAAATAATTAAAGATATTGGTTGGTTATAGAATCAATTATTGACTCCCAACCCCAGATTGGTCCTGCTGTATATTTTAGAAATGGACACTGAGGTTTTAACACCCTAAGACTTAAGCCTATTTCTCTTGGCAGTGGCTAAACTTATGATAGTAAAACATTAGAGGTCACTATATAGGAATTTCATGTTGGAATGGACAACTATAATATCAATTTGGTTTTAACTGAATGTTTACAGACAAATTTTATACAAGGGCAAGATTTATTGACTATGCTTCTGTAAAGGAATAGGCTTTGCCTGCCAGGCTTGCATGGACGTTTCTGGAAGCCCTCCTTGGCTTCACCTTTCCTGACTTAGGTTTGTTCTGACTTGGTTCAGCCATTGGTCATCCATCTTTGGGGGAGGGTTGGGGCAGGAGCTCTTTTTGTATACCCTTCCTATCATTGGAATGCCCATACCTGCTAAAACAATGGAAGAAATTTTAAAATTGTTGGTTCTGGTGTTTTCACATGGTTTGTGATCAACTTTCCAACTGTTTACATTTCTTGAAACAACTGAGTTTATGATGATGTTCCAGTAGGTAAATATTGTGACCTATTTATGAAACTGAAGAGAGAAGAGTGTTTGAAACCTTTTTCTTGTTAGAGTAAGTCTCTTCTCCAAGTGACTATTCCTCATTCTTTCCTTTCAGTGAAGATGAAAGGGATGGTTACTATAGCCAATAATGTAGTTATGATTTTGTGTGGTGCTTTCACAGTAGAGAGCAAGAAGACCATCATCGGGAGCAAAGGCACAGAAACAAAGAGGAAGCAGGCAAACACAAATCATGGTGGCAAGAGGCTTCCCATTGGTAGTTTGGAGCCTCTAGCTGGGATCAGGCCAAATAGCATTAAATTATGTAGGGTTAAACTGTGGTCCAGTCTGATTCATACTAATATATATATTTTCAGTCTCCTTCCTGCACTAGCTGAAGTTTCCAGGCACTAGAGGACAGCCCCATAGAGGTTGTTAGCTGTAGCCTAGCCTTGGGAATACAAAGATGTGGAGCATACCTGACAGCTACTGCATCATTCAGGTGCAGCAATGGTTGTGAGAGCCCCACAGCTGTGATAAAATTGACTTGGGTATGTGTGTGTTGCATTCCCATCAGTTTCCCCCTTGAGGTAGAAATTCACTGATCAGTGTTATGTCAGTCTGTTATTGATTGATCCTCCTGAAATACCATGTGTTTCAGGTTCCTACTGGAACATTTCCCCAGTATATGGAAAAGGCCCCTTGATGTTAGAGCTCTAAGACCAGTTTTTCTGTAAAAGGATGGCTGTAGTCCAGAGCTGATGCATAACATTGCTTTGCATCCAATCACCTGCCTCTCCATTTTTAAACTACTTTTTCACTATAATATTATCTGTTGCATTGAGATGTTGGCAGTACAATATTAGAAAATCTGACAGATAAGTTTAGAGTTTTGCTTAAAAGCCACCAAGGATTCTGTTGTATTTCTATGATAAGGAGCAAAGCATTAATTCTTCTTGTATTTTTGTCCAATCCTAGTAAGCAGCATGAGAGCAAAGAATGTGAAAACCACAAGCATCACAAGCACAAGAAAGAGAAGTCATGAGGAAGGTGTACTGGAGAGAAATGGACAGGATTCATGAAGGAGCAAATCTGTGGTCCAAAAAGAATAGTGACACTTTTACAGCCAGATTGTCTGTAGCGACTTTCTTCCCCTGAGACATTAAACGGCTGAAATGATTAGCAACCAAACATGCGCACAAGCTTCCTCTTTGTGAAAGAAGACCACATTCACAGATTTTTGGAGAGAGAAAACTGGCAGCAAAAAAAAAGCAGTTATTTACCAACATGTGAGATCCCATGGCTTCTTATGGGAGATAGCTTCCGTGCAAACTAATGCATTTAGAATATAGGACAATACTTGGCAAATCATTGACTTTTTATTTTTTAGAACAGTAACAGCCACATGAAGCTTTGTCCAAAAAAGGAAAATATTATGACAAAATTATCACAATAAGCTACCTGACAGCTAGCTTAGAGTCTGACTTCTAAAAGCTAGAAGCTAGTTGTAGGGATGCTGCATGCTAGGAGAGCCAATATGATCAGAATAACACATCATCAAAACAGCTTCAATAACTTCAGAATAATTTATAAATGCATCAAAATAATAACAGTTGTTAACAATGTACCATAATCTCTTTGGTGCAAAACAATGTAGATTTACTGGTGATTGTTAAAGGCACCTTGAAATAAGACAACATAGTGAAATAGTGCTGCTGAGGCAGCACATACCCTTCATTTGGAAAAAGCATACAATTTCCTCTCTACAGTCATTGCAAGAGGCAAATATTACTCCTGGCTTCCGCCTTGGGTCTTGTGGATTCTGTAATCACCCCTTGCAAGGAGATGTAAATGGTGATTCCTTTTAATACCACATTTACATGAAGGCATTAACACTCAGTATTGATGCTGTGACTTGCAGGAACACCTCACCCACATGAAAATTGCATGCCCTGTTAGATCAATGTCCTCTCACACATGGCAATAACAACAGCTTGCAACACCCAAATGAGGCAGTGAAGACATTTAAATCAGAGATGGCAATTTGAATCATTCCTCGGGTCCTTTTGGATTCTTTAAACATGTAGATTTGATGGACTGCTCCTCCTGAAAGCTGACCACTGAATTTGTATTTCACACATAGATGTTAGTCTGATTTCAACCTGCATTTTATACAAGTTACATATACTAGTGCAGTGGTACCTCGGGTTACAGACGCTTCAGGTTACAGACTCCGCTAACCCAGAAATAGTACCTCGGATTAAGAACTTTGCTTCAGGATGAGAACAGAAATCACGCGGCAGCAGTGGGAGGCCCCATTAGCTAAAGTGGTACCTCAGGTTAAGAACAGTTTCAGGTTAAGAATGGACCTCCAGAATGAATTAAGTTCTTAACCCGAGGTACCACTGTATACAGAAATGCTGGACCAAAAGTTATTTTAAGCATTACACTTGCCCTATAGAATGCAGGTAAAGCAAGCAGTTTTCACAGGGGCAGAGACTCACATTAAGCAAACCACAATCTTAGAACAACAAAGGAGCACCCCACACTGCCATCCTTATGGAAGTTTCCTCAAACTTACTGTCTGTAGTCTACAATCAAGCTAGCAGAATCATGGAAATGAGCCTCACTTGGAGACCAGCTTAGAACTGTGGTTGCCCAGGGAAGAAGAGTATATCTTTACTAAGTTTGAAATCAACAGTCCTGTCAACATCAGGGGTTCCATTCCCACCCCCCCACCCCGCAAGGTGTACTTGGTAACTGCGTAGCTGAATTTTACCTGCAGATGCCACACTTCTGTATCAACTGTCTGGCCCAGCAATTTCTACATGCCATCCAACTATTAACAGCAGGCCTCTGGCAAAAAAAGGAATGTTATACCTAATTGCAGGGAAGGGCTACGGCTTAGTGCTAGAGCATCTGCCTTGCAGGCAGAAGTCTCCAAGTTCAATCCCCAGCACTTCAGGTTTGGGAGCGACTCCTCCCTGAAACCCTGGAGAACTGCTGCCGGTCAGTGTAGACAATAATAAGCCAGATGGACCAATGTTCTGACTTGGTAGAATGCTGCTTCCAATGTCCCTTCCTACTTGGATCTTAAACACTAAAACATTGAAGCAGGAGAGCCCCAATACTGAGAAAAGTAATGCCATTTAAAAATCACATTGTGGGGTGGGAAAAGGACAATAGCAGAATGGATAGGCTTTGATGGGGTTTCCACCCCAAGCTACACAAAATTGCCATGACAGCTATTTGTCTCCCCTTCCACAAGGACACAACTAGATAATACAGTGGCAAGATCCCTTACAAAGTTGAGAGTAGGGGATGCAGAGGAGACAATTTAAAACACAGCATTTCTGGATGGATATGCATGCTTTCCAGCAACCATACATTTCCCTCCATATTATTTTTAAGCCATTTTTGCCCTGCTAGTTATGTGACCGGAAGTATAAGCATGGCCACAATTTTTTGAAGAAGTATGTTGTGAGAAGGGGTGTTGGGGTTTAAATTTACACATACAGTATTTTACAGTTCTGCAGCAGGCCTAATTCTGCACATGTGTCTGCTGCCATTACATTTATTTTGGTTCTATGATATGTTCACTGAAAGTCCTGTCAGATTTCTCTTACATTCAGTCTTTGCACACAGTCTCTGTTCTTGGTACAGGCGCCATCCATTCAAATTTCTTCAAGTTGCAGAATTTTCCCATCACTGGCTTTAGATGCCAATCCCCAACTCTTTCAGAGAGACAGTGGGAATGAGATGCAACTTGCCACCCAGCGCCTGAATTGCAACAAGCAGCGGTAACACAAATAAATGTTGAGAGATCTCTACTTGCTAATGCATCAACAGGAACATTATTCCATTGGTCCTTCAGTTCATTTTCATCAGCAATAAAGATCCTGTCTTCAAGCAGAAGAAGGCTGGTGCAGTAGGCATCACACTAGTGCATCATGTCCTCACACAAAAAACACAAATGCTCAGAGACAAGCTTTACATTGCAAATGGTCTCAAGTTCAACAAGGCACAGAAGAGCAGAAAAAAGGAGGAAGAACATCTTGTGAGTCTTACCCAAAAGTTGGCATTCACATATCCTTTCTACTAAGCATGAAAAGGAGATGATAGTTTTGGTAAGGCAGACCTTAACAATGACTTGCAGGATTTATTTATCAACATCTTTAAAGCTACCAAAGTTAAAAGGTAAAGGGACCCCTGACCATTAGGTCCAGTCGTGACCGACTCTGGGGTTGCAGCGCTCATCTCGCTTTATTGGCCGAGGGAGCCGGCGTACAGCTTCCGGATCATGTGGCTAGCATGACTAAGCCGCTTCTGGCGAACCAGAGCAGCGCACGGAAATGCTGTTTACCTTCCTGTTGGAGCGGTACCTATTTATCTACTTGCACTCTGATGTGCTTTCGAACTGCTAGGTTGGCAGGAGTAGGGACCGAGCAATGGGAGCTCACCCCGTCGCGGGGATTCCAACCCGCCGACCTTCTGATCAGCAAGTCTTAGGCTCTGTGGTTTAACCTGCAGTGCCACCTGCGACATTAGCCAATGTTTACTGAATTTACCAGGAGCCATAAGTAATCATGAAAACCTTTTTTACAGGTTTCTCTTGTACTCATATATATATATATTATTTTTATTTCATAAAATTTATATACCCCTTGATTCTAAAAACAAACTCCAAAGCAGTTTATCGGGGGATTAAAATGTGAGTTGAGGAGAAACAGGCTGTAGTTTAGATTTCATATGTTCAACGTCCAATAGTTACATAACAAAAACATTAACTGATCACTGAAGCATGGCTTCTGTCTGCCAGGAAGCTGGGTAAAAAAATAAAATAAAAAATAAAATAAAATAAGCAGTTTGCCTTTGGCATAGGAATAGGATTCCAGGTGACAGTCTTGAGAAAAGCCATCTTAAATCAGTTCACTGTTTCTTTGGTTGGTTCATCACTCAAAGCCTTGAAATCTGGTACCAAAGTAGTCCCAAAATTATACTGAGTTTATGTCTTAAACAAGGCTTCCAGGCCAGGACACCACAGTAAGAGTTACTTTATTCCGTTGTTCCTTCAGCATGGGAATCAATTCAGCATTGCTCATTCCCATGGCAGACACTCCATTTACAGCCACAATTTCATCTCCACATCTAGTCAAAGAAAAAGGCAAATGTACTGTTAGTAATGCTCTTGATATATGTCCCTATTGGTACAGCAGCAATTGGTCTGCACTGATTGTGTTAAAACATCAGGTACATTGCTTAGCAAAAAATGACAGACTTGCTAGTTAACCTTTTTAAATAATTAGAAATGCTCATGAGCCCAAAGAACTTGCCCATTGTGAGGTAGCTGTCCCACTGCATAATTCAGAAATCTGTCCATACCTCTAAGCAGCCTTCATTACAGTAATTAGGGAGAAATTAGATAATTCAACGCAGTACAGGAGCACAACAGAGTTACCAAACCTCAGAGAGATTTATTTCTCTGGCTTTGTATACTTCTGCTAAAAATTGGTAATTTCTCTGTTTCTGCAACAGCTGTTATGGGATAAAATGCCCTCACCAGTCACTCTTATGAAAAACCCATCTCACTCTGAGTAACCGGGGCAGTAGTTTTATCAAAATGAGTCATTACATTGCAACACCAGATATTTCATAAAGAATGCAAAAGTAATAGAAACAATAGTGTATGTACATACTTCAGTCTTCTGTCCCAGAAAGCAGGTGTTCCAGGCACAATGGTTTTAATGAAGAATGGATGGTTCCCTTTGTTTTCTTCAAACCCACCAACTATGCTGAATCCCCAGCTCTCAGAGTTGCTTTTACGCAGGATAATGTCTTGACAGCAATGGAGGTGACTGAAATAGAAAACAGAGAGCACTCATTGGCTTCCATATAGAATTCCCACTTTCGATTTTTATGTGAAGACTGTATTAACTTTCACCTTTATGGCATTCCTGGCTTAACCCCGTCTAGTGTTAGAGGAAGCTAAGCAGGAAATGCCAAGTCTGTGCTACATTTGAGCATTCCTTGAAATCAATACAATTATGAGATCATTGTCAGTAGCAGCACTGCTGGTTGAGAATCAATATCTGGTTTCTGGTGGATCATGCACCAGAAACAAAGACTGCATTCAGCATGCAGGTTCTTTGATCAAAAGCAAATACGATGTTGGAAAAGGCCACCTTGATCAAACACCCAAATCAGGACCTTTCTTTGAAATGGAGTTTTGTACTAAACTTTAAATATATATATATTATATGTGTAACAATATGGGCTGGAGTGGATTTTCAGAATTATAAAATGCCCCCCAAAGTCACAAAATTCCCAGCATTTGAGAATAAATTTTGGGTCCCTTTCACCATAACAATATACTGTGACAAGTGAAGATGTAACACTGACCTACAAACTGCACTTTCTAAACAAATGCTCCCTCCTCCCCCCTTTGAAGCAATTTCCCCATACCTTAGTTCCGTCATAATACATGCAGATCCCACTATCAGAATGCTCATCTGAAATCTCAGTTATCTGAACACAAAGAATTATACCCAAACCTCACTACACAAACAGCTGATTCAGATATCCAAAAAGTTGGAGTTTGTCCACTTCCTTAATTGTGCTGGTTGGCAGCAGCCATTTCATGCAGAAACCAGGGAGGGAAGGAGGCAGAACAGACAAATCATGGATTAGAAATGTTCTCATAGGGTATAATGGAAATAGTCAGCTTGCTATGTGAATGCTCACATAACAAACAATTGACTGGCAACACATTGTGTTTGGAAAGTGATGCCTGAGTGTAATGGTTTGCAAACACATCTCAAACAACAGCTACAGTCACTGGTTTATAAGAGCACTATAGTTTGTGTCAGTGCCCATGTTACATGAAGCTATGGTTAATGACCATAAAGGAGGTGAGAAAGGAACACACATCCAGGAAGCGTGCTCTAGCTTTGAAAACTATGTTATGCAGTGCTATGCCTGTAAAATGCTTAATTGTGACCTTGGTTGGAAAAGAACTTGTCCATTCTTTTCTCCATATAAGATTTTTAAAAATATTGTAAAAAAGTTGGGGCCAATCCAAAAGGAGAGGACATTTTTTCTAAACATTTTGGAACTACCAAAAAAAAAAAATAATTATTGGTGATTTCTTCATAATGGGTTGAAAGCCTTGCCCCCACACTATATGAACAACTTGCTTGTTGTCTATGCCTTCTAAAATAGAAAAGGTATAAACAGTCCTCAAATCAACAGTCAAAGAGAGGCTGGCTATTGTTTCCAAATCAACACTCTCTACAGTCACTCGTTCTAATGCCACCCAACACTCCACTCCATTCCCCTTCTGTCAATCATGCCTCCACTATCTCTTCTGCTGCAACTATGCTGTGTATTTTTGAAGCCCCGACCTGGCCACAGTGATCCATGCGACGGTTACCTCCAGGCTTGACTACTGTAATTCGCTCTACGCGGGGCTGCCCTTGAAGCTGTCCCAGAAACTCCAGCGGGTGCAGAATGCTGCAGCGAGGCTCCTCACAGGGTCTCTGCCATGGCAGCATATTCACCCAGTGCTTTTCAAACTGCACTGGCTCCCGGTAGAGTACAGGGTCAGATTTAAGGTGCTGCTTTTGACCTTTAAAGCCCTTCATGGCCTAGGACCCTTGTACCTATGGGACTGCCTCTCCCGGTATGCCCCACGGAGAGCCTCAAGGTCCATAAATAGCAACACCCTAGTGGTCCCAGGCCCTAAGGAAGTTAGATTGGCTTCAACCAGAGCCAGGGCCTTTTCAACTCTGGCTCCAGCCTGGTGGAACGCTCTGCCTCATGAGACCAGGGCCCTGCGAGATCTGATTTCTTTCCACAGGGCCTGTAAGACAGAGTTGTTCCGCCTGGCCTTTGGCTTGGAGCCAATTTGATTTCCTCCCTCCCTCCCTTCCTCCCTCTCTTTCTTTTTTCCTTTCCTTCTCCTCTGCGATGAGGCTACATTTTAATATTTTATTGTTTCAATATTTTAATGTTTTATTTTAATTTTGTTTTTAAGTTGTATTCATTCAACTTGTTTTTATTATTGCTTGTAAGCCACTCTGAGCTCGGCCTTGGCTGGGGAGGGAGGGGTATAAATAAAAATTATTATTATTACAATGGAGTGGTATCACATATTATGGACAAAGGAGAGATGCAGGAGTCTTTGATGGCAAACTCACTTTTGTCTTCACATCTGGCAGCATCTTCCTGGAGTATATTTTATAGCCTGAATCCACAAAGGCCACATCAACCTGATGTTGATTCTGCCTTCTAAGACAGAGTGGATCAGTTCAATCAAGCTATGATTTCTAATAATTGGTAAACATAGGTTAGAACTCAAACCATGGTTTCAAAACATCTGAGAGGTAGGAAAATAAGGTTTATTTTAATAACTTTTTAAAAAGACATATTTAAAAGGCTTTTAGACCATTTTTTTTAGCAAAGATGCCACTCAAACAGGTTTGCAGCTACATACAAATATAAATCCCTAAACTTCAATTTTTAAACCAGTTAAAAGTAATATCCAATTCCATCTCACAAATATGCAAGTCAGTGTACCAACAAAAAGCCCATCTAGCACATTAAAAAAGCCAGCATTTGGCAACACAAATTAGCCTCCCAAAGCCATGATAAGAAAATGGATATTTAAGGCCCATTTAAATGAGCAAAGGGAGGTGATTTGCTTTACATCAGTTGAATTCCTTAACTGGGGGATGGGCTGACTTGTTTGTCTTCCTTTGCATTCTGTGCTCTAAATTTTATAAATTTACTCTCGCCTGCAGTTTCTGGGAAAAAGCAGGGCAATGGCCCTAATCATGGTTTGTTAATTCAGACATCAGGCCAAACCATAGTTAAGCTAATTTTGGTTCAATCTCTTAGTCACTGATTTCTCAGTACATTTTAGAATTCTTTTCTTTTAAAAATACTTTCAAGCATCACTTTCCAAAGGCACGACTGGGAGTACTGAAAGCTTTGGTTTTCTTATGTGTTTTAGTTTCATAGGCAAGACTAATTGATCAAAGCAAGTCATACTTTCGTTTACAATATGTTAACCAAAATAGATCAACTAAAATGTAACTAACATACCGTTATTGGGAAAATTTCCCAGAGTGACATCAAGCAGAAAGACTTACCTAGGCAATCCAAGCCACATGATCCAGAGAGGAGCCCAGCTAGCCCAGCTAAACCCACTTTCCCTGGTATCTGGTGCCTCAGTAAATTCAGATGTCTTTTCCGTTACCACAATTTCCAAGGCTTTCAATGTCACTGTGTGCAGTGCTGCATTTGATTTCAGCGCAGAGACTGCTTCACTGTAGTTAAGATGAGTCAGATCAACATTGTTTATACTCAACAGTACATCTCCTGTTTTGTGGAAAAAAAAGAGGACGAGTTATAATATATAACATTATATTTATAGGTAAAAAGGTAAAGGACCCCTGGATGGTTAAGTCCAGTCAAAGGCGACTATGGAGTTGTGGTGCTCATCTCGCTTTCAGGCCAAGGGAGATGGCATTTGTCCACAGACAGCTTTCCGGGTCATGTGGCCAGCATGACTAAACTGCTTCTGGCGCTACAGAACACTGACAGAAACCAGAGCGCACGGAAATGCTGTTTACCTTCCCACCGCAGTGGCACCAATTTATCTACTTGCATTGGTGTGCTTTTGAACTGCTAGATTGGCAGAAGCTGGGACAGAGCAACAGGAGCTCACCCCGTGGGGATATATATGAATATATATAAAAACACCATTTCTTCGTACAGTCATACCTCATGTTGTGTCCGCTTCAGATTACGTGCTTTTATGTTGCATCCTGCGGCAACCCGGAAGTACCGGAATGGGTTACTTCCAGGTTTCGCCACTCGTGCATGCGCAGAAGCACTAAATCGCACCATGCATGTGTGCAGATGCAGCACTTTGGTTTGTGCCAGTTCCATGTTACGGGCGGGCCTCTGGAACAGATCCCGTCTGTAACACGAGGTTCCACTGTATAGCTATTTAAACCTTTGCAATTTCCTTAGTACAAAATGACATGTACCAAATTTAAAAAGCAGGCACTCCAAAGCATCTTACCTCTCTTAATTCTACCATCTCTGAAGAGGCATCCAACAGGCTGCACGCTAGTTACATAAATAGGGAGTTTATTTTTACTGTCTCTTCCACCTCCAATAGTTATTCCCAGAGATTCTTTTGGCTCCTTCTTTATGTTAACTAACTTCTCCTGGCTGAGGTAACCTTGAGGGAGTGCCTGAAAGAAGAGAATGGAGAGAAATAACAGCATGTATATTAATAAGATAGCAAAAAACAGGATGTGGGGGGAAATAACTCCATGAAGCTAGTGTTTTAAAACCCTGATATTTTAGGATAAGGAATCACCACTTTTAGCTATTTTTGCTCTATCTCTCTCCCTCTCTCCCCGCCCCCCGCCCTTAAGGGATTAAGGGCTGTGTGATGATCATATATTTAGAAATGGCTAAAGAGAATGGGAAATGGATGGGAAGAAACCACTGGGGATGCACACTTTGTTTCCAACTTTAGCACCTCTTTCACAGAAACCAGGCTTGTCTGAATTGCAAAAGGACCCCATGTGACCCCGATGATACTACATATGGTTATTCAATATTTTAATACACTGAATGACTAGATCATATTTGCCCTTGTTGTGTGCACAGCATGGAGTAGTAACTGGCTATAGTATTTCCGCAGCATACACATGATTTTTGTGGTGTTATTTAATGGATATGTGCTTCAAGTTATAAGAGTTTTAGCAGTCAGGCAGTGTGGATCCAACATGAATGAACAATAATCATAAACTGATAATATATATGAAAAGCAATAGAATATGACAACTATATCAATCACATAGTGATTAAACTGCAACTGCTTTTGGCTCACATTCTACAGGGAAGTCTGTAGATTCCTACTAATAATTTCAAATTACAAAACCAATTAGTGCCTTTCTGCCTAACAGTGAAGCCCTCCCACTTACTCTCCCATGCAGTGGAAAGTACTTGGCTGGCATTTAGCCATGTTTTGAAGTTGGCTTGTTAAGAAGCTGACCAGCTTGTTTTTAAACCAAAAGCTTTGGTTCGTTAATTGGGATTCTGTGAAAATAAAACTAAATGCTAGTATTAACTCAAGGTTTTCATGGTTTTGTTCCTGCTTGCACACACAGCACTAAACTACTGCTGTGTGAACAAATCCAATTACTACCAAGTTCCAATTAACATTTTCAGTTCACCTTTCTCAACATAAAGGTAAAGGGACCCCTGAACATTAGATCCAGTTGTGGCTGACTCTGGGGTTGCGGCGTTCATCTCGCTTTATTGGCCAAGGGAGCTGGCGTACAGCTTCCGGATCATGTGGCCAGCATGACTAAGTCACTTCTGGAGAACCAGAGCAGCGCACGGAAATGCTGTTTACCTTCCCGTTGGAGCGGTACCTATTTATCTACTTGCACTTTGATGTGCTTTCGAACTGCTAGGTTGGCAGGAGCAGGGACCGAGCAACGGGAGCTCACCCTGTCGCAGGGATTTGAACCGCCACCATCAGCAAGTCCTAGGCTCTGTGATTTAACCCACAGCGCCACCTGCGTCCCTCCAATGATTCTAATGGTAATGATAGTTATAACCAATATAACGAGGGCAGGTCAGTATGGAGCACAATTGAAAATCTTACCTCTAACCCCAAATTAACCAACACCACCCTATAAAACTCAAGAAAAAAGTGTTTTTAAAAGTCCAGTCATCCTGTCAGGCCATGAGGAAGGAATGTAATAAAATGAATATAGGAGAGATAAATTTCTTGCACAAACAGCTTTATGACAGCATCAAACTATAAAGCACTTGACTGAAAAATTAAAACACCACATGAAAGGTTCTCAACCAGTTCAATAAGATTTTTTTCACACATAAGGCAATTTAAACAAACAACAATCTGCAAGGGACTGGCATCAGAATGACTCTCTGTTCAAGTTCCCCTTACAAGAGGAGGGGAGAGCATCTGGTTATGTTTCTATAAAAGTTGTCAGGATGGCAGGTTTCAAGATTAATGTATTAATCTTCTACTCTCAAAGCATAATCACAAAGTACAATTATTGTGGTGTGGGGAGCCTGAAACCTATAGAGAACAATGAAATTTAGCATTTCTTCCTTTTAGAAATTTACTTTGCTCTTTGGAACAACTAAAACATCTTGAAAATCCTTCTTAGAATGCATTTTAGCAATGTGGAATAGCATTAGAGGTTTTTACAATCTGGATTTCCACATTTAAAAGATTGAATAATCAGGGGTTTACCAATTTGTTTTGTGGGTATTTACAACAGTTAACCAACAACAAAAATACAGTAAGTGTAACAGATCTTTTTACACACTCCAAAATTAATGAAGGTATTGAGGCCAACAGCTACATGATATTAAACAGGTGATAATAAACACAACCTGTTCTAGTCCTACTTATGCTATTGAACCCTATTCTCACTTATTATTCCAAAACTTACTACCTACATAGGCTACTTTAGAGGAAGAAGCCATTTTCCCATCAGGATCTCTTCTCTCCCCTACCTTCACCAATTCCAGACACCTTCCACTAGCTTTTAACTGAAGAAGAATCTTCATTTGCTCCACATCCATCCCGATGGAGAAACTTCATTTTGGTAAAGAACAGGCACCCCCAAACCTGGCCCTCCAGCTGTTTTCAGACAGCAGCTCCCATCATCCCTAGCTAACAGGACCAGTGGGCAGGGATGATGGGAATTGTAGTCCCAAAACAGCTGGAGGGCCAAGTTTGGGGGTGCCTTCACACTCCCCCTGACTGGTAGTTGTCATCTAACCTAATCTAAACACTCTCAGTCCTCCTCAAGCAAAAAACAACAACTTCAAGCCAAATTATACTCCTATTCAGGTGTGCTTGGGGAAGAGGTAGGGGCGCATGTGCCAGTCCCACCCCCAACATCCCATTCCTATGTTCAATGATTTATTATTAATTATTTTTATTATTACAATTAATTCATTAATCACCTTCTAAACCACCATCTCAAGGTGATTTATACATAACCTTTCTGTATTGATCAGGAACCCTGATAAAATTTTATTGCCCATTTTACTAGTGTTGAAGACCATACTCTCAGTTAAAACTGAACAGCAGCATGCCCCAACAACAACAACAGCCATGTGACCTTCATGAACCAAGCATGTCCTCTAAAATATGCTCTGGAATTTTCTGCAATGGAACACTGAGATGCCATGGCAAACACACAGCGGTTTCATCAATAATGAGTCTATGGGTTGTTGTTGTTTAAAGGATTTCTTGAGTGTAGAAAGCTGGGGGGGGGGGGCGGGAGAGACCCTGTTCAGAAGACAGTTTCTTTTCCCGTAAAAAATATTCGACCTGTAAGCAAAATCTACATCATTTGCTCAGGAGATCATGAATGTGGAGTTGTTTTTAATATAAACCCATATTTTATCACTCACTGTCTGGCCTTTTTTCATATCCGGAGGTGCTATTTGCATAATACCCAGTACTCAAGGAGGAAAGGAATCAAGCTAATCCCTACCCAAAACCAGAACTTAAAATCACCAATACCTTCTGGTAATTGGACTTCCATCGATAATGATTCTGTTCAGGTCTTCTGCGTCGATGCACTGGGCTTCCTCCACTGCTACTGCTGCTGGTGTTTGATGCGCTGCCATCTTCAACAGTTTCTGGGAGTTGCACACCAGACTGATGGAGAACAACAAAGTTTACTCTCGCTTCACAAGTCTGTCAAAAAAGCCAAAAAGGAAGGAAGCTTAAAATGATAATGTTCAAGCATGCAAATTTGCAGGATCTCTCCAGTGTGTCACTAGAAAAATTATAATAGGCGATTTGTATATTATAATGTACATATTAAGTTATATATATTGAGACAGAGTCTCAAACAAATAAGTGCTTTTCTAAGCCCACATTCCCAGATCTACACTGGCTTGGTCATGTACATAGAATGGAAGATGGCAGGATCTCCAATGGTATGCTCAGTGCTTTTTCTCTAGAAAACTAGTTGCCGGTACTCATCATGAAATTGTTACTCTAAGTGTCACACTTTTTAACACCCCCTCCCTACAAAAGAGGTGCCGGTACATGAAGCAGTTACATAAGTGCCACACTTTTTAACAACAAAAATAGAAGTGCTGGTACTGCGTACGCTTGAGTGCCCCTGGGGGGGGGGGGGAAGCACTGGCTAAATGCGATCTGACATGAAGGCTGGCAACATTAATCCCACCATATGGGAATCCCTTGCAGATGACCGTAGTGCCTGGAGACGACAGCAAAAACCAAAGGAGAAATGACTGCTGGGAGGAGCACAGAGAGAAGAAACATCATGGTGTATCTGCCCCAGCAAAACCAGACACCTTCATCTGCCCCAGCTGAAATAAAACATGTCTCTTCTATGCTAGTCTCTACATCCACAACAGGAGCTGTAACTCTCCAACGGTTTGACTTTACCCCCGATGGCACACACTTCCACTGTCTCTTGAGAAAGATGCCAACAATATTATAATATAATTATAATATGAATGCTGAAGTTAGTTCAGCACTTGGCTGCCAGGTTCTTTTAAAGTTCCAGTGCAGATACAAGACTGCCTCCCTCCAAATTATGGTTTACAAACCAGGAGACAACCCTTGCTTACTCATATTTCAATCAATGCCTATCTAATTCTAAAACTTGACATATCAAGCACGGGACAGCACTGCAACGAAGTGGGCAAACAGAGTGGATTGATTTAAATATTCAACAGGAAGCACTAATTTAAACTCTTCACTTGTATAGCTTACAGGCATATTGCATTAAAACAGAAATGAGAGGGGCAAACTGTGAAATCAATTTATTTTTGTTTGTGTGTCTATACAAAGACAACGAGCTGAAGACTGAACTTCCAAGTTTGCAAAAGGAAGAGACAGATCACTGCTTTGTTGTGAGAGTTAAAAATAAATAGTAAATAAACCAGGTTCAATTATCATCAATAAAAAGATCCCACTTGCAGGTCTGGGAAAGAGATCTCTTCATATTACCAAGGCTTCCCTCTTGCAACATTTGAAAATTCAAATAAGTTTAATTAGAGTGTTGACTGTGGCACTCCTTAAAGCAAGTGGTGAGGAATCTTTTTCAGCCAGAGTGCTGAATTCCCTCATGGCTAACATTCTGGGGGCCAAAGGCAAAAAGTGCCCATAGCAACAAATACAACACTTACCTTTGTAAAGCAATCTGGAGAGCCATATTCAACCACAGGCCCAAAATTCCCCACCTGTGACTTAGTTACCTGGATTATCTGTGCAGCTGCTTCAGGAGTTCCCTGTCTTAGATCCTGGCCATTTATAGAGAGAACTTTATCATTCCGACTAAGTTTCCCATTTTTGGCTGCCAAGCCTCCATCTAGAAGGTCCAGAATGAAAATCCCAGGCTCATCTGTTTTTCTGATCAATTTGATGCCAAGAGGTTCAGATCGGTCTCTCTTTACAAGGGTAACATGGATCACTTCCTGGTTTACTGAACGGCTGGAATCCAGTTGCCCAGTTCTGGTGGTAAACCCTTTCTCTTGCAGTACTATGAAGTGAAACACAGCACAGCGCTGACGCAGTAAGGAGATAGCTTGAGCATGGGTCACACTGCTGATGTTGACGCCATTCACCTTGGAAGAAAATAAAAACAAAGAGTTGATCACTATACTACCTGGTACAGAGCCTTGTACTATGATACCCTGTCCCTCCCTTCTTCCAGGAAAAAAAAGAAAAAGAAAATATAGAATAAGAGCAATGAAGGGAGATAGATCACCCTTCACAGGAGCAGTTCATTTCCTCAAGAATTTCTTTCAATTTTTTAAAAATCATTTCTCTTTTTACAACTGAAGCAATAAGAATAATCCAAATATAAAACACACAATTATTTTCAACTTCCCTTCCCCCCTTCCATGGTTCATTTTATTAATTTCTTTTCCATTGCATATTCTAATTTTCCCAACATTTTCTTTTTCTCAATTTTATATCTCAATAATTCTTACTGCTGAATTTACTTTTCTACTGTTAACTTTTTAATATGTTTACATTAATTTTTCAAATAGTCTACAAAACATTTCCATTCTTCTTTAAATTCTTTTTCATCCTGGTCTCTTATTCTGTTTGTCAATCTTGCCATATCTATCTATATACTCTATTAACTTCCTCTGCCATTCTTCCTTTGTTAGTATTGTATCTTCTTTCCACTTCAGAGCAT
Organism: Podarcis gaigeae; assembly: GCF_964106915.1. Taxonomy (NCBI): domain Eukaryota; kingdom Metazoa; phylum Chordata; class Lepidosauria; order Squamata; family Lacertidae; genus Podarcis; species Podarcis gaigeae. The sequence continues at coordinate 23,150,245 of NC_139691.1, read as the reverse complement.
ATACCATTCATGCTGCTGCTGTTGTATACATAAAAAGTGATTTCTGGTCTTTAAATACACTTATGTCTATTATACCTAAAAGAAACATTTCTGGGCTTTTAACAAATGTCTTTTGAAACATTTTCTCCCAGTTCATTATTTATAATATCCCAGTAAGTCTTAACTTTTTGCATGTCTACCACAGATGATAAAATGTACCTTCTTTTTCTTTACATTTCCAACAGATATGTGATTCAGATTTATACATCTTAGCTAATTAACTCTGTGTCAGATACCACCTGTAAATCATTTTCATAAAGTTCACCCTTAATGTGTAACATGCTGTAAATTTTTTTTAAAGAATCCATAGTTTCTCCCATGCACGCATATCTATATCTCTTGCCCAGTGAATCATAGCTGATTTTACCAGTTCATCTTTTGTTTCCCATTCTAATAATAACTTGTACATTTTGAAAACCACTTTTCCTTTACTCTCAATAATCTTTCTTTCAAAATGTGAGCTTTGGGTCATAAAACCCCTCCACCTGTCCTATCTAAACAAATCATTTATCTGATGATACTGCAACCAGTCCGTTACTGCCTCTCGAATTTCCTCAGCAATTTTTATTTCTCTATTACATCTTAATCAGGAGAGGCTGTGCATGTTTTATACTGGAGCTTGGACGCAGTCATAGGCTGGATGAGGGCAAAGAAGCACACAGACTGAATCCTGCTAAAACAAAAGCCCTTTGGGTGATAGGCATGGGTGATGTCTGGTTTTCAAAAGCACGATATATCACCAGCTACACATAATGATATACAAATATATCACAATGCCTAAAAATTAAGAATAACAATTTATTATTTTTACCCCAGCCACTCTGGGCAGCTTACAGCATATATAAAACATAGTAAAATATCAAACATTTAAAACTTCCCAATACAGGGCTAACTTCAGATGTCTTCTAAAAGTTATGTAGTTCATCATCTCCTTGACATCTGAAGGGTGGGTGTTCCACAGGGAGAGCTCCACTACCAAGAAGGCCCTCTGCCTGGTTCCCTGTAACTTTGCTTCTCACAGTGAGGGAACCACCAGAAGGCCTTCGGAGGATGGAACTATGTAGAGGCAAACAGGGCAATGTCCTGGCAACTGCTACTATAACTTAAAGGTATAAAACTGATAAATGTTTGCCTTAATATATTGTTACAATTGTTATTTTATAGTACATATTATTTTTAAATTAGCACATTTTCTATAAAATGTAGAGGGAAACTTTTTAGGGGGAACCACATCTTCAGCATCTTGCAATCTTGGCAAATCCTTTTTTTAATACAGACATGAAGGAGTCCAATAGATTCTAAATATTATTTTCTGCTGTATTAGTCTTAATATAAGATTAAGACTCAGAAACTGCTGGGCTAGGAGATGTTGTAACTGAAGGCACTGCCACTGGGCCCCATCTGGAAGATGATATTTTTTTCTTAAAACAATATAACTGTAAAACTTATCTTCCTCATCTATCAGTTTTCCTAAACAGGAAGTTTATCTTTTGGAAATATGATCCTGACATAAAAACTGGAAGTCCTCTCAAAATATATATTAATATGGTCTGGGAATAATACAGTGGTACCTCGGGTTACATACACTTCAGATTACAGACGCTTCAGGTTACAGACTCCGATAACCCAGAAATAGTACCTCGGGTTAAGAACTTTGCTTCAGGATGAGAACAGAAATCGTGCTCCGGCGGCACGGCGGTAGCGGGAGGCCCCATTAGCTAAAGTGGTGCTTGAGATTAAGAACAGTTTCAGGTTAAGAATGGACCTACGGAACGAATTAAGTACTTAACCCGAGGTACCACTGTATTTATTTTAAGAGCATTAACCCTTCCCCAAAGGGTAAGGTTCAATGACCCCCATTTATCTAGATCTGAATAAACCTATTTTATTAATTTATTTATATTAAGTTTAACTATCTGTGTTATATCTCTTGGTATTAGGATGCCTAGATATTTAATATATTCAGAACAAATCCAGAACTGATAAATCGTACCTTGTTTTGCGTCTGGCATCCATTCCGGAGCCCTGGCCACTAGCCGAAAAGGACGCAGGGCAAAGCACCACGTCTGCGCACGCACACGGAGCGGTTTGTGCTTCTGCGCATGTGTGATTTAGTGCTTCTGCACATGCGGCAAACCCAGAGGTAACCCGTTCTGGTACTTCCGGGTTTGCCGTGGATGTTCGCCAGAATGGACGCTAGACAAGGCAGACGTTCACGGAGGTATTACTGTACTTCTTGAAAGAATGTGTAATCAGATTTTGACCTACTGGCATCAATTCCAATATGGACCAATTAATAGAATAACCATATATTTTACCAAAAGCATCAATCATTTGCATCAAAATGGGAATGCTAGTCTGAGGTTTCAAAATAAACAAAATATTGTCAGCAAATAAAACTAATTTATATTTGAATGTATTATGAACTACACTGTAAATCTCACAATGCAACCCTGAGGAAAAGTGGCAGACATAATACCATTCACTTTGACTCTTGATGCAGGTGCATCATACGTTACTTTAATCTATTTTATAAAATCCAATGAAAATCCAAATTTAAGTAAAGCTACTTAACGCAGGTAGCGCTGTGGTCTAAACCACAGAGCCTATGGCTTGCCGATCAGAAGGTTGGTGGTTCGAATCCCCGCAACAGGGTGAGCTCCCGTTGTTCGGTCCCTGCTCTTGCCCACCTAGCAGTTCGAAAGCACATCAAGTGCAAGTAGATAAATAGGTACCGCTCCAGCGGGAAGGTAAATGGCATTTCCATGCGCTGCTCTGGTTCATCAGAAGTGGCTTAGTCATGCTGGCCACATGACCCGGAAGCTGTCTGTGGACAAGCGCCAGCTCCCTCGGCCTATAGAGCGAGATGAGCGCTGCAACCCCAGAGTCGTCCGCGACTGGACCTAATGGTCAGGGGTACCTTTATCTTTACTTCCATATACTGTTTATAGATTTTTGTCAAAAGCCTTTTCAGCATCTAGCGATGTGATTACAAATGGTCTTTATTTTTATTTAGAGCTACAAAATCCACCACTAATATCATCTGCAGCTTATCTTGTTTTTATAAAGCCAGTCTGGTCACTCTTGATAATCGCTGCTATTACCTGCTGAATTCTATTTGCTAGAATCAATGTTAGGATCCTTATATCAACATTGATCAAGGATATAGAGCAATAGTTTGCGCACTGTGTATGGTATTTATCTGGTTTGGGAATAACTGTAATGTAAGCTTGATTAAATATTGTTGACAAAATAACTTCATGAAGTTTTTGGTGCCAATATATCTATATATGACTTACACCATTCAGTGGGGAATCCATCCAATCCTAGTGTTTTGTCACTTCGTCATTTTAAGGATAGTTTGATATTCACTTAAATGAATAGATTCTTATTATAGTGGATATTCTTTTCTTCCAAATCTTTACACCAGTTTAAATACTTTCAAAATGCTCCCATATATCTCCTCCCCTTGCAAACTAATTTTCAAACATGATTTTGCATTTTAGTGTCTTGGAATTGATTTGTAATTTTACTCTGAAGCCTTTTAATTATATCAAACCTACTTCCAGGATATGGTCTCCAGGCGCTATTTTTCCATCTGCAGCAACAACTGAATCCCGTAGAACTTCTTGGACAACAATGTTGCCTAGTGGGGTGTCTTTACCCCCAACTATCCGCATCCCAAGTTCTTCCTCAGGGTCTTCTCGGTGAATTTCAATTGTAGTTGTCTCTGCTAAAAGACTGGCTCTTTGGGGTAAATCTGAAAGTGAGAATCAGAGATGGGAGAGGGAAGACAAAGGAGACACACTTGCAGATCACATCTAGAAATTTTAAATACTGGTGACCTATTTCACTGATTCTGAACAGCTCAGTATGCAAAGTAAATATAACTTTCCATTTCCTAAGACTTACCGGTAATTTTCCTTTATTCCTAGCAAAACAGAAACAAAAGTGTACTATACAGAATGTTTCCAAAAGTGCACTTTTGTCCCCTCTCCTTGGTTCATCTATGGATATGTATTGTACAAATACAGTACAATCAACAGCACCTGTGCTTATTATGGACAGAAATAAATAAACTGAAATAAAAACAGGGCTATGTATTCTACACTTCTTAAAAACTTAAATACTGCTCCAATGGAACTCCTGCACTGAGAAAATCTGAACTATGCAATCTATATAAACAATGCAAATGACTATTTGACTATTTCCTCTTATTTAGGTTTTATTATTCATAGGAGAGTAAAAAATCTATGCAAGACACTGAATCCCTGCTTACAAACTACTAGAAATCCTACAAAGCTACTTATTTGGTTTCTGAGATTTCAAATGCATTGTTCACACACTTTCAAACATGTATCTTTGCAACTTACCTTTAAAAAAATTAAAAAAATAAAGTCAAGATTCTTAGAAAATTGGGTTCTGCCCCCAGTACAGCAAAACCTCAGCTTCTGAACGCCTCCATTTTGGAACTTTCGGCTCCCCAACGCTGAAAACCCGGAAGTAAATGTTCGGGTTTTTGAATGTTTTTCGGAAACCGAACGTCCAGCACAGCTTCCGCTTGAGTGCAGGAAGCTCCTGCAACCAATCACAAGCCGTGCCTCGGTTGTTGAACATTTCGGAAGCTAAACAGGCTTTTGGAATGGGTTACGTTCGACAACTGAGGTCTGACTGTACCACAATTTGAGCAGCCTTGCTTATAAAACTGTAGCTTTCAACTCTTTTACCACAAACTACTGGTAATGCATTTTTGTAAACTTATCAGATGGAATGAAAACTAAAATAATTTTTGCAAAGGCAGACTTGCTTTCTCTGACCATAGAATTCATTCTGAGAGATGAATGCATACCTTCTTCACTCCCATCAAAGGCTGGATTAATCAATCCGGGTTCCGGTGTCTCCAGGGAAACCACTGCAGCTATTGAACTTCCAGAAACAAGGGACGGCACTGCGTTCAATATCTCAGGCTCCTTTACAGTACTCGCTTCCTGTCTGGAAAGAGAATCTGCCTTCAACCTGAAGCGAGGATTCTTTTTCCTTTCAAGATGAGCTTTGAACTTCTTGAACCCAGGACACCTGCACGAGAAGGCAAACATCTATGAAAGGAGATGTATCTTTCATTACACACCATTATGATAGGGACATGAAAGTACTTCACAAAGCAACACAAGTTTTGACAACCACAGTTTCCACCGACAGGATGTTTTCTTTCACGTAGTTTGCCTATCCAACATGCAGATGTCATTGTCAGCTTAAATAAATCAGTAAGTTTAAGAAATCAGAGAGGAGAGAAAGGCATTACTTTCATTTGCTATGGAGTAACTCTCATTTGCTCCCTTGTTTGCTAATCAAGCACTGTATGTTATTTACAATATATGCATCTTTTAATGCATAAGCAAATATTTGGGACTGAAGAAGAGCAAAAGAATTGCTGTGAATTAGGCATATTGGTAGTCCACACCTTTAGTTTTCAAGAGGTGCCCATATATTTTCTAATGATTTCTGTCAAGTCAATTTACAGTGATTCATTTATTTAAGTTTGCTTAGCTCAAATAATTTTTTTCAACTGTTACGCTTTGTCTAGGGCTGCCAAGGAATGAACAAGACAGCAAATTTAGACTCCCAGATGCATTAGAGCTTAGGGGTATTTTGGGGGGGTGCACATTGATGAGTCAAAATGAGGACTTGTTGGCACTAAGTTCACATTTATGTTAATAAGGATTCCCCTTTTTTCTTTGGTTTATCAGTGATGCTGCCAAGCATTATCATTAGTGTGTATTTCAGTTTTGACAATTAGGGCAAAAATTAACTAGGAAGCATCTCATCTTCTAAATTAAAAAAAATCCATCAGCAAGTGGTGAACTACTATATCTCCAGTGTAGCTTTATATTTGACTTGGCATCCATATTCCTCAGCTCAAAAGTTTCCATACAACCCACCAAAGCACTATGACCAAAATCCTCAAGCCATATACTTCAGAAATACTCCTCAATGATACTGATTCAGAAGGACATTAGAACTACACTCTATTTAGTTAGGAGAACCACGTTTCAGAGGAAGCGTAACTATTCATGTTTATTTGAGACACTGTACCAGGTGTTACCAGGTGGGTTTAAGTCTTAAATGTAGATAGATTATCCATTTATAACCCATTGGCTCAATTGAAAAGCCAAATTAGCAGCAGTCTCACATATTCTCTTCCATTCTACTCTCTCTGCTTCACTTTCAGTTTGCAGAGATGGCAAATGTTCAAACTACTGTTTGTGTTCAATAAGATAAGAGTCAAGCCAACTGAAAAGGAAGGAGGGAAGTCACAAATCCATGGCCCATTTCCAAGATAGTCTGACTTGAACTACCGTTTCTTTTTATTAATTTATTAGATGTATATCCTGCTCATCCTTTCAAAGGTGCCTAGGGTGGTAACCAAACAAACAATAAATCAAAACATCTAAAAAATGTTTGGTTTTTTTCAGAATAACAAGCTGTTCACACACCAGCTTGAGGAAGGGTGAGTTGTACCCAATGCACATCCTACTCAGAGCAGAAAAATCCTACTCAAAATAATTAACGTGACTAATTTAGGTCCATTAGGTCTACTCTGAGTAAAAAATAGTTGGAGACAACTTAATCATTTTTGGATCAGTTAAGGAGTGATACAGGGCTCATTAAATACATAGCCTAATTAGAAACAGTTAATAAGGTCTTAGTTCGCCAAAACATTATAAAATTAAGAGATTGAGGACAAAATATTAGAATATTTTAAATTTTTGGACTTTGTTTGCAATGCTGTTTTACAAATTATGAATTGTTTTGGTATTTTTTTAAAAAAATATTTTTTAGTGTGCACTATATCAGAAAAAATAACTTTTTAAAAAACATTCAGACATACCCAAATTCTAATTCAATTGCCCTCTGGACAGTCTTCAGTCAGTCTGGCTGTATCAGCACCAGTCTGCTATGTTACACCTTAATGGCTAATTTATAGGATGATTTGTCTTCAGATCCATTATAAACAGTAGTTAACTAGGAGCAAAGGTATTTACAGCTACAGAAAAAAAGTGTGTTGTTCTGCTAGAAGCAAACACGCAGCCTTCAAATTACTGAAACATGTTTGCTCTTTTTATTAGCTCAAGATATGTATGATAGGTTCTGTTTACAGTCTAGTACTGAAATAAATGTTATAGGCACACCACAACCTACAGTGGAAAGGCTGTAATACATGCAGGTGCCACTACTGGAAAGCTCGGTATCTGAAATCTCAGTTATCTGAACACAAAGAATTCAAATAACCAATCAGCTAGAGTTTGCCACTTCTTTCTTGTGTTTTGCTGGTTGATGGAAACTATTTCAAGGGGGCAGGGAGAGAGATTGGAGAATCAGGGAGGAAAGATGTTTTCCCTTTGTTTGGTCTTTCCTGATTGGCTGCAGCGATCTCAGGCAGAAACCAGGGAGGGATAGAGAAGAGACATCTCATGGATTAGAAATGTTCCCATAGGAAATAATTCAAATTATCAGCTTGCTGTGTGAATGCTTGCCAAATGAACAATTAAAGTACAATTAGACCAGCAGCTCTTCAAATGCAGGTGCTTGTGAGAGCCATCAGCAGCTTTGCAACTTAACAGTACAATCCTAACCTTGTCTACTCAGAAGTGAGGCTAAGATTGTAGTAAAAAACTTCCTATGTTTGACAATGTAAAAACATTTTTGTTGAAACTATCCATATAGCTTTCTTCACTAGTCAAAATTTTAATTTAGAGAAAGATGGCTTACATTAGCACATACACATAACATAAGACTATGATTATGTCAGGAAAGGAAAGGGGAATTAAAATTACTCCAGAAAGAGGAAGGATGGCACTTTAATAAGACTGGCCCGCTATTTAAAACACCCACACAGAAACATACTATATTGGTCTAACCTGCTTGCCAGACGAACTCAGAGGCTGTTAAAAATAAATGAAGGATTAACATCGGATTGTTTTATTGGAACTACCTGGACTAATTAAGAGAAGCAGTATAAATGTGAGATCATCATCACCCCCCGAACCTCAGGGCATGGAAAGCTAACCAGAGACTTATAATTTGGCATAAAATTTGGATTGTTTGATTATTGTATAATTTGGAATGTTATTAATGTGGTTTTTATTGGATTGTTAAAATAGAAAATTTAATAAATATTTTTATAAAAAAAGAAACAGAAAACTTCCACATTCCACATTCGAAAAATGGGAACTAGCAGATTAACATATTTTAGCAGTCAAGCGATCTATTTCTTAACTAAGAATGCTGCCCAGTTGCCCTCTATTGTTAATATATGCAATATTCAGGCCAAAAATAAACAGAAATTATAAGTTACTAATAAAGGTGAAGGAGCCAGAGAGGATAAGATGCAAGTATAGTTAATGGCACTACTGAACCATATACACACCTGTTTTGCAAGTGAGCCTCTAACTCACACCGTTGCATAGTGTGCTTACAATCTTCTTGAAAGGGGCAGAGGACAATGAGCTTATCAAGTAAATTCCGCACTAAAAGGGAAGACTTCCGGCACTGCTGGAAGGACAGCTTTTTCCGATCCATAGGGCAGAAGTCATACTCCTGCATGAAGTTTTCAAGGCACTTAAAACAGTATGTGTGTCCACAAGGTGTGTCCATAGGCTGCAGCAAAGGCTGAAGGCAAATATGGCAAGTGAGCTCATCATCCACTTCATCCTGGAAGTTATAAAGATGATTGTCCAGCAACAAGTGGAGCTGCCCACACTCATGGCACCGTTCTCCAAGTTTGAAGACCGGTTCTTCTCCTGCAGTCTCAGCCATGGCACCCAACATCTGGCGTGTTTACAATCAGGGGGCAAGGCAGGTCTTTTGGCGGTAGTGAAGAGAAGATACCTAAAATGAAGAAACGAATGCTTATCAGAATGTTACACCAGCAGACTGATCCAAGTCCGGTCTTCTGGGAGAAAGCTGTGATGTCACAGCTCACTCTTTTCCTTGCCTATTTTGTTTAACTACACTTTTAAAAGTTTATCGTTGATGAAATAAGGGCCAATATGTTTAACAAAAAAGTGGTAGGCAGTATCTTTCAAATTTTATCCATGAAATTCTCACCAGGGCAGCCTCAATAAGAAAATGATTGAGGGCAAACGATAGTGCTTTTCTATGGTTAGAGATCTTCCCCTGCAATGTGCACTTCACGTGAGGTCATTAATTAGTCTGACTTTACATTCTCTGCCATGTGGCTTGGGTTGGTAAACCTTTACTGATGTGAATAAGAACTATGAATCACTGTTCAGTAACAGTGGCAGGAGTTGTGTGAAATGTGTTAAGTCAACAAATTATCCCAATATTTCCAACTATGGGAGGTGCTGCAAAGGATCTTTACAGAACAAATTCTGCCCCTTCCTACTTGATAAGGTAGAAAGGAAAAATTTAAAATTAGGTAATATTTCAAACCATCAAATCAATTTTTAATTAAAAAGATGAGATCACTACTTTACTCTGCAATGTATACAAATTTCATGTAGTAAAAGATACAATATTTACATATAAGTAATGTACTTTAGATAACTAAAGACATTTGTTTGTAAGGCCATTTAAAATTACCTGCAATTGATCCACTCTCCACCCACCCAGTTAAGACTGATGTCATTGGGTACATTAATGCTACTTTTGCAACTTATGATCCAATTCAAAACTCATTTTCAGTCTGCTGACAGATTTATTGCTTGACATTGACAAAGCTGTCTGAGAAGAGATGCTTTTAAGCTGTGCAGTTTTGCAACTATAAACAGATACAGATATTTGTGTCACTTCCTTAGACAATTTCTAATACAAACTTATAAGAGAATATTTTTGTTATCACCCAAGCATCTTATAATACACATTCAAGAAGATTATTAACTTTGCAAGCAGTTAACACCCTTCATTAAGTAACTAAAGTCATATTCAGCAAATATTCACTGTGACCCTTGCAGATGGTAATTATAAACAAAGTACAAACTCTCAGTAAAATATCTAACTAGTGTATTTATGTAACTTTATTTTACATTTCCAACCTAGCCCATTTCATAATCACATAATAAAGATATATTTTACATCTGTTTTTAATATTTGTTATGATAGAGACTCATAACAATTTAAGAGGAAAGAGACTGGTCAACAGGGCAGAGATGCAATGAAAATGGACAAAAAATATGTTGTGGGAGAAACTGACATTATAGAATTGAAATGTGTGAGAGAAGGGTTGAGGAAATGAATGTGAATATTGTGTTTGCAGGAGAAACTGCTGGAAGAAGGAGGTAAGGCTGAAATCTGTTGCTATGTCAGTTGATATGCCACATGACTTAGCCAGACACATAGCTGTTGTTTAGGAATTCTTAAAGTATAAATATTGCTGTATCTTCTATCCAATGAGGCACTTTCCTCTCGGCCTAATTAGTGTCCCTTGCAATGCTAAATAATGACCTCCTGTTTGACTGATAATTAGTGTATGAATTCTATTGGCTGTTCCAGGCAGTCCAGGGTATCGGTCTGGAACCCCAGTATTTCCCCAACACAACAAAATGAAATATCAGAGTAATGGAAGGCCAGTCTCTATACTACTCCAACTCCCACCAGTGTCAATCTATGGGTTAGGCACAAAGGGAGTTGTAATCTGGCAACCTCTGGAGGGCCACATGTTCCCCATCCCTGCTTTATGCCCTCAGATTTCTACATATTTAACACAGCCCTGGACACCTTGTGACCCATCAAGCCAATCACAACTTACTACCACTTCAAGCAACCCATCTAGATTGGCCAAGGTCTGCATTCAATGGGGTAAAAATTATGCTGGCTCATCATAATGTACAGAAAAAAGGGGGAAGGACTGTAAGTTGCCCAACATACAATTTCAGCTTCTGTTTAAATACTTCATTGTTGTCAGCCACCTTGAAGTCCTGACAGGAAAAAAAAATAGAGTAAAATAAACTTTCTTTCAAATACTGATGTTTTACTCCATTACTGCCCAGGTTTTCAACAAAATTCTTGGAGATCAAATCAAAGTAGCTCTTAACCACTGAGGCTCAGATTTCTAACATCCAAGAAAGTGTTGAATGTACCTCATTACTTCTCTTAAGTCCATAAAAGGAAGCTGCTCAGACTGTTAAAAACTCAGACCTGACCTTAGCGATGAAAGACAATCCACACCTGTCTGCACGATGGTAAAGTGAAAAGCCCTCCTAAGCATGGCAAGCTGGAACTAGTCTGTTGAGTCCTCAGTGACTGAATCAGAAAGCAGATGTTTCATGTGGTGTTATTCAATAAGAGTTTCTGTATTGGTTCTTTACTACCATATGTGTAAAACTGGGCATTATTTTAGGCTTGTAAATGAACCCACAAAAGTTATTGCCCCACAAAAAAAATGCTTCTTAGGCTAAAAAGAGTTCTGATTCTCCTTTAGCAGCTACCTGCAATTTCTATGACGAATGAGGAAGGGCTTTGCCTCCTCTGGCAGCCCAACTGGTTTCTGTAGTAATGGGTAATGATACAAGTTAAACATTGTCTCCAGGTATTATAGGTTGGAGCCAAGACTCCACCCATTAGTGTTCTTGTGGTTACTTTCATTTTCCTATGCAGTTGCATAAAGCTGATAATCAATAAAAAGCAACTTGTTCTGGGTCTACAAAAGTGAATAGGCCTATGCTGGGCACAGGTAGGAGATGCAGCACCCTGTCTCTCCTTCGCCAGTGTGCATGAAATTCCATGGCAAGCTTTTTAAGCTGCTTCAACAACCCTCTGGAGCAACCTCTTAAAAGAGATTCCTGAAGCCCCATCTACTTAATGTTTCACACATTGTGTTTTTTGATGTTTAGGAGAGTTAAACTGTTCTGTTACTGGTGGTGTTAATGTATTTTTAATTATGGAAGTTCTGCAATGTATTTATAATTTTTGATTTTTATCTCTAATATTTTATAGCAATTTTTGTACTTTGTGATATTTGTGAACTGCTTAGGTGTTTCTTTTAAAAATGTGAAGAACAATATAAATTATATATGCTACAGTTATCAGGCTAGAACTTAAGTATTCACAGTACTTTAATACTCTAAACCAAGGTTTCCCAAACTTGGGTCTCTAGTTGTTTTTGGACTAAAATTCCCATCATATTTGACCACTGGTCCTGCTAGCTAGGGATGATGGAACTTGTAGTCCCAACAACTGGTTTGGAAGACCCTGCTCTAAAGTTTAAAGAAACTCAGCTTTTAAAAGTTCCCTGATTACTGACAGAGGAAATGAGGCTTTATTCAGCTCACTGGTTTTCAAGCTGTGTTCCAAGAGAGCTTGGCATTCTATGCAAGCCTGAGTGTTTGGTAACAAGATTGGTAACAAGGGGGAAATTCCTCTAAAAGCTTGTCCACTACTTGTTCTTCCCAAGCAATGTGCAGCAGCTAGAGTGTGTTGGATACATCCTAGGATACACTGATGAGACCCAACAGGACTGGCCAGTGTTCCATGCGAGCTACCTACACCCTCGGATTTGTTTCAGTATCATGAATTCCACAGCAGACACTTGAGGATTCCCAGTCAATATGGAATGGATTCCTGACGGAAGAACCTTTGAAAACCTGCCCATGCTGTGCTATAACATAAAAAGCAAAGATATTTTTTTAAGTAGCATTAACAGTGGCTATACAAAGGCTGCTACAGAAGCCAACCTGACCAGTTAAAGGCTTGAACGATTCCTCAGCAAAGTCCTGTCTCTTGGGGCTATTCCTATATGGATTTTCCATAGAGGGCTTACCTGGTGGTGGTTGCAGAGACTGTCTGGCAGGCAGAAGTGCCATGATAAGAGCTAGGCAGTTGGGAGCCATCACTTTCCACAATAACCTTGATGTAGTAGAGTTCCACAGCATTGTAATAAATTTAAACAGTGAGCCCTGACCAACAACAGTCAGAGCTTAAGGGTGGTGGTAGGAATTAAAGGATGTCCCTAAGCATGCATCAGTGGTGGAGAGTGCCGTGTGCAGACTCCAGGCATTTTTACCTTCTCAGTCCTTAGCCATATTGTTACTTTCAAGCAGCAGGGTTCTCTCCCCACTCCAGGGGCCAGTTTACATTATCATTACCACTGTTCTAATAACCCTGATGCTTGAAATAAAAGAACAATTGCATGCTGCTGGTTTCTAGCTATAAAAAGCCAAATGAGGCACACATTATGGTTTATAGTCTTGCTAATTTAAAATTATTCCCTACAATAGCAGCAAGTTGTCTGCTCTTGCCTCTAATCATGTCAAATTACAGTGCTTTCACCATTTGCTGAATCACACATATTCTCTTTGTATTTACACATCTATGGCATTATAGAATACTAATAACTTAGTTATGCCAAATAAAAAGACAACTATGAGTCTTTCAGTTCATTTTGCATTTTATTTAATCTTCAAATCTAGGAAGAAATCCAAGGAATGAAATGCTGACTAAAGCAGTGTTTTTCAACTTTTGCTGGCTCAACTGTAAAACACCTAGCTATTAAGATCCTACAGGCAAAATCATATTCTGTTCTTCCTATCAAACAAAATAATATACCTCAAGGAAAAGTAAAATAGAATCCTGGCCTCAGGGAGTAAAAACAAACAAACCAGAAATTTCAAGGTGGGAGGTGTTAGTACTAGGCTGCTACAAAGCAGAATAAGCCTGTTTAGTAGGAGCATGTATAATGGGCACCTCATTTTTTATACTTGAAATAAATGCTTAGGGAACCATGGAACTAACAATGTAACTTAGGTGGATTTGTAGCTGGTTGACCGACCAAACCCAAGATGGCTCACTAACAATTTCTCACCTCCCCAGAAAAAAAGCAAGTGCAGTGTCATAGGGTTCTGAATGACTTAGATGAAGGAACGGAGGGGATACCCAACAAATCTGAAGATGGCACAAAACTGGGAGGGGTAGCTAATACTGCAGAAGACAGGATTCAATATGACTTTATAACAGATTGGAGAAGTGGACAAAAACTAACAAGATGAATTTCAATACACTCATTTTTAGACCCTGGAGCACCGACGCCTCTCACTCTCCAGGCTTCAGCGAAAGCCTGCATTCGCCCCATAAGACGCACACACATTTCCCCTTCATTTTTGGAGGGGAAAAAGTGCGTCTTATAGGGCGAAAAATACGGTAAGTTAACTGTATAATAGAATAGTACATTGCATAAGCAGCATGGACCTCATCCTAGAAGACAGGATATGCAACATTCCAGTTCCTTGCCTAGTAAATAAACAAGTGTAGCAGTCCTTGTGTGCTTTTGTGCGTAGATCAAAAGATAAGCCCAGTGTTAAGGGTTAACTAGTTGATAAGAACATGAGAAGGTCATATGTCTCGAGCCTTTTCACAGTCCAGGTGGCAAAAATATTGACAAATAGATTAGACATGGCAACAGAATTTATGTGCAACAAACCCAGTGTCCTACAGGAACTAGAAAAACCAGTGGAAGTATGCATATAATGTAATCAGCATCATCCCAAAAGAGTAAACCACTGCACTATTCTGCCATCACTTTTTCCTATCCATAATCATGCAATCTTGCAAAACCAGCCTACAGATATTGCTAACTACCAGTAATAAAAAATGTATTCCAGGCAACCTGCCAACTCCTATCTTTGACAGTCAGACAAAAGGCCAAGACTGTCACTGTCACTATTTACGTCAGCTTGGTTATTTGTAGTCAAAATTTTGGAACCCTAGGGTTGGAAAGATGGAGAACTTAAGCCTGTGGCTCATTCCTCATTATCAAAACTAGGACTTGAGAGACTTGGTTTGGAGGATTATCTGAATTCTGATAAAGTGTTAAGCAAAATATTTACTAAAACAGTTTCATTGCTATTTGGTTTAAGCTTTTCAATGCATACCCATATGAATATACAGTGGTACCTCAGGTTACATACACTTTAGGTTACAGACTTCACTAACCCATAAATAGTACCTCGGGTTAAGAACTTTGCTTCAGGATGAGAACAGAAATCGTGCTCTGGCAGCAGTGCGGCGGCAGCAGGAGGCCCCATTAGCTAAAGTGGTGCTTCAGGTTAAGAACAGTTTTAGGTTAAGAACGGACCTCCGGAACAAATTAAGTACTTAACCCGAGGTACTACTGTATATATAACACATTTTTCACACCATAGGACGCACTTTTTCCCCTCCAAAAATGAAGGGGAAATGTGTGTGCGTCCTATGGGGCGAATGCAGGCTTTCGCTGAAGCCTGGAGAGCGAGAGGGGTCGGTGCGCACCGACCCCTCTCGCTCTCCAGGCTTCAGGAGAGCCCCACCGCCAGCCCTGCAAACTCGGGGGACAGCGGGAGAGGCGCAGCGCGCCCTTCCCGCTGTCCCCCAACTTGGCTAGAAGGCTGGCGGGGGGAGAAGCCTGCTCCTCCCCGTCGCCAACCCCGCAAAGTCGGGAGACAGCGGGAGAGGCGCAGCGCGCCCTTCCCGCTGTCCGCCGACTTGGCTAGAAGGCTAGCGGGGGGAGAAGCCTGCTCCTCCCCGTCGCCAGCCCCGCAAACTCGGGGGACAGCGCTGGGCTCCTGCTGCTTGCGGAGAGTTGCCTGCATGCTGAAGCCTGTGCGCGCTGAGCTCAGCGCGTCCAGGCTTCGCGGACCTCTCAGCAAGCAGTGGGAGCGCTCCCACGGCTTGCGGAGGCTTGCCTGTTTGGGGGCTGCGGTCGGGGGAAGCTCGAGCTTCCCCCGTCCCAGCCCCGCACCTGGGGAAAAAATAATTTCCCCCCTTTATTTCCCCCCCAAAAAACTGGGTGCGCCCTATGGTGCGGTGCACCCTATGGTGCGAAAAATACGGTATACTTGCCAACCTAGGATAACATTTCTTGTATCTGATGAGGTTGACTCTAGTCTGTGAAAGCTTACACCGTAATACATTTGTTCAGTCTTGTAAAGAAGTATGTGAGCATGATCCTTCTGCCATTAACTTTCCTACATATCCACCTGCATGAAATTCTTGGTTGCTCATGACTAGCATTACCTTGTTAAGTACAACACCGAATTTGTTAAACTTCCTAGATAGAATAAAAACTGACAAATAGCCAGGTCCAGATGGTACCCACCTTAGTTTTCTCAAAGAACTCAAATGTGAGATTGCTGATCTTCTAAACAAAAATATGTAACTTGCCCCTCAAATCAACCTCCATACTTCAGGACTGGAAAGTTGTCAATGTAATATCAATATTTAAAAAGTAACCTGTTCATAAACTATCTAAAATGAGGTGCAAGTAGTGAGGCAGCCAGGTTTGCTGATGGTGTTGAGAGTCATTTAAAAAAAGAATCATAGAATCATAGAATTGCAGAGTTGGAAGGGACCACAACGATTATCTAGTCCAGCCTCCTGCAATGCAGGAATCTTTTGCCCAAAATTGTGAAGAGCTCTAAAGGGACTTCTCCAAACTGAAAATGTTCAGAAAAGGGCAACCAAAATGATCAAGGGATTGCAGCAACTATGGTTCATATGTGTGCAGCTGACTCTTCCCAACCTCTAGTCTCCCCCCAGCCAAACACTTTTTGAGGCTGAGGCCCTTAGGTCAAGAACAAAGGAAATTTTATATGGAGTGTTAATGTGGAGGAAAGATGCTATTTTCTTGATCACTGTCATTTAAAACAGACAAACTCTCCAAGAGTCTTTTAATAACCATGAAATTTGGAGGAAGCATAAGGTATTTGCCCCATTTCACAGCCTTAAAACACTAAGTGGTGCCAAAACCCCCTGCTACCTTGTTCCTGGGTAGCAAAACCTTGCCTGCCAGCAATCAAATTTGTTTCTCAGCCACAATACTTGTGCGACCAGTTCTGAGAGTTTAGCTCCCAGAAACTCTATTTCCCATCCCCAACACAATCATATTTCTCTGCTCTTTCTTTTGGTGGGTTAAGAGATGAATCAATACCAGAGTAATAACTATTCTGTTCTCTCCTAAAATGTGGGTGCTCACCAGGAACACAGTGGGGCAGGGGTGGGGCAAGAAAAGACTAACAACTTCTGGTAGGAATTTGTCACCCAGCCTGCCTCAACAGAAGCAGTACTCTAGTTCTTACAGTCTTCTTTTGGAAACAAAATAGGACATAGACTACATCTTTAGCTATCTCAGAATGGCTACATTGTGAAAGGACATAAACATGTGGTCCTATGAAGGTACAAGAAGGGGCTTTTCCTGTCAACTACTCTCATGCTGGATTGTTTTCACTATTAAGCTGTGTTACAAGCTGATAAATCAACCTCTCCCAAGGTGTTGGGGTCTTTAAACAGAGGCATTGCCATCTCTTCTGCTATTTTCAAATGGTTTTCTTTCCAGAACTCTTCAAAGCAGTTTCCTGGTCTAACTATATTCATGAAGCACTGTTTCAGGTGTTACAGCAACATATGAAGCAGTCTTCACTATAGCCTCCTGCTATTTTCCTGTGGATGCCAGTCTTCCATATGCATGCCTTCACAAAGCCCACAATTAACACCACCACCACCACCAATTCTTTAAATATACTAGGAGTAGGAAACCAGCTAAGGAGGTGGTTGAACTTTTGGTATAGAAGGGACTTAAAATGTTGAGTAAAAGGGGATTGGCAAGAAGCTGAAATCTTTTGTTTTTCTCTTCACTGTGGAAGATGTAGGGCAGATCCTTGTGCATGAGCTAACTTATCTGGAAGTCCTAGACCTAGAGAGTCTTGGAAGCCGGGGCAAAGCATAATTACAGGAGATCCCTAAGGCCAGCACTTGCCTAACTCTACCCAACTGACCCAACTGGCATGTGAAAGTGCAGATCTTCTAACAAAACTATGAAAAGTATCCATAAGATCAGCCTCCATACCCAAGAACGAGAACGTGGTCAGTGTAACATCAGCTCTTAAAAAGGCATTCAGAGAGGATCCAGGAAATTACAGACCAGTTATATTAACATCTGTTCAAGGGAATAATAAATTTATCAAGTAAAAAGAAAAATAAGTCTTGCTCAACGTTCCCTGGACAAAACACCAGTGTATAAAAATATACATGGTGTGGATGAAGAGAGGCTTTGCTGCCCACTGTCATAATACTAGAACCCATGGTCATCCAAGGAAGCATAATGTTGGACAAATCAGGAAAGACAAAAGGAAACACTTGTATTTTTTTAGCTTCACATATTATCATTTTCTTGGCATTTATCTTCAAAGCCTCAAACTGCAAGGGTCCAGCATACCTCAAGTGGCAGCTTACCAACCAGTTGGCTCCTTCTGGCTCCCCTCTTGTCTAGCTTGAACCAAGCTGCTTCAGTCTCTACATTCTGAGGGAGCTGAGCAGCCTCTCACAGGGCACTCTGAACACTGGAAATTCACTTTAATGATAGTAATGTAAGTGTTCCTCTTGTCCCTTGTTGCCTCTCCATTTCTACAGAAGCCTTTTCCTTGAAGTAAGAAAGATTCAACAAGATACTCTAATGCTATTCTGCATAATCATGGTCAAATAGATGTCAGTACCGACAAATACTATTCAGGTATGTGCAGCTTCAAATTGAGAAATGAGGTGGTTTTAACCACCCACATTTTGTTACCACACATATAGGAGGACACAACAACACAATCATGTAACCTTTAATGGTTTACTAACCAGGTAAACAACCTGCCCAGTCTCGATCTTCTACTTTTCCCAGCAAGGAGTTATTTCAGCCTAGAAATAAATTAAAGTTATTGTGGATTTTCTCCTTTCCCAGTTATTAATGCCTATAAATAAATTTCTGCCTAGCCACCTAAATTTATCTACCCTAAAGATCTAAACAGGAATTTTGTGAGTCAGGTTACACAGGAATGTAGTCATGGCATAAGTTTAGAAAGAGGTCAAAGGGAAGAACTAAAGCAGTTCAGCATATGCTTATCTGACATATTGTGGGTGGAAGCGTATAAAAAGCCAATAGATAATAAACAGAGTAAATTTAGGAAGAATAGTAGCTATCCACAATGGAAGCTGCCTTATAAAGTCAGACCATTTGTCCTACGTTAAGTGTTGCCTACCCTGATTAGCGTTTCAGACAGGAAGCTTTATTCACCCATCTGGAGATGCCTGGGATTTTTTGCATCTGCTCTACAACCAAGCTATGGCCATCACCCTGAGGATGGCACACAATTGCTCATATACTGGTGATTTGCACATTTGTTACAAGAAAACCTTTGACTCTATGAGAATTTATTCCAAGAAAACCTTGGAAGTCTATGAGGAGTTCCTCGGTGTGAAGTAATAATGCACAAGCTCTCTTGAGAGACAGCTTGCCCACCATTACTAATATTTGTGTCGAGCTGTGGACATGTTCTAGCATGCACACTTCATACTGTACAATGAGGACACCCAGGGAAACTTACCTGTGAATTTACTGTCTACCCTGAATCATGACCTAGAGTGCTCTGAAATGTTTAAGTGTTTCCTCGGAAGATGAGTCTATGGAGAAATGGTTCCCTGAAGGTCAAAATGTCTCCCATATTCTTTATGAGTTCACCCTTATTAAGAACTTTCTTTTTCATATGCTTCTTATAATTCCCATTCTTCCTATATAACATGCAAATTCTGATACTGTTGCCTAGGCTATTTAATATCTGCAGTGGAGGTGAGGATCAATCCTGTGGCCTACAGTTGCGATTAGACAACAATTTCCATGATCCCTACCTCTGACCATGTTGGTTGGGACTGATGGGAGTTGTAATCCAGTAATATTTGGAGGTCAATAGGTTCTCCTTCTCTGAACTATGTGAAACCACTGAACAAGCTCATCTAGATATCTGAGGTGAGATGTCATCAATATGTAGATGTACAACTCTATTTTGCTTTTTCTTAGATTGAAGCTGTGAAAGTGCTGAACTGGTCCCTGAGTTGGTAATGGACTGGATAAGGACCAATAAACTGAAGTTGGATTAAGATGGAGGAAGTTCTGGTGAGTGGTTCATCTGGCTTCAGAGGTGGATCCCTTTCTACTTGGACTGCTCTCTCCCTAATGAATCAGAACCAGATGTTGAGCTGCCCTTATACCCAGCCTTAAATTTAGAGACCCAAGTAGTTTCTGTATCATAAAGAACATTTGACTAACTAATGATGATACTAAACATGCCCAGAAAGAGATAGTGTGACTAGCTTACACATGCTCTGGTAAAAGCTCACTTAAGAGTACTATATAATGCATTGTACAAGGGCTGCCTTTTAAGACAACATGGAAACCTCAGTTGGTACAAAAGAAAGAAACTAGATTTGTGATTAGCATGTGAAGCACATCTCAGCATCAGTGAAATATTGGCACCAATTCCCAGTCCATTTTCAGGAGCAATTCAAATTGCTAGTTCTCATCTTACCAGGCTAGGACCCAGATATGTGAAGGACAATCTTCTCCTGCACAAACTTGACTTCCTCAAGGACCATTCTCTGGGTCCCTACACCTCCAAAAGTAAGAAGACAAATGGCCAATGAGAGGACCTTTTCTGAAGAGGTATCCAAGTTATGGAACACTTAATGTGGGAAGGCTTCCAGCACCGATTTATTTTTTGCATACATGGTAAGAACTATTTATTTGCCCAAGTCTTTCAGATTTTTAGTCTTCTAGGCTTTTATGCTGTGTTTACTGTACTGTTGGGTTTTGTAATGTTAAAGATGTTGTTTATGGTGTTTTTAAGAATTCTGTAAAACACTCAGAATGTCTTCAGACTAAGGAGTGAGGTATACAGCTATGTTCAATGAAACTTCTTTCCAGTATGTATATATAGGATGTATGCATACAGTATGTATGTATACATACATACATACAGTAAGTACCGTATGTATAGGATGGAAGCCTGAGTGAATATATTAGAAAATGACCCTATTAAAACTTCACAATCAGCAGCTAAAAAATGTTTCTACTCTGTCTTCCAAACTAAACAACTTTTCCTTTTGAAAAATATTGTCCTCCATTGCCAAATGTGCTTTGAACTAACAAGCTGTTTTTATATATCATACTTCATTAAGTGTCGTCAAGACTCTTCATTCTTTTTATTGATATTAGTGACTTCACAAAGAAAGCAACCAAACTTAAGGCTCAAGACTGAACAAATAATGTCTCTTGCAATTAACATACAAAATCCAAACTAAAAGCAAAAGTTAAAACCTAGGATTTATCCACGTAACTGCAGCTAAAAGAAGAGTTGCCAACAGAATGGTTACCTTCCAAGGATGTGGTAAAGTGTTAATAAATGGAGACCGTATGTCTACTACCTAATTTCTTTGAAAAGCCCACTTCAAAACACATATCATCCTATATGTTTATCAGAAAAATCCACTTTACTTAATTTTAAGAGAGATAATGCTAAGTAATTACCTTACCTTATGAAGCTTTAGCAAATTATAATGCCTACAGCCACATTTCTAGCATGTTCTTTCACTCCTGTCCAATCATGCTACACTAGATAGCGTCAGCAGCCTCAGACGTGTACTTCCAACAGCATTGGGAAACTGTCCATTTAAACAGATCACAGGCACACACTTTTTGTCACCTATCACATTTAGTCATTCATGAAGACTGCCTAGTAAGAAATATTCCTTATCTAACACAATTTGAAAATGTTAATCAGAATGTCTAGCCAAACAGTCATAATTGTACACTTCCCTCACCTATCTTTCTTCAAGACAGCAGAGTAAGAAATGTTCCTTATCTAATATAATTTGAAAATGTTAATCAGAATGTCTAGCCAGACATTCATTAACGTAACAAAGCAGAAATAGATAGTGCATGCCAGGAACAGAACAATGAGAAGAAATAACACTGTGAATGATACTGTGAATTTTCTTCTTCCCCCTTACAGTTTCTCAAGTTCCATGCTAATTGGGCAAGGTATCAACACCCCACACAACTCCATACACAGCTATACTATCATGCACAATTCCATATGCCATTCACACAATCACTATTATATGTCTTCATTCCACTGTACTATGGACATTAGTTCCATAAGATGTGGTGATGATGTCGAAAGAGAGTAAGACAGATTGATGTCTACTAGACATATTAGCAATATGTTACTTTCTGGAAGAGTACCGTATTTTTCGGTCTATAAGACACACCAGACCATAAGATGCACCTAGTTTTTGGAGGAGGAAAACAAGAAAAAAAATATTCTGAATCCCAGAAGCCAGAACAGCAAGAGGGATCGCTGTGCAGCGAAAGCAGCGATCCCTCTTGCTGTTCTGGCTTCTGGGATAGCTGCGCAGCCTGCATTCGCTCCATAAGACGCACACACATTTCCCCTTACTTTTTAGGAGGGAAAAAGCGAGTCTTATAGAGCAAAAAATACGGTACCTTTGCTTCCCTGTCCGGCTGTTGACTTCTCATAAGAATCTGATTGGCTGCTGTGAGAAACAATAACTGGACTAGATAAGCCAGTGGTAGATCCAGCAGAATGGCTCTTACTTAAATGTGTAAGAACAAAATTATGGGTTGAAATGCTTAAAAAATGGTTATATAGTGGTACCTCGGGTTACAGGCGCTTCAGGTTACAGACTTCGCTAATCCAGAAATAGTACCTTGGGTTAAAAACATTGCTTCAGGATGAGAAAAGTAATGGCGGGGTGGCGGCCGGGCAGCAGCGGGAGGCCCCATTAGCTAAAGTGATACCTCAGGTTCACAGTTTCAGGTTAAGAACGGACCTCCAGAATGAATTAAGTTCTTAACCCGAGGTACCACTACATAGGTAAACAGTGTGGATTGCAACAGCCACAGCAGTTTCAAGATAATTCCTAAGGCCCAGTCTAAGGTTTAAGCCTAGGTATTAAAAATTACTGGATTTATACAATTTCAGTAATCAGTAAACTTTCATTACACTAGCCAAAGGCCATGGCATCATCTAAGCAGAAGAAAAGAAAAAAATATCAGCAATCACCACAATTTCACAGTCCTAAACTTGGCTATGTCATAGGTGTAAGCGACTACATATTAGAGCTTTTAGGTAGTAATACTCTCAACAGTTTTCAGGTTCTATGTTGGATCACTCCATAGTTCCATATACTGAGATGGTCCTGACATTGTTCACCGAGCCAACCTTGACCAAACAGACAACATCTGACAAACAATGGGCTGAGAGCAGCTGTTAAACCAAACCTTAAATGAGGCTTTGGGCAAACTGTTGCTTGGCATGATGTTCAACCAACAAACCAGACTTTGGTATCCCATACATCAGAATTCACTTTTTCTCTCTACAAACAATGGATTATTAGGCACTCCCTTATTTGTTCTAGGATACACAAAGAGCACCAAGAATTATACAGTTAGAAAAGCAAGCACGATTGCTCCCCTTAACATTATCTTTACAGAACTCTCACGCTAACATTTCAATAAAAATGCTATGGATAGTATATAAAGTGGTGTTTGTTACCATCAAGAAGACACCTCCCAAGTGACTAAAAAAATTACCGGTATGTACAGTACTCTGCTCCTGCGATGCCCACAGGATAGCTCAGTCAGTACAGCACAAGACTCTTAATCTCAGGGTCATGGGTTCAAGTCCCACATTTGGCAAAATGATTCCTATATTGCAGGGGACTGGACTAGATGACCCCTGTGGTTCCTTTCAACTCTACAATTCTGTTATTCTATATTTCTCTGTGGTTAATCCACATAATATGTAGGTAAGGCTCTATTTAATTTTCTTCCTCAACCATCCTTTTCAGTGAAGAAACATAGTTATTATATTGCCTCAAAAGGCAAAGTCAGGGGTTTAACCAGCAATTTCCTCTGTAAGACTTGGGCTTTTGGAAGATGAGGTCTTTGAAAGCACAAAGCCATCTTTATCTGCAATATATGTAGAGCTCTACAATCCTTCTCTTTCATTTATCACTAGCTGGAAGCTGAAATGAGAGAATCATATTTATGTCTCTCATCTTTTGACTATGAATTACAAAAGTAGGCTTTGGACAGGAGATATATTCATCACAACTTCAAGCAGCTCACAGAAAAATAAACTGATGAACTGTTCATAAGAAAGGAAGCAATACATGACACTTAAGAGACTGGATGTATCTCATTAGTCCTACCCTAGTAAAACAGCATAAGAAAAACATTTCTTCTTCCTTGTATTTACATTTTTCATGCATCTTTCACTTTGTTATTCATTGTCCAGAGACATTACCATGTTTGTCTGTTGCAGCAAAAACAACAAAATGAATCTTGTGGCATTTTAATGACTAACAGATTTATTATGGCATAAGCTGTCATGGTCCACAATACAATTCATCAGATGCATGAAGTTTTATCCTGAACTCTTGATCTGACTGTTTATAATTCCAACATGCCACCCCATGGGTATATATATACCTGCAACTCAGGATAACACCTCATACATCTGATTAAATGGCTGTATTATACAAAAGCAAATGCCATAATAAATGTGTGTGTCATTAAGGTGCCAAAACACATTGTTCTTTTTGTTATTGTGTCGCTATTTATTTTCTCACTTGCGTATTTCGAAAACAAAGGCCATTGAAATTGGCCCCATTTGAACATCACATCTTGGTTAATGACTTACCATGCTCATGCCTAAGAGGTCACAGAGTAAGCAAATCATGATCCCTGGCTCAGATGTAATGCAGTGCCAGGGATGCTTGTTTGTTTCCCCCCAGCACTAGCAAGGAGCATACAGAGCAAACCATTAATTATGGCTTACCATGATGTGTGAATTGGATCACTGTGTTTATTGCACAAATGTGTAATTGCTCATTTAAAAATCAAGACAAACTGTGCAAGCCACCAAATTCCCTTTCTGCCAGGCTAGAAGAGGGTTAGATTGAGTGGAGGCACAGTCCTGTTCTTCTGCACTTGTGGAATGACACCAACATCACTCTGCTGGCACAGAATAGTCTCTTCTGCCTGCTTGCAGTGGATAGCCCTGAAACATGGCATTTTGAGATGCAGGGAGAGGCCACTTCAAAAAGCCCATTGGGTAGCAGCCAGGTTTTGGATTGTACCTGGAGTGAAGTAATGCTTACATAGCAGTAGGTTTTGTACAGAGGCTCCAAAAACTCCACAAAAGAAAGCCAATTCAATTATTACCTGTTTCACGAAACTGAAGGCAAACAAGATTACCTAATCAAAAAGGGCAAAGTCCAAACTAAGATTTACATAGAAAAGGGCAATTGTGAATCACATTATTTCAGAATACTATTTATTCTATATTTGCTTTGCAACTAGGTTTTTTCCTTTTTTTGGCACTACAAAAAAGGGAAAATGGTAAATTAGGAAGGAGTAAATATATCGTGTAGTTAGTCAGAAAAGCACATGGGGTGGGCGTGTTGTGATACTGCATTTTCAGAAGTAACTGTTAGATTTTAATACATAACATCACAATTAATCAGGATCTAGACTGCAATATTATACGCATTTCTCTAAACAGGAAAAACCACTGAGTAGGCTTGCATATGACTCCTAAATAGGATGAAAGACTAAACACTTACTAGAAGGTAAACAAATCCCAGTGACCTTGATGTGATTTGCTTCTCCGGAAACGCTCACTGCATAACTAAAAACTGCTATCTCCTAGTTCTATAGCAACAGCATACCAACTTAGAAGTTCAATGGGACTAACGCTTAGTTAAGCCTAATTAGCTCTAAATCTTTTTTTTTTTTTTTACATGTTTGTGGGTGCTTGTCTTAAAAAGCTGGATAGAAATATACCAAACACATTCATCAGTGTTTGTGATAGCCATGGGTTAGGCTGCACAAACTGTGAGGCACCAAATATGACCATACCAGTCTGTATGTATTTATTTTAGCCTGACAAACCCATCCCCATCACCCAGTATTTAATAGGCAGGTAAGAAAAAAACAGAGAATAACTCGCCAGTGACTGGCGGGGTTGCTTGCAGTTTTGGGAGATCACAAGTTGGCCTCCTTGATCTGTACAATCTAAACTATTGCTATTGCAGCAAACGACGGAATAAACCCACTTCTTACGTCACAAGGCAAAAAGAGCACCTAAAACTTATTAAGAAGTCACTAATCCATAATAATTGCTCTTGCACTGCTGCTGGGTGGTTCAAAACATGGTTTGGTTTCTGTGTTGATCACAACCATTCCAATAAGATTAATATTAATAATATAATATATATGTATTATAAATACACCTGAATCTCTACTGAGTTCCACCCTTCCCATTCATGTTTGCTCATGAACTGAGGACATAGTTTCTAAACCCTGTTGAACAATTCTGACTACTTGCATTTTTATCTTGCCCCACCTCCATGGGGGATCAGGACCACATAAGTGATGGAACTTCTCTCCCCAATTTATCTTCACAACCACCACCCTGTGAGATGGGACAATTGCTAACTCTTAGCTCGACCTAAAGACACTGAGGGTGACAAACACGTCACAGAGCTCTGAACTATAAATTCACCTATACAATTATTAACATATGTATCATGAAGGGAATTATTGGGGGGGAGACATCAGGGAAATAATAATCCCCCCAAACATAGACCCCCTATTCATATTAACCTCCCCTACTAAGCCAATTTTTTAATCCGAGGAGTTTTGCAAATCGCCTAGTTGATTTTTCTCAAAACAGAACTCAGCGAATAATTAAAACAACACAGAACAGAACTCATCTTCACCAAGTAACATTTTGAAGCTCTTCCTGACCACATGAGTCATTTTTTATGCCTTGTTACTGCTGTTGTTACTATTATGATTGGTTCCACACCCCTCTTAGGGCACGGAAGTCATCCTGAGGTGGTCAAAGGAGAGCGAGAGAACTCGGCGATCCTCTCTGAAAGAAGCCGCAACACTTCCCATCCAAACCCCGAAACTTTTAAACTCTAACGTGCGGGGTGTTTGTGTGTGTGTGTGTTGTGGTAAGAATTAACGATGTTGGGTGCGTCTCCCCCTCCGCGCTTGACCCGGTCTCAATCCCACGGCAGCTCGGGAGAAGGAGGAGGAGGGAGGAGGAGGAGGGAGGCGGACTCACCTGGTGGAGGTAAGGCGCGGGGGAGAGGGCTCCTCAGACCCGCGGGAGGGCGGGAAAGGCGCCAAGGAAAAGCGCGGGCTCCCGGCTCTCCTCAGGGGACCCGCTGCCGCTGCCGCCGAACCCGGCCCAGGTCGGTAGGACTGAGGCAACGTGGCTGCTTCTCTTGTGAGTTTCCGGGCGGAGGAAAGAAAGAAAGAAAGACGAAACCACTGAGAGGGCGGAGAGAGGGAGGAGAAAGAGGAGGCGGATGCCGCTCAGGTGCCTCAGCTTGCCCGCCTCCACCCCTCGAAACAGCCGCTGCGGCCGCCTCTTTCCCCGCCTGTCTTTGCCTTTGCCGCCGCCCCTCAAAACAACGCCTCACACGCGCGCCCGGCTGGTTGTCCTCCAGGTGCCCCCCCCCCGATAAGTTCCCTTTCTCTCTGTATCATACACGCAAAAGATGTATAAAATGAATGGCTGGCTCAGATGACGCCGCCCTTGGCCAAAATGTTGCCCCAAATCGCAGGCTACAGCGCGGTGCAGACGCGGTTCGAGCGACCTGGGAGACCAGGGTTCAAGCCGCGGGGAATGACCCCCTGGTCGTCTTTGCCTGCTCTCAACCTAACCTACCTGGCAGAGTTGTTGTGAGGCCACCTTATGCTCCTTGCAGGTGAAGGGGGAGAGTTATTTATTTCATATAATTTATACACCGCTTGACTGTAACACAAGCTGTTTATGAAAAGATAAAAAAATTAAATTGGGTGGGCAAAATCCGCAACGCTACTTTAAAACATACAAAAGTTAAAACACTAAAACCTCCTGATGGGTTCCTGCACTTAAACTTGTAGCCCAATCCTAAACACACATCCTAGGGAGTCAGACCCATTGAACACAATGCACTTTTGTTTTTCTTGTCTACACAGTTTCTCCATCAGTCCTAAAAAGTGATGGGGTGTTACATAAACTGTGCCCATTTTATATTTGTTTATTATCATTTATTAAGTTTGCATCACACATTTATATGTAACTCTAGAAAGTATTGTTGCATGTCACCCCAGTCTCCAAGTGGTGTGAGATTCCATGGGTTCCAATCACTTCCTTAAGAATGAGGCACAGCGGAGACTGGTATCTCTATGTTATATGGTTTATTTACACACATATATACAGTGGTACCTCAGGTTAAGAACTTAATTCGTTCCGGAGGGCCGTTCTTAACCTGAAACTGTTCTTAATCTGAGGTACCACTTTAGCTAATGGAGCCTCCTGCTGCTGCCATGCTGCCGCCACACAATTTCTGTTCTCATCCTGAAGCAAAGTTCTTAACCTGAGGTACTATTTCTGAGTTAGCGGAGTCTGTAACCTGAAGCGTCTGTAACCTGAAGCGTCTGTAACCTGAGGTACCACTGTACAACAAAGGAGGCAGTGTCGGATTAAAGCCTATTGAAGCCCCTAGGCTGTCCAAATATCCAGGCCCCTCTTGCAAATTATCTCCTAATACGTTTTTTATTTTACCAACCAATAATTCTAATAAACCCATTTTGATCCATTGTCGTGGGGCTCCTAAAAGGCCACCTGGCATTGGATGGAGGGGTTCACAGCATTAACACTCCAAGAGGGCTTTGCTTCCCCCATAGCCACAGCCTTGGATTTAAACACAAATCACGCAACTCTCTGGCTTTCCAACCTGTTGCTTTCTGCTCCTAGCTCCTAGCTCACATCTCCCAACTCTCTAGCCTTTGTCTTTCTAACTAACAGCCAGTTGAGGGTAGGGCTCAACCCATTTATTGTCTGGCACAGATTCACTTCTTTTGTTCACTTAATGGCCCATTAATTAGGCTTTCATCTCACCAGGAATTTGAACCCTTGTTTACATTTTAACACTTGGGTCTTGCATACAGCCTACTCCTCTGCACCAAACTCATAAAAGTATTCTGTGAGGTGACCTAAACGGAGAAAAACAGCAGCTGGTCCACTGTCAGAGAACTGACCTTGAAGTCAAACTGTCCAGCCAGTGTTTTATGGTGTTCAGATTTGCAAGCTTATCTAGATTTCCATTTTTCCTCTGGGTGCCTTTTCATCAAGAGGCCTCTGAGCAGTAATATTACAGTAAGACAAAAATATTAAAATATAAGCCAATATACATAAAAAGAATTAGCATAAATCCAAGGAGCAAACAAAATTCATAGTGCTGTTATAACAAGAACAGCAAACTAAGAGAAAATGAAACTCCCAGCCGAAGAGTGTGATGAAACAAAGCCCCTATCAGAAAGGATGAAAAGGAGTTTTAACCTTTTTTTAGCCCATTGGACTTTGAATTGCTCAAGAACATATAACAATAATCTTGAACTTACATTAGGTCATATATTTACCTTTGATTGACGCATGGCTCTGTTCAATCTTGCTTAGCAATGTTCATTCTTGGCAGAGATAATGTGAGAGAGCTTCAGAGTCATTGCTCCTGTCACGGAGAAAAACAATTTAAAATGAATGCACATTCTGACCAACTTGGAGGAGTAAACTGCAGTCTTAAGAAATACTGTACAAAAACCAATTTCAACATCTTCTATGAGATGCTACCTGAGAGGAATTCTTAGAACTTTCTAGCCCTTTTCTTGCCAGTAATTTCATATTTTGTAGGATTTTTTAGGATCCTTGTGCTATTCTTGTTGGCAAACATATCTGTTCACTACCCCAGGCACTGTACTACAGAAAACATTTGGCATTTCATAGTTTCATTACCTCACCAGCCTCTAGCAATATATTGGATGCATACCCATTACCTAGCACTACTCTGTTCCCCTTTTAATCCATGTATAACATTTGTATGTCATCCTCCCCAACAACAGGCATTTCTCTCTGCCTAGCATTTATTTGCACTATATCCCACACTATCTTCCCCTTGATGCACAAGGGCCCCAGTTAAGGATACCCAAATATTCCTTTTATGCCATTCAGTCCCAGCTATCCCTCATTCTTGGTAGTTTATTTAAAAATAAAAGATACAAGATCAATCATATAATTAAAAATGTTCTTCATTATTTTAGACATATTGATCAATATCATTCATTCTTATAGCTATCATCTGGAATTCATCTTAACCCAAGCAGTCACTGGTATTGTGATTTTCAGACTCACTTGCTGGATCATCACCTCATCGTGGTGAGTAGGCTTATATATTCCTATGACCCTTGTGAGCAAAGCTGCTGGGAGTCTTCCAGTGGGGTATTCCCAGTAGGGTCACGCAAGGCAGTAAGGTCAAAGGGGAGGAGCTAGACAAAGAAGGATCCAAGAAGTCCTCAACGGCAGAACAGGCAGAAGAATCTACCAGTCTTCGTGATACTCATGCCATCGGAGATTGTGCATTGGTGTCTTCCAAAACCAAATCCCAAACCCAAAAAAGTCCCATGGTGGCAGGACCATGAAATCTGGAAGCCCCTAGTTATGAACTGGCACATGGACGGTGGATACATATTCAGTCACTCTGACCCAAGGAATGAGGCAGTTGAGCAGCTCGGCAGCTGTGTCCATGACTGAGCAGCCCTATTTAGGATCTACTCTGCTCATCCCAAAAAGGCAGAGGGGCTAGAAAAGGTTCCCTAAACATAGTCTACCCTTCTTTCCCCCTGAATGGATTACCACGCCCAGTGGGGCTACCACCCAGTGGTCGTAAGACAATTGAACTTTGGAAGATGGAATATACGGACTTTGTTGGATAACACAGATAACGAACATCCCGAACACAGAACTGCCATCATTGCAAGAGATTTGCGACGTTTTAACATCGATATTGCAGCGCTTCAAGAAACTCGAAGAGCAGGAGAGGGACAACTGAAGGAAGAAAAAGGAGGCTACACATTCTTCTGGAATACATGAACAAGAACGTTGAATACATGGAGTAGGCTTTGCTATCAAAAATGATCTTGTGAAGCTCTTGTCAGAAGTCCATACTGGCATTAATGAGTGCAGTGTGGTGTAGTGGTTAAGAGCAGTGGACTCATAATTTGGTGAACCGGGTTCGATTCCCCACTCCTCCACGTGCAGCTGCTGGGTGACCTTGGGCTAGTCACACTTCTCTGAAGTCTCTCGACCTCACCTCACAGAGTGTTTGTTGTGGGGGAAGAAGGGAAAGGAGATTGTTAGCCGCTTTGAGACTCCTTAAGGGGGGTGAAAAGCGGGATATCAAGTCCAAACTACTACTACTCTTCTTCTTCTTCTTCTTCTTCTTCTTCTTCTTCTTCTTCTTCTTCCTCTGCAGTCATAAATACATAATACTGAGTTTATTGGAGCTTACTCCCTGGTGACTGGCTATGCATAAGATGGCAGTCATGCTTTTTTCTAATAAATGGAGTATTATGCCACATAGAACTGGTCTTTATTGTGTGTGCATGTTTGTGTGTAAATATTAGATCAATACATCTGCATTTTTAACTCTCCCAAGGGAAATTGCTATTGGAGCTGTCATGATGAACTGCTGCACTTCAAAATTTACCATAAAACATCACTGCAACTGAAAACCTTTAAATAGGTTCTCTAGAATTCTTCTTCTTCTTCTTCTTCTTCTTCTTCTTCTTCTTCTTCTTCTTCTTCTTCTTCCTCCTCCTCCTCCTCCTCCTCCTCCTCCTCCTCCTCCTCCTCCTCCTCCTCGATTTGCTCACCATTTCCCCACATAAATATATCCAAGATGTCCTACAGCATAATAGAAAAATGGATAAAAATAACATCAGTACAAGTACAATCGCTTCATTTCAAAACATATAACAATCCAATTCATTTTGTTATAATATTTTTGACATAATATTTTAAATTCCTCAAAACCTCACAGACAACTTTCAAAATTTTACTCAGCTGAAAACCTCAGCAGAAGCCCTTACCCTCTGCTTTTCTTCAGTACCTGCCCATTTCTCAGCATTAGATCCTGTGTCTCTGCATCGCTTAACATGTAGATGGGTAGGTTTGTCTTTCATTTTTCTTCCTGTTCTGTGGTGTCATATGTCTCTATATGTCTGAAACAAATGGACACACCCTACTGAATAAGATGAGACACCTGCACTGTTTATGAAACAGTTTGCTCTGAGCTAAAACCACAGGATACAGAGCCAAATAAAAAAATCCCCCCAGGTTCACTAAGATACTTATGTTGGTAGAGTACAATAATGGTTTCTAAATTAAGCTTATTCATAAGATACTGTTTGTTTTTGAAATTAGAAATATACCTACAGATAAAACTGTACCTGTACAACCTCACAGTTGTGTTTTTGGTTTTGTTTTAAAGAATACCTAAAGAATATTTCCCTTCTTATCAGGATAAGAGCTAAGAGGTTCATTTCCACTAGAACTATGTTACTTGTTCACCTTAAGAATGCATGCATAGTTTTGGAGAAGCTTCAGCTCATTGCACCACAGAGCAATTCCCTAATTATTCAGCCACAGCAGTAGATAATATGCAGACGCAAAATGGGGCATTTTCTTTTGCCTCCATCCTCAAGACATAACAACATACACCAAGAGCTACAGGAGGAGTCCTTTTTTATATAATGATTTTTATTGATTTTCCAACACAAATTAGAAAACAAAACAACACACAGTACATAGACAAACAAAACATATAAACATGTATAATTTCAAAACCTCCTTTTCATAAACCTTACTTCCCAGACTTCCCCTTACCTCCCCTTTTCTGCATCCCTGTTTTAAAATTTCTTCAACAACCCCTCACTCCAGTTTAACTAATTGCTCATTTTCTTTTTTTTTAGCTTCTTCTCAAGCTTAGTCGATTACAGCTGTAATTCTATATTTTTCCTTTCCCTTGACATTTTAGCACTCATTAATTTTACAACAGTTCTTAAGATATACTTTAAATTTCTTCCAATCTTCTTCCACCGTCTCTTTTTCTTGGTCACGGATTCTGCCCGTCATCTCCGCCAGTCCCATGTAGTCAATCACCTTCGTCTGCCATTCTTCCAGTGTGGGTAGTTCTTGTAGGAGTTCTTGTTAGGAGGAGTCCTAACTGGGTGGAATAGTTTTAAATCCAGGGTATGTCCCCACACCAGGATATGGGTGGGCTCCATACCCAGGCACATCTGAGCCACTAAGGAGGGGTACTGCAGGAGAAGTAGGCCAATGCTGGGCCAACCAACACTTTTGCATACTGTTGGTTAGTTAAGTCCTCCAATAATGCAATTTGCCCAACCTTATTATGCCAGTTATCCTTGGTGGCTCCAGTGTCATCCTTCAAGTATCAAGCGATAACCAACTGAGCTGGCACAAATAAGCGTCCAATAAGAGGTTTAAACAGCAGTCCCACATTTGTTCCCTGGAAAAGGCCAAAAGTATGCCAAATCAAAGGATTCCCACACTTCCTTCAGTTTGTCCACTGTGCTAAAGTCTTTATTGATCAGTTGTTACCTTACTAAGGATAGTGGCTCAAAGACCGGGCATTTGCTTACACTCTCCTTTAAATTATATACCGTAATTTATAGATTTGGGCAAATCCCTAGCTAAGGCAAGTGAAATTTGGATGAAATATCTAAATCTGTAAAGACCTCCCTGTTCAAAGTTTATAATATTAAATTGCCTATCACATGAGGCAGAGTCCAGGTAATAGTGTAGCATGATTTAGAAGGATATGTTAGGTAAAAGCCTTTATTTTCTGTGTTTCCAAAGTTGTAGAGTCCCTGCCAAAGTGCAGTCTGTTTCTTTTCAGAGAACTGACATAACACCATTTTAACAAAATGAATGCTGTCTGTATAATCCAACCTAAGATTCCCTTTTCCACCTACACCTACTGATTTATTTGCCTTCTTGCCATGAAATAAATTGGATGTTGAATCTGGTTTGACTCATAATAAATCTTAAATAGAGGAATGTCCCAGCCTTCTTCAGAGGCAGGTCTGTATCTATGAACGTTAGAGGTTCTTGATCTCTACTTTTAAAAGTTAAGAATTCAACTATACTCTGCCAGCAGCTTAGTATCAAGGACAGAATCACTGTTGTTAAAAACAAAAATATACAGGCAGGACAGCTCGGGAAGATTACTTTCTTTATAGCTGCCAGACAGCTGGAATTTTTTTAATTTAGTCTGTTCCATGTGCGTAGGAGGGGCAGCTGACCCCTTCAAACAAGTTAATTAAAAAAAACCTTAAGCTGACCGACTGAGTCACAGATAGCTCAGTTCTGCCCCCGAAACAAAAGTCCTCCTCTCCCCAAAAACCCTGGCTGCACCCATGGTCTGTTCCACTGGAAGTATTTTCTGCCATATGACACAATAATTTGCTCTAAAAGATTTATGCAGATGTTTATATACCCAAAAGTATTAATTATAGAGAGAAGAATACCTAATATCTGGAATAAGGAAATTTGGGTACCTGGGTATATATTCAAAGACATCCTATGTCTTTCCAAAATTCACTCAAAAGCCTGCTCTCATTACAAGTTTCCAACTCATATATGAGGTAGGGGAACAACTGTCTGGAGGCCTTGCAGGATGAGCAGAATGTCATCAGCATAAAAGTTTAACAGCTGTTCTGTGCCATTAGCATTAATGCCTGTGATACTAAGGTTGGACCAAAGAGTGTTAGCCAAAAATTCAAAGACTAATATGAAAAGTTGGGGGACAGTGGGCAGCCCTGTTTGGTACCCCCCCCTCTCTCTCCATACACACACACGCACACACACACACACAAACCTAGATCATTAGCTCATATCTATGCAGTGGTAGGTTGAATAAATAGCATGTGGCAGTAAATTTGAGGCCAAACCTATAACAAGAAAGAGAGCTTAATGAAAAATTACAATTAGGGTCAAAAACTTTTTATACATCCAGGGCCCCTAGAATTAGGGGTGTTTTGTGTATTTTATGGAACTTCATGAAACTAAAGACCTTTCAGATCAGCTATATATCTTTGAGGGAACAGGTTATGATTCATGTTCTTTCCAATATGTTAAGTCTGGTAGGAAATAATTTATAATTTATATACCTTTTAAAGTGCTGAACATAATATGGATATAGTATGTTTCCTTCTCAGTGCTTTGTTTTTAGAAAGGCAAATATTCATATCTAGGAGGAAAGCTTAATACTTTTTCTCAGTAGGAAGGTAACCCGTAATACTGAGGCTTGCATGCCAAGTATAAAGATTAGTAGTATAAGGTTATGATCTGGGCAGCATGAGTAGTAATTGCAACTCAGTGGAATACTGCCCCAAATCTTACATTGGATGCTTGGTATCAATCACTCTGGAATATAGCTATAATGGAAAAAAATTACAAATAATTTGAGATTTTGACAAGAGCTAGAACCGCCACACACTTTTTCTATGATTTGGCATTCCTTTATGGCATATACAGTGGAACCATCATTTTCAAGGCAGCCCTCATTGCAATTCTGGCAAATCTGGAAGCAGATTTGATAGTATGATAACTTTGATAGATGGTTGGATAGTGTTTTCAAAGCTACCAGCATGAGTCTGATCAAACTACTGGAGGCAGTGGAAGACAGAAGTGCCTGGCGTGCTCTGGTCCATGGGGTCACGAAGAGTCGGACACAACTAAACGACTAAACAACAACAAACGTGGACTTTGTTTTTTTTAACCCATTTGCAACCTTACTCATTATTCATTCCTGTTTTATAACTTTGTTTTTCATCTTTTTAATTTTTATCTGTATAATAATTGTTCTCTCTGTTTTATATACATCATAACATATAATAATAGAAAACTTTACAAAAAAGAAAATAGCATAAGATTAATAATGTACCAGGCTTTTTTAAGGTTATTCAGTTTAATAATATTCATGTCCACTTAATAATCTTTTAAATGAAACCCGATGCTATAATTGCTGTAGTTATGCAGTCATCATGATCTCATGGCAAGCTTAAATTTAATTCTGGAAATATGGCAATTATTTTAAATTAATATTTAATTTCCTCTCATTTTGTTCCACTACGAAACATTATTCACTTCTTTAAAATAGGGAGCCACTATGATATAGTTGCTAAGGAATTGATGGTAGTCTCTCATTTAAATTTCACACTTGCATTGTTTTGAGAGTAAAGCAACGGAACTTGCAATAAATTGCTTAAGCTCAATTGCCATACCTAAAACGAACTCCCCAAGCTAAATGAAAACATCCTCTACTTTTTGATAAGAACTTCATTTTCTTCATCCTTTACAGCTGTGCAAGTAACGCTTCATCGTATCTTCCTGTTTTTGCACCTGTTAGTTACTGGAGTAGATAAATGTATGAATCATTGTTGTGAAGTAGATAGGAGCCACTGAGTCCTATGGAGAAACCTCCATTGATACAGAGTGCAACCAAGGGACAAAGTACTTTTTCTGTTTGTTTGGCTCTCCCACTTTTATAGGGAAGGGCATTTGTGCAGCTAGAAATCTGCTTTAAAAAATCCCAGCCTGTTATAGAGGTAGAATGGTCAGCTCAACTAGTAAAAAGCAGGACAGAGTAGCATGCCAGGAACAGAGGCATACCTAGGCTCCCTTGTGCCCTTGGCAAGGAACTGTATCATGGCAAACCCCCACCCCACCCCAATCCCATACTCACTTGGCAATGAGATGTATTTGTGCCTCCCTCCTTGTTCAGCAGCAAAGGAGTGGCCTGGGGAGCTTGTGAATGGGCAGGCAGGCTCATAGCCACTCCGAGCCAAAGTGGAGTGGTGCGATTTTTGTGCTCCTCTGCCCCTGTACCGGGGGGGGGGGGGGACGAGACAACCTGGAAGAAAAACTTCCAGTTGGTAGCACGTAGCCATGATATATGAATTTCTCCTATTTAGTTTGCAGTTCTTGTACCCTTAGTGGGGTATTGCTCTCATAGATGTTCATTAAGCAGTATAGACTCTTGGCTTTCTATCTTGTCACAGAGAGTTGGTGAAGAGATTTACAAAATAATGGATGGAAAGCTAGAGGGAGCGGGGGCGGGGGGGGGACGAACCTGGAGACAATGTTCCTATTTTCTCCTTCCATACATTAAACATAGTTTGCGTAATCTATTTTTGATAGTAATAGTGTCTTTAATTCTAGTTTTAAAGAAGTGGTATGTGGTTGGGATATTATCAATTATATATGTTTCTAATTGTACCCATTGGGAAGAGTTTGGAATAGGTATGTTAGTTTCTCTTTATACTGTATAGGCAAG
This sequence comes from Podarcis gaigeae, assembly GCF_964106915.1. Classification (NCBI taxonomy): domain Eukaryota; kingdom Metazoa; phylum Chordata; class Lepidosauria; order Squamata; family Lacertidae; genus Podarcis; species Podarcis gaigeae. Next base: position 23,113,117 of record NC_139691.1, on the reverse strand, counting down.
GAACAGGTAAGGAAGAGAGGCAGCAGACAAGAGACCTGGGCTTGTAGCAGAGGGTTGAAGTGGGTGAGGAAGCTGGGCTTGCAGTGGTAGTTGGTTTGAGAGAGACAGTGCAGCATCACGGGGAAGCTGTAGAGGTTTGGTGAGTAAAGGAGGGGATTAGGGGAGGGGCTTGGGCAAGGTGTAAGGAGGGATGGACTTTGGTGATGAGGGTTGCAAGGGGACTGGTGGGGCTAGGGGATTGGTGAGCAAAGCAACCTGGTTGTCAGCCCCTAGTAAGTTCATTTGGGGTGGGTGAGTTTTGGGGTGGGTTTTTGGAAGATGCTTCTGTGTGAATATTTTTTATGAGTTGAGATCAGTTCATGCAGTAAGGCTCTATTCTGATAGCCTGAGCATCACGACAACTAGTAGATTCTTATCTGCTGTAGCCTTCATCCACCTTCACAGCCGTTGTAACATACTGCTTATTATTTTCTGCCTGTTCTGATGCTGAGGACTTCTTAGATCATTCTTTGTCTAACTCAGAGATTTTCAACCTTTTTGAGTCCACGGCTCCCTTAACCAACTACAGTCTTTCTGTAGCACCCATGTGGAGCTTAGAAGCCCAGTTATGTCACCCCTTGCCTGCAGAGCTGGCAGCCTCTCATCCTTTTTCAAACACCCTTCCTTGTGGAGTGTTCCCTCAGCCTCCTTTCCTCTTCCCTTTCCTCCAGGCAGCTGATGCTGCCATCCCTGGTCTCTGAGCTGCCCCTCCCCCCAAAGAGAGGTGCCTCCCAGAGGCACTATTCACCTGTGGAGCTTATAGCCATGGCTGCTGCAATAAACAGCTGTTCAAGCCTTTGGGAAGCAGAGACGCAGAGGACATCAGAGGAAGGAGGGAAGGAAAGAGGGACAGAGGCCAGTGTTGCCTGCAACACCCCGACCATGATTTAATGCACCCCAGGGTGCAATGACACACTGGTTGAAAACCACTGCTCTAGCTCCTCTCCTTTGACCTTACCGCCTTGGGTGACCTTGCTGGCAGTATGAGACTCCCAATGGCTTCGCTCACAAGGATCACAGGGATGTGCAAGCCCATGCACCACGATAAGGTGATGATCCAGCAAGTGAGCAAGTTGATAGAGGTTTTTAAGGCAGCAAATGCATGCTGATCATGTGGGCTGAGATATTATGAATAAGTATTATCTATTTGATGGCTAGATCAGAGTAATATTCTATGGAGAGGTGTTGTTATACATCATGACTGATGTAAAAGCCTCATTTGCCTGTAATTGTTTCCATAAAACCTCATATTTGCTTTCTTTGTCACCGGGAACATTAAGTAGGTTGGATGTAAAGACAACAGTGACATTTAAAGCAATTTCAGCAGGCAACATAAGTGCCTGCCTGCCATATCTGTGGGGAAATTATATGTTAATTGTAATAAATAACAAAGTACCGTAATGGACAGCAGAACAAATTTGAGAAAAACTTGGAGAGGACACAAAAAGGATACAGGGAGATAATGAAGAGGCACTTGGCTGGTTCCACCTACGTTTCTGTCACTGCTTAAGTGAAGGGACATGATGTTTCCAAAAAGGTTCTGTTCATGTTGCAACATGGTAAGAGTGAAAGGGCAGGGGGATAAATCTAAATGTCTGAATAATTATTATGTGCCGCAACTGAGATTCCCAAATAAATGGCTGCATCATATAAAATGAGCAATTAGCTAACAAATTGTTGCCAAATTGTTGCCTTGTGGAAATACATATCCAATAAACATGAGTATAATATATATAAGGACAAGTATCCATTAAACTTCATTTTGTAATGACGCAGTACAAAAAAATGTGTATCTAAAAGAGCAGTTGTGCTTTTAAAGGGGATTTTCTAAGCATATTATTACTTGCTTCAGTGTTAGTTATATTTCACCTAAAAAGGCTAAACTTGTAAGCTAAAATTCATTTTTCTGCTTATCTTTTACCAAACCCCTTCATTTTCAACAGTTCTACCATAGGTGCATATATGAACCAGTGACTTCACAACCCCTCTGGTAAAACAGAGAAAACAAGGTATGACCATGACTGATCTTCACCTGAATCAAGGGCCAATGATATACTAATTTTAAAGTGCCTTGTGTATGACTATGGAAGTAGCAGTCAAGGTAAGCACTAGACCACATACTTTCCCAGGCATACTGTATTTTTCCATCTATAAGATGCCCCCATGTATAAGATGCCCTCTATTTTGGGGACTCAGATTTAAGAAAATGGGGAAAGATGGCCCAGAGTATAAGATGCACCCTAATTTTTGACATTATTTTTAGGGGGGGAAACCTAGTCTTATACATGGAAAAATACGGTAATTCATAAATTTAAACCCAATATCTCTTTCCCATGCCTGACATGCTTTGCTTCCACTTTCATACTTGAGGTCCACTAGGAATTTAAATAGTGTAGAATTGAGACCTCATTGCTGTTTTGTGCCAGAATTAGAGAGATCCTCAAATAGGGTCAGTGAGCGTGATAGAGCCTCAGATGTATGAATCATGTGCACAAATGAGGGGACTTGAGCTAGGTGGAATCAGTTGTAGACTGGAGATGAGATGTCTCACTTTTGAAGCTTATATGGTTTGCACTCTGTCAAGCAAGTCTGCTTTCTGAAACATAAACAACTTTAATGCTAATATCTCAGTCTTTAAGGAAGAGATTACCTCACACCACGACTTGAGATCTATCTGTTGCCCCAAAATGGAAAGACTTGCATACAGTGGTACCTCAGGTTAAGAATTTAATTCGTTCTGGAGGTCCGTTCTTAACCTGAAACTGTTCTTATTCTGAGGTATCACTTTAGCTAATAGGGCCTGCCGTGCCGCCACCATGTGATTTCTGTTCTCATCCTGAAGCAACGTTCTTAACCCAAGGTACTATTTCTGGGTTAGCGGAGTCTGTAACCTGAAGCGTCTGTAACCCGAGGTACCACTGTATAGACCTATGTTATAAAAAAATGGAATTGGCTATTGTCAAAAAGGTAATACAAATTCCATTTTGCTCAAAGCAAAGAGAAACTAGACATTTTCTTTACAATTTGGAGGCTTATTTCATATATTAATGACAATCACAGGACAGATCAATTATCACCCATTCAAAAACAGATACTATCATAACATCAACATCTGAGCATCCGATAGCAATTCTAGAGAGGTTAATGGTTGTCTTTTTCATCTCCACTATAGTGGACACCGAAACTCCACCCAGACTCCTTCCAATCACTCCAAGTTGCACAATGGAGATGTATAGGATAAAATATTTTAGAGGCTGCTAGTGTCCTTACACCAGAGCCTTTCCTTACGCATAAGCATCAGAATTCTTAATTAATTTGTAATCCAACTGAATCACATAGTGTTTCTCTAACTTGAGTTCTAGCTGTTGTTGGACTATAACTCCCATCAGTGGTCAGGGATGATGGGAGTTGTAGTCCAACAACAGCTGGAGACTCAAGTGTGAGAAACACTGTGCAGGCTAGGGAGTTGGTAGGATGGGGAATATGGGATGTTCCTTTTCTGTTATCATGCCTTACTTATTGTTTTCATTTTTAGCTTTATAAAATTGTATCAAATCTAATAAAAATGGGGAGGGGAAAAGTAGGTCTTAAAAATATACATAAAGGGTTACCACCACATCTGTATTTTTCTCCTCTGCAAGTTTCGTGTTGTGGGGGAAATGCCCATGTTTGTTGTAAAAAGCCCTGCTATTTTGCACATTGTTCTCTTAAACTGAATATGCATTTGGGATTTGTAATGCCTGCATCACTACTTTTGGAAATGGAAAAAGATGGAGACTTACAGTGACAAAGCCATGTTGTAGCAAGAGTGACATTGACTGGAGTCCCTAAACCACTCTGAATTTGTCTCGAGCCAGGGTAAGCACTTTTACACAGACTGAAGATACCCTCTGCTGTATGAACAAAAACAGAAATGAATGAAGTCGTTTTGATGTGAACAGGATGAGAGGAAAACTGTGTAATGCACCAAGGGAAAAAAACGCTTTATGATAGTCTAAGGGGGTCAGGTGAACACAACTCAAGTAGGCAGAGAAGGTTAAAACAGGTCTTTTTCATTTTTTAATGAAACTCAGGAAGTAGTGTCTGCAAGTCAGTGGTCAGTTTGCAGTGTTATCATGGTATATGGCATGCTTAATGCTGAAGATGACAGCAGTTTTCCAAAGCAGAACTTGACCTGACTTTTTACCCATTTAAGGGCAATGGAATTTTTTTTTATAAATCTGCTTGCTGTTAAATCAAGGTTAATCTGCTCTTTTAAAATAGTTTCTACATTAGATTTTAGCATGCATACAAAGGTTCAGAGACAAATTAATCAAAAAAGGACATTTGGGAAGACTCACACCAGTACAAAGAAGAGAAAACATGCCAGCAGAAGCTTAGGGCACTTCTAGACTGTCACTATTTCAAAATGCAATTCAATCACACAGCTGCAAATTAAGGCTGCACAATGAAAGTTGTCTTCTTTATTGGACTTCTTTGGGATAAGGGAACATTATCCCACCCTTGTGGATGTCAGGATCTAGAATAAATCTAGATTGATTAATTGAGGATGAGCACGAACAATTCCATATTGAGAAATAATTTATTTTTTGCTACAAACATGTGAGTATGTAGCTTCAGTGTTTCCCTCGTAGAATTCACTGGGGAGGAGGATAGGGGAAAACATTAGAATCATTTTTTTCTGCCCACCATTGCCTCTGTTGCCTCTGCCTCTACCTACTATTTGTCTCCCTGCCTTTTGCCCTACCAGCTTCAATGGGTGCCGGCCAACACTGGGCACAAACTAGAAAGCTGCCAATAGAACATTTGGGTTTATGCTTTGTTCATTTTCACTTGTGCCAACAACTCAATTTACAAGCATTCCAGTTTGTTCAAGTGAGATCTTTGCACAGTTTCAGTGTAGATTAAAGTGGTCATTCTGTAGCAGAGCATCAAGAGCATTCTACCACCTGGTGCCTACCAAATGTGAATCCTATCACCCCTAACAATTGGCTGTGCTAGCTGGGGCTGGTAGTAACTGGAGTCCAAAACACCAGGCTGGAAGAAAACTGGACTCAAGTGTTTCTCTATATTTACAATCACAAAGGTTCCCTGTTTGGTAGCAATGGAAGTTACAGCCATTGCCCCTCTGAACAGGTGTAACCTGGCAACATCAGTGAGAAAGGGGTTTGCTATCTCTTTATACATAAGGTTTATATGCTGTCATTTCCACACAAAAACTGGAGCTATCAACTTTCCTGGCATGGGAAATTATTCTATTTATAGTTCCATAAAGGAACTGCCAGCCAGTCTCAGTCACAGGCTTGTGGCCAGAAATGTGGCTGACAAGATGAAGGGAGTACTGGGAAATCTTCACAATGAATGTGAAATGATCTGAATAATGTTTACAGTGTATCTTTAAAGTGATGTAAGACACAATAATAGAATCAACATTTAAATATAATCAAAAATAAGTTCAAAGTGTATTTTTTCAACTATCCCTTGAATCAAAATGTGATGAATCAAAAACTTCTGCTTTTAATTACCTCAAGCCTGCCAGCAGATGTCAGTGTAGATTTACAGAACAGGAAATTCATCTGGCCAGAAGGATAAACATTGCAGTAACTGATTCAGGCAGCAAAGCAAAATCACTTTGATGCAGATTCAGATTGAAACTCTGAGAGTTTCCTTCCCATATTGTTGGGGTAAAGTGAGAATAGAGGCTGGGCCCCAATAAGGAAATCCATATATGATGTTTGGGTGAGGTATAAAAACCTGTTAGAAAGAAAAACACCTTGGTGGCTATCCCCAGTGGAAGCAATATCTGTTAAAAGATTAAAAGTTAAAAGATTAAATATGAAAGGAAAATGGCCCACCTATAGAGAGATTTTGATGGAAACTGATAGTGAGTTAGAAATGAAACCATTTGATGAAGTTGGTGATGTATTAACAGGTTGGTTGCAATATTATCAAATAAATGATAATTTAACAAAGACAAAAGAAAAATGGTTTTGAAACTACAAGATCAGTGGCGGAGCTTCATGCTCCGGCACCAGGGGTGGAGAGCAGGTGGGGGCCTAGCTGGCGCGTGTCCTGGGGGCTTGGCACACTACCCGCAGGGGTGTGGCACATGTCCCAGGGGCATGGGATGTATAGATGGTATTTGGTATTTAACTCCAACTAAATTAGCTAAAATGTATAGAATGAGAAATAATTGTTGGGAATGTAATGCTAAAGAAGGTGATTTTTTACCATATGTGGTGGACATGTCATAAAGTTAAATTATTTTGGGAAAAGATTTATAATGAGTTAAAAAACATGTTTAGGTATACTTTCCCCAAAAAAACCCCTGAAGCATTTCTGTGGGGTATGACAGGAGAGGAAATATCAAAAGTTGACTGGAAATTGTTTATGTATGCTACTGCGGCAGCTAGAACTTTATTAGCCCCAAAGTAGAAACAACAAGAATCACCGACGGTTGAAGAAGGGCAGATGAAGATGATGGACTATGTGGAACTGGCAAAGCTGGTGGGGAAAATCCAAAGCCAGAGTGACCAAGTGTTCAGAGAGAGTGGAGTAAATTTATTCTATATATAGACAATCATTGTAAGCATATAAAGACACTAGCAGGACTTAGATAAATCTCACAACATTTAATAGAAAGAAGCTTCTACATGTGCTTTAAAGACTAAAATAATATTAAGGAAAAAGGTAGACTTGAGATGGTATAGATGTGTGGAAATATGATGTAGGTATACAAAAACCAGACGATGGAATGGAGGGAAGTCGAGTGGAGCTAAAAATTTATAAAAGGAAATAAGATGTTAATGTTAAACATGGAAAACCAATTTTTTTAAAAAAAGAGAATAGAGACTGGGCCCCAGTGCAACTCATCCACAAACTAACACCAAGTCATTCTTCTAGCCATTTATTAGGTGTTAAGAACTGGTCTTATGTGATGTCTACAACCATGGGAAGATGACACAAGGAAGATAATAAACAGTAGGCTCAGCATTGTGGAACAGACCAGAAGCTTAAGGCAACACCAGACCTTGGACAAGGACTGGTTCAGAACCATGGTTAGCAGTCCTGCAGCTGAGGGAGAAGAGAAGGTTATCTCAGCACTAGCCTGGAGTAGCTAGCAGAGCTTTATAACCAGGACTAGGTAGTCAAGACTGACTGCCCTGACAGCAACAATACTAATTGCAAAAAATCGGAAAAGTGAAACAGTACCAACAAAAAGAGTGGCAAGATAGACTATTTGATTACCTTGAATTGGCAAAAATGATGGATGCGATTAGGGGAAACAAAAATTTCAAAAAGAGTGGGGAAAGTACAGAGATTATTTTTTAAAAGAGTGCCCTCAAATTAAAACTTGGACTTGCTTCTAGTATTTTTTGCAAAACAAAATAGGGTTTACAAGTACAGCATATGGAGAAAGGTAGAAAAGACGAAACGAGAAAGAAACAGTTTATCAAGTATAAAATCAGACCCACGTTGAGGAGGAAGGAAGTCTATCAGAATAGAATAAGAATAGGAAATAGAAAATAGGAAAACGTAAGTCCGTGTGTAGAAACTTGCAGATTTATGGATATATGTTTACCATTTGTTTTGTGTTTTCTTTTTTTAGTTTGTTCTTTAAGTGTTGTGTGTGTGTGTGTTGTAATAGTAAGTCAATAAGAAGCATTAAAAAGGAAAAAAAGAAAACTCTGCCCCAAGTACTGCTTGGGCAGTAAAGAGTACTGTGCCATTTATGAATCATTTGGCTTCTCCTAGACAATAGAGTTCCAAGCTGCAGGGGTTTCTTTGAGGAAGGCTCCTCAGGGTTCGCCTGAGCTATCAGTCTAATGTTTGAGGTATCTGTTTAGGGTTCGAGGGATCAGATTTGGGTTCCAGTGCCAGTGGATGCACACGGGAAAGACCAGAGAGTGAACCAGTTTTTTCCTCTGCAAAGCTACTTGAATGAGAGGATTCCTGATCTGAGTCTATGTCAGAATCCAAACCCCTGGCATTTGATAGCTGACATGCAATGGAATTTGACAGCTTTTGATAGATGGCATGAAATTGCAGTTAGCAATGTTTGTTAAATGACATGCAATGATCATATTTGATTTCCAGAAGCTTTACAATAAACAGAAATGAATCAAGTGAATATGGACCACAATTTCTGACCAAATAATATTTATTTATTAATTAAATTTATTAGTTCCTTATCATCCCACTGGTCCTGCAAGTGGAATACTTGCTATGTGACAATTCACTTATTTGAACATGAGCAATTCTTTAGCTGTGCGGCAGGGAGAGGGAATGGGATTGCATGCCTTATTTTCCTGTGGAAAGTTTCCAGGGGAAAGTTGGTAGCCTGTGTATCAGATAATTTTTTTGTGAGGATTATGTGAAAGAAAGAAAGAAAGAAAGAAAGAAAGAAAGAAAGAAAGAAAGAAAGCTGGAAAAAGGTTTTTGTTTTTGTATATACTCACGATACATTGCACAGAACCAAGCTCTTGTGTACCCTCATTGCAGAACTGCAGCTTCTGAAGGTGGAAGCTTAAGCTAATTCTGCCTTCCTCAAACTGACGTCCGCCAGATGTTTTAAATGACAACTCCTATCAGCTCCAGCCAGCATGACAATGGGAGATGTAGTGAGGGGAACACCAGGCTGGGAAACGCTTATTTAGCCTCTAGCTACTAACCACTGACAGTGAAAAACTTGTAAGCAGATCATCAAGTGGTTAATCAGTTAAAGGTAGCTTTAGATACTGCATCCAGTCTCTTGGTAACCAAATGGCCCCATTCAGAGGTCATGAGCATTTCCGGCTGGATGGGCGTCTGTTTTCTTCACAGAGCAAAATGTTAGAGTGGGTGGCATGTGATATTCAACTAGAGCTCAACCGCAGATCCCTTCTTTTCCGTTTGTGCCTGCTGCTGTTAGAAAGATACAGTTGACTTTTCTCACCATTACATTGACCCGTCAACTATGTGACTCACAATGGCATCATCATGTATACCTCCATGGGATGGGGTGAGGTGGAACTTGCAGCTTCGGGTTTTTTGTGAGCTCCTGGACTATCAGCCCTCCAACCAATCTATTCTGTTTTTCTGCCTTAGGCAGAACATCTCTTTTGGAAAGGAGAGAGGTATATAAAATTGCGTGTGGTATGGAGAAAATGTAATACAAGAACTCAGGGTCATCCAATGAAGCTGAGCATTAGAGAATTCAGGACAAATAAAAAAACATACATCTTGATGCAGCACATAGTTAAACTGTGGAATTCGCTTCCCACAGGAGATAGTGATGGCAACTAACTTGAATGGCTTTTAAAGAGGATTTGGCACATCCATGGAGGATAAGGCTACTAGCCACAATGGTTACATTCTGGATTCAGTGGCAGTATGCCTCTGATTACCAGCTGATGGGAATTCCACACAGGAGGATAACGATTGTATTCATGTCCTGCTTATTTATATTATCATTATTTATTATTTAGAGTTTTATGCCACTTTAAAAAGGATTCAAAGCAGCTCACATGAGAACAGAAATGAAAATCAACACATTATTATAAGAATAGTCCAATACAAAACCATTTCAGTTGTTCAGCGGGTAGTTGCTGAACAACTCCAAGCACGCCTGGAGGATGCGGACCATTTGGATCCCTTTCAGTCGGGATTCAGGCTTCACCATGGGACTGAAACTGCCTTGGTCACGCAGTTTCTCCAGCTGGCTAGAGACAAAGGTGAGAGCTGTTTCCTAGTTCTGCTGGATCTCTCGGTGGCCTTTGACACCATCAACCATAACATCCTTCTGGACCATCTAGAGGGGCTGGGAGCTGGGGGCACTGTTATACAGTGGTTCCGCTCCTTTTTCCTGGGCTGTGTCCAGAAAGTGGTGTTGGGGGATGAGTGTTCAGACCCCTGGGCTCTCACTTGTGGGGTGCCTCAGGGTTCTGTCCTCTCCCTCATGCTTTGTAATATCTATATGAAGCCGCTGGGAGAGATCATCAGGGGGTTTGGGCTGGGTGTTCATCAGCATGCAGATGACACAGAGCTCTACCTCTCCTTTAAATCAGAACCAGTGAAGGCGGTGAAGGTCCTGTGTGAGTGCCTGGAGGCTGTTGGAGGATGGATGGCGGCTAACAGATTGAGGTTGAATCCTGAGAAGACAGAAGTACTGTTTTGGGGGGACAGGGGGCGGGTGGGTGTGGGGGATTTCCTGGTCCTGAGAGCAAGTCCAATAATTGGCATGATGGGAGATGCTGTCCAGCCCCACGTGAAAGGCCACAGGTTCCTCATCCCATGACCAAAGTCAGCTAACTTCTGGCCCTCCAGAAGTTGCTCACCTACAACTCCATCCCTGACGTTTAGTCATGTTGGCGGAAGATCATGAGAAATAGAGTCCAACAATATCTAGATCTCACTGCATTTTACTATCAATTGAAATGAAACCGCAAAGCCAATATTTACCTACTTAGTTACGTGCTTATTTATTTACATGGCTACTTATTTATTTAGTCATTTCCTATTAGTTATTATTTACTTAACAGTAATAATACTGTCATTTGATGGTAAGTTGTAAGTAAATTAAAGAAAGCACATGAATCTGACCTTTGAAGAGTTTTGTTAAGTAAACTATTTTATGACTTACCAAATGTCTAGCTCTGTGCTAGGGATGTAGGACAGCTTGAGAAGTGCTTTTAAAAAGGGACATTTTTAAGAACACATTGGAACAGCTGTTATTATTTATATGGAGAGCGTGATTTTTTGTTTTTTCATAAGCGTTATGTTAGACGATACATTAATGTATTATATGATCCCTTCTTTCCCCCCTCCCTTATGGCATTTTGTGTATGTGTGTGTGTTAATGTAAGTTACTTGGAGACCTTTAGGTTACAAGTGACTAATAAATTTAATAAATAATAAATAAATAGTCTCTGATTTAATAAGAATTGGGAGGGGTCACATTTGAGGAAGGGTGATAACCATTTAAGTTCTTCTCTGACCTTATATTTCCATCAATAGAATTACTGAGTCCACCAGTTTTGATTTACTCACTTAAGAAATTCAAGAATGAACCACCAACCATGGAAGTTTTCCTGTGGCCAGAAGAGTGGGCAAAAGGTACCACCCCCAACTTCCTCACCGTTTTTGAAGTGAAAGCCTAATTCTGAGAGTTCGTGTGGTGCAGTAGTTAGGTCAGGGGTGTGAATGTGCCACTCATGGGCACACATGTGAACAGAGAGGTGCCTCTTTTGGGGCCCACAGCGTTCCCTCCCCACTTTGAAATTAGGCTTGAAACAAACATTCTATTGTAGCCAACAGTTTGTAGTGGGATGTGGTGCCTACAATAGTTTCCCTTCCCTTAAGTGCTGTTTCTCTTCTTTTCCATTCAGAAGTTCTTGCTTTCATCACTGAAGATCTAGAGTAGAAAAAAGGAGATCTTCTAGAGGTGAAGAAGATTTTGGGTGCAGTACCCAGGCCATAGTGGGAACGTTAACATTGACACAAAGACCAGCAGTATATCAACTGGCACTTAAGTTACCCCCAGTCTTTCTAAGACTTTGAAAATGGGACTTAAAAGGAATTATCATCTTTCAAGCAGCTGAACTTTGATGAGAGTGGATAGGAGCACCAGAGGAAGCAATGGTCTCACAAATATTCCTGGGACCAATACTGGTCATGGATGCCTTTTCTGGGGCATGTTTGCATGTAGTATTAAGTACCACTCCCTCTAGCTTACTGATTCTCTCACGTTAGCTCTTTCTGACTCCCCTTTTGTCACTTTCTACCTTTCTATCACTTTGCAATTTCCTTGCAATTCCCTGGCAAGTCATCCAGCAGCAATATATAACAAGTAGGGATATGTCACTGTTACTTTAGCAACCTTGCTCAGCAATGGGCATTGCTCCTCTTAATATTTGTTTTATAGCTTTCAGTGGATTAAGCCATTTTATTTCTTTAAAAATCTATTTTTTAAAAGAAATTATTTTATTCATACTTCCATGATTTAAAGAAATAAATTGGGCTTTACTTGTATTTTGTTAGTTAGAATGTGAGCCTGATGCATGTATTTTTATAAATAATATTTTAATAAACAGTTGACTTCTCTTTCACCTCATTTATGCTTATTAATTACTTTTTTTTCAATCCATGCAAATTGTATTTTTTGTCCTTTTTTCTGTGAAAAGTGGGTTTTTAGAGGGAAATTTAAAACTCACAGGACCCTGAAAGCTGTGCCATTCTAGAACTAAGAAAGTGGATTCTTTTTTGGGGCGGGCAGAAACCTTGAACTGCAAATTCATCATCATCAAACCTTTTATTGGCATCACATACAAGCATCCAAAACAAATCAATACAGAATTACCACTTCCCCAGTGGCACAAAACATTTGCTAAAAGAAAGGAGGCAGAGCAGTCTGAACTGTAAATTAATAACACAGTGTTACTTAATAGCTTTATAGAAGTCACTTACTGCAAGTAACATTACTCGTACTGTACTGTCACAGTATCCCCCTGGGATTTTGCAACCTGCCCCGTTCAGCACCCCTCTACAATTCATTTTACCATCACTACCCATTTCCACCAGTTCAGGCTCCGAATCAATTTGATTTTCTTTCAGGGATTCTCCTTCTCCCACAATCATTTCTATATAAAGTTGGCTAATGTCCCACTCATCCCCCATTAAATTCCTACTGAGGAACTTAAGGCAGTCCCCATCCCAATTCGTTATAATTCTAAAACATCCACTTTTAAAAAAGAATAATGGTTCCCAGAGGTCCATCCCTAACACTTGTCTTGAACAATAAGCCTCCACCTTTAGCAGCAGCCTCTCCATATTTTAAGAACAGGTGGGTAAATGACTGCAAGGGATGCACAATGCATCCACTGCAACTTTCAGGCCATGCCCAAGTTTAGTGTGTGCAACATGCGGAGGGTATTAGCACCACTGGGCTACATTATTATACCATATTTTAATCTGGTCTAACCCAATGCATTCAGCTGTCTTGCAGACAGACACCCAGTGTACCACTTCAGTTTGCCTTCTTTAAGATAGGAAAGACTGACTCACACAACTAAAACAGTGTCTCCTTTACACCTTGATTTGGGCTGGTGGCCAACTGTGCTTTGCAAACAGGGACAGTCAATGCAGTTTGCGCACACACAGAGACAATGGAATACCACTTTTAACGTAGGCATGTCTCTAGGTCATTCCATTTATCGCTTTGTAAAGTGGGTGATTATTACCATTTCCCCTGCCATCCGCAGAGATGGTAATCTTGTGAATAGAAAGTTGCTTTGTAAAGTTGTGTTGTTGGGGGGGGGGAGGGAGAGGCATGGAAAGAATGCACTGGCCATCTGAGTGGGTGAGCCAAATAATTAAAAATACATTCCATTCTTTAAGTTTTATCAATCCTTGTTTAACTTCTAACAGAGTGCACTGCTTGAAGCTACATTCTGTTCAAGTTTCAATTTTTCAACATTACATACCTGTAACAACATCAACAACTGCATCAACTCTGAGGCAAGATGCATACTAGCCTGGGCAATTACTGGTTCATTGTTGTTGTTGTTGTTTTGAAATTAACAATGGTTGCAATCTTCAGGGAAAAAATGACAAGCTATTTTTCAACAATGGAAAAGATCAGAATGGGAATATTAGTAGAACTGTGACGAGATGGGACAAGCAACACGTTTGGCTAATCGACAACTGAACCAGTACAAAAATACCCAGATTGCATCCCTATCTTATAGGGTGCTTTCAATAAACAATCATTGCACTTCTCCCCATGTGTGCTGTGTGTTCAGAAGGACGGGGGGTGGTAGCAGTGGCAGTGGCAGCCTGTGTGCATGTCTTTGGGTTGCTTGCAGAGTGTGTGATGTGGGGTGTGCTGATGATCTCTATGTGGAACTGGGAACTAGGAACCTACTTCAGCATCATGAAGAATGGGAATGAGGAAAACAAGACATCAAACAACATGCAACCACAAGCATACAGGCAATCACCAACACCAGACAACAGTAACTTCCATGGGAATCCTATGAATATTTAGTCAGAAACTAAGTCTCACCATATTCACTGGACCTTACTCCCAGGTAAGCAGAGGTGGGATTGCAACATTAATGAACTGTGTACCAATGTTCTCCAAGCTTGGGTCTCATGGTGTTGCTGAACTGCAGCACTCTAATTCCCCACCATCTTAGCCCAATGGTCAGGGTTGATGGGTGTTGGAGTTCAACATCTAAGGTTAAGGACCACTGATAAGACAATAAGCCATACCATCAGCGCAATAAAACTGTCATCAGGATTTGCTTATAAAACCCTCAAGTCTTTTAAGGCATACCCAGACAAAGCAGAGGGTGAGATCTACAATGGAACCACCTACCATTTTTGAAAGTGTAAACACAGCTACTTTGTTTTGAATCTGTAGTTCTTTGCTGGGGAAAGGTTAAATCCCCCCTGGACTGTTTCCTTGATGCAAATCCCCACCCACACACTTCAAGGGAAAAGTGAGCCAAATGTTCCTGCAAATTTGTTGGCACAACAAGCAGATTATTTATCAAAATCCATTTCTGTGCAATGTACTGTTTATGCAATAATGGGTTTATGTGGTTGCAGGTTGCCTTCTTGGAAAGTTAACCCTTCAGCTCCTTCTGATTTTGATCTTCTCTCCTGACTGCTGCATATTCCAAAGCTGTAATTATTCACATTGAACCCCAAGGAACGAAACCTGTATTTTATGGATGATAAAGGAAGTTTGTTTTCTGCTGCTCCAGAGTGTAGAACCCAAATCAATGGATTCAAATGACAAAAAAGGAGATCCCAACTAAACATTAGGAAGAACTTTCAGATGAAAAGAATTGTGGGACAGACTACTTTGGAAAGTGTTGGACTCGCCTTCCTTGGAGGTTTTTAAACAGAAGTTGGAAGACCAACTTTAGCTGTGGTTCCTGCATTTCAGGGGATTGGGCTAGATCATGCATCTCCAACCTTTGGCACTCCAGATGTTTTGGACTACAACTACCATCATCCCTGACCACTGGTTCTGTTAGCTAGGGATCATGGGACTTGTAGGCCAAAACATCTGGAAGGCCACAGGTTGAGGGTGCCTGGGCTAGATCATCAGAAGTAATCAAGTCAGAGGGTGCAGAGTCTCCAGTGAAGGAGCCAGGGGTCTTAGCCTGCTTCTGGGGATCAGGAGGTCACTGGGACTGATTTACATGAGCCCGTAGAGGAAAACGCCAACACCCTGCAGAGCCTTCTCCTGAGATATCCAATGCCTCCCATAAGATATTACTGGTCCACTAGTGCATGAGCTTGCCAGGCACAAGACTTTGGAATGGAGGAGGAGTCTTCACATCAGTGGTTTGGCCCTTTAAGAATCTGCAAGGAGCTTAAGCCTGGGGGCAGAGGTTTAAGAAGGCTGAGGTCACTACAGCTACAAGTTTTCTTTGGGGGAAGCAATGTGCTTTAAATATGTGGTCCAGATGTGACCTCAGCTTGCTCTCAACCTTGACTTGGAGCTCTGTGCAGGCCTGCGCCGCTTCCTTCTGTGATTACCCCAAATGGCATTTGGCTTGAGCTCTGAAGAGAAGCACCACAGTGGTACCTCGGGTTACAGACGCTTCAGGTTACAGGCGCTTCGGGTTACAGACTCTGCTAACCCAGAAATAGTACCTCGGGTTAAGAACTTTGCTTCAGGATGAGAACAGAAATTGTGCTCCAGCAGCGCAGCGGCAGCAGTAGGCCCCATTAGCTAAAGTGGTACCTCAGGTTAAGAACAGTTTTAGGTTAAGAACAGACCTCCAGAACGAATTAAGTTCTTAACCCGAGGTACCACTGTATTTAGATATACTACAACAGTGTGTTGTAGATCCTTACCTTGTATACATATCAAATGTTGCAGCATACCTTCCTTATCTCCCAACAGGAGTGTTCATCACCAGGCTTCCATTGCAGCCAGACCCTCCTTTAGGATACTACAAAGCAGTGGTTTCCAAAATGGGGTTACTTAGGAGTATGTGCCAAGAGGCAAGGGGGTAGCAGGGGGCACCAGAGATGTAAATGATGATCAGACGATCAGATGATCAGATGATCACTGAATCACCATTAATTTTGTTGAATTAATTGAACAGAATAGTTTTGACTGGATTTTGAGTAAATGTGCAATTAATTGTTACTGCTTTGAATTTTATTGTGTCTTCCTTAGTGGGTTATGTGAATGCTTTTTATAGGGTGCGGTAGGGAGCACTGGGGATGAGTTTATGGAACCAAGGGGGCGGTGGTCTGCAAAATTTCAGGAACCACAGGTTAAACAGCGATTCTATCTGCACTTTTAAGATCTGAGCCACTGCTTTACAGTGTACTAAGCAGACTGTAGTTCAGTTACAGACGTGTATAGAGACTTCCTCCTTTTCATCTCTTTCTTCCCTTTGCCCTGTGCTGCTGTCCACTTCCTTCTGTCGGTGACACAGAGCAAAGGGGAGAGAAACCTTCTCTCTTCATTATGTTCTCCTCTGCAAGTGGCAGCAGGATATTGGGATTAGGGTGAGCTGGGAGGGGAGGGAGGACCAGTTGTGCGAGGGGTAGGGGTTGGCAATGGAGTCAGGGTAGGCAGAGTTGTGTGTGAGGGGATGGGGTCATTGGGTGAGATGTGGGGTGTTGGCAAGGGGGGTAGGTAGGCAATGTGAGCAGGGGTGGCATCTCCATGTACAATAACAGCTCTCCTCTCCCCTGCCCCCTCCCATAACATAGGTGATGGGTTAGGGAAGGATGGGAGGAAGGAAGAAGGCATTGCAGAGCAGAGCAGAGCAGTGCCTCTTTGTCCTCCAGCTCAGCTTCTGAGTTGGAAAAGAGGGAAGAGAAAGAATTAAGGGGGGGAGGACAGCGGAGAGGGCTCACCATCCCATCCCCCGCTTTACGTCTGTCAAACTTCAGCAGCAGTTAGCTATTATGGAACAATCATTATTGACCCTAAATGGCATCCCAAATGGCTGGACGTGCTTTACGCGATAGCAAGAGGCCACTTAGTTTTCGGAGAGGAACAGGATCAAGAAGAAAGGAAACGTTGGCTAGCTGGGTGGGAGGAACCCAGTGAGGAATATGTTGCATGCAAGCGTGGGAACCATATTTAGAGCAAAAGCTGCACTCCCATTTTCAGAGCAGGAAATGCTTCAGGGTCAGCCACACTCTCTTCACCCTTCTAGCAGAGCTGGAGTTTTTTTCTGGGAAGCTAGCTTACTAATTTTGTACACAGTTCTCCCCCAACCCCCAGCCTGCCTTATTTATTTTTCCTCTTGGCCATTTCCCCAGTTGGCTATCATAATATGGTGAAGCATGTCACAATATTAGCAGCGGCTTCCATACCTTACTTTGTCATTCCTGATTGAACAGGTCAACTGGCCACCCTGAAAATTATACCGGACATTTGCACCATGCTTTGAAGCATTTTCTCTTTGTATAAGAACAAGCACGAAGGAGGTTTCCCAGCCCGCTCACAGGTCCTCATAATATTAGTGGAAACAGTTGGTCCTGGCGAGTATTAAAAGGGTAAAGGTACCCCTGCCCATATGGGCCAGTCGTGTCCGACTCTAGGGTTGTGCGCCCATCTCACTTAAGAGGCCGGGGGCCAGCGCTGTCCGGAGACACTTCCGGGTCACGTGGCCAGCGTGACAAAGCTGCTCTGGTGAGCCAGCACCAGCGCAGCACACGGAAACGCCGTTTACCTTCCCGCTATAAAGTGGTACCTATTTATCTACTTGCACTTAGGGGTGCTTTCGAACTGCTAGGAGGGCAGGAGCTGGGACTGCAAGATGGGAGCTCACCCCGCCGTGGGGATTCGAACTGCCGACCATGCAATCGGCAAGCCCTAGGCGCTGAGGTTTTACCCACAGCGCCACCCGCGTCCCATGGCGAGTATTAACCACTTTCAATTTAACCTGAGGACTGCCATTTGTTTAGTTTAATTTTAATTTTAATTTATTTGAATTAATTTCGGGATGCATTTTAATCGATCGCTTGCTTGTTTTTATGTATATTGTGCTGTTAATATGATGTTAGTTGCTCTGAGCAGGGGAGGGCGGGATACAAATAAAATTTTATTATTATTATTATTAGCAGCATTCAAATTCTTCGCACACATTATCCAGTTGCATTATCCATACAGCAACCATGCAAGTTAAGTAGGGATCAAAGGGAGATATTGGGGTTGGATCACATTTTTATGCAAAATTACCTAATTTGCGCTTCCTAAGGCAATACGAGAACCAAAAACCAGCTTTTGGGGAGGAATTGCACCTCTCCAAATGTTGTGATACAGTTCTTCAACAAACTAATGTAAACAAATATGCACATAGTAGGAGAAACTGTGCATAAAAACACATATATCAGTGAAAATAACATACAAAATTAGGGGAAACTGTAAGCAAAATTGTGTATATTAGGAGAAATGTACACTAAAATGCTGATGGCTGTGAAAGACTGGCTTGCACATATTGGGTTCATGGCAAAGGAAAGATTTGAAGAAGGAACTTCCTGCTAACTAGCTTGTAAAATACCGTAATACTGTAAATCTCTGCAAACTTGTTATCACAGCAGACAAGTGGGGGAAGACTGCTGCATACCTTCCAACTGCCATGATTTCATTGTGGCATTCCCAGAAATACGGATGCCATGATGGCCTCTGATTTAATCCAGAAATGTCCCAAAAATGGAGCAGGACCGAGCCACCTGGGTAGAAGTGAGGTTCCAGGGACGATCCTACAGTCCCCCTGACTTCTTCCCAAAGCCGGCAAGCATTTATGGGGCTTGGGGAAGGTGGGGAGGCTTTGGACATCTGTCCCAATTGTCATCTGTCGAATGTTGGAGGGTATGTTGCTGGTGGCTCCCATCTAGAAGACAGCCACACCTCTGTATCACTCCCTCTCCTATAATCTGCTGGAGGTTACATGCTGGTAATGGGCAGCACCAAATCCAGCAGTGGGTGTGACCAGAGGCCAAAGTACACAAGGCCTTGTTTCTCTTTCTGCCACCTCCTCTCTCATTCCCTTCCTGCTCCCTTTCTCTTGTCCCCCCACCCCCGCAACAGTATGAAGGGCACTGGCCCAAGAGAAAGTGACCACCTCACTGAGTTCAGCTGATCAAGATGCGCCTCTTGACTAAGGCCTTTGGTTGAATGAGTGTCTTCCTTTCTCCTGTGCTAAT
The DNA here is from genome assembly GCF_964106915.1 of Podarcis gaigeae. Classification (NCBI taxonomy): domain Eukaryota; kingdom Metazoa; phylum Chordata; class Lepidosauria; order Squamata; family Lacertidae; genus Podarcis; species Podarcis gaigeae. The sequence goes on along the minus strand of NC_139691.1, from coordinate 23,093,905 downwards.
ATTATTGCTGCTCTTCTCTTAACTTCTTATTGAATACTTTGGTATTTTGTTTAATTGTGATATTTTTGCAACCTGGCCTAGGACCATTGAGTGAAGGGTGGGCTGTAGGAACAAATATCTATATCTATATCTATATCTATATCATCTATATCTATATCTATATCATCTATATCTATATCATCTATATCTATATCTATATCATCTATATCTATATCTATATCTATCTATCTATCTATCTATCTATCTATCTATATCTATCTATCATCTATCTATATCTACCTACCTATCTATCTACCTATCATCTATCTGTCTATCATCTATCTATCTATCTATCTATCTATCTATCTATCATCTATCTATCTATATCTATCTATCATCTATCTATCTATCTATCTATCTATCTATCTATCTATCTATCTATCTATCTATCTATCATCTATCTATCTATCTATCTATCTATCTCTATCTATCTATCTATCTATCTATCTATCTATCTATCTATCATCTATCTATCTATCTATCTATCTATCTATCTATCATCTATCTATCTATCTATCTATCTATCTATCTATCATCTATCTATCTATATGTTATGTATTGAAGTTCTCACCCTGGCCACAAGGAGTATTGTGTATGTAGTTTTCACTCAGGTCCACGTCAGTTATTTTAGGCGGGAAACCCTGGGTTGTTGTTGCTACAATGTTGACAGCCGGCTGCCTATAAAAGCAGGCCGGCTGAGCTGTGTGCTGTTCAGTTCTGTTCCAGCTTACAAATAAAGAGATGCTTGGAAGAATCGCTATGTCGTCTGCTATGTCTACCTACTATTCAACACTGGCGACGAGGATGGGATCGATGGACATCAGAGCACAACCATGAGATGAGCTGAATCATGGAGCTGAAACACTGAGTGAAATCACGGAGCAGAACCAATTCAGAGCTGACCATCTGGCTAGAGCACTGTGTTCCATCCATCGCCCTCCATGTCGACATTGGAACCATGGCTTCACTCGTGCCTCTACCGCCATTTGCCTCAGCCTCTGAATCATGGGACTCCTACCTCGCTCAGTTTGACTGCTACCTCCAAGCAAATGAGCTGACAAGAGGGTCTATAGAGCAGAAGCAGGGCCCTCTTCTTCAGCCTTTTGTGGTCCCGAAGTGTTCGCGATGGCCCGAGCATCGGTTGCACCTCTAGCAGTCCAGGCAGCACCTTGGGACATGATTCAAGAGAAGCTCCACAACCACTACGCCCCAAAGCCGTCCAAGATTGCTGCCCGCCATGCGTTCTTCCACCGGAACCAGGCAGAGGGGGAGTCAATTAACAACTACACCGCCGCCCTCCGACAGGCTGCAATGCACTGCGAGTTCCGAGACTTAGATGATGCCCTGATGGATCAAATCGTCTGTGGGGTCTGGGACATCTGTCTGCAATGGCATCTCCTCGCCAAGCCAGACCTCATACTGCAGAAAGCCACTGAGGAGGCCGTGGCCTCAGAAGCTGTTGAACTCTCTGCCCAGGAAATCCACAAGGCCAGTAGACCGTATTTAAAGGACTATGTTGTTGGACATGTAACACTGTTGGTCTAAAGGAAGTATGTGAAATATAACCGATACGCTTTGTGCCTAATTGAACCATTACGTGTAGTGCTGTATATAAGAAAACCATTACGATTGTAACTAACGCCTAATCTCGGTGGGGAGGGGTGTTATGTATTGAAGTTCTCACCCTGGCCACCAGGAGTATTGTGTATGTAGTTTTCACTCAGGTCCACGTCAGTTATTTTAGGCGGGAAACCCTGGGTTGTTGTTGCTACAATGTTGACAGCCGGCTGCCTATAAAAGCAGGTTGGCTGAGCTGTGTGCTGTTCAGTTCTGTTCCAGCTTACAAATAAAGAGATGCTTTGAAGAATTGCTGTGTCGTCTGCTATGTCTACCTACTATTCAACACTATATCTATCTATATCTATATCTATCTATCTATGTTCTGGTAGATTGACCATATCTATGTTATGGTACCATTGTTGAGATCCATCTTGGATCAGTTTTGACTCCCATCCTACCAGTAAGTGGCTAGTGGATTGGATGATTATTGGTAAAGTTGCCAACTTTTCAACTAGCATCTGTAGCTTCCCCCTCATATACACAAACAAAACTCACTGCAGTCAACTGAAGGCAACCAACCTGGATCCCCCAATCTCTTTCACTGCCAACAAAAACTATAAAAAGAAAGAAAGAATAGAATAGAACCTACCCATGTGACACTGACACAATGAAAATTTACCTCCCCCCACTTCTCCCCCCACTCTCTCTCCCAACCTCTCTTTTCACCCAACCTTATGCTGTCTATATAACATTAGTGTCTCACATTGAATATAACTGATCTGTAGAAAGGACTCTATGAACTGAAAGCACAGACGCTGTATGTACTTTTGTAACCCAAGAAAATATTTGATAAACCATTAAAAAACAACAAAAACACAACTAGTTTCTGTAGCTGTGTTTTTAACTGGAGGCTAACACTCAGGTATTATCCAGTGCCCCCTTGTCCCCCCAGGTATACCTCTGGTTTGCAGCCCTAGTATGATCCTAACAGTGTTGTTGAGTCACACATTTCTTACAGTACTAGTTTCCTTTGGAAAGCATGCTGTGCCTAGTTCCCAAAGGGCAAAAGTAAAATAAAAACACACACATGCTTTCCTGGGGAATGAAGTTGAATACTGGGAATTTTCAAGCAATGTGGAAATCAGTTAATGTCCAGTGTCCAGTGAACAAGGACCAGTATGGATCATGGCCAAGATGTATGCAATTCAGCTGCTTGTCTGTGAGCATTCCAACGGCTGCAGAGCTGCCCATCCCACACAGATCTGTCACGTTTTCTGGCTAGCAGGGAAAAGCACAGCATGTCCTCCCACTTCAGTGAGTGAAAGCCTTCCTTTGCGACATGACCTGCCCCAGATTGCTAAGATTCTCAACAGAGTGATGGGGCAGGGGGTGGGGAAACCGCCTGATTTGGAAAAGCAGCCTGAGAGCAATCAGTTATAATAACAGCTCAAGACCTGTGTCTTGGACTCTTCAGCCATCAAATTTAGAAAAAGGATCTGAGTTCTTTGCTTTTCTGACTGCAGGGGAATTGAGTAAGGTACCCTCTGATAGTTTCCAGAAATGTAGCCTTAGAGAAATTTGTCTAAAATGGAGAATGCTTTAAAATGTATTTTTTTAAAGGAAGAAGTGGTGTGGAAGGTTTTGCCTGGCAGGTCCTCAGCGAATAAGATTTGGAAACTTTTAAGAAATATGTCAAGCCCTGGCCACAATATGCAGTGACTAAGGGATTTGGAAAAGGGATTAGGACACAAGACAGGCCTATAAAAAGAACAGACAAGCAATAATCTTGCCTGGGACTAGCCAATGGCCTCAGTCTGATGTGGTGCCTGGGACAGTGGTTCCCAAAGTGTACAGGAGGTGGAGGGTGGGATTACCTAGGGAGACACTAAGAGGCATGGGATGGCAGCAGGCACTGGAAGCTTAAATGACTATCGGACTTTGCAAAGCTGGTATCACTGGATTAACTTCTTCAATCTTGTGGAATTAATGAAACTAAATAGTTTTAATAGGATTTTGAATAACTGTCAATTAATTGTTACTGTTTTTTATTGTGTTGTTACCGTCCTTAGTCATACAGACTGCAATTCTGGCTAATGCTTTTTATAGGGTAGGGGGCACTGGGAGTGAGTTTATGAAACCAAGAGGTCAGTACCTCAAAAAAGTTTGGGAACTAATTGAGTTAGACTAGAGGGTTAAAAAAAAAAGTAGAAAGGTAAAGGACTCCTGGATGGTTAAGTCCAGTCAAAGGCTACTATGGAGTTGCGGTACTCATCTCTGCTTTCAGACCAAGAAAGCTCCCTTGGCCTGAAAGCGAGATGAGCGCCACACCCCATAGTCACCTTTGACTGGACTTAACCATCCAGGGGTCCTTTCCCCGTGACAGGGTGATCTCCCGTTGCTCTGTCCCAGCTCCTGCCAACTTAGCAGTTCGAAAGCATGCCAGTGCAAGTAGATAAATAGGTACCGCTGCGACGGGAAGGTAAACAGCGTTTCTGTGCGCTCTGGCTTCTGTCATGGTGTTCCGTTGCGCCGGAAGCAGTTTAGTTATGCTGGCCACATGACCTGGAAAGCTGTCTGTGAACAAACGCCAGCTCCCTTGGCCTGAAAGCGAGATGAGCGGCACGCCCCATAGTCACCTTTGACTGGACTTAACCATCCAGGGGTCCTTGTGCCATTTAACTTTACCCTACAAAAGGAGAGTTTGAGAAAAATGGGATTAAATTACCAACTGCCCCCCCCCCCCCCGCCCTGAATAATTCTGATAACTTCTGAGTTAATCTAAGATAAAGTTTGGAGAGCTTGCTCACCTATAATATGACTGAAAAGAGCAGTCGCACAGAACCACATTGGTTATCAAGTAGTTACTAGTCATCTCAAGACTTGCAACCCTAAAGTAGCCCTTCCCAACTTGGTTCCTTCCAGTTATTTTGTACTACAAAGAAAATTGGTCAGTGGCTGCTACGTACTAAGATTTCAGTGCACCAGTTCCTCTGGAGGTGCTACTATATTTCTTCCCCCAAACCAGCATTCTCCAACCTTGTGCTTTCCAGGTGCTTTTGAATCAGATCTGCTAGCAGCCTTAGCTGGCAATGCCCAACCATATGGAATGATGGGAGTTGTAGTCCAATCAGTGCCCCCCCTTAAAAACTGTTTAGGGGGTACTCTCATTTTCCTACTCATATTGAAATACTGTCCCCCAATGAGGCCAAACTTAGATTCACAAAATGTTTAGGGGTATGTGTACCCCTGCATCCTCCCCCAAAAAAGCACTGAGTCCAACCATATCTGGAAGGCATCAAACTGGGGATTGCTGCCCTGCACTGCCAACCTGCCTTGTTTAGCTCGTTTGAAACAGCAAACCTCACCCCATCGCACCCCATGCTTGAATGCATAGGAACATTGCACTGCTGGCACAAATGTTCTTTCCTATTGTCTTCTGTATACGGTATGTACTGGCCCACCTCCAAAGGACCTGGGAGCTCTTTTCGGGGATTTGTGTCTTTCTCGGTCAACACACAATGGAAATTCTATACTCAATCTAATGTTAACAGTTCAAATGTTATGATCTAAAGGGAAACTTAATTGTCCCCATAATTTCAGCATCTTACCTCCCTCTTTTGTTCTTGCTACATCTAATTACTTTTTTCTCCCTGTAGTCTGAAAACTGTGCCAGCTCAATTACGTATAGATAAATGGATGTGCCCTATTCTGAGTCTCTGGTGTTGATGCAGAAAAATAATTAACAAATTGTGCCACCCACAAGAGACTAAGAAAGGGATTTCTTAATTGTTTCTCCTATTGGATCAAATAACCAATTGAAAGCAGAGGCTGCCTGCTGTAACTCTGCATGGCTTACTGTGCTGGCCATGCCCCCTTCCAATTGGCCTCTGCTGGCAATGGGTAATTCTACTGCATCTTTGAACTGGGTACAATATTATTAGTCAATCATTCTGAATGCACAGATGTGACTAAATAATTTGCTCACAGAAACAGATGCCCGTTGGGTCTCTGCATGAGTCACTGCTTTCAGCTTCATTCCTTTTTTTTAATCACAACAGCCATGTTGGAACAGTGACTTAAGAGGAAGTGAAGAAAGTAGCCTCCTCTGATGGTAATTCTCATACACTCTAGAAAACAGATGTCCATCAACATGTTAAAAGGTTTAGAGCAGCCTTTCCCAACCTGGTGCTCTCCTGATGTTTTGGACTTTAACTCCCATAGGCCCCAGCCAGCAGCATCAATCCATGGTGTCTCTAGATAGGGCTTTGAATGCTCCCATGTCTCAATCCCTGGAGAGCTGCTGCCTGTCATTGTGGACAATACTGAACTAGATGGACCAATGGTCAGCTTCTTATGTTCCCATGATTACAATAGTCCAAAACATCAAGAGGGCACCAGGCTGATGAAGGACAGGTACAAACAACTCTCAGCTAAATGTGTCAATGGTCTGGGTGACTCTAAGGCATGTTCTTATGTTGACCTGGCTCTAGGGCAGCCATATGTCTACAAAGGACAATCCTCCTCTGTTTGAAGTGTTGTTACAGGGCCATGGGTAGAACTAATGAAGGTTCCCTAATCCCAGATTAGTCCCAAAAGCGACTTTAGTCCACATTGCTTAATATATATATATATATTTATTTAGTAGTTGATTAATTTTTTGCATATAGCTCAACAATCCCAAAGTCAGTGGCACAGATGTTGTAAAGGTTTTGAGCAATTGTAAGCAAAATCTGAGATGTAGTACTTATTAAAAAATAATAATGTGGTGATACCTCGTGGGAAGAACCCCACTAAAGAAGATAACAGTGGTTACCCAAACCTCATTGCTGGTTTTGAAGGGGGCCCCATAACAGTTTAAGCTACAGGCCCCCCAAGGTCCACTACTGTAGAGGACAGTCCTGTACAGTGGTACCTCAGGTTACATACGCTTCAGGTTACTGACTCCGCTAACCCAGAAATAGTACCTCAGGTTAAGAACTTTGCTTCAGGATGAGAACAGAAATTGCATGGTGGCGGCGCGGCGGCAGCAGGAGGCCCCATTAGCTAAAATGGTACCTCAGGTTAAGAACAGTTTCAGGTTAAGAATGGACCTCTGGAACGAATTACCGTAAGTTATTAACCCGAGGTACCATTGTTTTCAAATGTGTCCTCTGTTTAAAAATGGTCTGATCCATGCCTGGTTTAAAGCTTGGAGTTGGCCAATGAGCAGTGATTACCTAGGCAGCAGATCAGGCAGGCCTGATCCTGAATGGCCTGATCCTGTTTCAGGGCACCCAGAAAATGGGGGCGGGGGGCATATGCAATGCTGAGCTCATTGAAGGAGGCATCTGAACACAAGGTACTATTTGCTGGCATAAGGATGGGGCCTTGTTTGTTTTCTGGACAATTTAGTTCTTCTGAGCAGCCCACTCTGTTTTAATGCATTTTGCTTCTTTTTAATTGCCAAGAGAGCACTCATCCTTACAATAATGTCTAAAAAAAAATATAGCATGTATGTTGGGCACAGCAACCTGCCCTTTTTCCACTCTGTTCACAAAACATGATAATGAGCTTTTATTGTCACCGTGACCTGAAATTTGGTGGACTGTCAGTGGAAAAAGCTTCAGAAATGAGATTGTACATGAAAAACAACAACTGGGAGAGGTATTTTAAATCCATATACTGAGTCATTTGCAACTATCTTAGTAAAGGAGGTTTTATCTAGCCCCCCACTAAAACTAATGACAGCAAATGTAGACTACATGGTGGTTTTGCATAAGTGAAATCATTTCTTGTTACAGCGTTGTAAAGGTTGTGGGGCTTTTATGGCTACATTGGGATGGTAAAAAAAAAAAAAGCAAAGGTAAGCAGCTTTTCCACAGAACTGCATTCAAGTGTAAAAGAGCAGGAAGCGGATGGCTGTATAGCTTAATTGCTGATGAGTCACAGGGCTCTTGGATAAACTCTAATGATTTCCTTCAAATTATTAACTCCTGCTGCTGTCCTGTGCCTGAATAAGCCCCAGGGTTGTATTGCCACCGGCAAACATAATTCAGTGTATATCCTGCCTCACTACAAAGGCTTGGAATGGATATTGATATGTTCAGTACAAAATTCCCAACTGCGTTGATTTTCTTTAAGTCCCATTTCTCTGAAGATGAAACATTGTTGAATAACAAGGATATGCCTTGCTTCCTGGAGACAATGAGATTCCGGTATAATCAAGGAACCTCATGATGGGAGGTAGACTTTTCTGTAGAAGTCCTCAAACTTCTACGTAGCCAACGCTTAGAATATGCAACAACATAGGATGGAACTTGTTGGTGACTAGACTGTACATATATACTAGGCAGGTAAGGATTGCCTATGAAATGAATGAATCTTAAGCTTTAGGGCAGGGATGTTCAGCAGGTCTATCGCAATCTACTGGTAGATCCCCGGAAGGTTTTGGTAGATCGCAGTCGATTGCTGGGTCCCTTTCCTTAGCGTTGGTAAAAGAGAATCCGGCCCCTCGCCCTGCCCTCCATTGTTGCACAATCTGGAGAACGGAAGATGGAGTTTACTCAGTGAGGCTGTTTGTTTCCCCAGCGATCTGTTGATGAGTGGTTGTTCCCCTTTCTCCCTTGAGTTTAGGCTTGAATCCTCAAAAATCGGGGCTTTCCTCCTGCCTAAAAAAAGCTCAAGAACTTTGACCTGAACCCCCCAAAAGAGGGTAGATCACGGCCAGTTTTTAATTCTGTGAGTAGATCACAGTCTCTTGGGAGTTGGCCACCCCTACTTTAGGGCCTCTAATCCAGGAAGAGCCCCAGAAATTATTTAAGTCCACATTACTTAATTTTTTTGCTGTGAAAAGTGCATCATGCATGCATATAACATTTCCCCCAATTTTCATTCCTCTCCCATAGAATAGTTAGAAGGGACCACAAGGATCATCTAGTCCAAGCTCCATATTTTACCCATGTGGGGTTTGAACCTACGATCCTGAGATTAAGAGCCTCACACTCTACCAAATGAGCTCTAACTTGAAAACTGTAAGGCATAGGACATTTTTATTCACACACCAGTGACTTTGACATGTGAAATAATCCAGTACAGCAATTTTAAATCAAAATCTGAGATGTAGTAGCTATTAAAAAAATTTTGGGTGATGATCTGTCATTGAACAAACCCACTGAAGAAGTTAACCATGGTTACCCAGACCTCGTTGCTGGTTGTGTAGGGGCCCCATAACAGTTCAAGCTTCAGGGCCTCAAAAATGTAGATCTGCCATTGATAGTAGGAGTTGGGTCTTGTGTCCAAGGGCTGGCCCTACCATTAGGAGAATGAGACAAGCTCCTCAAGTGATAGATGCTCTCTCTCTCTCTCTCAGTCCTTTCTAAAGCCACACACTCAAGGGGAGTGAGTTACTGGAAACTTACATTTTGTAGGTACAACACAATACTCTAGTCTTTTGGGGTTTATTCGTGAGAGCTAGCGTAAGACTAGAGCAGGCACCCCCAAACTCAGCCCTCCATATGTTTTGGGACTACAATTCCCATCATCCCTGACCACTGGTCCTGTTAGCTAGGGATGATGGGAATTGTAGTCTCAAAACATCTGGAGGGCCAAGTTTCGGGGTGCCTGCTCTAGCCTTACGTTAAAGGTAAAGGTAAAGGTACCCCTGCCCGTACTGGCCAGTCTTGACAGACTCTGGGGTTGTGCGCCCATCTCACTTAAGAGGCCAGGGGCCAGCGCTGTCCGGAGACACTTCCGGGTCACGTGGCCAGCGTGACATCGCTGCTCTGGCGAGCCAGAGCTGCACACGGAAACGCCGTTTACCTTCCCGCTGGTAAGCGGTCCCTATTTATCTACTTGCACCCGGAGGTGCTTTCGAACTGCTAGGTTGGCAGGCGCTGGGACCGAGCAGCGGGAGCGCACCCCGCCGCAGGGATTCGAACCGCCGACCTTTCGATCGGCAAGTCCTAGGCGCTGAGGCTTTAACCCACAGCGCCACCTGCGTCCCTTAGCCTTACGTTAGCTCTCATGAATAAACCCCATGGAACATGGTGGAGTTTATTTACTTCTGAATAGGTTTGTGTTAGTAACCACCAGTGTTTTGGAAAGTTCATTTAAAAAAAGGAACAAATAGGTCCGTTCAAGTTCATCAAATGCACTCTTTAGTTCATACCATTTTCTGCCATCTCATACACAGCTGTTAAATGCACACAAGTGCTACTGCCAACCCTATCATGTAAAGAACTAAAGAGTAAAAGGAGAGAAAACATACATTTGGGCATTAAAAAAAAAGTAGTTAAAATGAGCATCTGTAATTGCAAATGTTATGGTTAGAACATTGGGCAAGGGCCTGGAAGATTAGGTTTCGAATCCCCATTCAGCCCTGAGGCTAGCAGGGTGCCTTGGGTAGCTTTTTGAGAAGGCAATACATAGCATATAATACAGTTGTACTTTCTCCTTGTTTGTGTCATAATAGAAAATACATTATTATTAAAATCACTCCATTTTCTAAACTAAAAAACAACAAGTCTTTTTAATAGGAGAGGCTATGCTGCAAACAAAGTACCAGCTACAATGGCGATTTTCTCCATACATATCTGCTAGTTGATTTGGTACACACACAAGGAGATGTCCTTGGACCCTGGCTTACCTGATAGCACATGGAATTTAACTTGACTAAGACTATTGGCAGTGTTCAGATTGTTTTACCAATGCTAACTGAAATGGTGTTGGAGCATGGCATTTCTGAGTTTGAAGGATTGTAAGAGGCCTGTTTAGAATAGGTGAACTCTAATAACACCAGAAAATCTTTTTAGCCTTGCCTAACTCCCAGCCTCAGCCTCAAAGGCTCATAAGTCATTCTCCCAGACAGCTTGAGATGTCTGCTAAGTATATGATGGAAATTTAAGTCCTCCTTCTACCTACACAGGACAATTCCTTCCCTTCTCCCCCAAAGCAATCCTTCTGAGGTCTGGAAGGCCTGCTGATGCCATGGAGTGCAGAACTGAGGAGGGGGCAAGATATTCTCGCCCACACCCAAATAATTAGGAAAGCCCCATCAGCACTAACAACACACCTGTCCTCTGTTGCTGCTGCCAACCACAGAACTCCTGTTCCCCTCCCCACTCCTGCTAGTAAAGGGGCTTTCAATGAATATAGCACCCACACTGCTGTACAGCTTCCCCCGCCCCAAACAAAGGCCTTTGGGGCCAGTAATATATACCCCCATTTCCACCCTGATTGCACATTTGGACAATAAACATAAAGCTAACCCAAGACATTTTGCTGCCTGAGGCAGACTGGGTCAGTATGGTTGTCTCCCTTCCTGCATCCCTAATCCATATACAGAGACCCACGAGACTGACAATGTGATTTTGTTTTGACACTGGTGACTAGTTAGCATCCTTGACTGCACCTGAGGGCAGGTGTCTAATGTAGGGGGTGGCGGAATTGCCTGCTCACTCCTGCGCCTCCTACTCACCCTGCAAGACCTTCCAAAATGGGCTGCTGGTGTGCCTGCAGTTCTTCTTTTCTCCCAGCAGGTGACGATGATGATAAAATTATGATTACCAGGATAGCCACCCTGTTTGTATGCCACAGCAGACCCTGTAAGCCATGGGAGAAATGGCCACCACAAATAAGCCTCTGCCTGCGAAGAGCATCCATTTGAAGGCAGACTGAGAAAACTATTTGTGGGTAGGGGGGGAATAGAGGAAAGCGTGCCCTGTGGCAAAGATGAGGGTTGGTGTTGTATGTCCATAGCTGTCAACCTTCCCTTTTTTGGGGGGAAATTCCCTTATTCCAGCACCATTTCCTGCTGCTTCCTGCTTCTATCCCGGATTGTTAGATATCCCGTAGACTGTCCCCAGGACAGGAGAGGCTGCTGATCCCTTATTTTCGAGGCTGCTGATCCCTTATTTTCAAATCTGAAAGTAGACAGCTATGTGTATGTCTGTCCCTCCCTCCACTGCTTCCCATGAAACTTCTGACCCAGCCATGGAGTTGCCCTACAACAGCCAACTCACTGTTCCCTCACTCCCATCTCCCATCCATAGGCTGTCAGACATGCTGCGCCCAGTATCCCTGGGCACCTGGGCTAGGGCGACAGGGAGGCCTCCCCCACAGCACCTCTTTTTCACCTTCCTTCTCCTCACAGTGATCCCTTCATGCTGTGGCCTGGCTTCCCCTTCCCTCTCTCTTCCTGATTTCTTCCACCAGCACCACGGGCTTCCTGCCTTCTGCAAGAGCATCCAGAGGGAGGAGGAAGAAGGGATGTCTTGGTGTCCTTTGGGTAGGCCTTGACATTGCCCACAGCAGCCTCTGCCCATGGGGAGAAGCAAGGCCATGTCAGGATCGGGGGTGGGTGGTATGAGAGGGGAGGAGGAAGATGAGTTCAGGAAATGGTTCAGGAAATGGTTCGTGCCGGGGCTCAGCACCAGGAGTTATTATTTGGGGGCTCTGGAAAAAGGTGCCAGAACTGTGTTCCAGTGTGCTCCAACTGGAAAAAAAGCTCTGAATGTGCTTCATGACTGGCTGTCCCTGTTCACACTGGTATTTTGTTGCTGCTCCTTCAAAGGCAGGTAGGCTGGCCACAGAAAAAATGCTACTGCCTACTGCTTTAGCCAGCTGATTGCATATGTGAGGTAACAGCAATGCAAGCTGGGAGAAGAGCCAGCACAGCTTGCAGATTTACATGCATCCGATTGGCAGATTGAACTGCATACATCTGATTGGGTGGGGAGGCTTCTCATAGTCCTGCACTATAAGTGCTGTATCTTTGTATACTGCTTAGAGACTACTACAGATAAGTTGCAAATAAATGGTATAAATAAAATGAAATAGTGCCATGGAGTCGTCATTTCTGAGGGACTCCTGATTGACTAGAGTTCATTACCAGGGAAATATAGTCAAATCAAAGGTTCAGTGGCATCTTCTCTGCCCTCCCTCAGTCACTCCTATAGGAATTTGTCTCCAAACATTTTTTCACCCCTGGTGACAGGGCTGGGACCTATATAGCATTGGAATTGGCTGATCGATCAGCACAGGAGATGGACAAAGGTAGGGCCAGAGCAGTAGAGCATGCAGAGATGTGGTGGGCAGCCTCCTCTGTGGCCAGATATTTTTGTGGAGGCCTCACAGAAGTCTTTTATATTGTGAAATCATTTCTCACGGCACACTTCTGTGGTGTAAGACTGGGCGATATCTGGTTTTCAACATCACAATATATCACCAGCTAAACACTGCAATATATCATAATGTGTCTGAAAAGGATGGAGCTGGTTTCCAACTTTGTGATATATCAGCAGCTAAACATTGTGATATACTGACATATCACAATGTCTGAAATAAGGATGGAGCTATGTAGAAGCCTTGGCTGGCTTCATGGTTTCCCCCACATTGTGTTTTTTTGCATAGCACATGTGTGTGTGTGTGTGTGTGTGTGTGCGCGCACACACACACACACACACACACACACACACAGACATCACGATTCACAATGTAGTGCCAGGTCAAAAATTATGAAGCCAATACTGTGATATGGACTTGAAACCAGTTTTGGATGATATATTGCTATATTGCCCAGCCCTACTGAGGAGATGGGATGACTGAGAGACTTGCAAAGATGAGAGATATAAAACATGAGCTTTATTGGGCATGTGCCAAAATAGCGCCAAGACCATGTGTCCAGTTGAGGGGATGAAGCAACTTTAAACTTTTTTTCTGTCCTTTTCCCAGGAGAATAATCTGTGAGTCTTGTTGACGCAGGCTCCATGAAGTAAGTGTGTTTAGGATAAGAATCCCGGTCTCTACAAACTTAACTGAATTAGGGGCCCAAGCACTGAGCAAGGAGCAGTTGAATTTGAGGAAACAGAAGAACAAGATTCAAACACATAATGTCCAGTTTGACCCAGTTATATTGTATCAAAAAAATACCTTCCACTGAAAGCAAACTAGCTTCATCATAAAAAACCTAATGTTAGGAGTGGGCAGTGAGATTGCCAGGTTTGCTGATGATACTAAATTGTTCAGGGTCGTTAAAGCAAAAAGAGATTGCAAAGAGCTTCAGAAGGATCTCTCTAAACTGATGACTGGGCTGCAAAATGGCAAGTGAAATTCAATATAAACAAGTGTAAAGTGATGCATGTTGAGGCAAAAAAAAAAAAAAACCCACAAAAAACCTTCATTTCACATATATATATACATCCATGGCATGTTGGTGGTAACAAAACAGGAACAAGCCTTTGGGGTTGTAGTGGGCTGGTGAGATAACTTGAGTACTGAGCAAAGCTGGCTTCCCAAAATTCTTCACCTTCTTTTCAGGTGGCAAAACTAGGGTAAGTGGGATATTTCTCTAAATATTATTAGAAGTGAGGTGGAAAATTCCCCAACAGTTTCAGAGGCACTGGGGGTAAGACCTCATCATTAGCAGTGGCATGATTGAGGACTCTTTTTTATAAGTGTTTTGGTTTTTGCTGCTGCTAACACAGGTAGCAACAACAGAACTCCTGTGTTGGCAATCTGGGGCCCATTTTTGTATCCTACAAATGGCAGGAATGGCAGAGAATGTTAAGCAAATTGGCCCTCTTTCTCTGGGAGAGGGAGAAAGCGGAGCACACCTCTTCATTTTATTCTAAATTCACCCCAGCTGAAAATTTCAGCCCGGCTCTGCATGGCAAAACAAGAGTGATGAGTCCAGTATGGATTAGCCTCCCTTAATTTTGTGCCCTCTAGATATATTCCTATCAGCCAAGGCCACCATGCTGGCTGGGATTGATGGGAGTTGTAACCAAAAACTAGAGGGCACCAAGTTGGAGAAGGCTGAATTAGGCCAGCAAACTGGGTTGCATATACTTGCAGCCTGATCACCATCACTGTGGAAATCAAACATATAGTTCTATCCATTTAATATACCTTTTGTAGCTACTTCAGGTAGATGGTGAAGTCTCTACAATTTTATGATGTGGCAATTGCAGTTGGGACAAGGCAAATGTTCCTTTAAATTGGCATTAAGTGTACGCAAAATGCCCAGAATCGAATACAGAGCTAAGCACACATTGTCTTAACTATTTTATAGTGGCGTTATGCACTTAAGCACCATTAACTATGAGTTGGAATAGGCCTATTGGGCACTGCCAAGTTCTGGTTCATCATATTCATGGGTAGGCAACCTAAGGCCTGGGGGCCGGATCTGGCCCATTCGCCTTCTAAATCCGGCCCGCGGACAGTCCTGGAATCAGCGTGTTTTTACATGAGTAGAATGTGTCCTTTTATTTAAAATGCATCTCTGGGTTATTTGTGGGGCCTAGGAATCCGTTCATCCCCCCCCCAAATATAGTCTGCCCCCCCCAAGGCCTGAGGGACAGTGGACCGGTCCTCTGCTGAAAAAGTTTGCTGACCCCTGATCATATGCTGATCACACTGCTAAGCGAGGCATTCAGTCAAATCTTTAGTACCGTCCTAGATAAAACGAGAACTATTTTTCTCAAATGTGCCAGTGCAGTAGGGGTGAGATGAAGTTTTGGTACTTTTCTCTTATAAGGTAAGCTCTTAAAAACCTAGTTGTGCAGGTTTTCAGTATGGTGAAAGGTGTGTGTTGGCTTGTGCCACTGCAGTCAACAACTACCCCTCCCATCTCTGCATCAGTTTTGCAACTCTGTTTAATATGTGGGCAGGTGTTATTTGATTGAATAAACATGCATGTGGCACTGAAAAATGAGGGAGTAAAAAGAAACTGCCTGCCTGACCTGAAACATGGGGGAAGAGCAAGGTTGATTGGCTGGTACGGCTACATGTCATGTCAGTTAGGAAGCTAAGCTCACTGCATGGATGAAGAACCTGTCTTTAAGATGCCATTAGTCTCGGTGACAATTTTGACACAAAAGGCGCAGCTCTGAAAGCTTGCCATCCAATATCACCTTGTCATGAAGGGATTCTTTCGTACAAAAAATGCTGGCAAAAGAATGCCATAAATAGATATAAATATCCCATTGTCTTATCCCTCCTCTTAAGGCCCAGGCCAGGCTTGCTACTCTGAGATACATCAGAGTGTTGTGGCCGTTCTTCCCTTGGAAGACAAGGCCTGCTTCAGCCGCCTTTTCAGATCCTGCATGTTGGGGGACTTGGGCCGAACAAGATGGAGCCCTCTGCGTTTCTCGCCATTGCAGCTCCCAATCATCCTGCTCATCTCTTGGCAAAGCTGCTTAAAGGCATCGTGAACCTCCTCAAAGTTCTCCCGCGCAGACAACTCGTAGTTAGTGCAGCCCAGCTCGTTTGCCAGCTGGAGGCCTTCTTTCACAGACACCTGCCTGGCTCGCAGCAGGTCTCCTTTATTGGCCATGATCAGCAGAGGGATGTTGGCATTGGGGTGGATCTTCCGGATATGCTGGTGCAAGGGGCGGATGGTGCGGTAGCTGTTATGGTCCGTGATGGAATAGACAAGCACAAAACCATCTGCCCAGTAGATGGACCGGTTTATTTGTTCCTGGCAGCAGATAGTGTCACTCTCGTCCTGTCAACAAAACCAAGAAGAAAAAAGAAGATTCTGGTTGGGAAGGAACAATGGTGCCAGGGAGAATCAGAAGCTCAAACTAAACCAGCCTCCCCGATAACCGTCCATCTGCGACAAGAGAAGTAGTCTGGTAATGAACTGGCAACCAGTGTAGTTTCTTTGTCCCAGTAGTAAATTATTCTTAGGGCCCAGTATCATCACCCATAATGATTTGGTGGAGGAGTCTTCCCCTTTGGGGATTTCTGACCTGCTGGACTCAATGCCTTCTTTCATTTACAGTGGCACTTCAGGTTACATACGCTTCAGGTTACAGACTCCACTAACCCAGAAATATTACCTCGGGTTAAGAACTTTGCCTCAGGATGAGAACAGAAATTGTGCTCCAGCGGCGCAGCAGGAGGCCCCATTAGCTAAAGTGGTGCTTCAGGTTAAGAACAGTTTCAGGTTAAGTACGGACCTCCGGAATGAATTAAGTACTTAACCTGAGGTACCACTGTACTGACTCCCCCCTACCCCCCCCCAGTATATTGTCCCCTGTCCACCCTACAGAGAAGGATGTGAGCTGTGGCAATCTGTTATATTTGACCGGCAAATAATCCTCATGAGGAGATCATTTTTCAAACAAACATACACCTGTGAATATATATACATATATATTTTCAAAAGATTAGCAGAAAAGAGCAAAATGATGTCCACAGGCAACTGGAAATTTTCCTTTTGTTATATCTGATAGCAGCCCAGAATGAAATTGGTGCAATAATCGAAATGGAATGTAGCCTAATGAAAGATAAAGGACAGCGGGGGTTTTCTATTTTTTGCTTTAAAGGAAATGTCTTCTTAATCATTTATTTCAACCAGAGACACAAATAGTTACTGACCATGCACTTTTCAGACAGCATTTCATCAGCCAACAACCTACATTATCTCTTTCCTTTTGGCTTTCTCTTTCAAAGAATAATGAATTAGGCAAAACCGATGCCCTGTCTGAAGTATTCTCTGGAACTTCTCGAAATTATGAAAGCACAACTACCACTGCTCCGCTTATGACACCCTCATCCATGCCAATAAAAGCTCTATTAATCTGGGTACA
Organism: Podarcis gaigeae; assembly: GCF_964106915.1. Classification (NCBI taxonomy): domain Eukaryota; kingdom Metazoa; phylum Chordata; class Lepidosauria; order Squamata; family Lacertidae; genus Podarcis; species Podarcis gaigeae. Next base: position 23,076,734 of record NC_139691.1, on the reverse strand, counting down.
AAGAAGAACAAAATTACTTAGCATTTGGGCTGGAGACAAACTCCAACTTTTCCAAATATATATTTTTTAAATTGTGTGCTGGAACTGTTCTTAAGAATCCCTCTCCCCTGTCATGTCTGCACTCAAAATGGCCCAGTTATCTGGTTGCATGTAATATTACATAACCAATATCCTACTTTAAAAGCTTTGGCCCCTTTAAAAGCTCATTTTTAAGAGAGTTGAAAGTAGTATGATCGGGAGGCGCTATTTCTAGCTGATAAAGATGAAAAGTCCTGAGGTTTAAATTTGCCCAGAAGTCCGTAATCCTTGGCTCTCAATTTTCATTACCAAGAAAAATGCACTCTGTGGATCCTCAGAGGCACTTTCCCATCATACTAATCCCAGTGATTTTGTAGTTATTATCCCTGGTACTGAAAACTGGCCCTGCTTCTGAGCCATCTGTGATAAACCCTGGATCAAATTAAGTCCTAGATCAAATTAAGACTTTCTAGCCTTACCCAATATGGCACCCTCCAGATGTTTCTGACTCCAACTCCCATCAGTCTCAACCACCATGGCTGATGACTAAGATGATGGGAGTTTTGTTCAACCATGTCTGAAGGGTACCAGGCTGGGGAGGTTGGTGCATACACTCACCCCACACAGACACACCTCTGATCAAATAGGTTGCGAAGGCTTTTGAAATGTGAACAAAAATCATTGTGTGTTGAGTGTCTACAAGAGCAGTAGCAATGCTTCTTTCTTTCCACCTTCAGAAGTATTGTATCCAACCCAAGTCTGATCTTTCTACAGCCAGCTGGTGACAGAAGGTTGTCTCCTGTTCCTCAGTTACCAGCCACAGTTCTGTTGCCTCTATATATCAGGGATGGGGGACCCTGTGCCTCTCCAGATGTTGTTGGACTACAATTCCCATCATTCCTGAGCATCGGTCATGCTAGGGCTGATGGAAGTTGCAGTCCAACAACATGTGGAGGACAATAGTTTTCCCATCCTTGCTCTAGGCCAGGAGTGCAGAAACTTTGGTCTCCCAAATGTTGCTGAACTAGTGAATTACAATTCTATTCAGCCTCAACAAGCATAGTCAGTGGTTGGGGATTATGGGAGCTGTAATTAAGCAACATATGGAGGGCCAACGGTTTCCCACACCTGCTCTAGGCGATGTGGATTACTCTAGTTTGTCTAATTACACACTATAACTCCTAGACCTAGTTAGCTTTCTAGTATATTTTGTTTATTTCCTTAAGGCACCATTGTACCTCCCCTCCTTGTCCTTTTGCCCCTCATAACTCCTTAAAATTGCCTGTGGGGTTATTGTGTGTGTGGTGACTTAAAGGGAACTTCATCCCCCCATGCCTAGGCCATTTGGCTTCACATCACGTGTGTGTATCAGAGAGACTCAAAAGAGAAAGGCATGCTACATTGGGCTCATTGCGAGACAGAGGAAAGCTGGATGCTCTCTTCACCTTCCCTCTGAGGTATTTGTCTTGCACCCTCCAATGTCACTTCTTCCCAAATGAAACATAAGGGAAGGGTGGTGGCGGTCTACTTGAGCTCCCACCCTTGGCATAGCTGCTGTACCCTGACTGGTAGTCATGGCAGAATAATGGAAATTTAAAACAGGGGCACCAAGCCAACCAATGTTGCTGAACTCCAGGACTCTGACCATTAGCTGTGATGGCTGGGGTTGATGGGAGGAGGAGTTCAACAACATCTGAAGAGCATCACATTGGCTACTTCTACATTAAGACTTCTTTTTAAACATCTCAACATTAAAAAGCCATTTTACCTCCAGTGAAACGAAGGGTGTATCCTGAACTTGCAAAGTGAGGTGCTCTCCATCGATGGTGAATTTCCTGGAATACAGTGCACCTGGCAAAAAAGAGAGATGACAACCGGATGGATACATGGAATATTTCCCATCACAGCCTGCGCAACCCAACTGGTAACTAAGCAAAAACCTGGGGCAGCCATGCTCCAAGAGTGTCTCCTTATGCTATGCAAATGCTTATTGGCAGAGAGAGCTGGTGCCTGCATTTTTGGACATGGTACACAGGGAGTATTTAGAAGTTCATAAGCTGGGCTAAATTCTTTTTGCACTAAAAGATGTGAGAGTGAGCCCCAAGTTGTTCAGAGCACATGCATGGATATAAATAGGGAAGAAGGATTGCAAAGACAGGTCTGGTAAGGGAAGGGGTTGGGACAGTCAACCACTGCATTCGGGGACATAAAAACCTATGCTTGATCATTGGGTTGCAAGGTGGCAGTGTGAAACCTGTCACCGCATGCAGAATTCAGCTTTTGGCATATATTGGGAAGTGTCAGGGGGAAAAATTACTTCCCCATATTTAATCCCCCCCCCCCCCATTCTGAGTGTGGTGATGGATGCAAAATGCAGATTTGCTAAAGGATAGGCTGCAAGGCAGCCTTTTCTTCACTATCACTACAACAAGCTGACATGGTTGTAAGTATGCGTCCCGGAACACCCCCACCCCCACCCACCCACCTACCCCCACGCAGGGGGTAGCTAACCTGGAGCCCTCCAGGTGTGGTTGGACTACAATTCCCATTATCCCTGACCACTGGCCATTGTGACTGAGACTGATAGGAGTTGGGCCCAGCCAACAGCTGGAGGGCTGCAGGTTTCCCACCCCAATACATATTTGTAGTGCCCCAATGCCATTGCTTTCAGCAGCAGCCTGAGCAGGTGTAACATTTCCTACTGTGGAGACAGGCTGCTGTTAAAGGCACAGAAGTACCACCAGTTAAAAATCTGGAACAGTTATGCTTTAGGAAGTACATTTTCGGATTCACTTGAGATGAAAACTTCAGTCACAAAATGTCTATCTCCATCTCCAAGTATGCTTCCACTCTGATCTGATATTTTTTACTGGCGCACTTGGTAAAAGGTTTCCACCAGGTAGTCATTTAGCACTTACCAAAGCACTGGGGAAGCTTAGCCCAGTGAGAATAACTTCTATGGACCTTTGCCAACCTGGTGCCCTCCAGAGGTTTAGTACAGTTGTGCAGAGAGTTGCAATCCAAAATGTCTGGAGGGGCACCAGGTTGGATAAGGCTGTAGGATTTGGTTCATGGAAGGAGGTGTCTCTCTTCTGTGGAAGACATTTGTTTCAAGCTCATCAAGGCATTTTACAGTGAGATAAATTCCCCATGGCCAAGTTTCCAACATCTGGATTTGATATTAAAAGAACATTGTTTGTGCAAATAAATCTAAGAATGTGTGTACAGTACTTCTACAGGTACTGTAGGTAAAAGACCCAGTATAGTGTAGTGCAGGAATAGTCAGGTTGGTGAGAAGGGATCCTGGCATGCACCCAGCCTCACAGCAGCACAGCTGTTACCTCCTCCCAAGAGAGGAAGGAGCAACGAGGTGTGCAGGTTAGCACAGCATGGGCGCATCAAGTGGGAGCACCAAACTGGTTCCACCTATGCAGCCAAACAGTGGCAATGTCCCTGCTGCCCCACACCTCTCCTCGTAACTGGCAGTGACCCCACTGCCAGGCCAGGTGCGTGGTGGCTCTGCTTCTAAGTGATTGGTCCTGGTGGTGTAGTGGTTAACAGTGTTTGGATTATGTTTCCAGAGAACTGGGTTCAAATCCTTCCTCATCCATAAACAGCATTGCAAGGATCTCTAACCTTACCTCATGCAGCTAGTTGTAAGAGAGGTATGGAGAACCTGGGGCCCTCCAGATGTTGCTGCACTGCAGCTTCCACCATTCCTGGTCATCAGCAAGCTAGCTAAGGCTGATAGGAGTCCATCAACATCTGGAGAACCACAGATATCCCCTATACTTGTTGTAAATGGGAAGAACCATGTGCAGGATCTTGAGCAACTTGGTTGAAGGGCTGGGGGATAAATTAATTTAATAATAATAATAATAATAATAATAATAATAATAATAATAATAATGGAATGAATAAATTATTTTCTGGTAGTGATCATAGTGTTGACTCTGATATTGGTGGTGGTACATAGCCGTCATGATCACTCATCTTCTCAATGGGAGGAAGCATTCAGTCACAAAGATTTGTACTTGCAGATTGAAATGGTACACTCCAGGCACTGTTTTACTGCATCACCAGACCAGAGCCTCCCCCTGAACTGGTTTTAAGTAAGAAAGCAGGCAGATGGGTTTGGAGAAATTAAGTCCTGGAGGTGGTGATGCAGTCTCCCATTTGCTCTAATGTGGCAGCTCTTCTGGGAGCCCCATGGCTGCGGCACTTGCCCCACCATGCTGAGTGCTGGCATCAGGCCTGACTGGAAGAGTGAATACACAGGCAGGAGAAATGTACCTGACTTGAAGCTGACACCATTTTATAAGTAGCCTATGAAACAAAGTCCAGACAGCATATTATTCCACTTCCATAACACATCAAAAGGAGATGTCTGGGTACTTCCAGACACAAATCATATTTGGCCCTACCCTCCAGCAATGGGAGAAGAAGTATTTCTCTATGGCCTCAGTTATATATGACCACCTGTTTCCGATCTATAACATATTTGCTTCTGCTTGAAGGATTGCTGAAGGGATGGTTGCTTAATGGAAAAAGCATGCAGCTCCCAGCAATGCTTCTCTAGCAGCCAAATCTTGGAAACATAGAAATTTGAAGCACAAATCCTGTGCATGGTTACACAGAAACATAAAGAAGCACCAACAAATCAAGTACATGAGCAAAAGATCAGCCCGTTGACAGCCTTAAGAGCAAAGGTGAGGAATGAAAAGCCCAGCAGTGCATTTTAATCAGATGAAAGGGACAGAGCTAGAGGGGCGAAGTTTCCAGTTTTTCATTTATCAGTCAGGAGGGAGAATTAACATTTGATCACTCCAAGAGTCTTGTGGGACCTAAACAACAAAAGGCTGCAAACCTACATAGGTTGATTCAGAACCCACCCACTGCATTTTGGGTAGGGGGAATATGTGGTGTCCAGGAAAGGTGTCATAGGACCGCAGCCAAAGTGTCTTGTGGCACCTTAAAGGTAAGCAGCTTTCATGGACTAGGGACCACCTCATCAGATCCATAAAGAGTTAATCCTCAGTTGGGAGATGCCTGTCAATCTCTTGGATACCACAAGTCTCCTTTTGCTGCAACAGACTTCAGCTGTGGAATTTGCCATGTCCAGAAAAGTTTCTTAAAACTTTTGATTTTGTCATGGGCCCTCCTTCCTTCAGCAGCCAATTATTTTTACTGGGTTCTGTGCAGTTTTTACTGGCTCCTGTTTAGTCTTTGTTTCCTTGCTGGGTCATCACTGGCCTTTGTCCCCTGCCAATAGCCCATCCAGCTAGCTCTGCTGAGCTGCCTTGGCTCATGGGCATAACTAAACCCAGGGGGTTTCTGTGATCGGCAAAGTTTGATCAAACCTTGATTAATTCTCACTTTTACTAAATCATAACACATTTAAGGTGATCTAGTGTTGCCCCCCCATCTCATAACATATCAAATGCTTTTTTAAAAAAGCTGGGGGGGGGGGACAGTTGGCAGAGTCACCTTGTTGTTATTAAACGTACAAGGACAGGCTAAGCTGCCATTTTGCTGGTCAACTGACAAACCCACTTACATCTATTTCAGTCTTGCCCTTTTTGAACAGCGCTAAAAACAGAAATAAAGTCTATATTTCAGGTTGGTGCTTTTTTAAACACAGTGTTCATTTCCACTGCTTGTTGGAAATGGAGAGCTGGATAATGCTTGGCCCTCTGTCCATTGATGGAAGCAACGATCTTTTGATCCTTTTTTTTTTATAGGAAGGGTGTCAGCCAGACTCATTCCTCTGATCCTATTCTGTTAAAGTGAATAGAGTATTAGCTTAAGAAAAGGAGCGGAGCTGTAAATAATTGGGCTTTGATTTATTGTTTTCATAGCCAGGGGCAGTTCACTGAAAATATGCACATTTTAGACAGCGTTTTAGCATTTTCTTTTGCCAGTGACCCACAGCACTAAAAGAAAAGAAGGCTGGCCCTGGAACAGTCTTCCCCAACCTGGTGCAAAAATCCCATCATCATTGACTATTTGCCATGCTGGCTGAGATTGATGGAAGCTGTAGTTTGCAGGATCTCAAGGGTACCAGGTTGGGGGAGGCTGGTTTAGAAACATAAGAACATGAACCCAACAATTAGCCTATTCAACCCATCGAGTGAGGGACCAAAGGAGCCAGGTATTAAAAATTGGAGCAGCCCCAAATCCTTTGGCTGGGTGACCTATGCAAACAACAACAACAACTAAGCCACATGGCAAATTAAAATCTTTATTTTCCAACCATAAGAGGAATAGCAATCCATTCACCTGACTCGACCTGTATATTTTGACCACATGACCCTTTGTTCTGTCCCCAGGACAGTTAGACACAAATACATTAGTTTTAATGATGTAGTGTTAGAAGGTTAGACGTACCGGTATTGGCCTCATAGTCTCCAATAAATCTCTTGGTGAGGAAGCGTACAATTAGGGCTGCAAAACAAGGGGAAAAATGCCGCTTTTTAGTCAGAGTTAGAAAATGTCAGAAACTGCAGCCGCAGGCTCAGAGTGGTAATTAAACACCTGCTTTCATTCCATGTGCTACACACATTTCATTGACAATAGTGCTAGATGGGAACATGTTTAGCAACGAAAGACCATTGCTCCAGACATGTGCAATGCAGACAAGAACCACTCCTCAGTATGCACCAAGGTTTTGTGACCACAACAGGCATCACATTTGTATTTATTTATTTATTAAGATTACTGCAATGTGTTATACGTAGGGCTACCTCTGAAGCTAGAGCAAAATTCAGCAGCCAGATTGCTCACCTGGGCAAGATGGTTTGAAAATATTACACTGATCCTAATCCAATTCCACCGGCTACCAATTAATTTCTGGGCCCAATTCAAAGTACTGGTTTTGACCTATAAAGCCTTAAATGGCTCAGTACCTCAAGGACTGCCTGCAAACATCATCATCATCATCACCAGTGCTTTCTTCCCCTGGTGCTACAAAAGGGTATGCATACCCCTAAACATTTTGTGAATCTTTGTACTTTTGTCCATTTACTGTATTTATTTTTTCCAATATGAACTATTAAATGGTGGTTTTCTTGAGTCAAATTGAGAGTACCCCTAAACGTTTTTTAAAGAAAAAGGCAATAATAATAATAATAATAATAATAATAATAATAATAATAATACCCCGCCCATCTGGCTGGGTTTCCCCAGCCACTCTGGGCGGCTCACACAGGAATATTAAACAGAACAAAACTTCAAACATTAACAGCTTCCCTAAACAGGGCTGCCTTCAGATGTCATCTAAAAGTCAGAAAGTTGTTTATTTCCTTGACATCTGGTGGGAGGGCGTTACACAGGGTGCGTGCCACCACCAAGAAGGCCCTCTGAGTCTCTTCTTCATGTGCCACCTTCACAAGAGGTCTGGAGAATGGCAACATGAGAATGGGCCTTTTCAGTAGTGGCTCCTCATTTGTAGAAGGCTCTCCCCAGGGAGGTTCAGCTGTGGTTTCAATACACACTTTTAGGTGCCAGGCAAAAAAGCATTCCTCTTCATCCAGGGCTTTGGCTGATTGACATCCGATGCTGTGGTGGTGGTGTGATTATTGGGTTGTTTTTTTGGTTTTTATTACTTAATATTGTGTTTTTTATATTGTGATTTTATGTTGTGAACTGCTCTGAGATCTACCAGTATAGGGTGGTATACAAATTTAATAAATAATTTTGTTGTTGTTTAGTCGTTTAGTCGTGTCCGACTCTTCGTGACCCCATGGACCAGAGAACGCCAGGCACCTCTGTCCTCCACTGCCTCCCGCAATTTGGTCAAACTCATGCTGGTAACCTCGAAAACACTATCCAACCATCTCGTCCTCTGCCGTCCCCTTCTCCTTGTGCCCTCCATCTTTCCCAACATCAGGGTCTTCTCCAGGGAGTCTTCTCTTCTCATGAGGTGGCCAAAGTACTGGAGCCTCAGCTTCACAATCTGTCCTTCCAGTGAGCACTCAGGGTTGATTTCCTTCAGTATGGAGAGGTTTGATCTTCTTGCAGTCCATGGGACTCTCAAGAGTCTCCTCCAGCACCATAATTCAAAAGCATCAATTCTTCGGCGATCAGCCTTCTTTATGGTCCAGCTCTCACTTCCATACATCACTACTGGGAAAACCATAGCTTTAACTATACGAACCTTTGTTGGCAAGGTGATGTCTCTACTTCTCAAGATGCTGTCTAGGCCTGTCATTGCCCTTCTCCCAAGAAGCAGGCGTCTTTTAATTTCGTGGCTGCTGTCACCATCTGCAGTGATCATTGAGCCCAAGAAAGTAAAATCTCTCACTACCTCTACTAATAAATAATTTAATAGTCTCATTCTCAAAGTGTCTGCCCCAAAACAAAACTGCATTGGGTCTCCCAGGGCCATTTCATGCATTACACAGCAGCAAACCTTGGTTTCCCAACAGGTTTGCAATCAAATGGGAATACCACTCAGACACACCTATGTATGTTTTTGAGTAACATTTGCATTTGCGAATGTCTTGGTCATGTTCAGGGAAGAGATGTAGTTCTGCTTCCCATGCAAAAGGTTCAAACTCTAGCATCTCCAGGTAGGAAAGACGCCTGCCTGAAACCTTAGAGGCAATTTAGACAGTACTGAGCTAGATAAGCCAATATTCTGACCTAGTATAAGAAAAGCTTCCTTTGTTGGGAAGGCCATAGTTTAACGGTAGAGCACATGTTTTGCACGCAAAAGGTCCCAGAAAGAGCATGCTGGCAACTCTCTGTTTGTGTAGAGGGTGACTTCCAGGTCATTAAGCGCATCAGCGGTTGCATATAAGCCTGCCCTGCCCTGCCCTGCCCTGCCCCTGAAACCCAAAGCAACCCACGTGTTGGCAGCCATGCATCAATCGAACGTACACAAAATGGTCACTGCCTATATTCAGGAACTGCTGTGAGAGGCCCCCGAGACTTTCTGAAACCTTGGAGAATCACCGCCAGCCAGTGTAGGTGATATTGAGCTTGATGGTCTCACTCAGGATAACAATTATGCTTTCAAGGGTAACCCCTAAAAATGCTTAATGTGTGAAGTGGCCTTCAAAAATATTTGACATGACTCTTTAAAAATCGCAGTATTTGTCTATGGTTTTCTTATCACTTGCTGCAAACACATTTTCTAAGATGCTGCCAATATCATGAGAGCTAGAAACTTGAAAAGTAATACTCCAAACTCTTCAGGGTTCCATATATTGTCACAGAAAAATGACTCTTAGGCCATCATCTCCTGCCCCCATTAGTACAATTTCCATGTAGCACATGTAATAAATTATTTGTGGCTAACAATTTGGCTTGGCCTGGTGACTGCACTACAGGTATGCAGCAGATTAAGCCATTCACGACTGAGGGGAATTGTTCATGTAGTATTAGTCCCTCTTTCTGATTCCCCCCTCTCCCCCGTGAAGTTCTTCTAGAGAGACAGCCTAAGTCCCTAAGTGTATTTACAGAGTGTAGCATGGAAATGGATATATTAACCCAGACGAAAAGTCACAAAATTAATCTACAAAGGAAGCAGCAATCACAGCGTGAACTTTCAGATTTAAGCTTAACTGTATTCAAAACAGAGCACATTCTTACAAAACTAACCCATATGCATTGTAATGCAAACCCACTCATAAGTTCAACGGGAGTTACTTTCATAGACATGTAAACAGGCTGGCAGCCAAGGACATCATTCTGCTAGCTGCTTTTAAGGCTATATGTCTGCTATAAAACTCCCATCTATTTGTTTTCACATTCACATTTATCATCTTTTTCATGGCTTTCTCACGTTCCTGCATTTGGGAATCTGGGACACTAAGTTTTCCACCACTGTCTCCCTTATGTTAAGTGGAATTCCCATAGCGCCTTTCAACCCAACTTATTATTATGAGGAAATGAACCATGTGACATGCACACACACTTCACATCTATTGCTTACCACAGGACGGAAAAGCAACAGCAGATACCCACTGTTTTTATGCAAACTTTTTTGATGCAATGAGCTAGCTAAAGGTGGAACTACTCAATGCTGCCACCCAAACACAGCGCTCCCTAACACTGTCTTTTGTTTTGTACACCAATTCCGTATCAGCCAGAATTGGAAAGCAAACCTCAAGAAGGAACCAGGCTGGTGAAGACGGAATTTTGCAAACAACAGGCATGCTCCGTAGGGTGAATGGGAGTTGCAGCCCAAAACTTCTGAAGGACACCAAGTTGGCAATGTCATGGTCAATGTAGGTTTGGGAGCTCACCTTTGCTAGGGTAAAGTGTAATTCCATCTTCAGTGGTTTTCAGGCAGAAGATGAGGCCCAATGACCTGTGCAGCAACAACCTAGGGTGTCTCCCTGAATTGTCTGCAATGAGTAAGGGTCCTGTGGCAGACCTGAAGAGCATCCCTCCACCACATGGGAGAATCCATGGATATGAAATATTATTGTAATATGACTGCTATACCATAAGGACATAAGAGCCCTGCAGAATTGCTCCAGCCATAATAATTTTTGTTTGCTCTTTTCATGCCTCCCCTACTGTCTTCCCTGGCAACCCACTCTCTGAAAAGTGTTTCATGCATCTCCTGTTGGATTTGAGAGCAGATTCCCAATAGCTCCTTGTCTTCCACCAACAGAACATCATTCCCCAATGCCCGGCTCATGAGCCTCTGGAGGGTGTCCATCCTGCACTCTCTTTCCTGTTTTGCGGGGCAGGGTCCAAAGCACAGTTTAATAACGGAGGCACTTGGCACCCAGTTCTGCTTTCAGATAGCCAATCAGATAGCATTCCAAATTCATGGGAGCAGCGGGGTAGAGGGGGGGGGGGGGCTTTTCCTGCTTTCACTTCTCTGTACAGAAATCCCAGCGTATTGCAGAGCATTTCAGGGCCTATTCAAGGGTGGGTGGCTTATTGGTGGTAGGTAGGGATGGTCAGGTAAGTCCATTTCAGATTTTCTCATTTTTCCCATTCTTACAGTTCCACACCATGTTCTGGTTTTAAGTCACATTTGTTTGTTGCTTTTTAATGTGAATCTCTCCTAACAGACACACTTGTATCTGTCTATTACACATTTCCCCAATAAATTTTCCTTAATATATTTTTGTATGATTTTTTTTTACTAATAAATGCATTTTTATGCATGCTTTACCCAACTATATGCATTTTTGTACCCACTGCTTGGATGGAGAACCGCACTGTAAAATTTAGAGAAGAGCGAATTTTGAAGGGGTGGCTGTGTTTAAGGTCTCTTGTTCCAGAAAGCGCAAATTAGGTAGGTTCACCTTTAAATGTGAAGTGAATCCAATTTCTGCCGATCCCCAGCGGTGGGTAAGTGCCTTTACTTGTGGAGCAAAAGATCGCTAATTCTCACTCTGAGCAAGGGGGCCATATATTCAACTAGGAATGCAGTGCAACAGTAGAGCACATGCTAAAGGGTCACAGGTTCAAGTCCTGACATCTCCTCTTTAAAGCAGGTGATGGAGAAAACCTTCCACCAGGTGACACCCTTGAGAGCTGCTGACAGTACTGGGCTAGATGGGCAACTAGTCTGACCCAGTATAAGACAGCTTCCTCTCCCTCTTCCATACATTCATTTCATGCAAAACACTGGAAGAGCCAGACCAGCTGCATCTGACTTGGGGCTGGTATCACAAGTCAGCACAGTTGGGCATCTGCACTCTGCAGGAAGGGGGCCCTCTAACACTGCTACAGTGAAGGAATGGTGTCATGAAGGAGAGGGGCCCCTGGAAGAGGTCTTGCCCAAGGACCCTCGCAGCTGACCCTAGGCTCACCATGTGAACTGACAGAGTAATCTAGAACACCCCAAACTCCATGCTGCAGGGAAAGCCTGGCAGCAGTAGCCCAGCCCTCTTTCAAGAAAGTTTCTCTACCATGGTGGATCCTCTCATTGATGAAACCTTGATAAGCTTCCGGTGAAACCCCGTGCAACATAATACAAAATTTGCTAGTGTAGGCCAGTGCCAACGAACCTTGACCTCCACCCCTCCCTCAATTCATCTGCTTGAAAATCTCCAGGCATTATATTTCATAGCGGCATGGGGGTGGGGGTGGGAATCTGATCTGGTTAACCTTTACATTTTGCAAGATAAACATGGGCTCAGATCATTATTTCCATCAAATATTAACATAAAATCAGATGGCAGATGTGGAGAGAGGAGAGGGAGGGAGGGAGGGGGAGGAGGGGGGGAGAAAGAAAAGACAAGGCTGCCTCCGCAGCAACTTCTGAAGACTTACCCGTTTTGCCAACGCCGCTGCCACCCAACACAACGAGCTTGATGACTTTGTTGGCCCCGCAGTCCTGGACAGGATGTTCAGGGATGGGAAGTAATAGGAAATTTGTGGAGTAATGTGACATAGTATTCCTAGGTAGGAAGGGCATGCCAGTGGAGGAGACCTGATGAGCTCTGCTGATGGGGTAGGAAGAGAACGGAGCAAAAAAGCACAATTCCCCCTTGCCTCTCTCTTCTCTTGTGCCACCCTGACAATGGAATCTCCCGGCAGTTTCATTGAAGCAGCATTTTGGAGGAAGAAAAATAGAGCAGCCGCCAGTCCCCTCTCCCCGCAAAAGATTGTGCTCCGACAGGCAGAGGGGAACGTTTTGATCATCCCCAGTGAAAACTGACTCCTGCATTCCTCAGCCAATCAGAAGTCAAAACATGACATTCCATTACTTGGGACATAAAGTCCGGGCCTCACAGTAAACTGCACTCATTTTCTGCCATTTTCACTCATTCTTTTTCTTCGCTGACCATTTTACGGGTTTAAACTTGGAACTAAGCAGGAGGAGATTATATCAGGAATAACATTTTGGGTGGGGTGGGGATAGGGAGAAGAAAATAAAATTCGCTTTGATGTCTTGCCACTGGGTTCTGAGGGGCTTCGTTTTGTGCTGCAGAAACTTTTGTTAAATAAGCAAAACCACAAACACTGAGGGAGGGAGCTCTGGAACAATGCTTCCAAGTTGGATGGAGGCACCTACTGAAGCTACAAATTTTAATGGGTTCATCAGCACGATTAGTAATCGGAAATAGATATTGGCCATGAGTGGACTCTGAAATAGGTCTGGTCCCCTTAAGGGACTGTAGGTAGCAAGGGATGGGTGAATTTGTCATTTTAAATTTCTTATTTTTCCCAATCTTGAGTTCAGTTTTGCACATTTACACATCATTTTAAAAATAAATACAAAACCCCCTCATGAAAATTCATAGCTTTTTAGTACAATTTTCTCCAAAAAGATATACAATTTCGTATGCAGTTTTGTCGCAGCGCGATTTCTGACAGGAGTGAGACCTTGTCAGTATGTAACAGCTGTGTTGAGAGACCTGCGATGCTTGCCAATCTGCCACCAGACCAAGTTCAAGGTGTTACTATTAGTAGAGAAAAAGTGTAACAACTTGGGACCAGTTTACTATGAGATCGCCTTACCCCATATGTGCCCACTTGACTGCTTCAATCTGCATAATTGGCACTACTACAGGTGCCACATAATACCTGCGCAGCATTTTAAAAACTCAATTTTTTACTGTGGCAGCAACGGCACTTTGTGACTTCCTGCCTATGGATAGCAGGCAGTCACTGTTATTATATTCTTTTCCATGCCTGCTGAAGTCATTCTTATTTAGACAAGCCTGTACAGGTGGTTAGAAGGTTTGTATAATTTATTTTAGTCTGTTCTATTGTGGTAGTAGCTTTCTGTATGTTTTAAGTTATGGTTGTAAACAATTTTTCAGCAATGATTTTATTATTTTATCTGTTTTGTAAACCAGGCTGGCACTGCAAATAAATCAATAAATCAATAAAAAATATACACATTTTTGCAAAGCTATTTTGTTTAACATGCTACATTTTTTATATGTTATTTTGAACGATGCATGTATTTCTATATATTCTCTGACCTAATACGTGTGTTGTTCTACACATTACTGGGCTGGAGCATTGCATTTCAAAATACAGTGTGCATTATTGAAGGACAGCTGCACATGGGTTTGTATTTTGTTTCAGCAAGTGTGAATTAGACAGGTTCAGTTTAAATGTGAACTGAGATTCTCTCCTGTGCTTAGCTGTATCGAGTGTTAGTCATAACCAGAGTCAAGCCACTGAAATTAATGAACACAACTGACTTAATTTTCTTAGATCTACTCTCAGTTAAGACTCAGTTGGCTACAATTTTGCTTCCCCAGTTACCAACCCAGAAGCTAGAGCAGGGGTAGGCAATGAGGTGCCCTCTAGATGTTATTTGGCTGCATCTCCTATCATCCCTGACCATTGGGCATGCTGGCTAGGACTGATAGGAGTTGGAATCAAACAATATTTGGGGGGAATGTACTACATTGACTATCCCTGGGCAGTAGGAAAGTATAGCGGGAGTTGCACTTGTAGCAAAAAGGTCTGCAAGTAGCCTCTTTTGAGAAGAGCTAGTGAATGCTTGGTTCATGAGCCTTCACACATACACACCCCAAGGGCAGAGTGCAGCTTCAGTAACACAGCTGCTGGCCGAGGAGGGATAAAGTATCAGTACTGATCCCATTGCCCCATATAATTTTTGATATCTGTGATATTCAGGGGTTTTGTTTGTTTGTTTATAAACTGGACTTGTTTTTATGTATTTTAATTCTCATATCTGTAAACAGCTTTGAGATTACGTTGCTAATGGCAAGTGATACATAAATATTATTAAATACAAAGTAAATCAAATTGAATCGAATTGTCTAAGGCTTCAGCCACAGAGTGAAAACCAAAAAAAGAACATTCCCTGATTAAGTGGTAGGATTGTAAACAAGTAACAAGTTTGGAATGTTTGAAAGAACATAGGAAATACCCTGATGGAAGGGAGTTTTTTAGTCATTAGTATTAGCACTAGATTTCAATTCAATTCAATTATGAATTGCTTCTCATAAAACACCCTGAAGTGATTTTTACAATAAAATCACACGTTAAACAATTTCTAGTAGCAACACATTGGGATAAAAATATTCCCTTAAAAGTCTTTTTGGAAAATTGAAGGTTCAAAGGTTATTTAACCAAAGGTTATTAAACTTGTGAGACTGGTAGCCTCTGTGCTTGCAGAAAACTCAAAAACACAACGAAGAGTCTTGTGGCACATTAAGAACTAGCACATTTTATTATGGCTGTGGACTAAAACTCGTGTTGCGCTATGATCTGCAGTTTTCTGATATATTATGCCCACATGAATGTAGGGTTAGGGGGGATGTAGACAATGGAGTTAAATGGCAATAAAATTGGAAATATCACAGTCTCACAATTCAGTTAGAGCTTAGATGAACTTTCCTCAACCCAGTACCATTCAAATGCTGTTGGATTGCAACTCCTATCACCTCCGATTGTTGCATGCTGGCTAGGGCTGATGGGAGTTAGAGTCCAACAGCATAAACTAGAGGGCATCAGGCTGGAGTAGGCTGGCTTAAATGTATGGTGCCACTTTTATTCAGCAATGCTAAAACGATTGCGATATCATGAATTATTGCCACTGTGGTCATTTTGCGTGCATCTAATAAAATTTCCACAGAAGTGACCTGCTTCACTGCAGCAGGTCAAGGGACTTATTGTTAGTGGGCCCCCTGCTGAGGAGCAACCATCCACAGATGCCCAACTATGCTCGCTTGTGGTACCAACTCCAATTTCCATTTAATTCCAGTCTTATATCCCCCACCTTCAAATGTATTTGCTCAGTGGGCAGGACCTACACATGCATGAATGGTGGGGGTGGTGTCTGCCTCCATTTCCCTGACACACATTATTTAAGCAGAGTTATAATGCCCAGATAGGGCTACAATATAGAACTGAAGGGTGTCCCAAGTGTTAATGAGTAGAAGAAACCAGAAGCCTTTCTCCTGGGTGTGGTAAGCCACATGGTGTCAAAGAAGGATAGAACTTTTTTTATGTATGCCACTACAGCAGCAAGGATCCTCATCGCAAAGTGTTGGAAGACACCAGATCAACCCACTCTGGAAGAATGGCAGATGAAGATGACAGAATATATGGGACTGGCAGAGATGACGGGCAGAATCCGAGATCAGGACAAAGAGACAGTGGAAGAAGATTGGAAGAAGTTTAAAGACTATCTTAATAAATATTATAAAATTAACGAAGGCTAAAAAGATATGGGTTTAAAAATTAGTGGTTTACAGGGGAATTGATTTAAGGAAAAAGAAGAGAATTAATAAAAACTATGGGAAATGTGGGAATGGATTTGCTGATAAGATAAATGAGATTAGAATACAGAAGGGGGAGGTGTGAGGAGGTCGATGAAATTAGGATTAGAAATTATGGTTTGAACTTATACCTGTTTTTGATTTGTTTGTTTGTTTGTTTATGTTTTTACTGTTTTTTTTGTGTCTATGTGTGTTTTTTTTAAAAACTTCAATAAATATCATTAAAAAAAAACAAGTGTTAATGAGTAGAAAAGCAGATTGCCTGTGGCTGGAATACGAAGACGAACTTATCCACATTTACCTTTTGCCTCACTCTTACCACACTTTAATCCTCTGTGCTCAAATGTGGGTTCCTCTCCAACTTTCCCTGTGGAAATATACACTTTAAACTGAAGTGAAACCAAACAGCAATTTGGGTTTTCCATGGACTGCTGTTTGCTCCAATTGAGCTTTTAAGAGCAGCTTTTTGTGGGGAAAGCTGTGGGGTAAACAAAACAATACAAAAACAAAAGCACTCAGACATGGAGCTTTTAAATGTGGACCATGCCTAGAAAGAGCAGAGGAAAGGTAAGTGTGGATAGGCCTGAGAGATTAACATTTCCGCTCCTAGTTCTTGCTGACATGATTAACAGAAATCCCTTTAGCCTCTCTGTTCTCCTGCTTGTGCCTCTGTGCAGCTCTGTTCTGCAAATACAATAGTCTTGTTCCAGTGCAATTTAATTGCAATTGTTAAAAATACACTGAGAGCCTCAAGTGTAAAGCAGTATAAAATGTTATTTTTGGAGTTCTATTGTTGCTTGAGGCTGCCTGGGTGCCAAGCAAAATATAACTAAAAACACATTTTTAAATCCACAGCCAAAAGCAACACAGACTCTAATGATGATGAAATGCTCTGCAAACACAACTAGAAAAACTTCTCCCACAGCTGCCACCCCCTTCCACCAATGCAGATATTTAAAGAAAGGCTGCAATTCTATTAGGAACCCTGGCCCACTGCAATCAATGAGACTCTCTGAAGAACATGAGCAGCCCCCTGTTGGATCATGTCCATGTCCCATCTAGTCCAGCAACCTGTTCTCATAGTGGCCAACCAGGTGCCCATGGGAAACACTCAAGCAGGACCAGAGCATAACATCACACTCCGCACCTGTGATTCCCCAGCAACTGGTAGTCGGAAGTATATGGAGGTACACCATACCCATTGTGGCTAGTAGCCATTGATCATCATATCCTCCATTTTGAAGCCATCTAAGTTGATCTTCCATTTCAACGTGGCTAGGATTAGGCGTCAAAGAGAAAGTGGGGGATATCTAGTGCTGTGTCTGTTAAAAACTCAGTAGGGCCTGCCACCTCTGCTCACGTTGCTCACCAACCCTGCCTTCCTGCCACACCTCCCAAGCTCCATAACCTTTGCTAACCCCCTCCCTGTACACCTCGCCCCAAAGCCCTTCCCTTACAGCTTACCCCCGAAACCCTCCCCTCCCTCCTAGATAAGAATATAAGAGCCTGCTGGATCAGGCCATTGGTCCATCTGGTCCAGAATCCTGTTCTCACAGTGGCCAACCATATACCCTAAGCAGGGCACAAGAGCACCCTCCCCTCCCGTGGTTTTTTGCAGCTGGTATTCAGAAGCATTACTGCATCCATCTGTGGAGTTCACACAGCCCATTCTCCCATCCCTCGCAGTTTCCACAACCTCACTCCCTGTCCCGTCATAGCTTGCTCCATCTATGCTCATTCCTGTTCATTCCCCACTCCCATCCCTGAGGCTTTCTCCTCTTGGCCGAGGTGGCGGCAGGATGAAGGGGAGAAACACTTTGTCGTCATCACCCCTGTTATATTCTGGTGGACCAGAACATAACAGGATTTGCAGATACCCTCACTTCACCTTGCTGTTGCATATCCCTGAGATACTGGTGGCCTTGTAGTGGTTGGAGATAGTTCCTTCTTGCTGATTTTGCAGCTGGCACTGACATGGAGGAAATAGGAGGCAGAGAGAAGGGGAAGCTGACTGAGAAAGGGGAGAATCTGTGAGGAGAGGCAGAGCTTAATCTGAATCTGGCCTTTTCCCAGTTACTCCTTCTCTCACCACCACCACCACCACCACCACCACGTGTTCTTTGTACCTTCTCACTTTGTGTCTCTATCTCCATGTAAGCTCCCTGGAAAATGGGATGGTGGCCATGGAGTCTCGGCTCCTCTCAACACTACTTAAGTGTATGTAAAAACAGTTTGAATTTGGGCAGAAAGGTCTTGCCACTCCCCTTGAAGCTCACCTTACCCACAGATTCACCTCAACTTCTCTTTGCCTGGGGCAGAGAAGAGCAAATGTACCCGCTTTCACCAAGTTTGGAGAGAGGGAGGTGTTCTGGCAGCGGTAAAAGTGTGTGTGTGGGGGCATGGTGGCGGGGGTAGTATATTCCCATTTCGGCTCATTTCCATTTTGGCCAACAGTGTCTCTGAGATTTGTTTCTGAGTAGACACTCATAAGGGGATTGTCTCATGAAAATGTGATCCCTGCAGAAATGAAAGTGACCCACTTCCAAAACAACGCGGAAATGTATCGTGTGCACAGTTGCAACCCCAATTTTATATACTTCAGACTAATATGCCCCATTATACTGTAGGGCTTTTTGCAATCTTATTTGGGAGTAAGTTCCACTGAACAAGGATTTACTTCTGAGTAAGCCAGCAGAGGAATGTCCATGGCGCTTACCTCTGAGCAGATGCACACACATTTGAACTCCTAGGCTACAATGCAATTCCTTAGCAAACTTAGATGGACAGATTGATTTCAGTGCAGCCGAAGAAACTTGTTGAGCATGGAGGTGAAGGTGGGGGATGAATGCTGATTATGTCCTCAGGTAATAGGGTGGGGGAAGCCCAGATTGAATTGGGGGGCTAAGAGGAAAGGAGCTAGTGGCCTAAGTAGAACAACCTAAATACCTGTAAAGCCATGTACGCTTAAATATAAGAGAAAACCTTCATACATAAATGATCCACTGCAAAAGTTCCTTCAGTTTTTTTTATTCTTCTCTCATTCCTCCAAGGGGTTGAAGATAAAGTTAATAATAATAACAAATTATTTTATTATTTATACATCGCCCATTTGGCTGGGTATATAAGTGGGTTTCTTTAACCCCCCCCCCCACAAAAACAAACAACCAGCCTGTAAAGGGAAGGCAAAGAAAGACTGAATGGCCACGGTCACCCAGTGAGCTTCGTGGCTGCACTGGGAAATCGAATACATCGCTTCCTTTAAAAACCGCGAGGACCTAGCACGAGGAGGGAACCTGTGGCCCGCCATGTGCCGATGGATTTCAGCTCCCACCAGCCCAAGTCTGCAAGGCCAGTGGTCGTGGTTGATGGGAGTGGTTGGAAACAACATAAAACACATAAAAACAAACAAACAAACAAACATAGGACCATGGCTTAGGCTTAATAGTTAATCAGTCCGCCTGTAAACGGAGGCGCGAGTGGAAATGGAAAGGCGTAATACAAGCAGCGAAGTAGGTGCAGGATGAGTTTCTCCTGTTCCCACAAGGAGGTGCGGGGAGGTGGGAACGGGACGCCGGAACTTACGGTATATTTCGGACTTGTGGAAGGGACGCCGGAGCCATTTGGGCGAAGAACGCGTGGCTGCCCGGAGCGCTTCAGCGGGTGCTCTAGTGACGGCGGGAACCACCATGGCGGGTGGATGGTAATGCCGGTGACGGTCCGAAAACTCGCCTTACCATGGTAAGGGGTGGAGAATGGGCTCCAATCCCCCCTCTGTCTCACAGGGGGATTCTACCCCATAGGAGCTCCCCTTCTCCTCCCCGCCCCCTGTCAGCACCCTTCTCCCTCCCTCTCCAAGCATGGCTCCCCTTCTTAAATTGGCCGGGATAGAAACTGGAGAGGGCAATAAGTAGGTGGGTAAACAAATAAAATAAATGAAAGCCCTGCCCTGTAGGACTACGGCGACCAACTTTTAAACACTCCGCGTCCTCCGAATTCTGTTGTCCCGCGTGTGTTTTGAGCACATGCAGAGTTCTTCTCCACTTCCTCCCGACACCCGCTAAAGGGAAGCATCAGCTTTTTCTTTTTTAAAAGAAACGACTGTGCATCCAACTAAGTTGGGTGGGTATTAAGTAGACCCATTGAAATCATAGTCATGTCTGAATCTCAGTGGGTACGTTTTGAGTGGAACTTAGTTGGGTGCAGCCCAAAGTGTGTAGCTCTTAGCACATGTGCATAGTTGTTCCTCCACTTCCTGGCACACCTGTCCCACACTGCCTCATGAAGGACAGCATCCATTTCAAAAGGATGAAGTTGATTTTTTTTTTAAAAAAAAATGTTTAAACGGTCTCCCTTCCCAAGAGTGACACATTTGAAAATAGGAGGGAAGATTAGCAAACATGTTTTTTTGTGTGCATCTCTGTGTTTGTTTTCTGGCTTTACATCCTCCCATTTTTTGCAGCTGAGAATAAAATTCTACCTACTTCTTCCTAGCAATACCACCCGTCTGCACCTTTCATATCAAACTGGCTTGCCAAGATTTTACCTCTGAAAGTTTGCTTCAAGAAGATATCTCTCACCTTTTTGCCCTAGCTCTTGTAAACCTTCCTTCCCCCCATAGTTAATATCACCCCTTATCCCAAGGCTATTTCATGTACAAAACATTTATGTGTAGGAAATGGTGTGAAACAAGTCTGTGCATTTGTCATCTATGGGGATCATGCATTTATTCATTGAATTAGCTTTATGCGTGGAGCGCAGCTGCAATGGGAGTTTGCAGCCTGGATGTGGAGGTTCAGTGAATTATAAATAACTGACAAAAGGGTTTCTAACATACTTTTCTCCACTTAATTGTTTTCTGGGTAGGACTTGCTGGATATGTGAAGCAGGAAGCTGAAAGTAGAGGTCTAATTTCTGGAAAGAGTGGAAGAGATTGCATTTTTTTTCTTTTTCCTCATCTTCCTATCTTTTGCTGAAAGCTGTGTTTTTTTTTTGTGTTTTTTTTTTTGCCAAATCAGAACTCACTGGTTCCTTCTTTCCCTTTCTCAGTGCAATCCGTAATGGATATTGTACCTTTAGGTTGCATCAATATCCCTTTTCCAACCTTTGTTTTGTATAGCATCCTCCTTTCTCCTAGATACTTTCCACGCCAAACTTTCTCCAGTAAATATCAGAAGTTCCTACTTGGTGTTTTTGTTCTCTTCTTTTTAGGTACCTGTCTTAATCTTATTTATTGCATTTATATCCCAATTTGCTTCCATTGTGGAACTCGGGGCAGTGTTGTGCGTTATGTTTCTAGGGAATCCAAGCATTGACCAGCAAGGCTGCCGTATCCTGCATCTTCAGTCCATGCATCATTATTCAATGTGTACCCATTCTCCTGGACTCTTTCCACACTGCTTTTGTTTTTTCATGTGTTTCTTACCTACATTTGCCTCTGGAACCCTGTTGGGGATGAAACAGGTATGGGAAAAGTCAGGGAAAGAGAAGGCTTAAAGAACTGCTGTTCTCTATTGCAAAGTTTCTCCTGTTTCATCTTTCTTTTTTGCAATGGTGTAGGGGGGCCCATCGCCTGCCAACCTAGCAGTTCGAAAACACCTCCGGGTGCAAGTAGACAAATAGGGACCGCTTACCAGCGGGAAGGTAAACGGCATTTCCGTGTGCGGCTCTGGCTCTGGCCAGAGCAGCAATGTCACACTGGCCACGTGACCCGGAAGTGTCTCCAGACAGCGCTGGCCCCTGGCCTCTTGAGTGAGATGGGCGCACAACCCCAGAGTCTGTCAAGAGTGGCCCGTACGGGCAGGGGTACCTTTACCTTTAGGGGGGCCCATCATCAGAGTAATGCAGCTTAACATATAATTAGGCCCTCACGATACTTCCCGGAAACTTTATTGCACCTGCCTTTTGTAGTCATACCCTGGAACACGTAGGAAACCTGTGGCCATTCATATGTTGCTGGATTACATCCCCAGTCATCCCTGACCACTGGCCATGCTGGCTGGGGCTGTTGGGAGCTGGAGTCCAGCAAAAGCTGGGTTTCTCATCAATTCCCTTGAAAGTTCTCCTTCCAGGTTCTCTTTCGAGCTGGTGTCATCTTCTGTTATTCCAGATCTTTCTCCTCCTGTGAGGTGGCTTTTCATAGCTGATGTGGTCTGACCAAGGCAGAATAAAGTGGTACTATTACTTCTCTTCATCAAGACACTAGACTTCTGTTGATGCAGTCTAGAATAGCATTAGCTTTTTTTGCTGCTGCATCACACTGTAGACTCATGTTAAACATGTGGTCTACTAAGACCTCCAGATCCTTTTCACATGTACTACTGGCAAGCCAGGTGTCCTCCATCTTATCTTTGTGCAGCTGGTTATTCCTGTCTAAGTGCAGAAGATGACGTATGTCCCTACTGAAATTTATTTTGTTCATTTTAGCCCAGTTCTCCAATCTGTTAAGGTCATATTGCATCCTGTTTCTTTCTTCAGCTGCATTAGCTACCCCTCCCAGTTTAGTGTCATCTGCAATTTGGATCAGCATCGCCTCAGTTCTTTCACCCAACTCATTTAGCTAGACATTGAACAAAAACGGACCCAGGACAGAATCCTACAATACTCAACTTGTCCCTGTTTTCCAGGATAACAACGAATAACTAGTAAGCACTCTTTGGATTCAGACACTCAGCTAGCTACAAATTCACCTAAAAGTTACCTTGTCCAGTCTATATTTTAGCAGTTTCTCCACAAGAATATCATGGGGGACTTTGTCAAGAGCCTTACTGAAATCAAGATACGCCACATTCACAGCTTGTAACTCTATCAAATAAAGAAATGATATTTGTCAGGCCTGACTTGTTTTTGAGAAACCCATGCTGGGTTTTAATAATCACATCATCCTTTTCTAAGTGCTCACAGATCAATTATTTAATAAGCTGTTCTAGGACCTTTCCTTCTATCAATAAGCTCACTAGTTGGTAGTTATCTGGGACTTCTTCCTCTCCCTTTTGAAGATGGGGACAACTTTTTGCCCACCTCTTGCCTGCAGGAACCTCATCTTTTCTAGAATTCTCAAAGGTTATAGACCAGAGGTTCCGAGATTACATGTGGAAGCACCTTTAGTACCCTTGGATGCATCTCATCAGGTCCTGGAGATTTAAATTCATATAAGGCAGCTAGATGTTTCCTTACCACCTTTTTTCCTGCCTTGGGCTGCAGCCCCCACCTTGCATCGTTTATTCTATTATTGCCAGGTTGGGCACTGCCTTCATTTTGGGTGGAGACAGAAGCAAAGTAGCTGTTGAGTTGAGCAGTTCTGCCTTCTGACACCCAATAGCTTTTCTCCATCTTCAGCATGCAGAGGGAGATTATGAGGGGAGTGATCGTTGCTTGTTAAAAATATGTACATCTGTTAAAATGCTTTGGAGTGCATAATGCTGCTGTGGCATTTGTCTAATGATGTCTTGAGATGATGGGTTTATAGTTGGGAACTATGGAGGAAAAAGAGAAATGTGAATTTAAAAATATACAATAAGCATCCTGTGTGGGAGATCAAGCCCTTGCTTGGCAATGGAAAACTATGAAGGTGATCCATTCTAACGAAGTGGAACCTGATTAACATCAAGGGAAAAGGCATGGTTGAAAGGATGCTTATCAGGTCTGGGTTTGGTCTGTGCCAGGATGGGAGAACACCCAGGAACACCATGTAAACCATCTTTATCTCCATTGTGGAATAGAAATGTGATAAATATAATAATAATAATAATAATAATAATAATAATAATAATAATAGTAATAATAATAATAATACTTGACATTAAGTTGCCTTAAATATAAATGACCAGAGCACTTGCATGCACTGCCACAATTAAGCATAGCAGATGGAGGGCTGAGAGAACAGTAAATCTGAAGTATTGGTACAGATGGGACAAAGGTGGCATGCTCATATCTCCATACTCCCTCCCCAAGGAGTCATGCTCTACCCATCTTCTCCCATTTCCATCCATGCTTTGAACATTCTCCAGCTCCAGTGTAATTAATTATGTGCTCTTGAAGCCCACTTTGCTTCCAAAGCAAAGTACTTTCTATCTGTAGCTCTTGGCTGCATGTGTTCTTGCAATAGCCTGACAACCTTCCCCAGCCTAGTGCCCTCCAGATGTTTTGGGCTGCAATTCCTGTCGGCTCCAGCCAACTGAGATGGAGAGTTGCAGTCTAAAAGTTTCCATATTTGTGAAATAGTCCACTAAAGGGGGAAATGCCTAGCTCCATGTTGCCCTTGATTAATTGTCAACTGGGTCACTTGCCAGAAGACTTATCCACCATGCATGAATTCTTGAATGTGGGGTGGAATGTTTAATTTCTTCTTAATTTTGAGATATAAATATGGATATGCTGTTGTTGGGACGTCTAATAAGTCACATGAATTAATTTTGCTGGACATAACTTTTCAGTGATTTTGCCATATTTTTATTATTATTTTTGGTCCCAGATGGATATTTTGCTTAAGAGAATGTAGTTATCTTTGTTTTATAAATACACACCCCCTCAATCAATATCCTTTTGAATTTTACCAGAAAAGTGAATAACTGCAATGGCTATACATTTTATAATGAAAGACATTATTGATGATTATTTTACTTGCTGTATTTATGGACCATCCTTCCACCATAACTGCCCCAATGTGGTTTTACAAAAAAGAAAAAGAGATTTCAAAACAGTTCACGCAATTACAGTCTTAAAAATAAATCTAGCAATCATTTGGCAAAAATAGCAGCAGTCAAATAGGAATAACAGCAGGAGAGTCAAAACAGAGTGTCAGAACAAGTAACAGTACAATAATAACTATTAATTTCATTTCTGAAGGCAAAAAAATAGAGAAGAGAATTGTAGTTGCATGTCACAGAATGCCCCATTTATTGCTTAGGTAGGCAGCCTGTTGTTCCTAATTTCTAAAGCCTTCAGCAAGCAGTCAGTTCAGATCTCTTGCAAGAGTAATCTGCCCCATGTCCAATATCTTGCACGGTGTGAAGGCTTAGGTGGGGGAGAGAGATAGCGAAGTGTCAGAAAAAGAGAAAAGGGATTGGGTGGGAGAAAGAAAGAAAGAGGGGCAGACACATACTTTGCATGGTGTTCTAGACCACTGCTTGCTTTGGTCCTACCCAGTATGTAGCCCTTGACAGATTACCTCGAGCCCTGGTTTCTTGGAAATGAGCAGCATGTTGTGCACACTGCCCGGTTGCTCTTGCTTCATTTCTCCCTTGGCACAAGCACAAAAAACAATCATGACAAACAAGCATGACTCCCTACCACATCTGAGCCAAGGATTGTGGTGTCTTCAATATAAGTGAGTATTCATAAGCCAATAACAAGCCATTTTTAAAGCTGGCTAGTGCTCATAGCTTTTAAAGGAGAAAGACCTGTGATTCAGATGTTTTGAGAAGTGAAGCTTAATTGCAGTGTCCTAGTCTCTTCTTCCACTGACTATGTGATAGGAATGAAGGAGGAATGATCAGGTAAAGAGCAGGAGTTGATTAAGAACCTAAGAACAGTCCTGCAGGATCTGGCCAAGCTGTCATTCTAGTCCAGCATCCTGTTCTTACAGTAACCAGCTAGATGCTTGTGGGAAACCAGCAAGCACAAGAGCCCTCTCCCTTCCTGTGGTTTCCAACAACTTCTATTCATGAGCATTGCTGCCTCCAGCAATGGAGGGAGAACGTAGCCATCATGACAGTTCTTGATGCTCAGAAGATTGCTTCACAGGAGGACAAGCATGATCCAGTCTATGCTCTGTGTACAGGAGTGGAATGCCTGCAGTTCTTCACATGTGGGAGATAACGGTTCAGTGGCTGGGCAAATTGGCTCACAGAGCTACATTCCAGGGTTTGACTTTAGTGAAAAACTATTGACCTTTATTGAACAATGATAATACAGTGGTGCCTTGCAAGACAAAAAGAATCCGTTCCGCGAGTCTCTTCGTCTTGCGGTTTTTTCGTCTTGCAAAGCAAGCCCATTAGCGGATTAGCGCTATTAGCGGCTTAGCGGGCTTAGCGGATCAGCTGATTAGCGGCTTAGCGGATCAGCTGATTAGCGGCTTAGCGGCTTGGGAAAAGGGGGGGGGAACCCCACAGGAACTCGCAAGACATTTTCGTCTTGCGAAGCCAGCCCATAGGAAATTGGTTTTGCAAAGCAACCTTCAAAATGGAAAACCCATTCGTCTAGCGGGTTTTCCATCTTGCGAGGCATTCGTCTTGCGGGGCACCACTGTAAATTATTTACATTGATTTTGTCACAAAGATTTTAAAAGTTTTTTAAAAAATTCATTCATCATGATCAATGTGGCTATTGGCCAAGAGACGTCACCTGGAACACATTATGTATTTTGGAATATCTGAATTGCCACAGTGAGAAGCAAGCTGCTTTGATATTTTGGAATGCAGGAAAAGCCTTTGACAATGTGAATTGGGTATTCTTGTTTAGAGTATAGCAAAAAATGAACTTGGGAGATAACTTTATTAAATGGATAATACCTATTTATACATCACAGAAGGCCCAGATAATTGTTAATGGAGAACTAATAAAACCATGCAAAATATAGAAGGGGACAAGGTAAGGGTGTCCGTGGTTCCCACTGCTTTTCATTTTGGTCATGGAAGTCTTGCTAAGAGACATTACACAATATGAGAGAATGATGAGAGTAAAGATCCAAAAAGAAACTTATAAGTAACAGGCATTTGATGGAAACTTGATGTTAGTTCTGGAAAATCTGCTACAGGGAGTAGAAATTCTTACGGATAAACTAATTTTGATATGTTACCAGGCTTTAAGGTTAATCACCAGAAAATGAAAATGTTAATAAAGAATATGACAACAGAAGATCAGAAGGTTTTGTTGAAGAAACCAGGGCTCCAAATTGGGAAAAAGTAAAATATTTGGATGTTGTTATGTCAAATGTCAAATTGTATGTTGTTTCAAAATAATTATATTAAGACATGGGCTGAAATTTTGAAAAATATGTCAAGGCGGGAAGCTAAAAATGGTTAGAATCTCAGTGATAAAGATGAATGTTCATCGGGGGCCGCATCAGCAGTTTGGTCACCCTCAAAGGGCCGGTTGTATCTGTAGGACTATGTGTCCACTCTTTATTATCATAAAATTTTAAGCAGAATAATAAGCAGACCCCCCTAATAAGCAGACCCCCCTCCCCCCCATACATCATATGTACTTACAGTACAGGTGAGAAGGGTTCAGGCAGCCATTGGATCTGTCACATCACAGGATGGCATGTGCTCAATATAAAAACAAGTGGAGGTTTCCTGAATGCATGTAAAGTGGAGGTTTCCTGTGTAGAACGGCCGGCGCCGCTAGAGGGCAGACGTTCTCTGGCTTGTAGGCTGCCGCGCATGCACTAAAGAGGAGGCTTTCTTGTGTCAAAAAAAAAGCGAGAATAAAAGCTGAAGGCTGGTGGCCGGCAGCGGCTAAACGGGCCACATGACGAGGTCTGGCGGGCCGGATTCGGCCCGCGGGCCTTGTGTTTGACACCTGTGGCCTAGAATGATGCCTTTATTTCAAACAATACCTATTTTGACTAATGATTTCTGTTTAAACAATGACAGAAAGATTAATCTAAGTTTTTATTTCAGGAGAAAAAACCACGAGTTAAAATCAAAGTATTGCAAGATGCAAAGGATTGGGTTTACCTGATTTGAAATTGTACTTTGCAGCTTGTTGCTTAGGGTGGAAGAAGGAATGGCTGACATTGAGAAATAAGAGATTTTTGGAACTAGAAGGATGTGAGTTGAGGTTTGGATGCCATGGATATTTGTGGTACGTTAAAGTTAAAAGTTAATGTGGATTTCAAAAATCCACATTAGATGTGCCTTATTAAGAATCTGGAATAGAAATAAACCTAGGTTATGTACAAAGACATTGTTATGGATTTCACCACAAGAAGCCTTTATAGAAAAGAGGTGACAGGCAAAGAGAAATGGTTAACCTATCAAGACTTCTTAAGAGTGGAACCAAGGAGATGGTAAAATTAAAACAAGGGAACTTTTAGCACTGGAAGGTGATAGCTTCCAGTGGTTTTCTCATCTACAACTAACGGAGAATCAAGCTGGATAAAAAGACTTTGGTGTAGAACAAAAAAACATTTTGAAATACAGTTGTGTACAAATGATGAACATGTTGTTGCAAAAATGTATAAACTTTGGTTGAAATTGAAATCTAATCTAACACTTGATTAAATGTGGAATTTTTTTGGTTGTAATAGATGGAACATATGTGGATGAAAGTGCTAAGATTTACATTGTATTATGGTCTTAAAGATTTTTTAAATATAATGATGTATCAATGGTATACAGTCCTACCTTGATTTTCTAACAGGATGCGTTCCGGAAATCTGTCCAACTTCCGAAACATTTGGAAACCAAGGCACGGCTTCTGATTGGCCACAGGAGTGTCCTGCAGTCAATTGGAAGCTGCGCCGGACGTTCAGCTTCCGAGGCAAAGTTCGCAAACTGGAACACCTACTTCTAGGTTTGTGATGTTTGAGTTCCGAGTTGTTTGTGAACTAAGTTGTTTGAAAACCAAGGTACAGTGGTACCTCGATTTATGAACTTAATCCATTCTGGAAGTCAATTCTTAAACCAAAACCGTTCTTAAACCGAGGCGCACTTTCCCTAATGAGGCCTCCTGCCGTTGGTGCCCTTCCACCATTCAGATTCCATTCTTAGACCGAGGTAAAATTCTCAAACCAAGACACTATTTCCGGTTTTGCAGAGTTTGTAAACCAAATCGTTAAACCGGACTGTTCTTAAACTGAGGTACCACTGTACGACTCTATAACTCTGGCAGTTATTCGGAATGTATAAAGATGTTCCAAATGTTTGCTGAAAGTGTGAAAAATATGAAGGGACATATTATCATGCTTGGTGTACTTGTAAAAAAGCTAAGAAATATTGGATACAAATTTAGAGGTTTTTAAAGGTTAAAATTCAATTGAAGCCAGAATTTTTCCTGCTAAGAATAATGGAAATACAATTAGAAAAGGACCGTGAAACATTATTTCAATATATGATTACAGCAATGAGATATTCACAAAGATTCATCACTACCTACTATGGAGGAATAGTTGTTAAAATTATTGGACTTAGTTCAGATGGTGAAGTTGATGTGTTTAATTAGAGAAAAATCATTGTTGAAATTTACTAAAGATTGTTATAGATTTTTGGCGTGAAAAGAAAATGAGCATGTGATATCTGGGTTTGAGGATTGAAGAAATTAGTGGTCTACAGGAAGTGGAATAATTGGGTGGATCCACTTGGAGTGGATGTTTTGATTAATTCTCTCTATAGCTGACAGGCAAAAATGGGAAATTATTCTTTTTTCTTTGTGTTTTTATTTAGATTAGTTTTTTATCTTTAAAATTCTAAAAAGATATTGGATATGCGGTATTAATTTTTGTATATCTTTTTTCAAACTTCAATAAAACCTCTTGGGGAAAATAACATGTTAGCAGTCTTTATTCTAGATTTACATCTGTGCTGAAAGAGAGGAGAAGCCAGAATATTTAGGATGGTTATCACCTAATTAAACGGAGAAGTGACTTATCCCATGAGTTTTAGTTGAGTAATTATTAAATTTCCATATGGAAGAAAACAATATTTTGGAAAGAGAATAGGGAAATTGTTCTTGAACAGTAGGCTTCAAGCTTTTCAGACCTAGGACCCACTTTTAACCCAAGCATGCATTTGAGGACCCATTTATTAATCTTTAACCATATATTTGTATGCTGGTAGTGCTCCTGTTGCAACCCTTCTTGGATCAGGCCCACCAGTTGAATATCAGTGTTCTAGATGATGCATGAAGCATTGCATCCTGCATGGGAGATAAAGGAGGCGTTCTCCTTAAGATGGTACATGCCCTCTTCGGTGTTTGTAATTATACAAGCAATAGAAATTAAAGGTAACATGTTTTAAAAAACCATTTTGGGGCATTTTTTCATCAGTCATAAGTTTTAAATTGCTTTGTCTTAACATACTAAGGCTGCAATGCTATATACTCACTTTCCTTACTTCTTCCCAGACATACAAATAATTAAGCTGTGAATTTTGCTGCTGTAATTAGCTGCTTTGTTTTAAACTATGCATTTCTTTTTGAAGACTTTTGTCTGTAAATACCTTCTGGGACTCTTTAAATCGTTGAAGTGAAAATAGACTGACAAAACCCAACATTTTACTCAAGGCCATGTTCACACATAGAATCATAGCACTATGCCATAAAGGAGGTGTAAGGAACCTCAAGCTCGGGGGCTAAATGTGGCTCCTCGGTCTTCTCTGTCTGGTCCTCAGCAGTTTCCTCAGGCCACACTCCTTCCCTGGCCATACCCCTCACTGGTCTGCTCCATGCTCTTGAGGGTTTTGCCTGTCTGGAATATGTCCTAGAACTCTGACCATACCTCTTCCTTTCCTGGATAGAAACTAGTCCCCTGTACAAAAGTAACATTTACATTTGTTGTTCTGGCCCTGCTCACTAGTGATTGTTGTTGGGGGCGAAACAAACCCTGATCCCAGGTTCTGATATCTATATCATTTGTGGTTCATTTACCCGCTTGCGCAAAGAGGGGAGTGAAGCGGGAGCACATGGGCAGTTCACGGTGTGACTTACTAAACATTATGATTTATTGTTACCTGCAAACATAGCCAAGAAGTGGCAATTTATATATTTTACTCAGAGCAGTGTCTTAAAAAAGAAAAGAAAAAAGAGCAAGGCTTCTGCATCCTTGAACCACAAACAGAGGATGTGCCTTCAGAATCTTTACAGTAAGGTTTTATATGTGCCAAGGATAATAAATCAGTTCTAACTTTGCCCATGAATGGATTTCATTGCACTGTAAAATGAACTGTTGTAGCAAAGCAATTACTCTGTGAAAGATGGGAGAGAACAAGAAGTTCTTCAGCAAATAAAGTAGGAAAGGAGGCTTTAAATAACTGGATGAAGTTTTGTTGCATCTCATAGTAGTAAAGTAACATGGCAAATGTGTGCTTTGTATTAAGAACCTGGGTCTGGTTTAGATCCAGCCTTTTTGAGCTTTAAGTGCAGCTATGAGTCACTTGCTTCTGATAAGACTCCTCCAGGGCCTGTGAAGCTGGTTTCATGTGGACATTCTATAGACAATTTTTACGACCTGTATATAGTGTTATTCTTAAATCCCCCTCTTCGGGAGTACTAACATACTTGTCAAATAAACCAGTATCCTGCATTCTTCCATGTCTGGCTAAAGATGGTTGTTGCTGGTTTTCTTAACTGCTTGCTGGCTTGGGCTAGACTCTGTCACTGAATTGCTTTTTGAAGTAGTTTGTGCTTGTAGAATTCAAACTGGAAAATACAGCAGTCTATATATGGACTCTGCATCGTGTGCTGTTGTTTTGACTTCTCAGCCCTGCGGGTTTTCTGGTAGTCTTTGGCCTTGGCCTTTTCTCTTTAGGGTCTGTTGGATTTCATACCTGATCCTTCTGCCCCAAGGATTTGTATGACGAAAGCTGCGTGGGAAATGCATGTTTGTTCTCCTGAGCAAGAGACTGTGTTTTGGTTCTGCGGCAGGCTGCCTCCCACAGTCACATTCTTATCATGGGTGTATGAATGAAGTTGGAAAACACTACGAAACAATGTGAACACCCAGTTACCTGCTCAATTTTCAGGGCTTTGGAATGTCTCCCCTAGGAGCTGCTTCTTAAGCAAAATGTAATATCTATTTAAGTGTGTATCTCAAAATACGGTGTGTAAATGAAACAAATAATCATAAAACATTTTGTATTAAAGACTTGCCCTAAATTGGCTGAAGCTCCTGGTGTGTATGAAGTTTAGTAGCAAAGGTGGTTGGTTTCACCTTTATAAGTAGAATGGCCCTCAAGTACAGCATTCAAAATCCTCCTGACGCCAGGCACATTTTGCAACTGGAATGTTCTGTCATGGTCATGTGGGCCCTCATCTGTAGTCACATGTGGTATAAGCAAGACTTAACTTGGCCACCTCATTGCTGTCTGTGAGAACTGAGTAGTTGTGGGTTGTTGTCTTCCTTTGTGGTTGGGGTAAAGTTGATTGTGTTATGTTTTACTGGACTATTGATTTTTGTATTTATTCGGATGCTGTTTTTGATGACTTAGGCATTACCTGGAAAAGCAGATTAGAAATATTTTTCAAAATAGAAATAAACGCACACAAAACCTGGGTCCTCCTTCCCCTGCCTCTAGATTCAAGTGGTACAGCCCAGATATAGGAAGGTCAGCCACTTCAGGAAGAGCTAGGCCTTGCAGGAACTTGCACTAGATACCAGCTGGCTCCAAGCCCCGAAACCCCCTGGCCTTAAATAACCATTTTCTAATCCAAAGGTCCTGTAGCACATTATGTTTTGTGGCCAGCCTGTGTAATCCTTCAGATGCTTTCTGAAACATTTAGCTAACCGCTGCCCTGTCATTTTCCTAGGAAACCATCATGTTCCCCGTAAAGGTCACTTCTGCTTGGTCCTTGCCTCCTGTTGGTTATTAATTTTATTAAATGCATGTTGCCCACAGCTTGTTCTTCAAATAAAATACCACTTTAAAAAGGTGCATTTAAAATAGAAGTGAAAGAAAGTTGCGCCTGTCACTTAGGGTGAACAATTGGCCTTGGATTCTGAAATGATTGGAGTGCATTAATACTAGCTGCTGGAGCAGCAGCAGCAGGCTTCTTCAAAATAGCAAAGCTTTCTGGTTGTGGTGGTTGGTTTTTAATGGAAATAAAGCCTATCTATAGACACCTGTTGCACTGAAACCAGTGTTCGAAATTAGCCAGGCATCAGGCGCATTTAGCACCTGACTATCGGCCACTTGTGACCAAGTGAAGATGCCTAGGCACCAGGATGGCAGCTGACATCTCCACCATCAAGAGGTGCATGCCTGGGGATTCTTGGATTGTGACTGTTTTCACACACTAATCCTGTAGAATTCTATCAGTTATATTTTAGCTGCACAATCAGTATGAATTTCAGGAACCTAAATGGAGCGAACAATGTTATAGTTAATTGTTGTAGCTTGTCATCACTTACCCCACCCCACTGCCCAGCTTACAGTTGTGAAGAGGGCACATGGGTAAGAGCACCAGAGATGCTAGTATGTGTTAGTTGCCCCACATTTCTTCAAGCTTTGAATATATACTGTTTGGACAGGTGTGTAGTACCATCTGTGGATCATTTTCAAAGTGTTATCCTTAATAATTGCTGATACAGTTTAAATGGTTTAATGAATAAAATTGCATTCTATAATGCTTTATCAATTTGCTCTCTCAAAACTGTCTACCACACGGCACGTAAATTTGCAACAGAAGTGAACATCTCTCCTTGGAGCATTGTATACAGATGACTGGCATCTTATGCTTTGGGATGAAATCACGTATAGTCAAAACAACCTTTTAAAAACTGGAAAACGGCGTGTAAAAAGCACAGTATAGCACTTACTGGTGTATGATCACTGTTTTTAAGCTCCCAAACTTACTGAAGAAAACCTGGTGCAGAAAGAGCTTTTAAGATCTCTGCTGTCTGTGCATTTAATTTGTTTGATTTCAACTAGCCACGCTTCAACTGCATAAAGTTGAAATCACATAGTCTTATCTGTGCACAAGCTGCAAGTCACCTCTATATCCTTGATATTTTACTCTTAAGGCAGGCATTTAAACTTAGGCATAGTAAATTTTGTTGACAGTTTTTGATGTATAAGAGGTGATCAGTTGTAATAAAAATCTTTACATGAGACCAGCTTGTGTGAATAATCTAGAAAGTGGCCTTTACTGTAGGACTGAACAAAGGATGTTAATGCAAGGTCAGAAAGAGCGATGAAGTGGGGAGAACAAAGACTCTTCCTTTGCTTCTTGTTCTTCAAATTGGAGATACTGAGTAGAAGTTCAAAGTTTGCAACCTTGAGTCGCTGAAGTTGAGCAGATAGGTGAATTCCAAAGTCAAGGTCCTCTGATACAGTTGTTTTAACTTCTTGCAAAAATGATTTGAAGGCAGTTAGTTAGATTTCTTAAATGTTTTAAATATTAAACCAGCTCTTCTGAGAAGCCCTTAAGTTGCTGGAAATACTATGCTGCAAATTCCTTTTATATCAATGTCACAAGGCTTTCTCTCTATGGCTTTCTTGGTTTCCTGCCTTGGCAGTCATATTGGAGGCCTTGTTTGGTCACAGTAGCAGTCTTCCAAGTGGGACAAGTACCTGAACAATAAGTTGTGAGGAGTTTCTTGCATGTGAGCAGTAGCCCCCAAGGTAGTCCCAACAAAGGATGTGAAATGTTTGGTGACTCTGGTTGTTTTAGCAAGGTTAGGGGAGCTACATTTGTGGTGAGGGTCAGAGCATGCTTCCATTTAGCTCATGAGACGTCACTCCCTCTTCCTTAGGTTCAATTCCTGACATCTCCAAATAGGAGATTCCTGTCTGAAATCTTGAAGAGCTCCCCCCAATCAGTGTAGAGCAGACTTCCCTAACCTTGTGTCCTCCAAATGTCTTAGACTGAAAGTCCCAACTGCCCCAGTCAGCATGGTCAATAATTAGGGGTGATGGGAATTGTAGGCCCAAATATCTTGAAGGCACCAGATTGGGGAAGCTTGATGGAGACAGTGTTCTAACTAGATATTAGGCAGCTTCTTATTTTCCTATATAAGAGTGCATCCTTCCCCCTTTATCCCACTTGGAAAAAAATGTGTGTGAAGTGTCTCTCCATGACCTAAATTGCTTTACAGACAATTTCATTAAATTGGCGGGGTTTGGGGGCACTTTATGTAATGACACAGTCTTCCATTAGCTTTTGGGGTTACAGGAAAGCCTTCTTCTTTCAGTACCTCTTGGGGAAAAGTGCTCATGTTGGTGCAAAGTTCTTGTTGAGCTAGGGCTGGGGAGACCAAGCTAAGATCTCCACTTAACCCTGAGAGGGCCTTCTCAATGTTTGCTCCCAGACTTTGGAACTTCCTTTCTAGAGAAGGTAGACTGCCTCCCTCCTTGGTGTCCCTCCACTGGCAGGTGAAGACCGTTTTATTCTGATTGGTGTTTTGGAGCTGACTGATTTTTAAGGAAAGGACTCTCTGTTGTGCTTTTTTATTATTTGTATGTTAACAGATCTTTTTTTTTAATACTGTTTTAACTCTAGTGGAGTTTACTGACTTCCTGATGATTCTGTTTATTGGATTCTCTTTTAGCTTTTTGTATTTTATCTGTGTTTTTTAAATTTATGTAAGCTTCCTTGAGACCCAGTCTGCGGAAAAGGTGAGATGATGATGATGATGATGGTATTCCTCTGTGGATCATCTTGAGCCAGTCACTATTTGTCAGCCTTTCCTACCTCACAGGGTTATTGTGTGGGAGTGAAGAGAGAATCATGTATGCTGCCTTGAGATCCTTGTGGAAAGGTTGCAATATACATGCATACATTCATAAGGACATATATGTTGCTTTGACTTTGCATCTGTGATGCCATATACCTGCCCTGTTCAGTAGATCTTAAGGGCATTTTAATCAGAGTTTAGCACATGGTATAAGAACATCTGATGTCTGCAGCATTTGCAGAACTAGAAAGCTGTAGACAAGACCAACCTATTTGAGAGACTACTGGGAACCCTATATAACAACAGAATATTCTATATCTCTGTGTGTATTCATTAATAATTTCTCCTTGCTTAGAGATGCAAATGATGTAAGCCTTTTCCCCCCTACTCCTTTCCTTTGTCTTCCAGGGCTCCAGTGCGTCTGCTGTGGAGAAAGAGATTGGTGTAGAACAGATTCCTGGGGATGAAAATTACTTTGGCTTGGTCAATGTGAGTAGCTTTTCTGTGTCTGGGTTTGTATTTAATAATACCTTCTTACTTCCACCTTTTGGGTTCTAAAATGAAAAGTATTTGTTCCTGAGCAGCTTCAGTCCGTGGGTGCTGCTACTGATACAAAATTGAAAGAGGCTTAAATTAGCACCCTGTGTTGGGCAAGCTCCATCTTTTTATCTATATTTATTTGATGAGCTTAAAAAAAAGCAAACTAAAGAGAGTTGGTTTTTAAATATCTGTTGCTTTCCTTTTGGGGCAAATGCTAAGTATTTACAAAGACATGCTAGAGTAGAGATTACATTTCAGTGAAACTTTTTACCGCTGATGTATTGTAATTATTATTTATTAAATTTATAGACCACCCTTCATCCAAAGATCACAGGGTGGTTCACCACTTAAAAATACAAAATGAGAACACAAAATACACAATAAAACAAAAACAAAGCAAAACACCCCCCAAATGGCTGTAGAATGTTGAATCAGTCAGAGGCCAGACTGAGCAGGATTTAACCACTCACCTGTCAACTGTTAAGTGGGGATTAAGTCCTGCTGGGAAAAGGCAACCACAACAATGCAAAATTCAGAACCACTCTCCTGCCCATCAGCTGATGTGATGTTATTTGATTGGCAGGTGGGCACGGTTGAAGAAATTGTCCAAATTGGACCTCTTATTGAGATAGTCTTGACCTATGGCTGCCTCCCAAGTAGTTTTATGTATTTAAACGTATTTTTTCAACTGTTTAATATTTAATAATCTCTAAGTTGTATCCAAATGTATAAAACATAAAAACAGTAAGACAGTATCAATAAAACAGATATGTGACATAGAAACCATTAAAGCAATATTGTACAGATAAAAACAGAATTTCAATAATAGCAGGATCTAACCTTATGGGTCAGTGGAAACCTGGGCAGAAGGCTACATCTTTGCAAGAAGTCAGAAGCAACTCATGGATGTAGTTTTGGCATGGGAGAGGAAAGAGCATTTCATGCAAGGATAACTTGATTGAGTATTCCCTCAAAGGCGCAGTGTAGACTTCAAAACTTTTGTTCAGTTGTCATGTCAAATTGATGAAACTGGTGGCATGTTTTGTGACAACAATTTAAGGTGTGAAACAACTTTACAAGCTGGCTTGTCCTCCCTCGGGGTAGTCAACAGCCATTCTAGAACTTTGACATTGGGGGAGATGGAAGGCAAGCTTTGGTTACAATACAAATAGCAGGATAGCAGGAAGAGGATCCCAAAAAATGCTTCTTACCACCCGCAGTATTCACATGGACAAATAAAATTCCTTCCAGTAGCACCTTAAAGACCAACTAAGTTAGTTCTTGGTATGAGCTTTCGTGTACATGCACACTTCTTCAGATACCAACACGGCAGACCAACACGGCTACCTATCTGTAACTGGAACACATGGACAAATGTTTGACATAATATTTCCTGCAGTGGTTTTTTTGCTCCTCCTCCTGCCTTTTTTGGTCAGAAGGAGCTGCTTCTTCAGTCCTACTGTTTTATTATCCTTACAGGTCCTCCGTCATGTTTTGTAATGATTTGAAAGGCAGCATTACTTCCTGGATGTGTGCCAAGTTTTAAAGGCTGCATTTCCACTTGTTATCTTCGTAGACGCATATGGGATGGCTGCGAGAGCCCATCACCGTGACGACTTGCTTCCTTTACAGCCAGGTTTTAAGCTCCAGGGCTAAAGCCTTCTTGCAGGTCTCTCAAGTGCTTTAGAGCAAGCTGAGGTTTTTGTCTGCTTCTTTGTTGCCTGTTTGGCTGATTCTGAGATGTGACATGGGAGATATCATCATGAATCTGTAGGATTTAAGCAAATGCTAAACATTCAACTTTGAAGCAGGTGCAGAGCACTCCAGTTTTGATCAGTGCATTAGTATTAGAGGAGGTATTTAACCTTTTCCGACTTTGATGTTATCCTAATTTAAATTGCCTCTCTGAAGCCGTGAGCCCTGTAGCAGAGAAATAAAGAGGTAAG
Organism: Podarcis gaigeae; assembly: GCF_964106915.1. Classification (NCBI taxonomy): domain Eukaryota; kingdom Metazoa; phylum Chordata; class Lepidosauria; order Squamata; family Lacertidae; genus Podarcis; species Podarcis gaigeae. Next base: position 23,038,719 of record NC_139691.1, on the reverse strand, counting down.
ACATATAATAGAATCATAGAACTGTAGGTTTAGAAGCAATGTTCAAAACTCCCATTGTTCTAGGCGCATTTTGTGACATGGAATTTCATTAGCGTGAGCAGTTTCTGAGCTCTGGGTCTGGGCACAATACTGCGCCTAAGATTTCAGATTAAAATTGCAGAGTGGAAGGAAAGGAGAACCTTTTTCTGCCTCCCCACTTCCAGCTACTTTCTGAAGACTGGAGAAGAGACCCCCTTAAGAATATTAGGGGGTGGGCAGGGGAAGGACTAGACCATGTGAAAAATTAACATAATATTTTAGTTGCAGTTCGTTCATTTTCAGCTTTGTTTCCTTGTTATAAAAAAGCACACCTAGACATTCCATTGTTGTGCCCATAACCTACGTTTAAGGTGCCATTTAGGTCCTAGCTTTCATATCTCAGTTTCTACCACTGGTTGGAAGGGATCCTGAGGATCATTCAGTCCATGTACCTGTGTATTTTCTCCTTTTGGGTAGGAGGTCGGTTTTGTGCTGAACTAGATAGGCTTCTGGTCTGATCTAGCAGGCAGGAGGTGATCCACACTGCTCCAGGCAATTTATCTGTGTCTAGATTTCAAGACTGAAACTCATTCAACAATACATGACTAGGCAATGCTCTGAGCACATTCATTGGCAACTCTGCAAACAGTGCTATCCAAGTCACTGTGGATGTGAATGATTCTGACTTCAAATTGCCTAACAAATAAGAAATAATGGACCTCTATGGAATTTTCAACACCGACTTGCAGGCTTCCTTTTGGAAGCACCTATTGAGAAGGTATGGTCATATGGATCACATCTTGCCAGATCAAAAGAACTGCTCTGGCTGCAGGCCCATTTCTAAACTCATTCTAATGTACTGCTACTTTTGTAAGACCCTAAATATGTTGAAAAGGGACGCGGGTGGCGCTGTGGGTTAAACCACAGAACCTAGGACTTGCTGATCAGAAGGTCGGTGGTTCGAATCCCCGCGACGGGGTGAGCTCGCCACAGTGCAAGTAGATAAATAGGTACAGCTCCGGCGGGAAGGTAAACGGCGTTTCCATGTGCTACTCTGGTTCGTAAGGAGCGGCTTAGTCATGCTGGCCACATCAACAACAACAACAACAAATTCGTTTATTGTGAGGACCATGCCTGTGCACAAAAATCAACACTACAGTAGTTAAAAATTGTTAAAATTCATTACATACTATGCCGACAAAACCTTCTTCCCACAAAATAGAAAAGGAGGGAAAACGAGCAGCGAGTCAAACAGACGATGGAGGGGTCTTTACATTGTCGTTCATAAACCTTTCCCTGGCTTTCATGGCCTTCATCACAAAGACCGCTACCACATGGGTAATGCGTGGGTTTGCATCAACTAACAAAAATTTTACTCTATCTTCAGGACTGGTTATACAGTTGGGTATAATTTGCAGCAATGCATCTCTAAAGCCCGAATAAATGGGGCAATAGAGGAAATAATGTGTAAGGTCCTCTTTAATTCTCATAAGGCAAGGACATAAACGATGTTCTACTGGGGTTTTTGTGTATCTACCGGTCAGGTAGGCAGTTGGCAATGTTTGAAACCGTGCCATAGTAAAAGCTCTCCGAAGGGTGGGGTCAGTGATCTCGACCAAGTAGTTGGCACAGATTTTGACTGCTTTTACTTGGGGGAGCCAGTAGGAAAACCCAGAGTTCTTTATCTTGGTGGAGTCCATAAAGGCGTCTTTTTCAAAGATCCATTCCCGAACTTTATCAGCGCTCCACAATTTGAGAGTATTTAACTCAGGTAGGTTGTATCTGGATAGAATGTCTGATAGACTTTTATGCCAAGTAACACTACTTGGCATGCTGGCCACATCACCCGGAAGCTGTACGCCGGCTCCCTCGGCCAATAAAGCGAGATGAGCGCCGCAATCCCAGAGTCGGCCACGACTGGACCTAATGGTCAGGGGTCCCTTTACCTTTAAATATGTTGAAACTAGTGTACATACATCTAGGCAGGTTCTCTTGCGTGAACCTGCCTAGATATATTATGCCTAGAATGAATGAATCTATATCTATATCTATATCTATATCTATATCTATATCTATATCTATCTATACAGTGGTGCCCCGCAAGACGAACGCCTCACAAAACGAAAAACTCGCAAGACGAAAGAGTTTTCCGTTTTTGAGTCGTTCCGCAAGACGAATTTCCCTATGGGCTTGCTTCGCAAGAAGAAAGCCCATAGGGAAATCTCAGGGGACCTCTTTTAAATGCTGGCGGTGGGGAGCAAAGCCTTTCGCCCCCCCTCCGGCCTTCAGAAGAGGTCCAGGAAGGCCGGCGGGGGGCCGAAAGGCTTTGCTCCCCACCGCCAGCATTTTAAAAGCGGTCCGGGATAGCAGGGAATTGCGCTGCGCTTTCCCGCTATCCCGGACCGCTTTTAAAATGCTGGCCGTCGGGAGCAAAGACTTTCGCCCACCGCCAGCCTTCAGAAGAGGTCCTGGACAGGGGGCGAAAGTCTTTGCTTCCCCCCCCACCTGCCTTCCCGGGATAGTGGAGAAGCGCAGCGCGTTTCTCCGCTATCCCGACGGCTTTTGAAGGCAGGCGGGGGGAGGCGGAGGAAAGACTGGACCTCTTCTAAAGGCCGGCGGGGGGCGAAAGTCTTTGCTCCCCCCCGCCTGCCTTCCCGGGACAGTGGAGACTTCTCCGCTGTCCCGGGCGATCTTAAAATGCTGGCGGGGGGCAGTGAACCCTTCGCTGCCGTCCCCCAGCATTTTAAAAGCCCCCGGGACAGTGGAGACTTCTCCGCTGTCCCGGGGCGATCTTAAAATGCTGGCGGGGGGGAGCAAAGACTTTTGCCCCCCGCCGGCCTTCAGAAGAGGTCCAGGACCTCTTCTGAAGGCCGGCGGAGGGCGAAAGTCTTTGCTCCCCCCCCCGCCTGCCTTCAAAAGCCGTCCGGATAGCGGAGAAACGGCAGAGAAGTCTCCGCTGTCCCGGGGACTTTTAAAATGCTGGGGGTTGGCAGCGAACGTTTCGCTGCCGCCCGCCAGCATTTTAAGATCGCCCCGGGACAGCGGAGGCTTCGCTGCCGCCTGCCAGCATTTTAAAATCCGCTGTCCCGGGGGCTTTTAAAATGCTGGCGGTCGATAGCAAAGCCCTCCTGTCCCCGGAGCTTGCGGGGCGGGAGTTGGGGAGAAGGGCTTTTCTTCCCACCGCCAGCCTTCAGAACAGCCTTCTGAAGGCTGGCGGTGGGAAAAAAAGCCCTTGTGTCCCCCCCCCCCAGCCTTCAGAAGAGGTCAGGGGACAGACTGTCCCCGGACCTGGTCTGAAGGCAGTTTCCACAGGAACGCATTGATTGATTTTCAATGCATTCCTATGGGAAACCGTGCTTCGCAAGACGAAAAACTCGCAAGACGAAAAAACTTGCGGAACGAATTAATTTCGTCTTGCGAGGCACCACTGTATCTATATCTATATCTATATACCGTACAATGGTACCTTGGGTTACATACGCTTCAGGTTACATACGTTTCAGGTTACTGATTCTGCTAACCCAGAAATAGTGCTCCAGGTTAAGAACTTTGCTTCAGGATGAGAACAGAAATGGTGCTCCAGCGGCGTGGCAGCAGCAGGAGGCCCCATTAGCTAAAGTGGTGCTTCAGGTTAAGAACAGTTTCATGTTAAGTATGGACCTCTGGCATGAATTAAGTACTTAACCTGAGGTACCACTGTACTTTTCCGTGTATGATGAGTTTTTTTTACTCAAAATTAATGTTAAAAATGGGTGGTCGTCTTATACATGGATAGTGCGGGGGGGGGGGGGGATTGGTTGCAGCCACGAGCAAGAGTTTGTTAGCAGCGATTGGGTGGGTGAATAGTGTCTGCTGCAAGGGCTGCTTTGGATTAGCTGTTGCTGTGTAAATCGGATGGATTATGTTTGTTTGCATCAAGGGCTGCTGTGGATTGGCTACCGCTGTGGCAAGTGGGTGTGCGGTTGCTGGCTTCTGGTGGCGAGCCGGCATACACTTTGTGTGCTCTGTGGCTCATGCGATTGGTAGTGTTTGTCAGTTGGGTGAGTGATTATCGGCATATCCCCCCCCCCCCCAGCTCAATAACTTCATCCCCAAAAGAAGCTCAACAACTCTGAGCCATCTCCCCCCATTTTCTTAAATTGTAGTCCCCCCAAATAGTCTTATACACAGGGTCTTATACACACACCTACGTATTATTATCACCCTTGGTGTTGACCTTCAGAGTTGAACCATGACAGGGCCTTATGAGTTGTGATTCCCCAGTCTTGGAATCAGGAAGGCTTGCCTGGCAACAGGACTGATGTCTTTTCTGCGTCAAGTGAAAACCTGTTTATGACCTTTTAGATATTTATGTTCTTTAGTTTGCTTGATGCTATAGAACATTAGGTGCTGTACTTTTATTGTTGTCTTTGTGTGCTTTTGAATTACTGCTCGCTGTTTGGAAAGCCTTCAGACGTGAAAAACAAGAAAAGAAAGTTTCTAAATAAGTTAACTAGCCTGCAAACACTTTTAATGGCGTTAAAATATTTGTATTACACGTTAATATTTGTATTACACTGACAGTCTGAAAGAACCAGCTCCTTATTTTTGTCAATTTACAAAAACTTCTTCATTGCTAGAAATGACTGGGCAAGTGTAGATTTTTTCCCCCTTTCCCCAAGTTTGAGGGGCTTTATTGGACCTGTGCACTCTATGTATGGCCCCTGTACAAATATCTAGTGTTCGGCAGGGAAGATATGTTGGCCTAGCACTGGGTAGCATGAATCTTCCATTGGGGCTGCATGCTTTTATATCTCTAGGACTCTTATTGGAAGTTGAAAACTCAGATGCCACAACTAGAAAATCATGCACCAGCAAGATCACTCCAGGGAGAAATAAATAATTAAATAAATGAAATACATTTTGCACAAATTATTTGGCTGCATGATCTAGTAAAAAAAAAAAAAAAAAAAATTCCTTCCAGTAGATACTGTGTATCTGAAGAAGTGTGCATGCACACGAAAGCTCATACCAAGAACTAACTTAGTTGGTCTTTAAGGTGCTACTGGAAGGAAAAAAATTTTTTGTTTTGACTATGGCAGACCAACACGGCTACCTATCTGTAACATGATCTAGTAAGTTAGAGTTTTTCATTTGCAAGTGCAGAAATGCTGCAGTTTTCACTTTTTTCCAGGGTGCCCTAATTATAAAACAACAGATTGGTAGGGAAGCAGTAACAGGATTCACAGAGCACCATAAGCATAGCCAGGATTTTTGTTCGGAAGGGGCAGGACTTTCGTTAGCGTGGGGCAGAACCAACGTGATTGTTCAGTTAAGTATTTCTATTTTCACTTGATTGGGGGGGGGCGCACGCTCAACTGCCCGCCCCGCTTGGCTATGTCCATTCAGAGCACTTATTACCAGCAGGGACAATGGAGGGGAGTTTCGGTGGTATGTTGTTGTTTTTGCATATCACCTTTCTTCCAAGGCAACTAAGGCAGTTCACAACATTAAAATACTAAAACAAATACATTGTATAAAACAAAGACCCACAGAGGCCTCTCACGCCAACTGGGAGCTGGTGATATGTGTACTCCCTGACCACAGGCTGATATGTGTGCTCCCTGGCCTTCATTTCTGTTGGAGCATGCAGGTCTTCAGCAGCTGTAGGGTAGGAACTGCCACAACATTTCTCTAAGGCAGCTGATGGTTCTGTGATGAGCTGTTGGTCTTGGACCTTTTCTTTTGCAGGGATGGTGGCAAACATTATTTTTCCACCACTGTTGTGACCTTGGAGTGTTGTCCAGTGGGGTTTTTCCAGTTGGGGCCTCCTTCAGCTTGGCCCAGCAGATGATGTGAAGGAACCATCATGCTGTGACAGGTTTGGCAGTGTCTTTGGGGGAGGGATGAAAGTGCCATATGCAGAGTTCTTACAACTAGCAGGCTGACTTCTGTTGATGTAGAAAGGGATCTAATTCTTCAGTGGCTTGAGGGTCAAGCACTCCAGGATGCATCCTTCCTTGCTAGATTCTGTATCTCATCAGCCCCTATCCTCCTTTTTTCCATGAAATGAGACAGCCTTCAAATGTGACAGATGCAAAACAGCTGCTTCTAGCTATCTCCGGCACATTGCCAATATATCCTTGTAAACAGGAAATGTGAACTGGATGTCTCATTTTGCCCCCAAAGGCATCTTTCCCTGTCAAACACCAGCAACTTTGAATTGTTTCCCACCCACCTATCCCCACTATAAGCTGGCCCAGAGGGAAAACCTCAGCCTGCTTGATTATTTGGAGCAATCATATCAGCTTCATGTTTCGGGGCGAGAGGTGGGTATTCTCAGTGGTACCACTGTGTGTCAGAAACCACAATCTTTGCCCTCCCCACAAGCCAGCTAGCTGCTTACTAGTCTTAACCCACGGCAAGAGCATTGCGTCTGCTCCCTCTTGAGCGGCATCTAGCAGGACAATTGTTTTTTCCCCTTCTCTGCCAAACCACATCACAAGGCTTTATAAGGGGGGGGGGGGTCCTTCACCCAAGCCTTTATAAGTTACGCTAGAATTCCTCGTTTTAAATCTTATAAGTGTATCAGGATGAGGTTGAGGAAGGCTGACCAAAACGGGAAACACAACTTGTTTAACAGAGCTAGCAATTTTAAATGTTGCACCAATGGCTTTGTTTCCACAGTACGTGCTATTTATTTATGAATTCTCCTCCTCCTCTGAGAGTGTGCATATGAGACTGAATTATACAGTCAAGCCATAAGTCCATTTAGCCAGCAGTTGCTTCTACACTGGCTAGCAGGGCTCTCTTTTTTCCCTGCCCCTTCAGCGGATTTGACTAGTTGACCTTGGGTTCCCATCCAGTTCTGTGTTTCTGTTATTCTACCTCCTTCAGCTGGTGGGAGAGAAGAGATTGTGACTTTCTGCCCACAAACCAGGTGCTTTGCCACTATCTGTGTAATCAGGTTAGCCTTTCCAATGCTAGCAAAAATGTTTATTCCCCACTTGCTCAGCTGTTATGGAACTATTTTCAAGATCACAGGATATCTAATTTTAGACCTGAGCCAAAAGTTCTCTTGAGAATTCTTGGTTTGAAATTGTGGAGGGGGTTGAAGCTACACACACAGCTGCACCCTTTACCTTTTCTATCGTTGCTGGTTTCATTATGGGAGCTACTACCTACACTTAACCCCCCCATTCCCCCCCCCAGAATATTGTTGCGCAATCATGTTGCATTGTTCCAAGGGGCATTCAGGGAGGGGAATAATAGGTAGCAAGAACATTTGCTGCCAAAACAAAGCTGCCTTTCCTCTCCAATCCCCCTCCCCGTTTTTTGAAATATATTTTTATTGAATTTTAATAATGAATCGGTTTCAGGGGGTGGGGATAAAGAAAAAACTGTTTTTTAAAAGTAAGTTGTCACAATTTCCAGGAAAAAACCATAGGATACAGTTATGTGATTTACTAAGTGAGTACCAAGAGGAGGAGGACACATTGTCTGTCATTGCTAAGGGATCCATGGCCTAAATAAAAAAATAACATTTTTTTATTTCTAAAAACGAAGATTGATTGAATGAATGAATAAACTTTATTACAGTCACAGGCCAGTATAAGAGAAACATATGAATAAAATAGTTCATGAATAAGAATTGTTAATTAAAACAGATACAAACTAAAAGACATGCAGTTAAAACAACTATAAGGGTGGAGCTTAGGGGAATATCGGTCTTGCAATATGGGCCTTCAGTTTAGGACTGGTTTCTAGCACAAACCATCCTTGGGCGAATATCCATCATGGCAGTGCAAAATCTAGCAACTGAGTATGTAACATCTGGGTTTTCATCCTGGAGTAGTAGGGAGATGTTGAGTTGTTCTGTGCGTCCTGGGAATTTGTGCAGGATAGGCAGGATAAACCTGGCTCATATGTCTACATAGTACCAGCATTGGAAAAGGGCATGTTCTGTTGTTTCCTGCTGCCCGGAGCCCCATGGGCATTTCCTCTCCTCATATGGTGTCTTCCTATAACGGCCTTCCTGAATGGCTGAGGGGAGGGCCTGACAACAGGCCAGAGTGAAAGCCCTTCACTGTTTTGAGATTTCAAGGTTGGTTTTATATAGTGGACGCGGGGCGCAGGTTGCGATTCTGCGCAGGCACAACCGCCGAAACTCGGAAGTAACCTGTTCTGGTACTTCCGGGTTTTGGCGGTCCGCAACCCGAAAAAACGCAACCTGAAGCAGCTGTAACCCGAGGTATGACTGTATGGCATTTGGGAGGTGAGGTATCTTCTGGTTTCACTGATTAGAAATTTTGGGGACTTGGCTAGGCCAGCTTGGCGTTCTGTGTCTTCCACACGCTGTTTAATGTTTCTTCTTGCCCCGTGTCAAGTTGTTCATGCCCCGTGTCAAGTAAAATCTCTGTGTTGAAGCCTAGAGTAGTTATTATATTTTTCACAGCTCGTTTCCATGTTGATTGGAAATCATCCTTAATAGTCAGGGGAGCAAGGCCACTCAGGAAGAAGGATAGTCCCAACCAGTAATTAAGAGTGGCACACCACACTCTGGCCTCAATTCTTATGGATCCAGTTTCAAGACGTATGGTAGCATTGGAGACATGTTTAGGCACTTGTAGAAGACCATATAACAGCTGTGCAATCAATTTAGCCTCAAACAATTTGAGGGCTGCAGGTATATCCTGTCCACCTGAGGTACCTGAGGATAGCATTTGTGCTTCTGTGGGCATTCCCTGCAATGTAGTCGCCGTGGGCTTTTCTGCTTCCCGAGGAATGTGGGGCTAGACCCAGGTATTTGAAGCAGGTGACCTGCTCGATCTTGTGACCATTGATGAACCATGCACGTGGTTTGGGCCTCTTGGCAAAAACAACAATTTTGGTTTTCTGGTAATTGAGCTCCAATTGACCCTCCTTGCAATATGCTGCCAGTGTTCTCGAGAGGCTTGTTGCGTCATCTGGGTAAAGTAGCACTGGAATATGCTTTCCTGTGAGTTTTGGAGGGTGGAAATTCATATTGTGGAGGTGGGGAATCATATCATTTATATAAAAATTGAATAAAGATAGGGCCAATATGCATCCTTGCTTGACTCCCTTCTCGGTCTCTATTGCGTTGGATAGATGTCCCTGGAGGGAACATGGCACTTTCAGCAAGGTCCCTTCATGTAGTGTGCGAATTAAATATAGCAAGCGTCTGTCAAGTGTGGAGATCTCCACTTTTCCCCATAGCTTTATTCTGGAGATGGAGTCGAAGGCTGCTCTGAAGTCGATGAAGGCCACTTAGAGAGAGACAATGTTACTAGATGAGTACTTCTCTATTAGGTGTTGGAGAACTAAGCCTTATATATAATTATAATAATGGTTATAATACCATATTGGTCCGAATATAAATCATACCTGCAAATAAGCTGCACCTTTAAAATTTGTGGGTGTGGCCCACCTCCTGGCACTACTGCGCTGAATGGGGGGTGGCCGGCCTTGGCGACCTGCTCCCCACACCGGTGCCAGTGTTCGATTCCGCGCACGCTGCATGCCTGACTTCCAGCACTACCAACTCCTGGTGCTACCTCCCCAAGCCGGCGCCAGTCCCGGCTGCCCCACCCCCACCCCCCATTCAGGGGAGTAGTGCCAGAAGCTGGGAGCGCAGCGCTCGGTTCTGAATATAAGCCACACTTTAACTTTTCACAGTCAGAATTTGGGGGGCAAGTGCGGCTTATTTTCGGGGCAATCCGGTAAACAGATAATTTAAAGCTAGCCTCCATCCCATTTCATGAAATCACATGCATTGTGCAGTCAGCCTCCATCATACTCTGCTTATTTCCCTCATGCCCTTTCACTGCAGCTAGTTCAGGTACTTTTTGCCTCTCCCCCCCCCCCCATTTTAGTAGACCTTGAATAAAAATTCTTCTTTTTTTGCTCTCTTTCTCTCCCCCCGCCCCCGGCTTTCTTTCATTTAGTTTGGCAATACCTGCTATTGCAACTCTGTTCTGCAGGCACTTTACTTTTGTCGTCCGTTTCGGGAAAAGGTTTTGGCTTACAAGGTCCAGCCGCAGAAAAAGGAAACCCTTTTGACATGCCTCTCAGAGCTTTTCAATGACATCGCCACACAAAAGATGAAGGTGGGGGCCATCCCTCCCAAGAAATTTATTTCCCAGCTGCGGAAAGACAACGGTAACTAGACTTCTTAAATCTCCATGTCCACTTCAGTGTTATGCATCCTTGGGGGCCTTTCAGGAGTTACTTTAGTGGCTTAGGAGCTGCTTCCTAGAGGAACATGGAGATGGGAGGGGGGGCGTGCAGAGAGGGTAATGTATTGGTTTGAGTGTTGAACTGGAATCTGGGAGACCAGAGGTCAAATCCTTATTTGACCATGAAGCTCACCTTGGGCCAGTCACTGCCTCTCAGCCAAACTTACCTCTTAGGGTTGTTGTGGCGATTAAACAAGGAGGAGAGAGCCACAAACAAACAAACAAACAAACAAGTTCTTGTTGTTGTTAAGTACCCGCCCTTCACCCTATTGTCCCAGAGCAGGTTACAGTATTAAAGCACAACTGTAAGAACAGTTTAAAACAATTTACAATAACAAAAAGAAATCTGTAAGAAAGAATGGGTCATGTATGGGACAGAAAAGGCCAAAAACAGCAGAGTGATGTGAGGTTTGTTGGGGCCCTAATCCTATTGCAGGAGAGAAGAAGCCACTCGCCAGTTCACTCCAGTGTGCTTTGTTATTTACCCCTCCCAATGCACACCCACAATAAAACATAAGTTAGAACTGTTTATAACTATTTATAATTTAGATCCTGCTGAGATCAATGGGACAAGATGGCCATGGCTTAGTCCCTCGTTGAAATAAATGGGACTTTAGTGCAGCTGCTTTAGCCTGGATCCTGCCCATTACCTGGATATTTGAGATGGGAAATTAGCTGCTGATATGGCACTTGTTGACAAGTGCTGAAATTTATGATCCTGAAGGGATGGCATGAATGTACATATCCAGTGTTGAAAGAGTGGTTAATGGAAGTCTGGAAAATTAAAATGATGCCAAAATTAACTACATTAAGAGATAACAGCCAACAGATAGCAACTTCTAATACTTTGTTCCCTTTTACTAATTTTGTGAACAATAGCGTACAGCCTGGATTTTGAATGCTGAAACAGGGGAGTGTGTTTTCAAGAGGCATTTAAAAGTAACTACTGTGTCCACCACCTTCTGCCCTTGGGAGGGTGTCCAGAAGGTTGGTGCCCGTACTAAGAAGACCCACTCCCTAGGTGTCATAGGGCAGCATCCCAGAGGCTTCAGTATAGCCAGCAAGGCTTTGTCTGAAGATCTTATCCATTGGCCAGGAATGTCTGAGGGGAAGTGGTATGCTAGGTATCCTGCTTCTAAGTTCTTTAAGACTTTATATGCCTTAGTACTGGGAATCTCCATAGTGGATCTGCACTTTCTCTGCTAGATCTAATATATGCGTATAAAAATACATGCAGCAATCAATCCAGCTTAGTTTAAAAGCGCTCTGTGCCTCAGTCAGTCAGCCAGCTGTGTCTTACCTAAGCCTTGTGTCCATTGTCAGTCTCTAAATAACTCTCCAGACTTAATGAGGCAGAGTGGAGCACCAATATCATGTGGCACGATTAAGAGGAACAGTATTACGCAGTGCATTTCACCTCCTTCTGCCCCACCATACTTCATCTTGGAAGTAACTGAAACTGTACGCTGCGAGTGACCTAACAGCATTTTAATCGCCCTTCTTTGTTTGTCTTGCACATCTTCATTGCCAGAACTCTTCAACAACACCATGCAACAGGACGCACATGAATTACTGAACTACCTGCTGAACAGGATTGCTGACTTACTACGAGATGAGAAGAAGCAGGAAAAGCAAAATGGCAAGCTGCGGAATAGAAGCAAAGGGGAGAAGGTGGACCGCACTTGGGTCCATGAAATCTTCCAGGGGACACTAACCAATGAAACCAGATGTCTTACCTGTGAATCTGTATGTTGTTGTTCTTTAAATCCCCCAAAGCTCTTCCTTATCCAACAATAAGCCATTAGAGTATGTTGGTCCATTGATTTCAGTGGGCCTACTCAGAGTATGACTTCTTTTCTTTTTGTTCATTTCTGTCCTGCCTTTCCTTCAATGAGCTCAAGGTGGTATACGTGGTTCCCCTTCCCAGTTTTATCCTCACAACAACCCTGGTAGGTTAGGCTGAGAGACTATAACTGGACTAAAGTCACCCAGTGACCACTCTCCCTTGGTGAGGTGTATTCAGACTTATGCTACCACCTCCTGTGCATGCCTGTTTTTCACTTCTTGGTTCCTCACGATCACAGAGGAGGGGTTTTTATTGTGTGTTGTTTGCAATAATTTACTCTGTTATGGGATACCAGACAGAAGGGGCACAAGGTCCCACAATGATGTAGGAAAGCAGTTTTGCAAGAAGTGTGATGTATCAGTATTGGATCAGAGGTGAAGAACCTCATCAGGGGAGTGGGGGCAAATCTGGCCCTCCAGGCTTCTCCATCTGGTCCTTAGAACTCTTCCTAGAGTCTTCCATTACCAGACTTGCTTCTCACCATCCTTGAGTGTTTTTGCTTTGCTAGAATGTGTCCTAGCATGCTTGCCTGATGAATGCTAGAAATTCACATCTGCCTTCTTCACCTCTGGCACCACCTACCAGTGCCGTGTGGCCCCCAGAAGGTTGCCCAAATAGAATATGGCCCTCAGGCTGAAAAACATTCTCCATCCTTGTGGTAAATGCTGGGGAGTCTAGTATGGTGATAACTTTGGTATTACCTGTTTTATTACATTTTAAGTGTGCTCTTCATTCATTCTGGATCCCATAATGGGATACAAATAATATTTAAACAAAACAATTGCTACATCTAACCAATAAAACACAGTTTAAATAAAACAAGGAACACAGCAGCCGCCAAAAAAATTAAAAGAAAAGTGTCAAGCAAACTTTCTTTGCAATGGCCATTAACTACACAGAGACCTTGAACAATCAGATAACTCCAAAAGCTTGGGAGGATGAGTGTTTTTTTAAAAAGCAGGTTCCAGAAGCCCAGCAACACCAAGACCATCAAGCTAGGTGATTGGTGGCATGTCTCAGGTATTCCAGCAAAGGCCTTGTATATTTAGCTTCATGGCTAGTATGCTAAAAAAATGAAAAAATGAGTCAAATAAGAAGGTATGAATATGTTGACTACTTTTGGGGGGGGGGGAATCTAAGGTAATCCACACCATACATTTAAAGCACATTTCATGCGTATGACTCCCCGTGAAGAAGCTTGGAAAATGCCATTTGTTAATGGTGCTTTGTATTTCAGATCTGTTAAGAGTAAACCACAGCTCCCAGGATTCTGGGAACTGAGAGCCATGTGCTTTAATGTGTGGTGTGGATGTCACCTGTCTAAGATAACCAGGGGAGATTTAAGGTGAGTTCCCCGTAGACTGAAGGAGTAGAGCAGCCTTCACCACAGCCTGATACCTTGTTGATGTTTTGGATTGCAGCTCCTATCAGCTGCAGCCGATACCCTGATGGGAATTGTAGTTCAAAATATCTGGGGGGCACCAGGCGGGCAAAGGCTGGAGTAGACAAATGGCTGTAAGCCATGGCAGCTATATGGAACAGTCAGTGTTATCAGTTTTGCTGGTTTTTGCCATCGTACTTTAGACTTTGTTGATACATCTGCCTTATCACTCTTGGAAACTGGTTTGAAGTTAAAATCTACTTCACTTGATCCAGCAGGGCTCTTCTTAAGATGCATTTCAGTCTGAAGAAGATTGAAATAGGAACCAGTTAAGTCAGCCAGCCATTAATTTGCATCGTTTCCTGGAACAAATCCAGTCAATCAGCATGTCCTGCATCCAAGGAACTACATGACTTGCTTTGGATGTGTTTCTCAAAGAGTCCCTTCTGCTATATGGTGAATTGCCTTTGAAAACAAGAGATGAGCTTCCAAAGCAGTGTGTGTGTGCCCGCGCGCGCATGCGCACGTGTGTGGGGCTCTTAAAATAGCTCTCTAGATCCTGACCTATTTCGGAAAAGTAAAGTCCTAAGCAGAGGGGGGAATCTCGAGTGGGCTTTTAAACTTAATGTGCTTTAAAAATAGCATTGGTTTTGATACCTGCTCCATTCTAAAGGGATCTTCTCAGCCGACATGGCGCAGGTTGTGAAAATTTGGTTCTGCGGCAATTGCCTGTCGCCAATGCAAGGCTTTCCAAAGGCCAAACTAAATATAACCCCACCCACACAATTAACAGTTTTGTGAATGGTTTGTTTTTAAAAATATAAATAGCAATCACAGGTGAGCTGAATTCAGAGCCAATCAAGGGAGTAGTGGGGAGGGGTTTAAACCTGAACATGCCCAGTTGCAGTCCCTGTCTGGATTGGATGGGGGAAGTTGCACATGCCTTTGCACTGGAAAGAAGGCTTCTATTTGCACCACTGGAATTGCTGATTGGACAAATAGTGTTCTGCTTAGTTTGTCATTTTATATGGGGAGGTGTTCTGAGTGGATGAAACTACATGTAGCCTGCAACTGCCCCTTATTTTGAGAAGAGGCTGAGCAGCTATCTGGAAGATTTGGGACACATAAAAGGAAGTATTCCTATGCAGTGCATAGTTAAACTATGGAACTCACTCACACAGGAGGCGGTGATCATCACCAGCCTGGATGAGTTTAAAAGAGGAATAGACAGTTTCATGGAGGAGAGGCCTATTGATGGCTATTAGCCATGATGGCTGTGCTCTACTTTCACAGTTAAAGGTAGCAATGCTTCTGAATACCAGCTGCTGGAAGACACAGGAGGCGACTGTGCTCTTGTGCTTAGATCCTGCCTGCTGGTTTCTCACAAGAATCTTGTCTGGCCACTGTGAGAATAGGAAGCTGGACTAGATGGGTTCTTGGCCTGATCCAGCAAGCTCCTCTTAAGGTCTTATCTTCAGCAGTCTTCAACCTTTTCAGACCTGAAACCTTTAACTCCAACCAGCAATGTGAACCTTAGACTGGAACCCATTTGCAGCTTCCTATTGTGGCTACACAGATTCCTCTAGGAAGCCCACATCAGGCCGTGAGGGCAATAGCCCGCCTCCTGGTTGGTTTGTTTGTTTGTTTGTTTGTTTGAGCACCAGATTTAAAATACAATAGCTTCTGAACATGGAAGTTTTATTACAGCAGGGGAGGGGAACTAGTCAGGGATGAAGGGAGTTGACGTCCAGCAGTTGATCCAACATGTCCCCCAGTATATGAAGAGAGGCAATAAGAGGCAGCATGGGGCTCAGCATTGATTCTTTAGCATCATTTAATTATTCCTTGTCTTTATTTCTCACTGCAGACATACCAGTTTGACAGTCATTCCTTCTCTGCAGGAAAACCCTAGGAATTGTAGTGTGAGGGCAGGGGAGCAAACTACAATCCCTGGAGTTTGCAGGGGACAGGGGGAGTTATGTCACATAATTTTGTTGTCTGTTTCTTCCTTGCCTTCCATTCTTCCCTGCATTTCTGTTTATCTCTTTAAAAAAATAAGGATGAAAAAATTAATAAAAAAACAAATGTTAGTGGAACTGGTATGCCCCTACTGAGGTCAGGTCATGACTAATTTGGGGGGTTGCAACCCATTAATAGAAAGCCAGTGGTCCATAGCTGCCTTCCTCAGTCTAATGTCCTCCAGATGTTTGAGATTACAACTTCCGTCAGCCCCAGTCAGTATCTGGAGGCTGTCAAGTTGGGGAAAGCTGATCTATAGCATATGAATCTGTATTATAAGCTGTGGTATTGATTTATGAGTGCGAGAGGATGCTGCGTGTCAAATGATGCTTGACTGCATGAGATCAAAGAGCCGTGTCCATCATTCTCTGCAGTATTGCCAAGGATTCTTGGGTACTCCTGTTTGGTTCTCCCCTTCCTACCACTTTTCATTGCTTCTGTGGCCATCCCTACTCATACTTCCATTTGAGTACAAGCAATCCTGTGCAATTCTGCGTGCATTGGCGGAGCTTGCATAAGCCTGCTTGCCCCCGCTCTGTCCCTTTGCATGATGTTTTTGTGGTGTTTGGGGGCTACCTCCAGGTTTGGCAGTGTGCAATTGGTTTGGCGGTGTGCGTGATTGCACATTATTCCGACATGCCTAAACCGGAAGTTGCCTGTATTAAAGATGTCTTCTTTCTTAAACTTGAAACATGACTACTAACCATGGTGGCTGTGCTGTGCCTCCACAATCAGAAGCAGTGATGCTTTTGAATAGCAGTTGCCGGAAACTGCAAGAGGGGAGTGCGCTTTTGTGCTCACATCCTGTTTGTAGATTTCCCACAGACACTTGGTTTGCCATTGTGAGAACAGGATGCTGGACTAGATGGACCAGTGGTCTGATCCAGTAGACTTTTCTTACGTTTTAGCATTTCTAAACTTGCTTATTTTTATTCCATTTACCCTGCCTCTTTTTTTCTTTTTTCTTTTCAAGGTTAGCAGCAAAGATGAGGACTTTCTGGACCTTTCAATTGATGTGGAACAAAATACATCAATAACACACTGTTTGAGGTATTTTTTTTTAAAAAAAACCCAAACACCTCAAGAGCTTCCCAGATAAGCACTTGTGTAATGCTGTCAATATATGACACTTTACAGGAGCCTTTTGCTAACCTCCGGATCATAGAATCCTAGAATTGAAGAGTTAGAAGGGACCCCAAGGGTCTAAGCCAATCCCTTGCAGTGCAGGATTTACAGCTTAAAAATCCCTGGCAGGTGACAATCCAACCGCTGTTTAGAAACCACCAGTGATGTTTTGGCGATGGTTGTGCTCGCTGGAGTTGATGGGAGTCATAGTCCAAAATGTTTGGAGGTCACCATGAATACTGTTTTACTGAGAGATGTCATTAAAAAGTTGTATCCTTCCCCAAGGAACATATCCTCTAAATTTTGACAGATGGGTGGAGTGGGGAGAAAAGCCAGAGTCCGCATAGCAAGCATGTTGGTGACTTGTGCAAGTCAGTTATTATTCTTATTGCATTAATTTAATTTCTATACTTCCCTATATCTGAAGGTCTCAGGGTGGTTCACATAAAATATCAAATACATAAAATCAAAACAAAACCAACAACCCAATAAAAAAACAAAAGCCCCAAAGAGCCAGCATTTTTAAAAAGGGTATAGGATGTAGATCAAGTCAGACAAAGGCCTGGTTGAAAAGGAACATTTTTGCCTGGCCCCTAAAGGTGTATAGTGAAGGCACCAGGCGAACTTCCCTGCGGAGAGCATTCCATAGACGGGGAGCCACTGCAGAGAAGGCTCATTCTCATGTTGCCACCCTCCTTACCTCGCGGAGGAGGCACTTGAAGAAGGACCTCAGTGGATGATCTCAGGGTCCGGGTAGGTTCATATGGGAAGAGGCAGTCCTTGAGGTAGTTTGGTAGTTCACCATACCTCAGCCAGTGTGATGTATCAGCAGAGCATACAGAGCCCCAGCAGAATCTTCGGAGATTTCCTGCTCCCAGCAGAACAGCTTCCAGAGTCCCCAGGTACAAAGCAAAGTGAAACAGTACTATCTTCTAAATAAAGTTCTTCTGGGCTTTGAAGTAAAGATAACGTGTACAGATAAATCCGCTAGCACTACCACCATGTAAAAACCACAGCCTCTTTTCTTGACTCTCACAGATTCAGAGTTGGATCCTGACAGCATCAGGACAGAACATGGACCTCAGGACATACACAAGACATACTGAAAGCTAGAGATTATTATACCCATCTCTGCACCTACCGATGGGAGGGTGAATGACTCAGCACCCTTATCTCAGAGCATCCAGACTTAGGGGATGTGCTTCCTCCAGACATGAGCCCAAGCACTGTCATTTAACCCATTGTTCACATCACACCAATGAAGGGATGAAAACGAGCAAGTTCACTTATGCTAGAAATGGGAAGCCTTGAGAACATAGGAAGTCACCTGGGGCTCCTTTGGAAGGAAGGGCAGGATATCAGTTCAGTCAATCAGGTAATCATCTGCCTTCTACTGAGTTGAGTAACAGGGCTGGACATGAATGCGACAGCACTCTGTGGTTTCCAGCATTCCACCATTGATAGCATTACCCTCATCCAACACATTATCGCCTGTGCAGACTAGTAGTGGTTTTCCACAGATCTTATTTCTCAGCTCTCATTGGAGTTGCTGGGATTTGAGTTACAAGTTCCCTATCCCTGTGGTGCAGAAATGCGAGGAATGGAGCCTTAGGAACATGTGACAGAATAAATCATGTGACAGAGGAAGCTTCAGCCTCATCCTGCCGGCTCTCCAGTTTGTGGGCCGGATGGGATGTGAGTTTTCTCCCATGAACCTGAGTTTGCTATAGTATAAATAAAAAACAATTTTATTTATCTCATAAAATTTATACACTGCTTGATTGTAAAACAAAACAACGTGTTTTACAAAACAAAACAAAAAAATATGAAAAGGAATTAACAACAATAATTTAAAACTTTCAAAAAATTAAAATTATGAATAAATTCAAAACAAAACTTGCACCACCTTTCTAAATATCTAGGTAGGCTTGTCTAAATAAAAGTGTTTCTGGCAGGTGCCAAAAAGAGTACGGTGCAGGCGCCTGCCTGATATCAATAGGCAGGGAGTTCCAAAATGGAGATGCTGCCACATTAAAATATTTTAATGTATTTTTACTCTTTGTTGGAAGCTGCCCAGAGTGGCTGGGGAAACCCAGTCTGATGGTGGGGTATAAATAATAAATTATAATTATAATTATTATTATTATTATTATTAAGTGCTTACAAATGCGGAGCAGGTATTAATGTGGCACCTGAAACAGTGCCAGTTCCACCAATTGAAATGGTTGAGTGGGTGTAAATGGGGTAAGGCACTCTCATAGGTAAACTGCTCCCCAGTATGAGGTATGAGCAAACAGGAGTTCTTGGTTGGTGATGAAATGCCTGAATGTGCTAACTCAGTGGTTGCCAATTGGTGGTCCATGTAACCCACCCAGGGGGCCTGTGGCACATACCCGTCAGTTGTCCGGAACATCCTGTTTTGGGGGGCTGTGCTCTTGTGTGGGTAACATGACTTGCACAGGAGCAAGGTGCAGAAGACTCACATCCTGGTTTTGCACTGGGACTCATTGAGTGCTGTTCACATAACAAAAACTATGACAGAGATTTTCAAACATTTTCAAAAGTAGGGGATCCATGGCTTTGGCTTTTGAAAAATGGGATTCGCAGTACTTGGCTAATTGCCCTAACTGCCCTAACTCTGATTTAACTTCCCATTTTTACAGGAAATTCAGTAATTCTGAGACTCTGTGCAGTGATCAAAAATACTACTGTGAGCAGTGTCGCAGCAAACAGGAAGCGCAAAAGAGGTAAGCCTAAAAGCTATTGGTTGTTGCATTTTTATGTCACTTTCCCTCCAATCTGCTCAAGGCAGTAGGCATGGTTCTCCATCCCCTTTTGTTCTTACAATAGCCTTGTGTGGTAGATTAGGATAAGAAAAAGTGATAGAAAAGTCCATTCGGAATCTGAACCTGTGTCTTCCTTTGTCCAGCACTTTAATCATTAAACCACCCTGGTTCTCAATAAAAATAAGATAGGTTGGTTACAGTTCTCTTTTGTTTGAATTAGGGACAATACATTATTTAGAGAGCCAGGTGTGTCTGCTGAAATACTATGAGTACAGAAAAACACCAAACATGATTTTGCATGTTTACTGCTTTGGTGGTGGTGGCGGTGGCGGTGGTGGTGGTGGGAACTCTCCATGCTACAAAGCAGCACTTATTTCAAAGCAACTGCAGTTTGGAACAATTTGTATTCCCTAGACTTTCTGTCGCTGAACCCCCCCTTTTTTTGCTTGCTTGTGGGGTGCCCCACTTTTGTGATGGATGTCTTGAAACTATGCCTGCTGAAATCTCAGGTGGTGGAAGGATGACTAAACTAAGTTTCCAGTAGTCGGGCATTGGTTGAGGGTGCATTGAAGAAGCTCTGTGCATGACTTTCAGAATCTGAATCAATTGTTCAAACCTGTTTTATAAAAGGTGATGAATGATTTATGCAAAATAAGAGACTGAACTCAGCAAGTTGCAGAATTCAGCAGGCACAAAACTTCGTATTCTTGATGCAGATTGTTTGAAGGTTTACATGTGGAGGCTGCGACCCTGATAAGCTTCATCCTGTGTGACTTATGTAAAAGAAAGCTGTCATGTCTCAATACAAAGCAGGAACATATTTTGTGTTTTGAAGCAGAGCCAATCAAATATCTTCTGTTCAATATTTTCTCCTTTTGGAAAATGCCGACTGATAACCTGCAAAAACAAATTAAAGCCATCTGACTTGGATGGTTGGGTAAGAGTAAGTGTTACCACTTTTGCCTCCTACTTTTCTCACGGATACAGGAGAAAATCAATTGTTCTTATTTCTTAGTCAATAGCAGCCAGAGCCAAAAGGCAGAGTTCATTCTTTCTTCTGCTTTCCTTGTTGTGATGAGAGACGGATGCTTTTGGGCCATATAAGTAGTTGCTTTGAGTCCAGATGCTCCATAATGCTCTTTCTCAGCCTTCACCAACCTTGTGCCCTCTAGATATTTGCACTCCAGCTTCCATCAACCTCAGCCAGCACAAGAGGGCTTGTAGGCTGAGGCTGATGAGAGTTGTAGTTCAAAACATCTAGAGGGCAGCAGGTTGGCAAACAGCCGCACTGATTCTTCCCAATGTTGCACAAAAGAGGTACTGAGTAATGTTTCAGATTTGCTAATATTGAAAAAGCTATCCATTTATTTGAATAACTTACCATGTTTACTGTTTTAAACAAGCTTTCTTAGAATTCAGAGTGATTTCATAACATGGATTCCACCCTCCACCATCTCATTCTCTTTTGGTCTTATTTTGTGGACCTAGGATGCGAGTGAAAAAGTTGCCCATGATTCTTTCTCTGCACTTGAAAAGATTCAAATACATAGACCATCTGCATCGATATACCAAACTTTCCTACCGTGTAATCTTTCCTTTGGAGCTTCGACTCTTCAACACTTCAGGAGATGCTTCAAACCCAGATAGGATGTATGATCTTGTGGCTGTAGTTATTCATTGTGGCAGGTAAACTATGAGAGATCACATGCATACCATGTGATATAGCATTTGCTATGTATTTGGGGGAAATATTTGTCTGTTCTCTGTCTGTTTGGAGACGTTCTGCTTGTAGGCTTCCCATAAGCGTTTGCTTGGCCGCTGTAGGAACAGGTGCTGGACTGCATGAGTCTTTGGTCTGTTCAAGCTTTCTCTTACTTCAGGGGTGGGGAGAATGTGGCCCTCCATATGTTGCGGAACTACAGATTCAAGATAATTTGCCTGTGATAATTGGTTCCCTGATCATGTTGGCTGGGAGTTCTGGTCCAGCAATACCTGGAGGAACACAAGAGTGTCTTGCATGTTCTCTATTACAAGTCTTCTCTCAAAACATTTTAAAGGAAATCTTCCTACAGCTTTCACCTTTCTTCTCTTGTGCAAAGTAGTCCCCCTCTTGTTCATTCTGCTTCTGCTCTTTGGTACCTGTCTTCACCAGCTGATGGCACTTCCCATAGGATGGTCTACCCTCAGAATTATGGAGTCTGGTGGATTCCTGAATGCTCTGGGGGATTTCCCAGCTGACATGTTGAGACTCTCATCACACTGTGGAATGGTGATGTATGTGGAGCATCAGCATGATCTCTCCTGGGTGTACTCACCATTGCTGTGGAGCACATAGGTTGTCTTTGTACTCTAGTGACCTGCATGTCTGAGGATGAAGACCAGCTTGAAGAAGTGTGGTTGACCACCTACCCCCTTGACCATCTTGGCTTCTTAAAGTTGGCCATAGTAGATGGACTGGGTGGGTCAGTGCTTCATTTGAGGAGGGAGAGGTACCACCCACTCTGAACTTCCTTAGAACCTCCTTAGAACCTCCCTCTACCTGGAAGTGTTAAGCAACCATTAAAACGGTAAAGGACCCCTGACAGTTAAGTCCAGTTGCGTACTCTGGGGTTGTGGCGCTCATCTCGCTTTACTGGCTGAGGGAGCCAGCATTTGTCTGCAGACAGTTTTTCTGGGTCATGTGGCCAGCATGACTATGCCGCTTCTGGAAAAACCAGAACAGTGCATGGAAATGCTGTTTACCTTCCCGCTGGGGCGGTACTTGTTTACAAATATCACTTTTTGGGACAAGGGTACCTGAGAGGGTGGTGTTGGTCCAGCTTCAGGCATGCTTTGAGGAGACTGAATATCTGGATCCATTTCTGTCTTGCTCTGAAACTGCCTCAGTTGCCCTGTTTGGTGACATTGTTGATGGATTGGCTTAAAAAAGTGAGACTTGAGCACACTGTACTTCAATAGTTTTGCTCATATCTTCAGGGGCATTTCCACAAAGTAACTATGGGAAGCTACTGTTTGACACTGTGGGAGCTTTGCTGCGATATCTTGCAGGGTTCTTGCAGGGATATGTAGATGACACCCATCACTATCTGTCTCTCCCATCTGAGTCAGGAGAGGTGGCTGAGGTGCTATACTGGTGTTTGGAGGTACTGGTGGGTTGGATGTGGACCAAGAAATAGAAACTATCCTGAAAAGACAGAGATGTTATGTGTTCCAAGTTCTCAAGTCAAGGACGTGGGAAGATGGCATGCTCTTGACAGGGTTGCACTTCCGTGGAAGGAGCAGGTCTGTAGCTTGGGTGTACTGCTGGATTCAACATTATCACTTGAGGCTCAGATGGCCTCAGTGACTAGGAGTGTTTACTTCCAGCTGTGGCTGGTTTGCCAACTACAGCCCCTTCTAGACAGCGATGACTTAACCACTGTACTCCATGCTCTGGTAACTTCCAGATTGGATTATTCCAACATGCCCTTAAAGACAACTCAGAAACTTCATCTGGTTCACAATGCTCCAGCCAGATTACTGGCTGGGCTTCCCTATAGAACTCATATAGCCCCTGTTCTAACACAGCTGCATTGGCTGCAGGTTTATTTCTAGGCATAGTTCAATGGGCTCACACTAGTGTTTGAAATACTAATTGACTTAGGCACCAAATGACACCCTCCTTCCCTACAGACTCACTCCGGGCGTAAAATCAGCAGGATACTTGGTAGTTTGTCTTGGTAGTTCTACTGCCCTCAGAAGTTTGGGGTGGCGGTTGTATCCCTGCAGAGGGCATCACCTCTGGCAACCCCTAAGTTGTGGAATTTCAGATTTCAGGAAATGTGAAAGAGGCACCTCTTTGCTATGGCTTGAGAAGTATGTTTTCAGGGTGCACACTAATCCTGTGCTTGTAGTTTGTTTTAACTGTTTTAATACTGATTTTTAAAATTGTTGTCACCCACCCTGGGCCCTGCTAGTGAAGGGCAAGTAATAAATGTGGTTGTGATACTAGTAATAATAATAAGTCTGCATCTCAGAGGGTAGCTCACTAGGGAATAGCTGCTCATGACTGCAGGTGACAGATGACTGATAACTATTTTATATGTTACAGTAGCTTAATGTGTTCCATCTCATTTGTACAATCAAGGAAGAGTTCTCAAGTTGTTTTTAAAAAGCAAAAAACTATTGTTGGATTTCCCCCACTCCCTGCCGCCCCCTACAGTAATTTAAGACATTTGCTTGATGCGCGCACAAATTATACATGAATTAATGTTTTCGACTGATCATTTAGAAATGCTGAGTTATTTGTAGAAGCCAGGTGTAGGCTGCTCCCATCTTCTCTGAAAAGGAAATTGAAATAAAATCTATTATTGGAACAATGAAATTATTTAAAGCAGTATAGTTTGACCAAATGTTTTTAAAGGTTTATATTTTCATGGAGTCAGCGCCACCTGGTGAGAATTCATCAGCACCGAGTTAACAAGGATAGCCAATTAAAAATGGCAAAAGGGAGCATTACCTGCACATAGGAGGCTACCTTAGACATAGTCAGACCGTTGGTCAGTCTAGCTCAGTAGTGGCTGCACTATCTGGCAGTGGCTCAGGAGTTCCTCTCAGCCCTGCCTGGAGATGCTGGGGGTTGAGTCATGGGCCAGCAGCATCCAAAGTGTGCTGCTGTTGAGTCACACAGCCCTTTCCCAAATAACAGTAAATGCCAATGAGAAGGGTTGCAGCCTAACCTCTACCCTGACTAGTTTGCCATGCACATGATATGTTTTCGTTTGGAGGGCTGTTCAGTCTTGTGAACCGCCATCTGCTTGAAGTGGTAGAGCACAGACACAGATTCCCAGGTTGCTAAGAATTAGGCCTACATTGCTGTGTGGATCCTGTATTCGCACACACTTTTTAAAAAACCTGTAGGTTTCAGTGACAACCATTAATTTATGATATTAATATACCACCTGTCTGACTGGGTTGCCCTAGCCACTCTGGGCGACATCCAACAAATTAAAACATCACAGTAAAACATAAAACATTAAAAACTTCCCTATACAGGGCTGCCTTCAGATGTCTTCTAGAAGTTGTATAGTTGTTTATTTATTTGACATCTGATGGGAGGGCCTTCCACAGGGCGGGTGCCACTGCTGAGAAGGCCCTCTACCTGGTTCCCCATAACCTCACTTCTCACAGGGAGGGAACCGTCAGAAGGCCCTCAGAGCTGGTCCTCAGTGTCCAATGGAGGTGGAAATGTTCCTTCAGGACACTGAGGTATACACGGTTAAAGGTGTTCAGGGCTTTAAAGATCAGCACCAACATTTTCGTTTTGTTCCAGTGGTCCAAACCGTGGACATTACATCACCATTGTGAAGAGTCATGGTTTTTGGTTGCTGTTTGACGATGATATTGTAGAGGTAGGTCTATATATTATGCCAACTTCTCACACTCTGGTGATAACTCTCACGGTGTCTTGGATGTAAGTCATTGTCACAACACATTATTTA
The DNA here is from genome assembly GCF_964106915.1 of Podarcis gaigeae. NCBI lineage: Eukaryota > Metazoa > Chordata > Lepidosauria > Squamata > Lacertidae > Podarcis > Podarcis gaigeae. Next base: position 23,013,829 of record NC_139691.1, on the reverse strand, counting down.
GGTGTTTAACCTTGACTGGTGAAAAGTGAGCTGCTTTTACCAGTCCCGTAAACACTTTTGGTGGTTGGTTATTTTGCTGTTGTTTTCTCATTCTTTGCCACTGATGTTCACAGAAGATTAAGGGTTCAAAGGGGGGGGGGGGAGAGAGTCTTAAGAGATCTGCCACCAGGTGCTTTTGCATAGCAACAAGTGCAGAAGTCCTGGATGGGCTTCATAAGTAAGCAAAGAGCAGGATGGGGAAGGGAAGGAGAAGGGAGGCAAAAATTAATAAAGTTCCATCTTGAAGGTTGGGGTTCAGTGCAGGTCCTGGAACAACTGAAGTCAACTGATATAGGTGCCCTGACTTGAAGGTGGTTGATATTGAAAAGTGATTAAATTATTACACTCTGTTGGTTGCCTTGTTAAAGGCAACAGCATAATTTCGTCTCTTCTAACCATGGTGTGCAAACCCACTTCAAAGCATGTGTTCAATCTCTCATTTACAAAGGAATTGTGACTTGCATTTAAAATGGTTTACATAGATGCACAGGTAGTGCAAAATCCCGGTTAAATATCCAGAATAAAAGAGGATGATCACCCTGGAGTGGGGGAAAGGGAGGGACTGCTTCGTTCCTGTCCAGTTCCAGATTTGCCAACCAGAGTACCCATGTTACATCTGCACTGGACAAAATTGATCCCATTTACTGTCCACTGTCTAGATCAGCGGTTCTCAACCTGTGGGTCCCCAGATGTTGTTGTACTACAACTCTCATCATCCCTGACGACTGGTCATGCTGGCTAGGAATGATGAGAGTTGTAGTCCAACAACATCTGGGGACCCACAGGTTGAGAAACACTGGTCTAGATCATGTTTTCTCTTCCCTGTTTGATTGGAGCAACATCTGTTGATGTCTAGACATAGCAGTCAATGGGTCAGAGTGCTGTCACTATTCACTGCTTTCCACCGGAGAGACAAGGGAGGCCATTTAGAAAAGACACTCTGAGTCAACACCGAACTTGTACTTCTAAGTTTCAAGGCTATGAAGATGTAACTTTTCCAAAAATACAGTATTGATCCTGCAGTATTCTTGATATTAGGGCAAGGAACATAAGGGTGTTGGTTGCCATGAGACTGATGTGTTTTCACTTCCAGAAGCCAATAGTTTCCCCAGCAGCGTCAAAGTGTTTATCAGATTGTGAAAAATAGCTGCGGAAACGGGAAGAAGTTGTTTTCATGCCCTGGCTATTTTTTCTTAAGAAATGTTGTTGAAAGGACTGACAATGAAAATTGGAACCCATTTCCTTTTCTGTTCTTAGTCTGAAAGATTTTTTCATGTGTGGAGAAAGTTCTGTTTGTTTAAAGGAAAAGATATTGCAACCAAGCTGTGTGGTTAATTAAGTGGCTTATTGTTGGGTGGGGAGGGGAGCCCTCCATAATTTAGCCACTGGTCAAGGTTATGAGACCCTCAGGTTTCTCCTATCAGTTCTTCATTTTTATTACAGAATTGGTAATCAGCTGGTTGGTTGATGGGTTGTAGAAAGGTCTTCTCCCAGGGACCACAGTGTATTCTAGATCTGATGCCTATAACCCCATAGAGACAGAGCTTAGCCTCCTTTCTTTTCTCTTATATGGGTCTGGCTCCATTATCGTTCCAGGACCGCATCTTCCACATCTTCCATCAAGCCATAAATACAGTGTGTACCCTTCCCTTTGCCGTGGCACCTGCCTACCTATCTTGGGTTCCGCATTGACATTTGTGGCATGGGTTGCTGCCAGTCTAGTGTCCTGGGGCTAGGTTGGTTTCTGAGGTTTCCACTGGGGTGAGTCATCAGATCACTCTGGAGGACAGCTGTTCTTGCTCTTTTTTCTTTTAGAAATGGAATTCTGTGTCTACAGGTATTCTTTGTCAGTGTTATAGTTTTTGTTAGGGTGTCGTTGGCAAGCCTTGGTGCTCTAGGGTCACCATCTGGATCCTGCTCCACATTGAAAGTGGCAAATGCCTGGATGGGTTGGAAGAATCCTCCCACCACTGCCTGTATGAGTCCTCAGAATCCCAGTTTCTTTCCCCAGATTTATGTGTCACCAAATCAGTAACTGCAGCTGCTGTTTTATTGATGGCTACATATCCATCCAGGATCTGAGTTGGTCTCTGCTGGATTGCATTGAAATAGCTTGTATCCAGCTCCCCCAGTATTACTATAGCTGGGCTCCTGAACCACTTTTCATAGGAATCCTTACCTTCGTATCAAACAGGTAGGGGTTCAATGGATCTCTTGAACCATTAGCCTCTGCTAGTGCATTTAAAGTCCCAGGAGACCTACCATGACTTTTCCACAGCCTCACTGCCCATGTGAGCCAGAAGACTGTTCATTTTGTCAGTGGCTCTATTTCCCTGGTTAGGGCCTGGATCTGAGTAGCTGTCATTGGCTTAATTCGAGTAATAACTTCTTGTTGCTGTATTATGAGCCCTGTGTTGGCTCATCTTTTCCCAGCTGCCTTTTCTGCTTTTCTTTGTGATGTTCTGTGAGTGCTCTCAATTTTTATTTAATCATCTTCTCCCTTTTTCTCCCTAGTAACTTGCCTCCCAGCACCTGCTAGTATCTCCTGACGTGACTTGTCTGATTCCTCCTGAATTTGTTGGATGGCTTATATCATATCCTCTGCTACCCAGTTGATTCTGTTAAATCAGACATTGGTATCAGTTGCCTGCCTTCCACCATTACTCAGGACATTGAGAGCCTGGTTATGCCTTCTGCTGTTTTTGTCCAGTTTTTGACTTGTTTTTGCTTTGGCTCAACAGGAGGTTGGCAAGGATCTGAATCACAGGTCTGCTCCTGTGGTGTAGTCATTGCAAGTCCCAAATGCCCATATCCCTTTTCACCTTCATATACAAACATTTCAAAGAATCATAGCAGTGTCACCTAGTACAACCCCTGCAATGCAGGAATCACAGCTACAGTATCCCTAGCAGAATGGCCATCCAACATTTATTTAAAAACCTCCATGGAAGGAGAACCCATCACCTTCCGAGGGAGTCTGAACAGCTCTTAATGTTAGAAAGTTCTTCATAAGGTTTAGTCAGAATCTCATTCCGTGTTAATTTTAATCTATTGGTTTGGGTCCTACCCTCTGGAGCAGCAGAAAACCAGCTCATTCCATCTTCCACATTACAACCCTTCAGATATTTGAAGACTGCTATCATACCCTCTCTCAATCTCCTCTCCTGCCGGCTAAACATACACAACTCCCTCAACCGTTCCTCATAAGGCTTGGTTTCCAGACCTTTTGTTATCTTGGTTGCCTCCTCTGCACACCTTCCAGCTTGTCAATATCCTCCTTATACGGTGGTGCCCAGAACTGGTTGGTGAGATCCGACTGTGCCTTTGGGTCCTAATATGTCTAATAAAGAATAGTGTTGGCTATGAGAAACAGTGCTCCCAAGTTTATTTAACACATCTTTTAAGAATATAAAACCTCAATATTGGTGGTACTTATTAATACAACATAGATTTGGACAGAAATGGAAACCCCAGTTTGGCAGCCATGGGGCTTGATGAAAAGATGGGGCCACCATCACATCCATAGGTCTGCCTCTTGTGCTAGGGCAGAAGGCAGGGAACGGGGCAGGCAGACAAAATGCTGTGAACCTGAAGCTGGCACGGTTTTTTAGTCCCAGATGAGTCTTGATTGTATCATGTGCTGCTCTGGGTCCTGTGCATCCCAGGCTAACTCAGGCCATTCACACACCTTGTTTCTGGGGTTTCCAGCCATCCATTTGCCCAATCCAGCCCACCCCAGTGCAAAAAAGGGGGGCTGTTGGATTGTATCCATCAAACCCAAAATCTACTTTTGCACTGTAGATCAATACTAACAGTTTTCTTTATATTTTTGGGTTTTTGCCAATAATTGCCAGTTTCTGAAGAACTGTGCTAGCTATGATAAATTAAATGTCTGCTTATTTTTTACCTATACATCCAAATGTTACCTTCCATTTGTATGGGCCTTATCAATGAAATGGATTTAGCACTGGTGATAAATCCTCCTGTGGCGAAGTCTCCTCCTCCAGACTCCCCTCTTCTACCGCCACAGGCAGCTGTCTCACCGGTTCCACAGAACCACACAAATCACTGGCCCTCCCCTTAGATTATACTTCCCACCTACCTCCTCTGCCCACACATGCCCCCACTCCTCGGGCTCCTGCCCATCGCTGACATGGATAATCTAAAGGAATGCATTTCCTTTAACATTTTCAAATATTTTTAAATTAAATTGTAATAACAAGCAGGTTACAGGAAAAAACATATGAAAGTAAAATCAGTTTTTTTGTTTGTTTTTTAAAAAAGAAAAGATAAGCTGTCACAATGCCAGTAAGTAACTACAGGGTAGAATTAATGCAATTTACTGTTGATAACACTGGGCAACAATTTTTTACTTTTTGAATGTTGTCTAGATTTCTACAACTGATTTAGGATATTTTTGCACTGCTGAATTTCTCTCCATCAGGTCAGGTTTTCTGTAAACTGAATGGTGGGCATTGATGAAGGTAAGTACACGTAAATTGCATGTTGCTTCACCATTTTTCAAACTTCAGGGCTTGAACTTCTGTTTCTTGGAACCCCTGGAATGCTCAGCGGCACGGAGGTCTCTCTTCAGAGTCCAACAGTAGTCAGCCATCATGACTGTGTCCCAGCGACCCTGATACCTGGTCTCCATCTCTTTCATGTCCTGATGGAATCTCTCCCCCTGCTCGTCACTCATTGAACCCAGGTTCTCAGGGAACCGGTCCATATGTGAAAATAGGTAGTGCATCTTGACGCTCATGTTGCAGCCCAGGTTTCTGAAAGCAGCCAGCATGTTGTTGACAAGTTCTGCGTAGTTTCTGGCCTTATTGTTGCCAAGAAAGTTCTTCACTACCAGAACAAATGCCTTCCACGCTTCCAGTTCCACTTCGTTCATTGAGTTTCCGAACTCTGGATCTCTGACGGATCTGAAGACTGTCAAAGATGCCAGCTTTCAACTTCTCCATGGTCAATCCTGGAAAAGCCTGGCACAAGTAAATGAAGCAGTCACCATCCTTGTCCAGAGCCTTGGTGAGCTGCTTGATTAAGCCGAGCTTGATGTGCAGCGGTGGGAAGAGTATTCTGTCTCTGTCCACCAGAAGGTCGTTGATGATGTTCCCTTCTTTGCAAGGCACCAATTCCTCCCGCACAGGCCAGTCCTTCTTCATGTAATGCTGAGCACGGTCCCTACTGTCCCACATGCACAGAAAACATGGGTACTTGATGAAGCCAGACTGTTGTCCCAACAAAAAGTTCACCATCTTCAGGTCAACACAAATAAACAACTTATGCTGATCATAACCAATTTTCTCCAGCATGTACTTCACCACTTCATAGTTCTCCTTCAGTGTACGCGAGTGAGCCAGGGGTATAGAGGCAAACTGGTTGCCGTTGTGTAGCAGAACACATTTCAGTGATCGCTTGCTGCTGTCAATGAACAGTTTCCAATCTTTGGGTTTGTACTGTGGCACTCCAAGCTTGAGCAGAAGCTGTGCAATATCTGCACAGTACACCAAGTCCTTCACTTCCGAGAAAAAACGGAGGTACTCTTGATGCCTGTTGCGGAAGAAGCTGATGCGAGCACTGTCAGAGAGGAGGTTTTTTCCCTTCAATCTGGATGCCAACAGTTCGGCAGAGTCCTTTGACAAGCTGAGGTCGTGAACTAGATCATTCAACTCCTTTTGGGAAAATGGATGTGGAGCATCATCTTCAAGAACCACTTCTTCATGTCCTTCAACACTGGAGGCATCTTCGTCACTAATGTCAGGAAGTTCTCCGAAGATAGGCACTGGAATTTCATCACAATAAGCTACAGGATGACGTGCTGATTGAAGATCAGGATACTTTGTGGGGCGACTGCCCCATTAACTTAGTTTTGATCCCCCAACTTTATGCTTTGCTGGACCGTTTTATGGAAGATTTCGAGGTTTTATGACTTCAAACTGATCCCTTTTCGACATAATCACCCAGAACTATCGGACCTGAATACTTCTTGTCATTAAAATAATCATTTCCAATCAAAACAATTATTTGACAAGGCTTTTTACCCCCACCAACTTCTTCTAAAATGCTCCACACAAGCGTACATGTGAACAAAATGTAAAAAAAGACATGTGGCCATAGCTCAAAAACTTGACCTGATTGAGCAAAACCAATGTGATTTTTGGATTCAGCGCATCAGATTCATCCTAAATCAGCTGAAAAAACGCAGACAACAATTTTGTTGTTGACCAGTGTAATAGACCATCTTAAGAGGGAAAGAATGCATGGTCTTTAATTACAAAGCGTTCCATAGCCTAAAGCAAAATACAGTGGTAACTTGGGTTACATATGCTTCAGGTTATAGACGCTTCAGGTTACAGACTCCGCTAACCCAGAAATAGTACCTTGGGTTAAGAACTTTGCTTCAGGATGAGAACAGAAATTGTGCGGCAGCAGCGGGAGGCCCCATTAGCTAAAGTGGTACCTCAGGTTAAGAATAGTTTCAGGTTAAGAACAGACCTCCGAAACGAATTAAGTTCTTAACGCGAGGTACCACTGTAGCTTTTCTAAGATGATTTTCTAAGTTTCTATAGAAATTGAAAGCTTTTATATTTTAAAATGAGCCCCCTTTTAAATTAAAGTCCTGCTTGATTAATCAGTGGTACCTTTTTAGGCTAGGAAATATTTGTTTTTGAACAATTTTTGTCCTTCTGTAGTATACTTAGAGGTAATGTGTGGCTAATAATCCAAATTAAATAGCTGGTTGCATAATCCAAGTGAATTTTCCAAGTCTTTTAATTCTGATGCAGTCTCTCTGTGACCACCACACCACCTCCCAGAAATATTTTGCTGAATTTAAAGGGGGGGGGGGACACTAAGTGAGATTCAGCAGGTAGTGATGTTATTTCCCCCTCCTTAATCTTCTTGTTGTCTTAAATTGCAGAAAATTGATGCTAAAGCAATTGAAGAATTCTATGGATTAACATCAGACGGTTCCAAAAACTCAGAATCTGCATATATCCTCTTCTATGAATCAAGGCACTAAGGCAGTGCACCCTGAAGCATCTTGCATGTTTTCAGAAAAGGAATCAAGCCCCTGCTCAGATAGGACATTGTAGCAATAGTAAAATCAATACCTCATCATTGCCATAGGACCACAGGACGTCACCAGGACATAAACTGGGACATTTTCTCAAGGACGACAGCTGCCATTAGCAAGAAGGCATCTTGCTTTGGATTTCTTTCTGGGCTATTTTATACTTGTTGTCTTCCCAAATCTGTGTTACCTCTATTTGAAATATGCCTGCTTGAACATTCAAGAACCAAGGAAATATTTTCTTGCTTTTCAGTAGTATTATACAGTTAGTTCATCATTCAGGGTTGATGGCCTGAGACTGTCCCTTGGTTTCTATTTCTCCTTTTTTTTCTGTATTCTAGCAGAATGATTTCAGTCTTCAGTGTCAGCTCAAGACCTGTTTTAGGGTGTGAGTTGCAGAAAGTTGCTGACTGCTGTTGGTGGGCCAAAACAGGATTGCTGCCAGATTAAATTGTATTGGAAATACAGTATCATGCCTTTAATTCTGTGTGTGGCAAGAGAAAAAGAAAAAGTTGTTCCTATAGTGTTGTGAATTTCCTCAAAGGGTAGCATTTTGATTTCAGACAACACTATTCTTCTTCTTCATTTATCCCCACTTTGTTCCCCCCCCCCAATCTTATTGAAATGTTATTTTTATGTGCTTTATAATGTATTCTCTACTCAAAGCCACAATATTGCAGAATCTAAGGGAGCAAAAAGTAGATGGAAGTCTTTGAGGACCTGTAAGATGAATTGATTGTATTTCTTGGAGCTCTTATATAAGCCAAAAGTGCCCTCTACTGAAAATAGATATATTTGTTGTTTGTTTCACCGTATAACAAACTCTACAGACACAAACAAAAAGGCAGTTTTTGGAATGAATCTACATTCTATAAATACCTATTAAGAGGCAACACTAATTCTGAGAATTAATGAACAAATCATCCTTGTTTTGCAAACAGCGGGAGTTTACGAAGAAATAACTGAGGTCAACATGTACCGATGCCTTGAGAAGTATCCAATTTAAGCTGTGGGCCATGTATAATTGCCCAGTTCTCGATTGGCTGCTGCTTCAACAGAAAAACAAGGCTGTCTCATGAAGACTGAATTTCACTTAGTGTCTGTTTACCAGATCTGCTGCCCCTGTTTATCCTGCCACCTGAATTGGTCACCACTGTGCCTCCTGGGTGGGGTGGTCCAGGATCCAGTGACCAGTTTTGGCTATGGGGAGTCTTTGTTGTGCCTAAATTGACATTCCCACCTGAAATGGCTTCCCAGCATGTTCAAGTGCAGGGGAGACACTTTGAGCAGTCCTCTAAAAACATCAGGATTGCCTCCATTGTAGCAATGGGAAACATGCGCAGCAGCTCCTTGTAAGCGTTAGAGCACATGGAACTCTGTACTGGGACACATGAGTGGAAGTGGAGATTCAGCCTTCCATTTGGTTGTAACATTAAAGCCGCCTCTGCTTGTCCCAAAGCAGCCCTCCGTATCATGCTCACTGTCAAGGAGGAGGAGATCTACTTAATTGCAATTCCATAACTTGTGCTCTGGTTCTCCCCCCCCCCCCCAAAAAAATCCCCCAACAACAACCATTATGTACAAACATCACGTCACATTCTCTTAATGTCTTCTTACGCTGTTGTCTCCCCGGCAGAATTCTGCTAGCAACAAATTCTGCAATTAAAAACGGACAAACTGTCAGGTTTCAGCATTCACACTTCAACCACTTCAGGGAGAAAACTGATGTTGCCTAATATATTAATGCCAAAATATGCAAAAGTAATCTTTTCTTCAGAGGTTGTCATCACTAATAAAATAAGTCTTTGACAACTGGCTCTTGATAATGCACTACAAGTGAATGTTCTCTTGGCTAGAAATCCACCCGTAAAGACCCAAAATGGGGCCGTTAAGCAAAGCCTGTCATCTTGTAGGTCTTCAGAGGAAGGTCACAGGTATGAAGGCACTCACTAAACAGCAAATGGCAGAGTAATGTAGGAGAACATAAGGCAGAACATAGGACCACCCACTTCTATTTTGTATAATTGGTGATAAACCTTTTACAAATAAAATGCCTTGTAAGAAATAGAAAATATTAAGAGATATAGATACTATAGATTAAAAGTGCACTTTTGCTACAGTTACTATTGTGAAGAGAATGGTTTGATGCTACTTCTGTATAATTAAATGACTGCCGAAATGTTTCCAATAAAAGATTGAGTATGGTGAAGGTGAAATGCCTCAAATGTATGTGCGTTGTTGCTGTTTTTAAATTGAATTTAAATGCTAGACTAGGGGATATGTTTATTCCATTTCTATCCTCTGAAAGGTGGTATGTGTGGTCTCCCTGTGCTGAGATAAAGTGACTCATGCCAGTTATATATTTTTATTTATTTATTTAGCACAATGTGTGTATTGCTTACCTGTAAATAAAACTTGTAAGTGGTTGACAAAACGGCAAAACAAAAGTATAGATTAAAATTAGCAAAGGTGAAAGCCGTTTTTTAAAATTAGAAATTAAAGCTCATGACAGCTTTTACGTGTCTGGGTAGGTTTGCCCAAACAGAGATTTTAGTATGTGCCAAAACAGATATAACAAAGGTGCCTGACTGATGCCAGTACAAGATATATGTTACAGTTCGGAATATCTGGAGTGTTCCATGCTGATTACCCTTGTTTTTTATATGGTATGTTGGTAATATAGCCATATTGCATATGAGAGAGCTAGAAGTAAGATTTGACATGGAAACTTCCTGGTTCACAGCTCAGCCTCTTAGAAGGCATGTTCAGGCCTGGCATTAGCACATAATACTTCAGTAGGCAAGTGTAAGGGCAACTTGTAGTGCCCACTGCACTGATGCCTGGATTTGGTTTCTCCCCTTGGGGAGGTCTAGCCTGAAATGGCTCTCCCCACCTTTGAAAGCCACCATGGGTTGTCAAACAAAAAACTTTACATTGACCATTTATTTCTCCAAAACTTCATGCTGAATGTTGAATAGCCTTGGTGAGCAACTGTCCTTGTGACAACAGTCTCATCTCTGTGTGTCTGTAATAAGAGTTTTATGTTCAACCCGTTTCTTTGCACATAACTTCTATTAAGAGCACGGGTTTTGATTAAATTAATGATTTCCACACCTTTTTTTCTAGAATAGAAAGCAGAACTTCACCCACATGTTTGGAAGCTAATGCTTCTCTGGGGAGAAAGCAACTTTGTCAACACAAATTACACTATCCATTAAAAAACCCACATTTGGTGGTGGTTTTCTACAAATTTTTGGGCAGTATCGGGCAGTTCCCACTAGTTCTAAATGTATTGTACTCTGGTTTCTTGGGATTGCCAAGTGTTTAAACAGAATGTGGAATTTTTCATCCCTTTTAAACAGACTGGGTGAAGTACAGTGTAGGGAGGTCCTGGACTTAGTAGCCTCTACTGTCGTAAGACATGCCATTAAGGTAAAACATGTCAAATCACATGGCAAGTTCATACAGGGTAGGTGGGGCTATGCACAAACCGAGTGGCAAATACATACAGATATGAGACTGCCTCAAATCAGGACAAATATGTACTGCCTAGTATTTCACTCTTAAGAGGCAATTTCTTATGAGGCAGAGAGCTGGGCCTGGATAGCATGGTTGAGTATTTTTTTTGTCTATGTGTCTCGTATCTCCTGGGATTGTGAGTTAAGAGGCTGCAGTCGCCAATGCCATAAGAATCATTTCTTCCAGTTCTGGTGGCATGCTGTCTGGGGGCAGTGATTAAACTCCTTAGAGCTGAAGCACAACAAACAGAAATTTGAGGTTTCTGTGCATTGCTGTTTGTTCTGATTCAGCTTTAAAGAGCAGGTTTTCACAGGGAGAGCTCCAGAGCAAAAGTGTGGGTGGGGGCATTTGAACACAGAGCTTTAAATTGCCTGAAAAGTGCAGAGGAGAGATAAGTGTGGATAAGCTCTTAGTCTTGCCTGTGTAGCAAGTGCTAGCTGCCCTGCTGCGTTGATGGTCCATGGTTCACAAATAAATACAGCTTTTAAAGTTTTCCTGGTTCCAGCTGCTTACTGGTAGTTGTGCAGACCCATTGCAAGGTCTTTTCACATAGTGAGTACCTTTCCCAAATCCATGAGGTACTTCATTCAGCACATAAACTATGGACCTCACTTGCACAGGAAGCAGTGTTGGCCATCAAGTTGGTTGTCTTTAAAAGAGGACTGGCCATATTCATGGAGAAGAGGGCTATTGAAGGCTACTAGCCATGATGACTATATCCCACCTCCACAATCAGAAGCATATAACCAAGACATTTGCCTGTATAGTATTGTTACATACTCCTTTGGAAAAAGCTGTTCAGACAGCTCAGCCTGTCAGCCCTTTCCTTGCATTCCATCAACAGTGTGCATATATAGGGGGGCCGTGCAGGGAAGGACACTGGTGTAGAATAGAATGCCCCTATTTTCATCTGAGGAAAGTTGGAGGGTATGACACGCTGCAAACATTTTTCTGTGCCTTTTTCCTTCCCCTTCAAAAAATCTAGTTCTGACCACTTGCCACAGACTCCAGTAATTCCAAAGGATAGGTTGCACTTTTGTCAAGCTCTGGAACAAGTTCAGTTTTGGTCTTGCTAAACTAGCTGCTGTGATGGGCTTTGTCTTCCTAAGACAACAAGGATACTATAGCAGAGCACATCCTCTTCTCGAATATCACAGTGCAAGTCTCCAGCAGGTTGCTATTCAAAACTGGCTTTTGGAATTGAATAACCAGTAGTGTGTTGAGTTTGTTCCTTCCTGCTTTTACTGTTGCAGATTTAGTTGTCATGCCTAATGCTTTTAAAGGTTGCAGTGAGCCACCTGGAGGGTGAGTTGCCTCTTACAGATTTGATTTTGTGGTGAGATTATCAAGGTATTCTAAATGAGTTATCTGTGCTCAGATTAATGTGTAGAGTACCTACTCAGAATGATAAAATCATTGCAAACAACTAGTGTGCAGTCTTAGCAGATGTAAGAAATAATTGGAAATCACCTATAACCTCTGCCCTCTAGATGTTACTGAAATCCTAACTCCCATCAGCCCCAGCCAGTATGGCAGTAGGTTGGGAATGATGGGAGCTGGAGTTGAACAACAGCTGGGGGACCACAAGCTCCCCATCTCTGAACCAGGGAAACATTATTGTATATACATCATCCAGCAGAAAAGAAAGTCAAGCACGTAATTAAATCATACAAAACAAAAGAAAGAACAGCAAACCAGCTAAGTGTTATGCTTTGGATTGAATATCTCCAGGCAACCACCATTAGGACTTCTTATGACCTTACTACTGTTTCATTGCCTTATGCACAATAATATCCAGCCCTGCAAATCTCTCACATTATCTGCCTATCATATTTGATATAATTTTCTGTCCAGGGGCACATACCGTATTTCAGAAGCAGCGATCTTGCATAAATCCAAAGTATCTCAAATAAGCAAGGAGTTGGCGCAGTATTTGACAAAATGCCTCTTTGAAGGAAGACAGTCAGATTAACCAGCAGCATATCAGAGACATCTAAAAGAGCCAATGCAGTGATGGAGCTCAGTTTGAAAAATAAAGCCTCCATTAAGGGAATAAAACCTTCACAAATCGGCCTATTACTGCAGTTGGAGAACATTCAAGATCAGGATTGCCATCTAAATATTAGGGCTACGGGGTACCTAAAGAAAATTGGGGAGTATAGCCTGCAAGTTGCTTCCATTGCCTGGATAAATCGGTTATTCCTTGAGATAAACCTCTAGCCTGAAGAAATAGAATGGCTACAGAGAGATCTTTGTCTTAAACCAAAGAAGGGTAAAAGTGCCAGAAACGTTGTAAAGCACTTGTTTAAAAATGACTTGATGCAAAGGTTTAGCATGTTTTGGATAAAATCAGTGCTATTTTTCTAGAAAAAGAGGTGCCACAACCCACTGTAAAGGTAAAGGGACCCCTGACCATTAGGTCCAGTCATGTCCGACACTGGGCTTGCGGCGCTCATCTCGCTTTATTGGCTGAGGGAGCCGGCGTACAGCTTCCGGGTCATGTGGCCAGCATGACTAAGCCGCTTCTGGCAAACCAGAGCAGCGCACGGAAATGCCGTTTACCTTCCCGCCAGAGTGGTACCTATTTATCTACTTGCACTTTGACATGCTTTCGAACTGCTAGGTTGGCAGGAGCTGGGACCGAGCAACAGGAGCTCACCCCGTCGCGGGGATTTGGACCACTGACCTTCTGATCAGCACCTGCATCCCTCTTAGAACTCATCATGAACATCTTGTTATCTTAAAAAGCAATGGTGCCCATCTGAGAGGTGCTAGAACTGAGTTCCGGCAAGTGCCGGCTGAAAAAAAGACCCTGAATAAAATAGGATATGAAGTATCATAAATAGCATTTTTCAAGACTTATGTCAGGAATGCTCCAATGGAGGTGTGATGGAGGGGTTGTAATCTGAATTCCAGATAAATTATGTTTAGAAACAAAAGATACTATAAAGGCTCTTCGTCTTCTACTCTTGTCCTGCACCTAGAAAGCATGGGTCTGGGTGGTTTTATAGCATTTTGCTACAACCCTCAGTGAGCTCCTTATTTAATTTAGAAGCTCAAGACTTAAGGGAGGAAAAATATGTAATACTTCTCATATATATATATATATATATATATATTGCATTTTCTATTTTACACAAACAAATGAATTAAAAACATAAACATATAATCGCTTCTGACTCCCCCCCTTGTGGATCTTAATGTAATGATTTCCCCCTCTGCATCTCTATTATAACTATTTTTATAAATCCTTTCTCAATCCATACTTCAATTTTTTACTACAACTTTTCTTTCAATCCTACCAATATATGTAGTTGTTTACAATAGCTTTTCAAATAAATTATAAACTTTCCCCATGCTTTATTAAAGACCTCCTCTTCCTGACTTCGATTTCTTCCTGTGAGTTTTGCTATCTCGGCATAGTTCATCAATTTTGTCTGCCACTCTTCTTTGGTCAGAGTTGTACCATCTTTCCATTTCTGGGCTAAGTCCGCACAGCCGTGGTCACATACAAAAATAGTTTCGTCTGGTCCTTCAGGATCTCTGGTCCTATAAAAGTGTATTGGCCCAAATATAAGCTACACTTTTTTTTCCAAATTCTGACTGTGAAAAGTTAAAGTGCGGCTTAAATTCACGACCTTACAAAAATTGGCTTTTACAATATCGCTGCTGAAACAGACATACAGTAAAATGGAACAAAAACTGTTTTATTGCCGATTTGCAAGCTTGAGTGCCTGCGGAATTGTAGCGATTGAATAGCAATTTGTGAATTTACTGATTGTACAGTAAATTTTGCGGGCTTGCAAGTTCAAAGGCTTAAATTGGCTCAGAGTTACAATTCTACTAACCTCAGCAATTTTCAGCCTGTAACCCAATTTTAAGGGTGCGGCTTATATTCAGATATTCTCTCCCCTCCCCCCCCTTGAATTTTAAAGGTGCAGCTTATATTCAGGCCAATACGGTATCTAAAAGAAAAGCTTCTGGTTTCTTAGGAAAAGTTCTTTTCAACATTTTTTTCCAGTTCATTATATATCATTTCCCAGAAGTCTTTTATCATCTTACATGACCACCACATATGGTAAAAAGTACCCTCTTTTTCTTTCATTTCCAGCACATTTTAGACTTTCATTTGTACATCTTAGCTAATTTGCTGGCGATGCATCATTTTCATATAATTCTCCTTCAGCGTATAACATGCTGTAAATTTTAATTTTGTTATCCATAGTCTCTCCCACATGGCTGATTCAGTGCTATAACCAAAATCCTTGGCCCAGTGGATCATAACCAATTTAACCTGTTTGTCTTTTGTTTGCCACTCTAATAAAAGTTTATACATTTTAGAAATTAATTTTATTTTATTTTCTAACAAATCCCTTTTGAACTGGGAGGTTTTATTTGAAAAACCCTTCTTTTCAACACTTCATTAAGTTGATAATATTCCCTTATATCTTCAAACCTCCTTAGTTTTAAATCCTGATATAAAAATATACAATACTTCACGGGAATGGTCTTGGGACAAAATCTCCCCCCCCCCCCTTTCTCTCCTCATTACAATTAGTAAAAATCCTCTAAAAACACTCAACTGATGTATCCACTTTTGCTAAAGACTCTCCTCCCTGAAAGAGAGGGGAGTGGTTGTGGGCGGGAGCCCGAGCACCGCCCAGCAGGGGGCGTTGCCCCCTGCCTCCAGCTCACCTGGCTGGCGCTCACGCCCCCCCGGTGGCCACCCAACCAGGTGCCGCGGTGGGGGCGTGTTCAGCAGCCTTTTGCTGCAACGCCAGCCTTTCCCTGGCCTCATTCCTCATTCCTTGCTATGGACCTTAGGTTGGTCGCCCTGGTTGCCCGGGGGCCTGGTAGGAGTTTTTCCATTTGGCAATAGGCTTTTTGGTTTTTTCGCCTACCTCGTAGCAATCGTCACAACTTTTGTGGTATTGGTGGGTAGGTTAGGCATTGGAATAATGTGTTGTGGTGTGTCGAAGTGCTAGGTGTGGCCATCGCCTATGCCTTCAATTTTTAGGGGTATTCCGTTAAAGGAATCTGGCGGTCGTGTATTCTGTCCAATGCCTGCTTGGCGGGAGGCCATGGCACGGCCCGCGGTGACAGCAGGGGTGAGCCTATAGTTGGATTAGCATCAACAGGTGATGAACCCCTGGTGAATAAACCCACTTGTTTCGATCCAATGCCTAAGCCAATACCTTTTCATTGCTGTAATCAATAAAGTTGTGGCCTTTTCTAGCCCATTAACCTTATATCACGTGTCCTTGTGTCTTCATTTCACTTCGCGGGGGTCGGGCCCTCGAACCACAAGTAGGGTTTCTAAAACAAATAACACAGCTTGGAGGAGGAACTGTGGGGACTA
Organism: Podarcis gaigeae; assembly: GCF_964106915.1. NCBI lineage: Eukaryota > Metazoa > Chordata > Lepidosauria > Squamata > Lacertidae > Podarcis > Podarcis gaigeae. The sequence goes on along the minus strand of NC_139691.1, from coordinate 22,997,834 downwards.
AGGATACCATTTGTTGGATCACTTGTGGGCCTGGGGTCTGGCTGCAATGCTGCCCACTAATGAGTGTGCACGGACATGGTGCCCCTGGGCCAAAGACTTCTGTATTAAAACCTTTCACGAGCCAGAATTGATTGCAAAATAAACTATAGCCCCAGACTCAAAAATTGCTCTTCTGTCCAAATTTGATGCAAACCCCCAATATCTCACCTGGTAAGACCATATTATTCATCTGATCAATGCAGCAAGATTAACCATTACCAAGTTTTGGTGATCCCTTGTTGCTAATTTACTTGTTTTGGTTTCAACAAATATAAGATATAATTTCAGTGGGAAATTGTACTGTCAGATGGAGAGAATAGAGACATAATTAGAAGTCAGGCAAATTTTCTGCTGCTTGGTTTAATTTTATTCAATATGCTGCTACAAAAGAACAAGGCTGCAGAGCTCCAGCATATCAATGGTTTGTATTTTATTTTAACAAGTTTGCATTGTACTTTATTTAATTAAATGCATATATAAAAGAATGAATGAGAGTTTAAACTGGGGTGCACCACTTCACCACTCCCACTTGCACCAGGTGTGCCCATTTCACTCCCAACCTTCCATTGTTAAGTGACAGGGTCTGAAAGAGGCTTGTAAGCACATTTGGCTTACAAGCCTTCCTCATGAACAGTAACCCCGATAATGCAGAATTATTTATTGTAAGGTTACCAGATGTCCCCATTTCCCGGGGACAGCCCCCCGGATTCAGTCCCCATGCAAAATCCATTGAAGCTGAAAAGTGTCCCTGGATTCATTGAAAAAAATCTTGCAACCTTACTTGGGGGGGGGGGGCACCTTGTAAGTGGATTCATCTAAAGGTACTTACAAGGCCTCTTCATTCCCACTTCCTAAAATGAAGGATGGGATAAGTATGTCTAGACACCTCCCTCACCAGCTTGAGCTCTCATAAGTTCTTTTGAATGCACAAATAAGGCTCAGTTTACTTGAACAGCCTGCTGTCTTATGAGTGTACTCAGTTGTTAAGACACACCTCTTGAAAGCCTGCTCCAGATCCTGCAGTGAGACAAATGATGACTGAAGGCAGAGCTTCTTAACTTGTGTTACCCATCTCTTTGTATTCCCTCTCTTGAGTAGTGCTATTGGCACCATCCTTTTTTTGCTTTGGGCAACATGGAAAGCTGTTTAATTATGCAGGTCTTTTAATTGTCTGAGGTGTTAGGTTGATCTAGTGGGATTGTAAACTAGAGGAAGAGTGTTTCATACTACGTGAAGGTGAGACTTGGTGCTCCAAAGGAGCAGTCCTTCCAGCTGCTAGGTAAGGCTCCCCAATCTGGTTTCTATTGGCTTTTTGTCCAGCACACCACGTAAAACCAATTTCCACCTTCACTGATATAAGATCTGCCTAGTTTCTCCTGGTTCCCATGTATTTTGCCAAGAAATGGAGCTGGATCTAGGTCACAAATAGGTACTGGCAAATCTGTCAATTTTGGCTTCTCTCAGTTTCTACTTCTTCCAAACTTTAGTTCAGTTCTCCAGATTTTCACACCACTTTGGGGCTGTTGTTGTTTAAGTGAGTCCTCATGAAAATTCATCAACATTTATGCCTGAATTTATTTCAATATACACATTTTCTTATATGCATCTTTGTCTAACAAGCACATGTTTGAATCTTCAGTGATATGTGCATTCTTATGAGCACTTTACCCTATACATATTTTTTTGTACACATTATTTGGCTGTAGAACCACACTGCAAAAATCAAGAAATTTAAATTTTGAAAGATGGCTGCATTTTGGTTCGCATAATGCTTCAGAAAGCACAATTCAGGTAACTTTGCCTTCAAATGTAAACTGAACTGGTTTTTCCCCACAGCCTAGTAACATCTTTTCAAAGATGGGGAATCAGCCACTATTATGCTTCTTGTTCCCAACAGGCCTTGTTGCAACCTAATACCCGCATTGCCTAATTTGAATGTTTACTACCTCGTCTCAAATTCCATCTTAAGATTGTGACCGGATGCAAACTCCATGGCTTCAGCAACAGTCTATCTCCCTGCCATCACCACCACCACTACCACCATGATAGTTCTGATGGAAAGTTCTGGAGAAGCCAAAGTTTGCACACTATTTTGTGATACCTTGCTTGGCCTAAAACAAAGTTTGCAATTTTTGTTTTTCAAAAGTGATTTTCTCCTTTCATATGCCATTCTGAGAACATTGCTGATGCATGTCCTATGAGTATTCCAACTAAATACAGTATTTGAGCTCAACATCTAACATTGACATTTCCTGTTATTCAGTATTTGACAGGATTTGGCCTATGATTACATTGAAAGAGTTCTTATTTGATTCAGGAAAAGCCATCAAGAAATGTCAATAAGTTCAAAGTGTGGATAGAGTAGAAATTTGATTGGTTCACATCTTAATATAAACCTACCTAATTTGCAGTTACCAGGAGAACTAGAACTCAGATAAACTTTTAAAAGTGCTCATCTCTGAATTTGCAATGCAATTTTCCAACCCCCTGAAATTATGTTACAAAATGCATTTATTACGGAAAGTGTGTCTAGAAGGGCACGCATTAGTCAACCTAACATACCAAAAAACCAACAACCAGACCGCTTGCAGAAATATGTATATAATTCAAAAGTACATACAGTTCTTTTTTTAAGTTTTGAATGTTTTATATTGCTTTTGCTGCTTTGTTGTTTGCTTCCGTGGACTCTACAGTGGTACCTCAGGTTACAGATGCTTCAGATTACAGACTCCGCTAACCCAGAAATAGTACCTCGGGTTAAGAACTTTGCTTCAGGATGAGAACAGAAATCGTTCTCCAGCGGCGTGGCAGGAGTAGGAGGCCCCATTAGCTAAAGTGGTACCTCAGGTTAAGAACAGTTTTAGGTTAAGAACAGACCTCCAGAATGAATTAAGTTCTTAACCCGAGGTACCACTGTATTAGGAACAAAAGGATATAAATTTAATAAGCTATAACAGATCATCATGAGGATGAGCATAGTGATGCAAAAATGTGGACAAATGAGAAACCAGGAGAAACCTGAGTTCATCCATCCGTACTCTAAAACACTCACAGATTCATTGCACATTCAGAATTTGAATAGCAAAGCCAGACATTTCAAAACTTCTGTGTGAATGTTTGTTTCAGCTCCACAAGCAACCAATACTCTTAAAACATATTCATGTTCATTTTATTTATTTTCATCAACCATGGATTTAAATCTTTCAAACAATTTAAATCAGCTCATGAACATACCTTGAAATACGAGTACAATCACACTAATGAGTCTCTAGTAGATGGCGTAACAATGTCTTTCAGCAACATATTCTTACAGTGCTGAAAGTGCTATTTGTGCTGGAGTCAAATGGATAACAGTGCTGATATTTTAACAGGTGTTCATTATCTGAATTTTTCAGGAGCCAGGAAAAACTGGTTAGCTGCAGTTTAGAAGTTGTTATAACATATAGGTAAAGGTAAAGGGACCCCTGACCATTAGGTCCAGTCGTGGCTGACTCTATGGTTGCGGCGCTCATCTCACTTTACTGGCCAAGGGAGCCGGCATACAGCTTCCGGGTCATGTGGCCAGCATGACTAAGCCGCTTCTGGAGAAACAGAGCAGCGCACAGAAACGCGGTTTACCTTACCGCCAGAGCGGTACCTATTTATCTACTTGCACTTTGACATGCTTTCGAACTGCTACGTGGGCAGGAGCAGGGACCGAGCAATGGGAGCTCACCCTGTCATGGGGATTCGATCCGCCGACCTTCTGATTGGCAAGTCCTAGGCTCTGTGGTTTAACCCACAGCGCCACCCGTGTCCCTCTGTTATAACATATAGGACAGTGCTATTTGCCAAAGCAGCTAAGAAATCCAGAAACTACCAATGGCTTTTGCCACATTCTATAGTTTAGACAGGAGTGCCTGGCGTGTTCTGGTCCATGGGGTCACGAAGAGTTGGACACGACTAAACAACAACAACAACATAGTTTAGAAAGACATCTAGGAAGGAGAGGCTCACACTTCCTCCTCCAGGAACCATAATCCCACTGCTGTCACCAGTGTTGGACACACCCAATTCCCTGATATGGCTTCCATATTAAATTCCTAATGGATTAAATTAAATTCCTAGACTAAAACAAAGACAAGCTCCTGTCCTTTTGTTCTCCTACCCCTAGGCTGGGCTGGGAAACCTCTTGCCCATAGCCCAGTCATGGCCCACCAGCGTTTCCAATTTGGTCCACTAGGCCATTCCCCCCCCCCAACCACACCTACCCATCAATCATCCAACAGCACTTGTGACATAATGGGTGGGAGAGGAGAGTGAAGCTCACTTCTGCACTGTTGTGGCTGCCTGTTCCCAGTAGTGAAGAGATGCTGGCAGCTAGAAGCAGCAGGATTTAACCCTCATTTAACAGATACGTAACAGGCAGGGGTAAATCCTGCTCAGTTTCTCTGGGAAAGGATGTGTGCTGCAAAAGGAAACAGACCTATTATTTTCCTACATTGCTCTGTGAAGGAGAAGGGGGTCGGGCAGGAGAAGGAACCCCTTTTGCAAGGATCAGCTTTCCTTGTTCCTCTCCTCCTGGGAAGCAGGTGCTGTGTAGGAATTAAACAATGCCCAGTGTTGCTTTGGCGGGCAGAGATGAGGACCACAAAAATAAAGATTTTATCTCACCCTCTCCCAGTTCCAAGGTCAGCAGCTTTTCCCCAAGGTTCATCCTTATCCAAGTGGTTTCTCACACACTCCTATGGGAGATGCAATGTAGGGTCTCATCCCACATCATGCAGGGAAGCTTTGCTTTCCCAGAGCTGTTATTTGAGAGAGAAAAGAGAAGCCTACTTGCAGGCTTTCTCACACACTCTTATGGGAGATGCAATGTAGGGTCTCATCCCACATCATGCAGGAAAGCTTTGCCAGGAGAGTCATGGGGAGAACCAACTGGGGTAGGGAAGACTGAGCTTTTAGAAGGAGTTGCTAGTATTGGACGTGGCTGTGGTGGGGAAATGATATCTGCCCCGGGAAACACAGTTCCTTGTTAGAGAGAGACAGAAGCCTACATTTGACTGCACCATTCATGCCCATTTCCTACTGAGAACTTAATTTAGAATTTAACCCTTACTTGTCAGTAAAGGAATAGACACACACAGTCCAATAAATCCTTTTAAATGACAAGTCCTTTCCTTCTTCACAGGGCTGGTTGCTTGTGAGGCACAGTGAGGGTATCACCTCAGGTGGCAGTCTGGGAGGGGCAGCAGACCCACACCCCAAGGAACACACTACTCTTTATATCCTTCCCTTGTTGCCTTCCTCATGCTCCACCACCACCACCACTGCCTGCTCCTCCTTGGCCTCCTTCAGTGTGCCAGGACTTCCCTGGGCCACCTGCAGTGTGATGACCCTCACTCCCCTCAGTCTAAGGATACCAACTCCCCTTGCATTGTGGTTCTCTAATGCTTGGAAATCTGTCCAAAGAATTTTGCTGGCTGGCTGGGATAACCCACCTGTCTATCTAGTGGTGTCATAATGACATTATATGATTGACAGGTGGGTGTCTCCACCTACCTGTGAAATCTTTCATTGGCTAAACCCATCATGACCTTGGAGATTGATGAAGACCTCAAGTAGGTAGTTTAATGAAGATGTCAATGCAGTGTGTGGCAGCTATGAAAAAGGCAGATTCAATGCTAGGGATCATTGGGAAAGGAACTGAGAATAAAACTGCTGACATTATAATGCCATTATACAAATCTACATTGCAACTGCATTTGGAATACTGTGTGCTGTTCTGGTCGCCTTACCTCACAAAGGATATTGTAGAGTTAGAAGCAGTTCAGAAAATGGCAACCAAAGTGATCAAGGGGATGGAGAGACTCATATGAAGAAAACTTCCAGCAATCTGGGACTTTTTAGTTTAGAGAAAAAACACATAAGATGTGACATGATACAAGTTTATAAAATTATGCATGGCATGGAGAAAGTAGATAGGCATTTCTCTCTCTCTCGTTCTTAAGACCAGAACTTGTGGATAGTGAAGCTAAATATTGGAAGATTAGGGACAAATAAAAGAAAGGACTTCTTCATGCAGCACCTAGTTAAACTATGGAACTTGCTCCCATGGAAGGCAGCAATGGCCCAAACATAGATGTCTTAGGCATGGGAGATTAGACAGATCCATAGAGGAGAGAGGGCTATTGATCTACAGTCATACCTCGTGTTGCATCCACTTCATGTTGCATCTTTACGCATTACATCCCACGGCAACCCAGAAGTCCCAGAACGGGTCACCACTCGCGCATGCACAGAAGCGCTAAATCACACCTCGCACATGCGCAGAAGACCAAATTGCACCACATGCCTGCGCAGATGCAGTGCTTCGAGTTGCAGGCATTTCACATTACGGACGGGCTTCTGGAACGGATCCCCTCTGTAACACGAGGTAGCACTGTACTAGCCATTATGTCTTTGCTCTGCCTCCACAGTTGGAGGCAGCAATGCTTCTGAATACCAATTGCTGGAAACCACTGGAGAGGTCAAGCATTCTTAGGTCCAGCATGCAGTTTTCCCACAGGCGTATGGTTGGCCACTGTGAGAACAGGATGCTGGACTAGATAGGCCATCAACCTTATCTAGTAGGCTCTTCTTCTGTTCTTATGTTTCTATGGCAACACATCAGTACTTGACCAACTCTTTAGATATGTAAATGCATGTCCAGCAGATTTGACCAGGGCTGTTACCTTAACAAAGAGAATGGTTTCACCAGTTCAGCCATATCTTCTATGGCAAATTCCCACCTTAGATATACAAAATCACAGGCTTGGTTGACACCCACATGTATCATCCAAGGCAGCCCCTCCAGTCCTATAAGCAGTAGTTATAAACTACGCAGTTAAGGTGGTATGAGTCTTAAAATACTGTAAAACAGTACAAAATAATCCCAGGAATGATGGGCTTAGATGAATGATGAATAGATAGATGATAGGTGATAGATAGACAGATGATAGATGATAGATAGATAAGTAGGTAGGTAGGTAAGTTGGTAGGTAGATGATAGATAGATATAGATAGATATAGATGATAGATAGATAGATAGATAGATAGATAGATAGATAGATGATAGATAGATAGATAGATAGATAGATAGATAGATGATAGATTAGATAGATAGATAGATAGATAGATAGATAGATAGATAGATAGACAGACAGACAGACAGACAGACAGACAGATAGATAGATAGATAGATATAGATGATATAAAGGAAACGACTGAATAAATGTGTTGGCATAAGAAAGTTTCAATAAATGTCTGAAGGTTGAAAGTGAGGATTAGCATGTTAAAGTGTAAATTGTTTAATACTACCTTCACCAATCTAGTGCCCACCAAATGATATGGAGTACAACTCTTATCAACCCCAGCCAGCACACACCCACACCCCCGATGGGAGTTATAATTATTTTATTATTTATTCAATATTTGGTCATGCCTCACAAAGTAACCCAGTTGTAGTTCAAAACATCTGGAGGGCACCAAGTAGTGGGACGCTGGTTTAATATACAAATTATCTAACTAACTTTACTGAAATCTATTGGTTTGGTCTTTCTCCAAAAAGTGGGGCAACATTGCGAACCAGCCTTAGATGTAGACCTTATGATGCTCAAAATGTCTAGGTTCCCCAATAGCTTTCTCAGTATTTTAGTAACCTTGCTGAGCAAAGGAGTGAGGCCACCTGCCTCCCCTCCATTCTGGAGCAAGCCAGAGAAACCCAAAGGTCATCTGCCCTTTCAGAGCAGCTTGTCACCATCACCCTTGTTCTATTGATGTAATAGTGTGTGATGAGTCACTTGCCAAAGAGAAGCAGATTGCTTGTTGCTATAGTGATTACTCATTGTATTCTCCTTGGAAATATTGGGGGGGGGGTGATATTTCACTTATACATGAATGGTTTCTTGTGATAAGTGATAAACTCAGCTGAAGAGAGACTTAATGACTACATGCCAATAGTACCATAGATTTATTTTATTTTTAAGCGGACTCATCTGTAGTGGAGGCCCAGGACCTGCCTTGCTTTGCAAATGACCATGGGCCAAATTCTGATTCAGCATCAGTCTTATCCTTCACCCATATTTCAGATGTGTGCTGCTTGCTTTTTAATCCCTCCCTTCCTCAAGCATTGCAGTTATATATTTAGCCATTTCTCTATTCAGTAATCACTCTATTAATATAAAAAGGAACCTCCTTCTCATTCACCCCATACAAAACCACTGTGAGCTTGGAGCAGGAGTTCTGATGCTGATACCAAGGGCACCAGTCAATCAGTGCTGGATTCTGTTGCAAACTTGCAAAATTGCAAAACTAATCTTTTCGGGGGGGCGGGGGCTTAACAGAGCAACCCTAAAAGAAATGCCCAATGAGACTTAAGCATACTTGGTCTGCATGGAAAAACTGAAAACTCTGGGTGGGGATGAGGAGAACAAATGGAATGGAGTGTCCTGGAAAAGGATGTGGCTTGCTGACTGAATCCTTGAACAGGAGCACTTCACACTGCAATATTTTGCAGCATGTTCCCACTTACATCTGATTGCTTGTGATACAAATGCTGCCTTCACTACTCATTTGATTTGTACTACTAATTTGATTTGTACCTGGGATATTATGTAGTCCATTTAGGGGTGTGCTGTTAGACTGGGGCATCACCGACTTTTAAAAAGTACAGCATATGTGTGGGTGGGTGGTCTCTCATCTATGCAATCAGGCTTTCCAAGAATATCAGGTCTCATGCCTGGTGGCCAGTGCAATGTGCCCGTGTCGCTGTGCAGAAAATACCTCCCATTGTTTATTTTCTTCTAGCTCATGACGTTCCCTTCCAAGAGAGAACAATTATGCTGCGCAAGTTGCAAGGTGAAATGCTTTTGTACAAAGACGGAGAGACCCTGTTAGAGAAGCACAGAGGTCAGCTTTCTTGGGAAGGGGGCCAGTGGCACAACTCAGCGCTTTGCAAAAGTTCTTATCTACTTTCTCATGATCTGAAGGTTGCAAGGTTCTCAACCCTGTGGCATGTCCAGTGAAAAAGCTCCTACATATAGAGATGGGGAAGACCTCTACCAGGATCCTAGACTAGAGAGCCACTGCCAGTCAATACTTACCTGGATAGGTAAATAATTTGACTCAATATTATATATTTATTTCAAATTATTCATATCCAGTGCTTAAAAAAAAATGTTTAGGGGTGTTCTCATTTTCCTACTCATGTTGAAATACTGCTCCTCAACGAGGCCAAACTTAGATTCACAAAATGTTTAGGAGTATGTGTACCCCCAGAAAAAAACCTCACTGTTCATATCCCACTTGTACCCAAAGTATCTTTCACCACACACTGACAACATGCCTCAGAGCAACTTGTTTTGTCATCACAACAGCCCTTTGAGATATGACAGTAACTACTCTGGAGTCACTCGGAATTTAAGAACGGAGCAGAAATCTGAACCCAACTTAACTCACTTTGGGGTCCTCATGCCTGAGGACGTCTTTATAGGGGTGGGCTGTTTGAAAAGGCAACCCGTGTGGTGTAGCAGTTAAGAGTGATGGGCTAGGACCTGGAAGAGCAGGGTTCAAATCTACCACTTGGCCACGAAGCTCATTGGATGACCATGGCCTAGTCATTACTTAGCAGCCTAGCCTACTTTACAGGGTTGCTGTGGGGATTAAATGAGAAAGGGGGTAACTGTGTATACCACACTTTGAGTTCCTTAGAGAAAAAGGTGGGATATAATTGCAATAAATAAATAGATAAGCAGCTCATCTCTGTTGAGCTGGTAAAGCACATGGGGACTCCTGGCCTGGAGCCTGGCCTGCTCTTTTGTTCACTTGGGAACGAAACAAATGAAAAGGCTACCAATTCTTCCCTTTTTTGTGCATTCAAGGAAAAGTAAAAAGCAGCTGGGTTTCATTGTCACCTGTTCAAGTTGAGATGGCTTTTTCCTCACGAAGGAGCCCAGTTAAGGTAGCCTGTTAAAAGGTGGCTAGGCTTTTATTGTGTGCCATAGGTGTGCCAGGAGGGTGTGCTTGCTTGGCAAAAGGGGGGTGGGAGGCAGTGAGCACCAGTCAGTCAGTGTCGCTTTCCTTTGCTACATCCACATTTAAGAAGGAGAAAGGGTAGCTCATGAGCTGAAAGGGAGGCCCTGACAGCTCTATTCTTCCCACTCAGTTTGAAAGCAACATTTTGAAAGGGCCTGATATGTGGCTTTCCCAATGAGGCGGCAGTGGCGGGGGCGGGGGGGGGGGAGATGTGGCACCACCAGCAAAGCCATAAGAAATACTCACACAATTAAAAATGCTATTTAAAATAGGGTGTAGTTCACTGTGACGATTCAAGATGCTAAAAAAAGAGGATGGGGGAGGTAAGGAGCTAGAGAGGGGTGCATATAAATAGAGGCATCACATCAAGGCAGGTTTTATTTTAGCTCCCCAAAGGCTGAATAGAGTGAATGCACATCCAGAACGCTTGCAGCTAAAGAGAGTGAAAAGGAGAGAGTTATGTTTCCATGTGAGGCTTTCTCTGGGAGAGCTAGAAACTTGAAAAGTGCAGCCCTTTGTATGTTTACTCAGAAGTTCTTCATTGGGATTTACTTGCACATAGGGAGAATGGGAGAAAAAAATTGATTCCATTTGCATGTAAAGGTGGATCTATCCTTTAAAGAATTTACTGTTTAAGGATCTACTAACCTTTTTCATGTCTGCAGTTGGAAATATAACAACACAATACTGGAAAAGATAGCCACCTTCAAATATCTAAAGGGCTGTCACATGGAAGATGGAACAAGCTTGTGTTCTGCTGCTTTAGAGGATGGGGTCAAATCAATGGATTGAATGACAAGAAAGGAGATTCCAACTTAACATCAGGGAGAACTTTCTGAAAATAAGTTGTTCGACAGTGGAATGGACTCCATCAGAAGGTGGTTGGCTGTCCTTCGTTGGATGTTTTTAAACAGAGGTTTGATAGTCATATTTCAGGGGTGCTTTAGCTGAGATTCCTGCATGGCAGGGCTTGGACTAGATGACCCTTTGGTTCCCTTTCAACTTTACAATTTCTATGATTCTATGAAAGCATCTGCTACTTAACTCTAAAAGCCCAGGAACACTGTTCAGCGACGCAAAGACCAAAAACTATTTTAAAACAGTATGGCACATGTTTATTCAGTACACTGGAAAGACGGCAAGGAGAAGACACCTAATGGAGGTAATCAATTTTAAACTATTTACAAACTTACTTAATGTTTGGCTGCATTATTTATGTTGCAACTCTCCTGGCTGAGAACCTGGAGAGAGGCTGCCAGTCAGTGTATACAACACTGATCTAGGCATACCAAGTTTGACATAAGATAAGGCAGAAGAGAGTGATAAGGCAGTGAGAGATTTTACTTTCTTGGGCTCCATGATCACTGCAGATGGTGACAGCAGCCACAAAATTAAAAGACCCCTGCTCCTTGGGAGAAAGGCGATGGCAAACCTAGACAGCATCTTAAAAAGTAGAGACCTTGCCAACAAAGGTCCGTGTAGTTAAAAACATGGTTTTCCCAGTAGTGATGTATGGAAGTGAGAGCTGGACCATAAAGAAGGCTGATCGCCGAAGAATTGATGCTTTTGAATTATGGTCTGGAAGAGACTCTTGAGAGTCCCATGGACTGCAAGAAGATCAAACCTATCCATTCTTAAGGAAATCAGCCCTGAGTGCTCACTGGAAGGACAGATTGTGAAGCTGAGGCTCCAATACTTTGGTCACCTCATGAGAAGATAAGACTCCTTGGAAAAGACCCTGATGTTGGGAAAGATGGAGGGCACAAGGAGAGGGGGACGGCAGAGGACGAGATGGTTGGACAGTGTTCTCGAAGCTACAAACATGAGTCTGACCAAACTGCGGGAGCAGTGGAAGACAGGAGTGCCTGGCATGCTCTGGTCCATGTGGTCATGAAGAGTCGGAAACGACTAAACGACTAAACAACAACAACAAGGCAGAAGAGTGGAGAGAAATAGTAGTCTCTTTAGCCATCTAGCACATCCTTCTACACACATCCTTCCTTGAGATTTAATGGCCACATTTAGGGACTGACAGAGATGTTTCCTTGTTACCATTATAACTGGAAATGTGAGGAATTGAACCCAGACTCATGGTAAGTCTGTGTATGAGCCACAGCCCCCTCCCAGCAATGGCTTTAAAAAAACAATACAGCCATAATTGTTCCACGCTGAAAATAAAACATGACATAATTTCATGTCACCTTAATCCTTGTTGTTGTTTAGTCGTTTAGTCATTCAGTCGTGGACCAGAGCACGCCAGGCACTCCTGCCTTCCACTGCCTCCCGCAGTTTGGTCAGACTCATGTTTGTAGCTTCGATAGGACCAGTGGCCATGATCTTCGTTTTTTTGATGTTGAGCTTCAGACCATATTTTGCACTCTCCTCTTTCACCCTCATTAAAAGGTTCTTTAATTCCTCCTCACTTTCTGCCATCAAGGTTGTGTCATCTGCATATCTGAGGTTGTTGATATTTCTTCTGGCGATCTTAATTCCGGCTTGGGATTCATCCAGCCCAGCCTTTCGCATGATGAATTCTGCATATAAGTTAAATAAGCAGGGGGACAATATACAGCCTTGCCGTACTCCTTTCCCAATTTTGAACCAATCAGTTGTTCCATATCCAGTTCTAACTGTAGCTTCTTGTCCCACATAGAGATTTCTCAGGAGACAGATGAGGTGATCAGGCACTCCCATTTCTTTAAGAACTTGCCATAGTTTGCTGTGGTTGACACAGTCAAAGGCTTTTGCATAGTCAATGAAGCAGAAGTAGATGTCTTTCTGGAACTCTCTAGCTTTCTCCATAATCCAGCGCATGTTTGCAATTTGGTCTCTGGTTCCTCTGCCTCTTCTAAATCCAGCTTGCACTTCTGGGAGTTCTCGGTCCACATACTGCTTAAGCCTGCTTTGTAGAATTTTAAGCATAATCTTGCTAGCGTGTGAAATGAGTGCAATTGTGCAGTAGTTGGAGCATTCTTTGGCACTTCCCTTCTTTGGGATTGGGATGTAGACTGATCTTCTCCAATCCTCTGGCCACTGCTGAGTTTTCCAAATTTGCTGGCATATTGAGTGTAGCACCTTAACAGCATCATCTTTTAAAATTTTAAATAGTTCAGCTGGAATATCATCACTTTCACTGGCCTTGTTATTAGTAGTGCTTTCTAAGGCCCATTTGACTTCACTCTCCAGGATGTCTGGCTCAAGGTCAGCAACCACACTACCTGGGGTATACGAGGCATCCATTTCTTTCTGGTATAGTTCCTCTGTGTATTCTTGCCACCTCTTCTTGATGTCTTCTGCTTCTGTTAGGTCCTTTCCATTATTATGGAAATCTTTGTACGAAATGTTCCTTTCATATCCCCAATTTTCTTGAACAGATCTCTGGTTTTTCCCATTCTATTGTTTTCCTCTATTTCTTTGCATTGCTCGTTTAAGAAGGCCTTCTTGTCTCTCCTTGCTATTTTTTGGAAATCTGCATTCAATTTCCTTTATCTTTCACTATCTCCCTCGCATTTTGCTTGCCGTCTCTCCCCCGCTATTTGTAAGGCCTCGTTGGACAGCCACTTTGCTTTCTTGCATTTCCTTTCATTGGGATAGTTTTAGTTGCTGCCTCTTGTATCATGTTACGAGCCTCCATCCATAGTTGTTCAGGCACTCTGTCCACCAAATCTAAATCCTTAAACCTGTTCCTCACTTCCACTGTGTATTCATAAGGGATTTGACTTAGAGTGTATCTTACCAGCCCAGTGGTTTTTCCTACTTTCTTCAGTTTAAGCTTGAAATTTGCTGTAAGAAGCTGAAGATCTGAGCCACAGTCAGCTCCAGGTCTTGTTTTAGCTGACTGTATAGAGCTTCTCCATCTTTGGCTGCAGAGAATATAATCAATCTGATTTCGATGCTGCCCATCTGGTGATGTCCATGTGTAGAATCGTCTCTTGTGTTGTTGGAAAAGAGTGTTTGTGATGACCAGCTTGTTCTCTTGGCAGAACTCTATTAGCCTTTGCCCTGCTTTGTTTTGAACTCCAAGGCCAAACTTGCCAGTTGTTCCTTTTATCTCTTGACTCCCTACTTTAGCATTCCAATCCCCTATAATAAGAAGAACATCCTGCTTTGGTGTCATTTCTAGAAGGTGTTGTAAGTCTTCATAGAATTGGTCAATTTCAGTTTCTTCAGCACCAGTGGTTGGTGCATAAACTTGGATTACTGTGATGTTAAAAGGTCTGCCTTGGATTCGTATCAAGATCATTCTATCATTTTTGAGACTGCATCCCAGTACAGCTTTTGACACTCTTTGGTTGACTATGAGGGCCACTCCATTTCTTTTATGGGATTCTTGCCCACAGTAGTAGATGTGATGGTCATCCGAACTGAATTCGCCCATTCCTGTCCATTTTAGTTCACTGATGCCCAGGACGCCAATATTTATTCTTGCCATCTCATTTTTTACCACATCCAACTTACCAAGGTTCATGGTTCTTACATTCCAGGTTCCTATGCAATATTTTTCTTTACAGCATTCCTTTCGCTTCCAGGCATATCCGCAACTGAGCGTCCTTTCGGCTTTGGCCCAGCCGCTTCATCAGCTCTGAATCTACTTGTACTTGTCCTCCGCTCTTCCTCAGTAGCATGTTGGATGACTTCCGACCTGAGAGGCTCATCTTCCAGCGTCATAACTTTTATATGCCTGTTGTCTTTGTCCATGGAGTTTTCTTGGCAGGGATACTGGAGTGACTTGCCGGTTCCTCCTCCAGGTGGATCACGTTTGGTCAAAACTCTCCACTATGACCTGTCCATCTTGGGTGGCCCTGCACGGCATAGCTCATAGCTTCTCTGAGTTATTCAAGCCCCTTCTCCACGGCAAGGCAGTGATCCATGAAGGGGCCTTAATCCTTACCAGTGTATAACATAGCTCTGTACAGGTTCTGCCCTGGGCCCCTGACTCCAGCCTTCTGTCCTCAAGACACATGGCCTGGGTCCTTTCAGATTTGCCATTGCAATCACAGTGGCTCCTTGAAGCAGAATTGATTGATTGCACACCATTACTCAAATCAGGCTTTGGTTCTGTAACCATAAACATCAGCACCACCTTCCAAAGGCATTTCTCTCCAACTCACCATGTGAGAAGCGCAGCTGCACTGCTGGAGGCCTCCTAGCATTGCTAAATGTCAAGAACTCAAAACATTGATAGCGGAGAGAAAAATGAAGCGCTCACACTATTTTTGGATGGGGTGAGGTGCTTCTGTAATTTTTGCATTCCAAAAGCCACATTCCCCCTGTGAAGCCCAGGAGTTTGTATTAACTCTCCACGGCAAGTCCATTCTGCTTTCAGAACTTGCACTGTCAAGATCTGCAGCTGATTCCTCTGTGTTCTTCCTCTCTCTGCTTGAATACTCTCGATGCCAAGCGCAGGTGAGGTATACTTGTCGGCTGTCACTATTTTGGGGTGAGATTCAATCCCATACCATCAAATGGTATCCTCCTGGACTGGTTCCAGGAAATAGGAAGTGTGGGCATTGTATTACATAAATTCCAACCCTACCTTCAGGACTAAGTCCAGAGAGCAGCTCCACTCTGACTAGGAGTGACTAGGAGCCCATCTGCCTGCTCCCCAGGCCACTCTTTTGCTGCTCTGCATGGGTAGGCGTGGGACTCTGCTAGGGATGTGGGGGTGATGATACTGCTCTTTGCCAATTAGTAGTGGTAGTAGTAGTACCCTTTCCATCTGACTGGGTTGCTCCAGTCACTCTGGGCGGCTTCCAACATATATAAAAGCACAATAAAACATTACATATTTAAAAGCCAAGGACCCAAGGGACAGAGAGGGGGGCTGATACAGCTCCTTACCAAAGGTGCAAGGGAGCCTGGTTTGCCTCTAGAGAGTAGCATCGGTAGAGTGCTTTTTGTTCCCCCCTCACTCCCCAGTGGCAACAATATGGGGTGCCACAAGGATCTATCTTATCTCCAGTGCTATCTTCATGAAGTCACCAGGAGCAGTCATTTGCAGTCAGCTCTACTTCTCTATAACATCTGAATCAGGAGAGGCTGTGCAGTCCCTGGATGCAATGGTGAAATGGATGAGTAAAAACAAGCTGAGCTGGAATCCTGGCAAGACAAAGGAAGTGTGGGTTAGTAGCTCTCAGATCCAAGAAATTGGTCAGTTGCCTACAGTGCACAGGACTGCACTTCCCCTGAAGGAGCAGGCTCTCAGTTTGCGTGTGCTTCTGGATTAAGCCCTGTCACTGGGGGGTTCAGGTAGCCTCAGTGACTGGACGTTCCTCTCACCAATTGTGATTGGTTTCCTGGACTGCGAAAGCCTTGCCACACTTCATGCACTGGTTACTTCAAGACACAGGTGGCGCTGTTGTCTAAACCACCAAGCCTCTTGGGCTTGCCAACTGGAAGGTCAACAGTTTGAATTGGTGCAATGGGGTGAGCTCCCATTGCTTTGTCTCAGCTCCTGCCAACCTAGCAGTTCGAAAGCACACCAGTGCAAGTAGATAAATAGGTACTGCTGAAGTGGGAAGGTAAACAGCGTTTCGGTGTGCTCTGGTTTCCATCACGGTGTTCCGTTGTGCCAGAAGTGGTTTAGTCATGCTGGCCACATGACCCAGAAAGCTATCTGTGGACAAATGCTGGCTCCCTTGGCCTGAAAGCAGAGATGAGTGCCGCAACTCCATAGTCACCTTTGACTAGATTTAACCATCCAGGGGTCCTTTATCTTTTACTTTACCTTTACTTCAAGACTGGATTACTGCAATATGCTTTATGCGGGGCTTCTCTCATGCTTGATCTGGAAGCTGCAGTTAGTGCAGAATGCTGCTCCACAATTGCTGATAGAAGTGAGACCTTGTCAGCATATATTACCTGTGCTCAGAGGTCTGCATTGTTTGCCAGTTTTCTACCAGGCCAGGTTCTAGGTGTTACTATTGGTATATAAAGCTCTTAACAACTTGCAACCAGTTTATCTCCAAGATTGCCTTACCCCACCTGTGCTCACTCAACCACTTCAACTGGCGGAATTGGCAGTACAACAGATGCCACATAATACCCTTCTATTTTTGTAAGAACTTGGTCCTTTAGTGTGGCAGCACCTATCCTTTGGAACTCCCTGCCTATTGAAGGATGGGGGAGGGGGTGTTATGTGTTTCTATGTTGTATTTTTAAGTTATGAACCATTCTGAGATTCATGGCTGAAGGGCAGTTTACAAATTTTAATAATAATAATAATAATAATAATAATAATAATAATAATAATATAGATATATAGATGATATAGATATAGATATAGATATCAAAGTGCCTTTTTTAGTTAAGGTGAGCAGCAAAATAAATAATTACTGTCAGGGTTTCAGGGACAGAGAGCGAGGGGGAGGGGTCCCAGGGTGACGAGGAAGAGGACGACGATGACCCGAGGTTGTCAGTGAGTCCGTCAAGTGAATCCGAGGATTCCCAAAAGGGAGCCCCCCTGGTCAGGCCAAGGGGCAGTAGAGAGGGAAGCAGTCAGAAGCAGGGGAACGAAGAGGGAATGCCCAGTGGGGGTTGGAGATCGGGACCGGCCTCTCCGTCGGAACGGAGTGAAGGGGGTGGAGTTACCAGTGTGTCAGAAAGAGCAGAACAGGGAGCAGAGAGGGGAAGGAGTTCGGAGCAGAACATCCTGCCGGAAGGGGAGGAGTGTAGTACCGAGAGTAGCGTAACGGTCGAAAGGAAGGTCAGAGGCAACGTACGCGCGCCAAGTTCAAATGTGGAGGCGCGCGGAAATGAGGAGAGCCCTGAGGAGGAGCCTGGTCCCAAAGCACGAAGGAGGGGGGAGCAGGCGTCAGAAGACTCAGCCTCGGGGGAGTCCCGAAGGGAGGGAGCACAGGGGGGCAGGAAGACCCTGCGGAAAAGGAAGGAGAGGAAAAGGTGGAGCAGTACAAGCCTCTTAAGCTGGTGCAGGGGCGGGACTGACTCAGAGGGGACTTCAAATGTCTAAGGGTAACGGATGCTGAGCCACGGAGCTTGGATGTAAGGACAACAATGTTCTTCAATAAAACCTTTTGTATATAACTTGGACTGGATTTTGGTCTCTTGTGAGCTGGGACCTCGGGTGGCTCTGACAGTAAGTCCCCTCCCAAAGAACGCAAAAAAATTTTTTGCAAAGCTCACAAACGGTGACAGCCATGAGTGCGGAGGATCAGCTGACAGCACTGCGAACTACAGTTTCCGAACTCACCGCTGCAGTCCTTGCGTCTCAGAAGAAGCATGACGAAATGGAGAAGCGCTGCCAGGACCTGCAAACAAGGTGGGAGCGTGCAAACAGGGAAGGGTTCCCAGGGTCCAGATCAGAGGGCATTGGACTTGGAAGGCGGGGGGGC
Organism: Podarcis gaigeae; assembly: GCF_964106915.1. Taxonomy (NCBI): domain Eukaryota; kingdom Metazoa; phylum Chordata; class Lepidosauria; order Squamata; family Lacertidae; genus Podarcis; species Podarcis gaigeae. The sequence continues at coordinate 22,979,391 of NC_139691.1, read as the reverse complement.
AGCCTAGTCACCCACTTCGATGGGAACCTGAAGCACTACCCCAGTTTCAGAGCAGACGTTTTGTATGCATTACACTTGCTTCGTTATGACTTTAAAGATGAGGAGGAGAAAGTGGGGTTTATTGTTTCTCACTTGCATGGGCCGGCCAGAGACTGGTTGCGCAATTTGTGGCGTGAAGATGGCCCTGCCCGCCGCGATTCTGATGAATTCATTAAAGCGATGGATGCCTGCTTCCAGTCAACCGTAGATTTGGATCTTGCACGCAGGGAGATATTTGGACTGCGGCAAGGCAAAGCCACTGTGCGTCAGTACCATTCCAGATTTTTTGCTTTACTGACTGCGTTACGCTGGGAGAAAGACTGCACACCTGTGAGGGATTTGTTCTGGGAGGGTCTCAGCGGTCCCATAAAGGACGAACTTGCCAGGGGAGACAGACCTCAGACCCTGGAGGAGGTGGTGCAGAGGGCTCTGGCGATTGGGATACGTCACGAGGGACGTCCTTGGCACAATGAGGAAGAACGTCAGGTGCGTCCACCAGCGAGGACGTCTTCTTTCATCCCCAGGGAGTTCAGTCAGTCACATCCCTCGCCGCTGGGGAGGCAGGGGGAGGAGCCGATGGAACTTGGTGGTGCTAAGGCTCAAGCAACAGCCAGAGCCCCAGTTTCCGGTGCAGTAAAGGCGAAGCCTCCTAGAGGGACCAGGAAGTGTTACATCTGCGACAGTGCACTGCACATGGCGAAAGAGTGCCCCCAGAGGCTCCAGAAGCACACTGCAGCTTTAGCGACGGTAGCTGCAGAAATGATCCAGGAAGAGGAACCTCAGGGAAACGACAATGCCTGGCTGCAAGCAGAATTGCTGGGGCTCAGCCAGGCGAATCTGTAGAACAGTCCCCAGCGTCCTTGCAACCCACAGACCCTTTACCACCCAAGCCAGCGGTGCAGCTCACTGCAACACTTCAGTTGCCAAATGGGACCACCCTAGAAGTGCCCCTCACGATCGATTCGGGGAGCAATGCCGATTTCGTGGGGATGCAATTCGTCAAGCAGCATCGCATAGCGCTTCTGCCCGCCACAACGCCTCTGAACGTAGTCACAGTGGATGGCAGGAAATTGCTAGGAGGGCAAGTTGTGCAACAGACACCTCCCATGGTGATGCGGATAGGAGATCAGTGAGAAGTCATTAGCTTCAATGTCACCCAACTGTCTGACACGCCTATAGTATTAGGCATGAGTTGGCTGGAGAGACACAGTCCTGCTGTAGCGTGGTACCAACGCCAGATCACCTTTTGCTCATCGTACTGTGCTCAAAATTGCATCCAGTCCTGCCAGGAGGAGGGGGCTGAGCACCAGCTGCGACTTGGCATGGTGCAGGCAGTACCTAGCAAGTACGAAGGGTTCCTGGAGGTTTTCTGCGAGAAGGAAGCTGACCAGTTGCCGCCCCACAGACCTTATGATTGTGCCATCGACCTGGTGCCGGGAGCGCAGTTGCCGACTGCAAAACTGTATTCCATGTCTGAGGACGAGATGCAAGAGCTCAGGGAGTTCATAGAGCACAATTTGAAGCGTGGATTCATCCGGGAATCGAAAGCAGTGGGGGGCAGTCCTGTGTTCTTTGTAAAGAAGAAAGACACGCCCCAAAAAAGACTCATTGTGGATTACAGGTTCATAAACAGTATGACCAAGCCCAAGGCCTTCCCCATGCCCAAGATAGATGATCTCCTAGCAACCGTAAGGAAGGGGAAGATCTTCACCAAATTGGATCTGCGTGGAGCGTATAACCTCATACGCATCCGGGAGGGCGATGAGTGGAAAACGGCCATGTTCACGCCTCTGGGCACGTATGAATACAGAGTTATGCCGTTTGGTCTCCAAAATGGATCTCACGTATTCCAAGCCTTTATGCATCACGTGCTAGCGGGACTCCTCTACAAGAAATGTGTGTGTTTCCTCGACGACATCCTGATCTTTTCGGAGACGGAAGAGGCCCACGAGAGGGACGTAAAGGAAGTCCTGCAAAGACTACGGGAGAACAGGCTCTACGCCAAGTTAGAGAAGTGCCAGTTTGATGTGACGGAGGTGGATTTCCTGGGCTACAAGCTGTCCGACAAGGGGCTGGCCATGGACAGCGTCAAGGTCCGTGCGGTGTTGGACTGGAAGAGCCCACGCAATCAGAAGGAAGTCCAGAGATTCGTCGGCTTCGCCAACTTCTACCGCAAATTCATCAGAGGTTTTGCAAAGGAGACAGCAGCGATCACGGACACTCTGAGTTCCAAGAAGAAGAGGTTCATGTGGACGGAACAGGCGGAGCGCTCTTTTCGGAAGCTTAAAAGCCTTTTCGCCTCCGAGGAGCAACTGCTGCACGTGAATCCAGGCAGGCCCATGCGAGTGGAGACCGACGCGTCAGACAGGGCGGTTGGAGCTGTACTCCTGCAAGAAGATCCACATGGAAACTGGAGACCCGGTGCCTTTTACTCCCGAAAGCTCAGCAAGGCGGAGCAAAACTACACCATATGGGACAGGGAGCTGTTAGCCATTCACGCAGCTTTCAAAGCGTGGCGACACTTCCTCATAGGAGCCAAGCACACAGTACAGGTCCGCACGGATCACAAGAACCTAGAGTATTGGCGCACGGCGAAGCTCCAAAGCCAGAGACACATGCGCTGGGCGGAATTCTTTGCGGATTTCGACTTTCGGATAGAGTACATCCCAGGAGATTCCAACGTTATAGCCGATGCGCTATCCAGGAAACCGCAATATCTCGATGAAGCGGCGGCAGTAGCAGCCAAGCACATTTTTGCACCGCAGGCGTGGTCGTGCGCTGCCATCGCAGTAGATCTGGACGCGGTGCGACGCGCGTTGCAAGTGGATCAGTTCGCACAGTCCAAAATGGAGGAGTTGCGCAGAGGTGTGCAGAGTGGAGAAGAGTTCCAACTGCGCGACGGACTGCTAACTCGCAAAGGTGCCCTCTACGTGCCAAGCGACGAGCTTCGCGCAAAGGTTCTGCAGCAGTTGCACGACGCCCCCAGTGCTGGCCACTTCGGTAAGGAGAAGACAATAGAACTGGTGGCAAGGGACTTTTGGTGGCCCCGGATGCGCGGAGAGGTAGCGGATTACGTCGCCAGGTGTGACACTTGTCAGAGGTTCAAGCCAGTACACCAGAAGCCAGCGGGGCTGTTGGAACCGCTGGAAACGCCACAGCAACCATGGGAGAGGGTAGCCCTGGACTTCGTTACTGACCTGCCCAGCTCCAGAGGGAAGACAGCGGTACTGGTGGTTGTGGACCTGTTCACCAAGATGGCGCACTTCATTCCGTGCGCAAAGGTGGCGACGGCGGAACAGACTGCCAAACTCTTCATTGATCACGTGTTCAAGGTGCATGGGCTGCCGCAGTCCATCCTGTCCGACAGGGGGCGCCAGTTTGTTTCCAATTTTTGGCAGAAGCTTTTAGGTATCCTGAACGTCAAGATCAACCTTACGTCGGCGAGACACCCACAGACCAACGGCCAAGCTGAGAGGGTCAACGCGATCATGCAGCAGTACCTGAGATGTTACGCCAATCAGCGACCCGCAGCTTGGGTGGACTACCTGCCGATGGCAGAGTTTGCCTATAACAACACGAAGCACGCGTCCACGGGGGTGACGCCGTTCTTCGCGAACAACGGTCGTCATCCCAGAACCTTCCCGGGGTTCGGGGCACCGAGAGAGGGGGTGCCGCAAGAAGCCGACCAGTTTGCAGCGGAGCTGCAGGAGGTGCACGAAGAGTTGCGGAGACATTTGGAGCTGGCCAAGCAAGCATATAAGGTGCAGGCAGACAAAAACAGGAGAGCGGGGGAGGAGATCCAGGTGGGGGACTGGGTGTGGTTAGCGGCCCAAGCGATGCCAGCCAAGTCGTTGGCCAAGAAGAAGCTAGGGCACAGGCAGTTAGGGCCGTACCAGGTGGAGGCTAAGATCAACCCTGTAGCCTTTCGACTAGCCCTCCCTGAAGGTTCCAGAGTGCATCCGGTATTTCACAGGTCGGTGCTCACCCCCTACAAGGCACCGCACAGGTTTCAGGAGTCTGAAACAGTCCCGCAACTACACACTAAGTCACAGGAGAGGGAGAGGGCGCCTAGGGCCGAACCACTCAACGAGGTCACAGAAATCCTGGACTCGAGATGGGGGGAAGAGGGGGTAGAATACTTTCTAGCCACAGAGGGCACTCCAGCCAGTGCCAACGGTTGGGTGCCGGGCTACGCTTTAGACGAACCTCTTCTAAAAGACGAGTTCCATGCCCTTTTCCCGCATAGACCCATGCCAGCCGAGTACTTTGATGACTGGCTCTTTACGCCCACACTCTCAGACAGTACTTTCCGGGGTTTTTCTTCAGCCGAGGAGAGAACGCCAGAATCTAGCCCGCCCAGGGGATCGTGCTCAGGGGTGGACACAGAACCCTCTTATTGGTGGGACGAGCAACCAGAGGAGGACTGGCGCAGGAAATGGCTGACGGGACCTTGGCCGGCAGCACCAGACGAGGTACCAATGGAAGAGGGAGAAGAGAACACTTTGGGTCAAGAACCCGAATTCGAACACTCATACACCGAACTGCAAGCAGAGGAAATGGAGGTACACAACCTGTATCCTGCATCCACCTCCGAAGAGCTGCAGCTCATACAACCTGCACCCGATGGGCGGGAGGGGGGAAGGGGGGGCTTCGAGGGGGGATGGATGTCAGGGTTTCAGGGACAGAGAGCGAGGGGGAGGGGTCCCAGGGTGACGAGGAAGAGGACGACGATGACCCGAGGTTGTCAGTGAGTCCGTCAAGTGAATCCGAGGATTCCCAAAAGGGAGCCCCCCTGGTCAGGCCAAGGGGCAGTAGAGAGGGAAGCAGTCAGAAGCAGGGGAACGAAGAGGGAATGCCCAGTGGGGGTTGGAGATCGGGACCGGCCTCTCCGTCGGAACGGAGTGAAGGGGGTGGAGTTACCAGTGTGTCAGAAAGAGCAGAACAGGGAGCAGAGAGGGGAAGGAGTTCGGAGCAGAACATCCTGCCGGAAGGGGAGGAGTGTAGTACCGAGAGTAGCGTAACGGTCGAAAGGAAGGTCAGAGGCAACGTACGTGCGCCAAGTTCAAATGTGGAGGCGCGCGGAAATGAGGAGAGCCCTGAGGAGGAGCCTGGTCCCAAAGCACGAAGGAGGGGGGAGCAGGCGTCAGAAGACTCAGCCTCGGGGGAGTCCCGAAGGGAGGGAGCACAGGGGGGCAGGAAGACCCTGCGGAAAAGGAAGGAGAGGAAAAGGTGGAGCAGTACAAGCCTCTTAAGCTGGTGCAGGGGCGGGACTGACTCAGAGGGGACTTCAAACGTCTAAGGGTAACGGATGCTGAGCCACGGAGCTTGGATGTAAGGACAACAATGTTCTTCAATAAAACCTTTTGTATATAACTTGGACTGGATTTTGGTCTCTTGTGAGCTGGGACCTCGGGTGGCTCTGACAATTACTAAGTTGGTATGTAGGTAGATAAAGGTAAAAAAGGTGCTCCATCATAATAAAGTTCAACTGTATAGCCAATAACATAAGACTTGGCATACAAGATTTACTGTAGATTCCGGCATATTAGGCGACTGGGCGTATAAGATAACCAGTCTTATACATGGCAGCTTCGCTGGGCAGCAGCTGTAGGCGGTGGGCTCCACGCCAGGAGGAAGCTGCTTGGTGAAGCTGCCCAGCGATGCTAAGCCGGCTTCGCTGGGTGGCTTCCTTCTGGCGCGGAGTGGAGCCTGCCACCCACAACCCACTGCAGCTTCAGCAGCTTCGCTGGGGAGCAGCAGTGGGTGGCGGGCTCTGCGCTGGGAGACCCAGCATATAAGACAACCCCCAACTTTTTAGAGGATTTTCCGCAGTTAAAAAGTCGTCTTATACGCCAAAACCTATGGTATTTCAAGGGGTCTACAAACCTGCAAATTCCAAATTGTGCCCCCCTCCATGCTGTAGTTAACAGCAACTTAGAAAGTGCTGCGAATTCACACTTTGGCACTTTTAACTCCATTGTTTAATCATTTTTATACTATATTTCCAATTTTGGTGAAAATTTTATTCAGGAAAATGATTCCCAAGAACTGGGGACTCCTAATCATTGTCCCAAGATATTAAAAAGGCAAGAAAGATGATCCTGCCAACTGCAGACCAATCAGTCTTCTTAACATAATAAGTAAACTGGATGCAAGTGACCTAAAATGGAAATTTCAAGACTGGCTACTTCTAAGAAAATATACTTGCAGATGAACAAGTGGGATTCAGAGAAGGATGCCCAACCCTTGACCAAGGCTTAGTTCTCCAACACCTAATAGAGAAGTACTCATCTAGTAATACTGTCTCTCTCTATGTGGCCTTCATCGACTTCAGAGCAGCCTTCAACTCCATCTCCAGAATAAAGCTATGGGAAAAACTGGAGATCTCCACACTTGACAGACGCTTGCTATATTTAATACGCACAGCACATGAAGGGACCTTGCTGAAAGTGCCATGTTCCCTCCAGGGACATCTATCCAACGCAATAGAGACCGAGAAGGGAGTCAAGCAAGGATGCATATTGGCCCCATCTTTATTCAATTTTTATACAGTTGATATGATTCCCCACCTCCACAATATGAATTTCCACCCTCCACAACTCACAGGAAAGCATATTCCGGTGCTGCTTTACGCAGATGACATAGCAATCCTCTTGAGAACACTGGCAGCATATTGCAAGGAGGGCCTATTGGAGCTCAATTACCAGAAAACCAAAATTGTTGTTTTTGCCAAGAGGCCCAAACCACGTGCATGGTTCATCAATGGGCACAAGATCGAGCAGGTCACCTGCTTCGAATACCTGGATCTAGCCCCACATTCCTCGGGAAGCAGAAAAGCCCACGGCGACTACATTGCAGGGAATGCCCACAGAAGCACAAATGCTATCCTCAGGTACCTCAGGTGGACAGGATATACCTGCAGCCCTCAAATTGTTTGAGGCTAAATTGATTGCACAGCTGTTATATGGTCTTCTACAAGTGCCTAAACATGTCTCCAATGCTACCATACGTAGGGCATAAGAATTCATTCATTTTTTCTTCTTCAAAATATACTCCGGTCCCCCACAAGGTCTGAGGGACAGTGGATTGGTCCCCTGCTGAAAAAGTTTGCTGACCCCTAACCTATTCATTCAGTTATGGAATAAGATCGTAAGGTAAAGGGGTAAAGGGACCCCTGACCATTAGGTCCAGTCGTGACCGACTCTGGGGTTGCGGCGCTCATCTCGCTTTATTGGTCAAGGGAGCCGGCATACAGCTTACGGGACATGTGGCCAGCATGACTAAGCCGCTTCTGACGAACCAGAGCAGTGCATAGAAACGCTGTTTACCTTCCTGCCAGAGTGGTACCTATTTATCTACTTGCACTTTGATGTGTTTTCGGACTGCTAGGTTGGCAGGAGCAGGGACCGAGCAACGGGAGCTCACCCTGTCACGGGGATTCGAACCACCGACCTTCTGATCAGCAAGTCCTAGGCTCTGTGGTTTAACCCACAGCGCCACCCGTGTCCCTGGAATAAAATAGTGTGCAATTGTTAGATAAACACACCAGCTTATTTGGAAACCTGCAACAGGGTCATGGAGAATGCACCCCACAACCACATATGCACCAGGGGTAGACCTTGGTAATATGGCGCCCTGGGGCAGACCAAAATTGCCCCCCATGCCATCCCAAAGCCACCTTCCCAAAGCTGGCTAAGTGAGGTGCCCACTTTGGGAAGGAGATGTGAGACTCCAGCAGGGTCCTAGCCCCCCCCCTCCTTCTCAAAGCTAGGCAAGTACTAACTAGGCTTTGGGAAGGAAGGAGGACTCTAGAACCTGTCAGAACCCTCACATCTTCTTCTCAAAGCCCAGTACTTACTAGGCTTTGGGAAGGAGATGAGAAGGTACTCCCTTGTCCCTTACACCCTGTGCAGAGGATCCGGTTATTCAGCCCTAAATCCGCCTCTGTCCATACCCTCAAATACCCTACTCTATGCTGCAGCCCCTTCACTATGCTCCACACACACTGAATCCCCTATGAATACCCGAAACCACTACGCCCTGCAACTCTCTCTCTTTCTCCCACAGAAACCCACCCCATACTGCAGCTCCATTCTGACTCAAATGGGGATGATGCCTCTTCCAAGATAGCACTTGACAGTTACAGTTTGTCCAATTAAATGTTTTAACTGATTGACCTAGCCAATTAATTAATTGACTGAAAACACAATCCTCCACACAGTTCCCTGGGAGTAGAACCATTGAACTCGGTTAGATATATTGTGCTGCAAAGCTGCGACTCAAATGCTGTCATAGAAACAGGAAATAAAAAGGGGAAACCCCCTGTAGTAGTGTAACCCAGGGGTCAGGGGCTTTTTCCACCTGGAGCCACATTTCCTTCTAGGCACAAATCTAGGGGCTGCATGCCAGTGCTGGGCAGAGTTAGAGGCAAAAGTGGGTGGGGCAGCCAATGTACAATTCACCTCTGTACAAGAAGGCTGCTGTCTACACAGATTCACATACCCCTCCCTCTCCTCCATCCAGACAAGTGGGACTTATGCCTTGTTCTATTTCCAAACATGATCTTGACAGCTTTCTGTTATTATGCCATCCATTATGTTATGTGATTGTATGCCACTGTGATAGTAAAGAGGAGCTTTCTCTTAGGAAAGTGGCTGTGATGAATGCCAGCACACTGTGAACAGCATTTCTGAAGTGTGTATGTGCTACCCAGGCCACCCAGTAGCAAAAGACTATTTTAAAACCAGGATCATTAACAAAGGGATTTATTTTTTTTACTCCCCAGGAATTGCAGGAATGGATTCTTATAATGGCATGTGGTCATGTCACATGGCAATAAAAAGCCTTTGTTGCCATCCTTGAGCAGTTTGCCCTGACATGCTTGGATTTTATGAATGAGCAACACAGCATCCAACTTCAGTATCCCATTGTCATGTTGTCTATATTTCTCGTTCTCTCTCTCCCCCCAACAATCAGCTCTTTAAAGGTCTCACTCAGCTCTAAATTACCTCTCAACAGTCATCTTATCACCAGCAACAATGGATCACCAGAATCACAAACCCAGAAATTCAACAATCCTGTGCTAATTCTGGTCTCACAGTAATCTGAGCAACATGACCCAGGACCAACATGCCATACAATGTGATATAAATCTTTGCAAATGCAAATGCCACATCTTCTCAAAGCGGTCATTGTCTGCCAACAACATCTACTACAGTGGTACCTCAGATTACATACGCTTCAGGTTTACAGACGCTTCAGGTTACAGACTCCGCTAACCCAGAAATTGTACCTCGGGTTAAGAACTTTGCTTCAGGATGAGAACAGAAATCATGCTCCGGTGGTTCAGCGGCAGCGGGAGGCCCCATTAGCTAAAGTGGTGCTTCAGGTTAAGAACAGTTTCAGGTTAAGAACAGACCTCCAGAACGAATTAAGTTCTTAACCCGAGGTACCACTGTATTTGTATAGGGTAGACTTCCCCAAGCATTGAGGATGATTGGAGTTATCGTCCAAAACATTTGAAGGAGAGGTTTGGCGTAGGTCAGCTTCAGAAACGGGTCAAATCCTAGTTGTAGAATTTGATGATACTTCCTTATCAGAAGGAAGACCCCAGCATGTGCTGCAGCATGAACCAGGACTGGATGGAGATAAGTCACCAAGAATGAACACCAGAAACCATACTCTAAGAATTTGCTCCAACTGGACACATTCCCAGCTTGGGACTCTTCCATCATCACAGGAGACTAAAGAACATGGACTACAAGGAGTCTAAACCAATGTGTAGACTTGTTTGGAAACATAAGGCATCCCCTGTCAGATTCCTACTTGACAGGGGGAACCATGTCCAGTCAGGATCAGAACCTCACTAATACATCAGGATGAGTGAGTCAACCAAGCTGACTACATAAACCAGGGAATGGGGAACCTAAGGCCCTCTATATGTCATTGGACTACAGCTCCCATCATCCCTGACTGGCTGGGAAGAAGCTGGAGTCTAACAACACCAAGTGGACACCAACCCTGACATAAACCCTCAGTTACTGCTTGGAGACTTCTTGTGCCATGGCCTCCATAGATCTACTCAATAGATTTATTCTAGGCTACGGACTGAAACCACATGAAGGCACATTTATTTATTTAATAAAAAAAATTACACCACTTGTAAAAACAAAAAACTCAAAGTGGTTTACAAAAAAAGGCAAAGCATTAAGATGAATTAGCAACAATAATGTAAGACTTTCCAACAGTTAAAATGGCAATAAAATAAAAACAGCTTAACCAACTTTCAGTACCAACTTTCTTAACACCTGTGTAAGCTTGCCTAAACAAAAAATGTTCGTAGGAGGTGCTGAAAGTGTACAGTGGTACCTTGGGTTACATAAGCTTCAGGTTACATACGCTTCAGGATACAGACTCTGCTAACCCAGAAACAGTGCTTCAGGTTAAGAACTTTGCTTCAGGATGAGAACAGAAATCGGGCTCCGGCGGTGCGGCAGCAGCAGGAGGCCCCATTAGCTAAAGTGGTGTTTCAGGTTAAGAACAGTTTCAGGTTAAGAACGGACCTCCGGAACGAATGAAGTACTTTACCTGAGGTACCACTGTACTGTACAGTGAAAGTCCTGTCTTATATCAATGAGGCCTTGCTGAAGCTAAGCAGGTCTGGATCTGTTCTGTGCCTGGATGGGTGACTGCTTGGGAACCATATGAGTGCTAGCTTGGGTTCCATGGCATGGAAGAGTGGTGGGAAAGGATATAGTATAATATACTATGTATATTAAAAAACCAAATCCTTCTGGAGAACTTTCCCCTTTCTAGGCCTTCTGACTGCTGATGGTGCAAGACACCTTCCTCACCTGATGTATTTTGTGCACGTGGCTAGACTGTCCCCTATGCTACCTGGAAAACTAAGAGGGACCATGGAGGACGC